>NC_073745.1:74826107-75478587 GCF_029784135.1 Toxorhynchites rutilus septentrionalis
ACTAGGAAACGTCGGATTTCGTTTCCGAAAATCGTTTTATTGTTATTATAATGAGTTTTATTGCCGATGTCGTTGTTGCCAACAATCGAATGATCGACGAGGGGGCCTTTCCGTGAAAGAATGAAAAGCGGTCAGAAAATCGGAAGTCGAAAAAAAATAAAGGTTTTGTTGTAAGGGGAATGAGGGGATTTCTACCCAATTTTTCTTGGATTTGGATCCCTCCGCAATGGTTCAAGGCCAAGCACTTTTTTTTTCTCATCGGCTGGAATCGTTGTTGGCTACTGTAAATTATTCCTCATCGGTCCGTTCGTCGACGGAGAAATTTCAGCGTAGAATGATACGAACCAGACGGCCAAGAGTTGGCACATATATGGCACATCAGCTGTCGAAGCGAATGGCCGGCCTTTGTTCTTTTGGTGTGTGGGCGATGATTGATTTGAATTTCCAGAAGCAATAATGCGCGCCCCACTCTCGTGCTGCTGCCGGGATGTTTATAATAATGCGTTGCGGGAAACGTGCAGCAGCGGAACATTGCCTGACTAGCCCATTTGGCACAAACAAGAAGGATGGCTTGAGTTTGTTTTTTTTTCTGTAGATGTTTTGCTTGGTTTATACACAGAAGACAATATGGCAACTGCCGGGCGATTAAGACCCCATCAATTCTTATTAATTGGGATGTTGTGTGACAGCTGACTAGAATGTTATGTAAGTTAATTTACTATACAGCAACAATAAAAAGTAGCGGTAGAAGGGGTGTGAATTTTGTACTGCTCCACAAACGATTTTTAGCGCTTCCGTCTTTACAGAATTTGAATTTCATATTGACCGTGTTCTAAACGACGAAAGATACTTTGAAACATGCAAACAATTAATTACGTCAGAACAGTAGCAATAGATGCTTGTAAAATATGCGTTCGGTTGGCAACTGGCGTGAATGCAAAACAGGCATTGATGATTTACAATATCAAAAAGAACTTGCTTTTTACGATTTGGTGAAAAATGTGAAAAATTGGCAGCAAACCAATATCAAGCCTCTTGACTCGCTTAAAAAGAATAGCGACTCTCACTCTGCGTTTTTTAAAGGGTGGCCCACATCAGATTGCATCACGGAAGAAACGCTGTAGAAAATCACCTAGTTGACCGATCCTTTTCAAACTTTCAGACAATAAGATATAACCCATTAATAAGCTTGTGGCATATTTATTTCATTCCACTTCAATACCATAACCATATGCTCGCACCCTATGCCTAACTCACCTCATAAACTACAGCTTCTCCTGTACGGAAACCCACTTTTTTCATGTTCTCCTTAGATTTGACCTCCTTGGGATGTTTCCATAGTGTCTACTTCATAATACTCCAGTATTTTCGATAGTTCCGATTCGTTTGGGTGGTTCATGTCCTTGGGTACGAATGTGACCCCGTTGGCTTCGTACCTATCCAGGACATCTTTGAATAGTGGCACGAAGCTAGATCCAGCCAGAAGATTGTAGGGCCCTCGTGTTGCTTCAATAGAAGAAGCAGACGCTTCTGTAGACACTCCTTGAGTCAGATCTGTCCGTTTACAGCCCCGGTAGTCAAGAACGGCGCACTCCGTTTGCCACTCGAGTAGATCGCTCGCCGAATCATGTATTTCTTGGCAAACTTTGAAAGATTTCTACTTCCTTACTTCCTCGGGAACATCAAACTTGTGCTTAGCGGTGAATAACAGTAGCCCCGGCAGCTACCGGAAGATCGCCTTGACGTAAGTCTCATCTTCAATGATAAGACAATGAGGCTTCGTCAGCATTTGGATGTACAGTTTGTGCGCCCTTGACTTTCCCACCGTATTTTGCCGTTCGTCACGATTTGGAGCTTTCTGCACTTTGTACGTATGCAGTCCCTCTCGGTCCTTGGCTCTCTGAACGAAAGACTTGGACAATACACTCTAAACTACTTCTACCCAAATTTTCAAGAGAAAATACCCAATGGATAATTTTATACACCGTTTTTTTCCGTGATAAAATTTGATGTGGAACAACCTTTAGGATTTATCATTTGAATTTTTAACAGAATAAACCAGATGGCAGCACCAATGTGATGTTTCGTTCATCACCGGAAATCAATCGTCCTCAAAATTTCATCCTCATGGAAGAAATCCACCCTTTGCCTATTTATTTATTTCATATATTTATTAATATCTATCTTCGACAAAACCTAAAACATTATCATTGAAAAAGGACCCGTCCAGCTATGAGTTGACTTTGAATTTTTGGATGATACTATAACTTCAACAGTTCAACAGAAACATAAGTACAATCTGAATTACGGGATGTTAACTATTTCTTTATGGCCACTTATATTTTCTAATATTTTTAGTTATTAGGGTTGTATATTTTAGTTAAAAAATGCTGTGGAGTCTACAATAGTTTGAGAATAGCGCGCCTCGATAGACATGGACAATTTGCACATAAGAAAACAGGGCTGGCTTTCAAATCAGTGAACTTCATCACAAGAAATAACAAATTGAACATGGAATGCAGTTAAGGGTAACCCAGCCGATATATTCGTAAATTTATCTGTAAAATAGATGGTTATAAGGAGATCTATCTGAGTTGCGTCAGATCTGATTGCGAGTTCCAATGGACATGGATATACCCCAGGCTTCAAGGACCTGAAGTGTTGACTCGAACTTGGCTTTGGTTCATTCAGCCGTCTGTATTCGACGGCCGATATCAGAAACGTGGTAAAGCTGGAATTCTCTTGTAAATCCACGACCAATGCGGACATAGTTGGTTTGTTTCCCGAATCGTCAAATATTAATTCTGGTTGGAATTTTTTCTTGACATACCTTGCGTGTTAATCTAATCTAAACGAACACTGACCCACATGCCTTTAATCCTTTAGACCATTAGTTTATGAGGTATGGTTGTTAACCAATACTATAGAAAAACTCCACAAAATTTTAACCTTTTTTAATGCTATGAGAGACTTCCAGACTCTTGGACTGGAACGTCTCTAACATTTTAACTAACTTTAACGAACGAATCAAGCCTCTCGTGAGATGAGATTCACAAATCGTTCTGAATACGACCTTGTGCACGATTTTCTTAATATCATTTTAGTCTCCTGTTCGCAGGATTAGAACGAAGATAGTTGCTAGCAGCAGTAGAGAAGCATTATCAAGGTTTTTCTGGCATAAAACGCATTTAAAACTCACTGAAGAAGAAGAATACACCGAGAAAAAGTCGTTTATCGATATTTCAATTTGTTTCCCCATTTCCGCTTCGAGAAATTGTCAACCTCCCTAGTATAATTGTGTTCCGAGGAACTCGAACATTGTGAAAAAATATTTCGTTGCCCTTTTCCCCATAATGATATTGCGCTGTCACTTTGAAATTTATGTTTATTGTTAAAGTTTGAGATTGTTGGACTTTCCGGGCAATGTCTCTGGAAAGAAAAAAATCATGCGCATGGTATGTAAACATCAAGTCTGCTACAACGAAACTTATGCTCATTGTTGTCAACTATTTGCTTACGAATATGTCGTTAAATATTCACTGGTGTATTGTCAGGTTCTTGAAAAATTGATAGGACATTAAATGTTCTTCCAATAGCCGATCATGATTGCACATAATACTTGCCGGTAATTTGTTCACGTTTTGATAATTGATGAAAATATAAATAACGTAATATGGGCTTCCAAAAGTTCAACCTGTTTACTTGCTTAGCTGTTTTTTCGTTTTTTTTCGATTGATTTCTATAGCCAATCTTTGATTTCTTCATAAGATCGGATTCGCTTTCCATCGCCAAGGGCCGGATCATATGAAGGACTCAGGATGAAAGGGGTGTAAGTGACTTGACCGTTTTCTATTCATCAACTTTTCCTTTAGTTAACAACTCAACTACAAAAACGTTCCAATTTGAGTTTGCTATAGAATCTGATAAATGAGGTTCTGACCTGTCGTCCACGTTGTCAAATACAGCTGGGAATGTGTTTGCAGCTAAGTTATGGCCAAAGAGAGAGTCGATGTAGAGAAATCGATGATGTCACTTACACCCCTTTCATTTTGAGCCCCTCATATAGGAATCTGGGGGAGCGATGTCTGGGGAATATGGCGGGTGAGGTAGAACCTCCCATTTCGCGCTTTTTTGAAAATAGATCCATGGACATGTGGTCTGGCGTTGTCATGTTGTAAAATTATCATGTCGTGTCTATTCTTTCATTCCGATCGTTTTTCCTACGAGAATGAAAAATCCTGATATACTAGCAATTCATGCAATTTTGCCATCGCCTTAATTGATTTGGGATTTTTCCATTTTTTCACAATAACAAAAGTTGCTTCACTCTCAATGTTGTAACTCACGAACCAATCGACCAATTGCTGTCAAATTTTGACACATGTCCATTGACAGATGGTGCTATGTGATAGTCAAGTAGATTTTTGCAAGAGCCGCCATTTAGACGTCAACCTTATGAACTTTTCGGCCGAACTGTTAGCTATTGATCGAAAAGAAGAATAACGCTTGTGAGCATGCTCAGTGTATTGCCTGCTATATTACTAACATAGTTGTAAGCAAACATTGGCAAAATATTGAACTCCCGGCCCCGTTAATCTGACGCCATATGAGCCTTAATAAAAATATATATTTTGGATAAAAAAAAAGAAAGAATAATTAATTAATCATCCTCAACTGATCATACAAAACCACGAAATCATCGGCTTTTTTCAGGGCCACCAAAACATACTATACAAAGTTAAACATTTTGATAAATTCCAAAATGATATCCGGAGATGATAAACGAGGAAGGAAGAGTTATCAAGTTCGAACGAAAGTGTAATGAAATACAATTTGCAGCTTTTAATTTGCTTTTAATGCAGCAACCATTTATGATTTGGTATCAATTTGTTTGTACAAAAATTTTGCCACTACGTCATTGAAGAACTATTTAGCATTTTTTTATTTGAATCCTGGACTTGGCAAACTGCTACAACCTAATCGTGTGAGGCGGTGCTTATCCTTTTCTTGAATACTTGAAAATAAGGAGGGTGTGAAATTAGTGCAAACATTAGTTTTTCCAGAGCCCTTGCAGTTGCATTATTTAACTCATATTGATATACCACTAGTACACGTGTTCTTATTTCAGCATCCAAATATACACCGGGGAGAGGCAAACCTTACCTAGAGCGCGTTTTGAGATTCTTCGTTCACGCTCTATCAGATTGTGTGGACTAATTTTAGTCGACACTCGCGTAAATGAGTTACTGAATGAATCTAATTATAATTTGATTGCGATCCTTTTATCTTCACTTTTGTAGGCGAAAGAGCTAGTGTTTTATTCTTAGGACAAATACAAAAGATAGTGGTTGTTTGATGGCTGCAGTATGATAGGACCCACAAAACTTATGTCAGAGTAGCTGCCTTTCAGAAACACCGAATTTTCATATCAACCAAACCAAAATCAATTACTTCATCCCTCAGAGGCGTAACATTTACATCACGCTCGAACAAAACGCAGCACAACAAAACAAGCCGCAAATGGTTTCCTGTTGTTGCCCCCTTGTGTGTGCTAGTTGAGGCTCTCCTCCCATGCCACTGAATAAAATAACTGCTCCCCAAAACATTGTTCCTTGCACACGACACCCATTAGCAGCAGAGCTTTCGTGATTTGTGTTGTGAAGGGCGTCCACTGTGTTTCGTCGGCTCCCCAGCAAAGAATACACCCTTTTTTACGACACAACTCTTACCATTTGTCCTTGGAAAATCACGATCCACCTGAGTGTTGCGCGCCCCGTCGAAAACTACTGATAGCAAAAAGTGAGAGGACGAGAAAAGGAGGGTGTGGTGGTGGTGTATGGGATATATCGATTTCCAAAGTCGCAACCAAAAATAATTTTTGGACGACATGGCGGCAAAGAAATAGTGCTTCGGAAGCAATAGCTATCACTCAAGTTGTTTATTTCTTAATCTTTGTTTTATTAGGGGGATAGCGATCAAACCTGCGACTAAATATTTATTTGGTAGGGAAAGATGGTAAAAGCTTTTCCTGGAAGTCAAGAAAACTCCCTTTCCGAGAATAAGAACGGATCGATGGTAATAACATCCTTATCCCAAATTGCTGGGGATGGAGAAACTTTATTTTTGGAGAATCCAAATTTCTGAACAGTCCCACTGAAAAAAAAACTACATGCGCATGAGTACGTAAACACTGAACGAGAGGGGGACACTAAATAGGTAAACAGCACTGTATGTGCACGTAAATATATTTGTTCAGTCCACAGCTCGTAGCACGAACAGTGGCGCACCTCCGGGGGTTGTGTACCCCATTTTCCGCGTAATCTGAACCCACCCCTGCGTCCGGTAATCGTTTTCTTCTTTACATCAGCACGCAACTCGAATCTTTTGTTGTCGCTTTCATTTCGGATCTTTGAGCGAACGCTGCGAATAGACAATGGGAACGAGTTTTTTTTCGCCCTTTGTGTGACGTAAAGCTGTTTTTTCCAGTTTTTATCCCTTTAGGCGTTTGGGAATAATTCATCGACCTTTTTTAATCCATCCATCCCCACCAGATATATCTTCCAGCGTGACAGGATGCTCTTGATGTTTGACAGGCACTTTGTCTGGTCATGATGTTCTGTTGTGTGCGATTGAGTGGCGAAAGATAAAGGAAATAGTGCGTGTTATACCCAAATCGAACCATTATCCTTTTTTTCTATTGACTGTGCGTGTCAATCACACTCAGTGGCAAAAACCATTGAGATAAATAAAAATATTTCATTGTTCATTCATTCCCATCAATATCCAATTTACGTTGCAATTGTTTTTGAATATTGCTAAAATTATTTCGAAGGCTACCAAAGAAGAGGTGACAACACAAAGCCCCAAACGCGAAAATAAACGACAAACAGCTATAAAAGGTTTTGCTGCCAGTTCGATGGCATTTCCAGAAAAATCAGCTTTTCTGCTCACCTCATGACCCCTCACCGGCTTCGGAGGAAAATTCTAGAAGAAAAGCTCGCTTAGGGCAAATGAAAACACGGTTGAAAATCCCGGTCATTTGTTTGGCGAAGTATGGAAGCGGGGAACCGCTGACACACGAAGAAGGAGGGAAATTCGATTGCCGCCGCTGCTCGTGCCACGTTGTAAAAACTCGTGTTAGCGAAGCAACAGCTTCTGATTTCGGCATGAGATTGTAGTACACACCACTAACACACGGTTACAAGATCCGACCGCTGGAACCGTGTTTAGCTCCCCTGAATAAAACATTGTTACAATAGTCCTTTTCTGAGGGTGTGTTCAAAACGAGAGCCAGCTAGATTTTCACAGCACTAATACCAACGAGGCGGTCGCTCTAATACAGGGAAGCTCCAAGGATAATTCGTTCGGTTGTATGTATGCTGGTGAAGCCCTTGAAAGCTGGTTGAAAGCAGCGGAGAATGTCTAGCAGATGCGCAATATATTTTTCTCCCGAACTTTTGGCTACTGAAGAGTGTGTTGTATTAAGCTCGGCTTTTTTTTGGCACTCACATACCACCCATACATAGCAAACAACGGGTCTAGCACCGAGATAACGGAAATCGATGAAAACTAGAGTTGGGGTGAACTTTTTTTGGGGGTCATCTCTCCTCGCTGCTCAGGAATATAAGCGTAAATCCCAGATGCTGCATTGCAACACTATTAGGGAACATGAAGCGATGCTCTTAAATCGTGAGAAAACTAAAGTGGAACACCCGAAATTAGATTCAACGAGTGGCCCAACTATTCCCCACCATGGAGACGCTTTATACACCACCTTTCGGTGGCCATCGTTATCACTCTCTGGAGTAGCATCGACGGATTTTCTCTCACTTCCGAAATGCGCCTGGTCACAAAATGTTGTGCTGTCATAAACAGGGCACAACGACGACGAATGTGCGCAAGTATTTGCGCACTCCAGCAAAATGTCAAGAAGATGACGATGATGATGATGATTATGGCGATAACGACGATGGTATTGCCGCCGCACCGCTATAAAATGATTTTCCACGTGTGGTGTGCGCGCCAACGAGGCGTGCTGCAGGACGCATGTGAAGATTGAGCCATTATCCATTTTTTAATGTTTGCTTCGAGGATTTCTCTCGTGGGGGAAATTGATGATGATGCTAATTTCGATGGTTCCGCTTATGTCAGCAGTGATTTTTCCCGCCGCTTCCTCTCCACCAGCAGACCGTGCAGATCGCTTGGAAAACGCCAGCGCAGAAGAGGAGAGACACACGTACAAATCCCAATATATCTGGAGCATTTTTTTTGCGTAAGATATAAAGACAACAAAAGACTCTGTCAGGAAGAATAATGGTTAATAGCGCGCACACAAACGCACACACCCATTGTTGCGGTAATAAAAAATAAGGATCGATTTTCTGTTTGAAAGATTGTAGCGATTTGTAGCTTTTTCTCGGTGTCAGCGGCGCGCACGTTTCATAGATCTGTTTTTCATGTCATGCAGGAAAAAAACCCGACTGAGACGAGGTTGGTTTTTACTGTCATTCTGGAATCTTAATTTTGAATGTGAATCATGAATCTGAGTCTAGGAGTTAAATTTGATAATTGAATCTGGTATCTGGAATTGATCAGTAATCGGAGTCTGGGATCCGTATTTAAATCTCAATAAGAAATCTGAAATCTGAATCCGAATCCGCATCTGGATCTTTATCTAAATCTGGATTCTGGTATCTGAATTGAAGTTTGAATCTATAATCTGAATATTGGATATAATAAGAAATCTGAATCTGGGGTCCATATTTTGACATCTGATTCTGCAATCCGGAAAAGTGGGAATTTAAATATGAAATCTGAATTTGGTATCTGAATCTGAGATGAAATCTGAATTTAGAATTGAAATATGAATCTAAATTTGAAATCTAATTTGGAACCTTAGTTTGGAATCTGATTTGGAAACCCAAAGGAATCTTAGTTTGGAAACTGAACTTGAAATCTAAATATGAAATCTGAATATGATATGTTCATTTTATACCTGAATTTAGAATACGAATCTGTAATCTATCTCAATCTGGAATTGGATTTTGGAACCTAAATCTGAGCTTGAAATCTGAATCCAAAACTTAAATCTAGATATAGGTTCTGGAATCTGATTTTGGAATTTGAGTTCATGATTTGGATCCGGAATCGGAATCTGGAATACCATTCTGGAATTGGAATCTGAAGTTGGAGTCTAAATTTGGAAACTGAATTTGAATGAGAATCTGGAATCTGCAATCTTAGTCGGGAACCCGAATCTATAAATCTGGAATCTGAATCTGATTCTGAAATCTGAAGTTAGAATCCAAATGTAAAGTGAGAATCTGGATTCTGGATTTGGAATCGGAATCAGGAATCTGAGTCTGGAATCTCAAGCTATGATTTGAATTTAATATGTGAAATCTGGGACTGAATCAGAATCTGAACATGGGAATGCAGGGTCCAAACTAAGTATCTGAGTTTGACATTTGAGTCTGGAATCTTAATAGGGAACTCGAATTTCTGAATCTAGAATCAGAAACTGATTTTGAAATTTGAATATAGAATCTGAACCTGGAATCTGAGTTTAGAATTTGTATTTGCGCACTCCAGCAAAATGTCAAGAAGATGACGATGATGATGATGATTATGGCGATAATGACGATGGTATTGCCGCCGCACCGCTATAAAATGATTTTCCACGTGTGGTGTGCGCGCCAACGAGGCGTGCTGCAGGACGCATGTGAAGATTGAGCCATTATCCATTTTTTAATGTTTGCTTCGAGGATTTCTCTCGTGGGGGAAATTGATGATGATGCTAATTTCGATGGTTCCGCTTATGTCAGCAGTGATTTTTCCCGCCGCTTCCTCTCCACCAGCAGACCGTACAGATCGCTTGGAAAACGCCAGCGCAGAAGAGGAGAGACACACGTACAAATCCCAATATGTCTGGAGCATTTTTTTTGCGTATGATATAAAGACAACAAAAGCCTCTGTCAGGAAGAATAATGGTCAATAGCGCGCACACAAACGAACACACCCATTGTTGCGGTAATAAAAAATAAGGATCGATTTTCTGTTTGAAAGATTGTAGCGATTTGTAGCTTTTTCTCGGTGTCAGCGGCGCGCACGTTTCATAGATCTGTTTTTCATGTCATGCAGGAAAAAAAACCGACTGAGACGAGGTTGGTTTTTATTGTAATCGTGACATTTTATTTCGTTATTTAGACCCATTTGCGATAAACTTGTCGCGTTTATTTTGGGATTTATTGTTGGAAGACAAGAACAAGCGGCAAGGAACACTTTTTTGCTACCGAAAAAAATATGCTCCATTGTTGGGGTTCTCAAAAAAATATCCAAATAATAGCTCCTATAATATCGAACGAATGCAACCTATTCAATAAATTATATTTATACAGACTATTTCTTAAGAAATATAGAACATTAAATAGAAATAAAGCACAGATAATTGGCTTCAGTTGCCATGAATTTGATTATATTCATGGCAACTGAAACCAATTATCTATTATATTGAATATTATTTCCGGCACGGTTTGATTTGTTACACCGTCTCGTGTAAGCCATAGTTCCTCCATATTAAGGGGGACCCCTGTGTGGACGGTCGAAAAATAATGAATTTTCGTGATTTTTTTTCGGATGTTAGGAATAAAATGAAATGTTTGGGTATTTTGGTTATTGTTTAAGGTATATTTGAAGATGTATTTTCCATTTTTTGAATGTACGAATAATGCTTATTACGCTGTTGACAGCTGGGTGCGTAGATGCTGTCGGAGAATCGGTACCTTGCTGCTTGTATCGGTTCTGAAGCAACGGAATGTCGCAGAACGAATTCCAATGAATATTTCGAAACATTGGGACAATACCTAAAGCGTTACCTAGCGGTTTTTGAAAATTCGAAAAATTGCCGAAATTGCAGCCATTTTTGTTAAAAATTAGTTATTTTTCATCAAAAATTTCTGTTATCACATAAAAAATCTAAAACATGAGATATCAAAAAACGGCTATGTAACGCTTTAGATAATTCATGTAAAACTGATGAAAAAATTCAGCCTAATCGGTCAAGTAGATCCTGAGATGACGATACCACCAGTTGGAGAAACCAAGTTTCAAGAAAAATGCGTTTAAAAATTTGTACAGCAATACTATATCCCTTGACGTGACCTCATTCTCTTGGCTGTAACTTTCCAACGAAATCGAATATCTAAAAATCCTTTTGGGACAACATTTCTGAGGGCTTAAGCTTCCCAAAAATGCAGAAAACAAAAACTCGATTCTTTCGATCTTCCAGACCGGGGCCCCCTTAAGGGAGGACTCCGATCGGGTAAAACGACAAATTCATATTTTTATTGTTCCATTTTCGGGTAGCTTATGACCTTAAAATTGTTAACGAAAACATGAAGTAAATTATTTGTAAACAATTTTCTACAACGCATTGCAGTAATTTTATTTCAACCAACCAAAAACATGTCGCAAAAGACTTGAACACCTGACTAAATCCAAAGTGATACAATAAATCGTCGAAAGCCATGTTTTTAGCCCTCCACGTTGTGGTCGTCCTCCCTAAGGGCACTCAAATGTGCTACCAAAAATTTTCTGAAGCTATGTGTGTTTCGATAATGACACGAGAATTCTCTTCACTTCAAATTTGCTGTTTTGCTTATTGAAATATCAATTTAACCCGAGATAGGCTTTATCGTTAAACAAAATTTTATTGTAGAATTCGCAATGATTTTCTCGGATTGAATCATGGTTCAGGCAAAAAAAAAATTCAATTTGCAAGTGTTGTTCAGGTGTCAGTCTATTCATGATGACACGACAAATCAAATTGAACACAAAAAAGTGAGAGATGGTACAAATATAAAAAATGTTACCAACTTAGAGCTCGAAATTTTTATATAAAAATCCATGAATGCAACCGGAATAGAAATATATCCCAATTTTCACCCATTCTTTGTTGTGTGCGGGTTAATCTCAGGCTGATAAAGGGTCAAAGCGCCTCATTTGGGGTAAAACTCATAGGTTGCCACGGTTTAATAACATGAAATGAACGAACTGATTTATGTAAATGAATCGAATAAACGTACCTAAAGATTTCTCCTTAGGTTGTTTTTAATTTTGCATTTATTCTACCTTACACCTCAAGCTGGAATCTGGAATCTGTACCTTGAATATCAATCAGAAATTTGAACCTGTATTGATCTGTATTCGATATCTGAATTCTGGAATCTTAATTTTAAATGTGAATCATGAATCTGAGTCTAGGAGTTAAATTTGATAATTGAATCTGGTATCTGGAATTGATCAGTAATCGGAGTCTGGGATCCGTATTTAAATCTCAATAAGAAATCTGAAATCTGAATCCGAATCCGCATCTGGATCTTTATCTAAATCTGGATTCTGGTATCTGAATTGAAGTTTGAATCTATAATCTGAATATTGGATATAATAAGAAATCTGAATCTGGGGTCCATATTTGACATCTGATTCTGCAATCCGGAAAAGTGGGAATTTAAATATGAAATCTGAATTTGGTATCTGAATCTGAGATGAAATCTGAATTTAGAATTGAAATATGAATCTCAATTTGAAATCTAATTTGGAACCTTAGTTTGGAATCTGATTTGGAAACCCAAAGGAATCTTAGTTTGGAAACTGAACTTGAAATCTAAATATGAAATCTGAATATGATATGTTCATTTTATACCTGAATTTAGAATACGAATCTGTAATCTATCTCAATCTGGAATTGGATTTTGGAACCTAAATCTGAGCTTGAAATCTGAAGCCAAAACTTAAATCTAGATATAGGTTCTGGAATCTGATTTTGGAATTTGAGTTCATGATTTGGATCCGGAATCGGAATCTGGAATACCATTCTGGAATTGGAATCTGAAGTTGGAGTCTAAATTTGGAAACTGAATTTGAATGAGAATCTGGAATCTGCAATCTTAGTCGGGAACCCGAATCTATAAATCTGGAATCTGAAGTTGGAATCCAAATTTAAAGTGAGAATCTGGATTCTGGATTTGGAATCGGAATCAGGAATCTGAGTCTGGAATCTCAAGCTATGATTTGAATTTAATATGTGAAATCTGGGACTGAATCAGAATTTGAACATGGAAATTCAGGGTCCAAACTAAGTATCTGAGTTTGACATTTGAGTCTGGAATCGTAATAGGGAACTCGAATTTCTGAATCTAGAATCAGAAACTGATTTTGAAATTTGAATATAGAATCTGAACCTGGAATCTGAGTTTAGAATTTGGATGTGGATTTCGAATCTGGAATTTGAATATGAAACCAGAATCTGAATCTAGAATCTAAATTGGGATTTGAATTTGATATCTGAATCTGGAATCTGATTGCGCTATTCGTATCTGGAATTGGAATCTGAGAATATGGAATCTAAATCTGGAATCAGATTCTAAAATAAGAATCTGGATTCAAAATCTGAATCTGGAATCAGATTCTGGATTTGGAATTTGAATCTGGAATCTAAATCTCGAATATGTATTAGTAATCTCATGGATCTGAATTTGTTATTTTAATTCGGAATCGAAATCTAGATCTGGAATCTGAATCTGAAATCTGAATTTGGAGCTTAAAATTTGGATACGGATTAGGAATCTAAATCTGGAATCTGTGTGTGGGATTTGAAATTGATATCTGAAATTTGAACTGCACATGTTCTTGAATATAACATCTGAAAATGTGTAGAATATGAAACAAACATTTGAAATGGAATTCAAATTCCAATGGAATCCAGCAACATGAATCTGGAATTTGGTCCTGGAATCATCTTGCTCAGTTCACTGGTAACTGGGTTCATCCACAATAATAATAATAAGTGATATGTGTTTGATGTGATTCCTCAAGCTTTTCTATGTATTCCATTCGCGGTAAATTTTATTCTTCGTTTTTTCTAAAGGAAAATCATTTTTCCCATTATATAACGCCGGCCCTTTCATAAGAGCGTCTCCGACTTTATGACGAGAAGAAAAATGTCTTGATAAATAGACCGTTTCAAAACAACCAGACTTCTACAGGTGTGGAATCCGTGTATTGCATGAAAGATGAGCCAAGGTGGTTTGCGATGGAGCAGACTTTGAATAAAGTTGCAGCAAACTTTATGTTTCGAACGAATGCCTTTTAGGTAAAAAATAAAACCGTAAAGTCATACTTTTACATCTAATAGATGTAATTGTCGTTGGAGCAAATCGTGAATGAAGATTTGGTTTCTTTGAATAATTCACCATTTGTACTGTGCAATGACTGTTGTTTTGCCCCATTCAAAGTTCCCAATCGTTTAGTTTCATAGAATAAATCCGACTCCATGTGCATCTGACTTCTGGAACCTTGTTCCATGGATATATCGTTTTTGTTCGCAAATTTGTGCAAATGTAAATGCCGTAATCCGTTTTCGTGTCTAAGAATATCTTCGTTCACATGACTGAATTGTCATTGTTCAGTGACTCCATTCACTTCGATAAGTGTTTTTCCCTCCCTCGAAATGACTGTTCATCATGCTCCATTCTATTTTTTCATATTCCACCTTCAAAAGATCTATCAATAAAACTGATTGCTCTCGATGAGATCATAAAGCACTCAAAATAAACCTTGCACCGTTTCGATAGCCCTCTTTCCATTAGAGAGCTCCATCTCGTCCTTTTCCGTATCACAGGAAAATAATTCGCGCGCTACACTGCAATATCCTTGATTTATGTCTCGATTTCTCAAAGTCATCTATCAAAAAAAAAAGTGCGCCACGACGATTCTTTCATCTTCCTCAAGTGTGTAGCAGACCAGCATCCCAGCATCATCACCATCGCAGACGGGGTTGTGTTAAGTGTGTACTGAATGACACTAGAAAATTGAATTTGAATATAAATTCAATATCGATTCCGAGCGTCGTCGTGCCCCTTCTTCCAACCGAGTTCAACCTTCAACACCACCACCTGGCCCCAGGCCCCTGGAAAATGTGGGCATAAGGACACTAAAAATAGGGCACGACAGCTGCAGAAAAAAAGAATAACATTTGCACATCCAGTGTGTGCTCTTCTTTGCTTTTGATACAGACAGCAGAGTTGGTGCTCTCAGTCGCTTTTTCGCGCAGATCGCGCGCCCGCTACTTGCATGTTTATCGACACTTGGAATCGCTTCATATTATCCGCTTTGCCGATGTAATCAAGTTTAATTGAAGTGGGAATTCCCACTTCATTCAGGACTTCCGTGCGCTATGCCAGTAGCAGCAGCAGCGGCAGCGGCAGCGGCAGCGCTGCTGTAGAGAAGTTCCAGGATTGGAATATTATCCTTAACGATGCCCCTTCTTTTAGGCAGGGAAATTGGTAGTGTCGGCACGACAGTAGTGAAGAGAGAGGGGTAATGGAAGATCGTTCCCAATTCTATCGTTTTTTTTCTTCAGTTTGTGAAGTTTCAATGAGCGCACGCTAATGAAGCTAAAAGGGGTTGGGTAGAGGACGGATTGGGCTAATGGGGCTATGGCAGAATTTATGGCACTGCGAATTACAAATTACTATGGAAAATGGGGAAAAAATTAGAATGAGAATGGTGATTGTTTTGCATTAATGTCTATGGATATTGGAAAGGAGTTTATTTTTATCCCTCATCTGATTTCCTAACATTCTTCACGATAGTTAGTGAATTGGGTTTAACAACGGTTGTGGGAAATTGCGGTTAATAGTACTTGAAGGACATTTTCTACAAAAAAGGTAATATAAAACATACCAATGTAGATATACGATGGATAAATGGATCAGCAGATGGACCCTGGTCTAAAAGGTGCAAATCATTGGATCAATATGGGATGCTTGATGTCGTTTACGGAAGTTTGCGTACTGCTTTCAAATGCACATAGTAGTTATTAATTAATAAGAGGTTGATGTCAGCTAATATAAAATGTGCATTTGTGTGTACTTATTGGCCCAATAATCCAGTTAATGCCATTTTGCCATTGATGTCATAGTCCGGCAGCTAGGCTACCTAAGAATCAGCGTTAGATATATACGATACAACGTTTTGGGATTAAGTCGATACCAATCAACTTCAATGGGATCCCTACTCTTAGTTAATGGAATTTATGTTATCCGTCTTCAATTAGATCTGATATCGATGCCATTAGATGAATGTGTTGTTCGAAGCTACTGCCAATCGAGGGAAGGACATAAATCAAACAAAATCAGTTTTATGAAGTACTAAAGTGTCTACAAATATGCGATGGTGGTCGTTAAGTTAATTGGGAGAACATTAATGACAACAGGTCTATAAATAACGTTAAATGTCTATAAGTATGCGTCGTGTAAATAGAGAGAATAGCTGCTTTATCGTTGCTACGTGAGATTTCTTTGAAGTATCTACGACAACCAAAGTAAAGCGAAAACGTTATAATTGATTTCTTCTAACGGTTCCAAATCATCTATCGTGATGTTTGTGAACTTCACCCTACGGATTAGCAGAAGTCGGGATTGGGATGAGAAAGGAAATGTGAGCGACCCTTTCCCCTTCAAGTGTACAGAACTAAGCTGTGGAAATGTCGGACCCTTTCAAACAATTTTGATTATTTTTTTTCTTTCGCTGGCGCCCAACAAAGGAAGAATCCGCAATGTTTTAACCCCGTATAAGCTCGCTGACCTTTTTTTCGTTGTTTCCTCTCAAATAATGGATGGGAACACTTTCCGTTTACAGGAAAATAGACATTCCAGAAATCCTCTGAACAACGCCGATTCATGATACCAGCGCGCGCGGGGCGAAGGAATGTGTGTATGTGGCATACTGCAATCGGCGGCTGTTCACAAGAGCGAATAAATTTAAGCGACCATAATCCCCTTTTTGCGCACCCACTTCAAGAGAAAAAAATGGGGACATCACGCTTTCGGGTATGAACGTGTTCAGACGACTTCAACAAATTTTAGCCCGTTTTGCATCGAAAAAGAATGGAGCTTTGTTCTGAGGAGAGGCACATTTACTACAACTTTTCGGGAAATGAATCTCCCGACAGCGCGCACACGCTGTACATCATCATTATCATAATTCTATTATGGGTTAGCTTGGTTGGTTCTATTGTCGGATGGCGAGAAACGTCTACAGCAAAGTTTTATTCATTAAAGCTTCTGGAATATACAGCAAAATATTCAGATTGGGAACGTACCGATAGTTTTGCTCAAAAAACCATGCGTGCAGGTCTAACATACGGTCATAGACCAACGCCTAATTTTGATATTCCATATATATATATATGTATATTCTACACGAATGGATTTAGAATAGAAACACAAGGCGTATACGGATAAACGACAATGAGAGCAATTTTTATGGGAAAGTGAAGACGAAGACGAATACACAATATTTTTGACTTAAATTTAATCACAAATGGCTATCACGTTATTGCAAAGTACATCCAAACTAGTTTTGGAGTACGTTACATCACTAAGGCAAAATACCTTAGAGGTTATGCTAACATGAAGGCAGAAATGAGAGTAATGAGTTGAAATGGAAAATTATGTGACATTTTTTGACCAGGGTTACGCATACAAAATGAGCATTTGATTCACATCGAGTAAAATTCCGCATTATGGTATTCGATTGATTTTTTTGAACCGATGCTCTTGCTTGAACGTATGTTGGAAATGTTTTTGAAATGTTTCACAATGTAAATAGAATAGGATGCAACAGGCATACAAACCTGTTCGTGTTATAGAGCCCATGAACACACAAGTCGCTCTCACTGACAAGTCATCATCCAATAATGAACCTACTGCATTCCAAGTTGCACCTTATTCACACTGGATTCATATATTACTGCTCTTTTTCCACGCTCAGGGAAGAAAAGTGAAAACAAATTAGAGGAACAGAGTTGGAAGTTGGAAATTTAAAGTGATTTTTGACATACTGTAACTTCATGAAAAATCAACGCATATCGACGGAATGTGCATCATTTTGAAGCTACATCTCTCAAGTATTAGAATGTTTTACGTACATATTTTTATCTTGGTGTGTGTAGATGTAGTGGGCAACAATATCGGGAAGAAATGAAAAATCGATTTTTCATTGTTTTTTCAAGAATTTTCTGGACTAACACGATTTTTTTGTTAACCAACTCAACAGCAAATCCAATTAACCTTATGTACCAGCTTTTTTGGCTCCAAGAACGTTCCAGTAGGAACTACCAATACAGAGGTATTTCGGTTTGAATGAAAAAATACCCCTTCGCCATTGATGATGAGTAATTCAATAAACAACCATCGCATCGCAAATCGAAAGGCAGTTTTGAAAACTCCAATGAATTCTACACAAGGATAATTTGTTACTTTGACGAAAAAAAAATTATTTAATTTTTTTGCATCGATTTCAAAAAAGTGCCAAAAACAGAATTGTTATAGTGCTTTACAAAATCCACTGTAATTCTGCAAATATCGCAGTAAGTTGTAATGTTTGCAGGCAAATTTTTAGCCTTGTGTATTCCCTAAACATCGGTGAATGTTTCATATTGATACAAACAGCCGTTTTTTCTAACCGATTTTCGAAAGTTTGGAGTAAATTAAAGGAGCATTTAATCGCAAATCGTATCAGAAGTACAAAACCCTACGCGATTCTCAGAACGAACGATTCGCATTTTTCGTAATTTTAAACACATTACCCTTGTGTAGAATTCATTGGAGCTTCCAAAACTGCCTTTCGATTTGCGGTGCGATGGTTGTTTATTAAATTATTCATCATCAAAGACGAAGGGGTAATTTTTCATTCAAACTGAAATATCTCTGTGTGGGAAGGTCCTACAGGAACGTTTGTAGAACCAAATAAAAGCTGGTTGATGAGGTTAATCGGATTTGCTGTTGAGTTGGTTAACAAAAAATTGTGTTAGTCCAGAATATTCTTGAAAAAAACAAAGAAAAATCGATTTTTCATTTCTTCCCGGTATTGTTGCACTCTACACCTACACACACCAAGATAAAAATATGTACGTAAAACATTCTAATACCTGAAAGTTGTAGCTTCAGAAGTATGCGCATCCCATCGATATGCGTTGATTTTTCACGATGTTACAGAATGTCAAAAATCACTTGAAATTTCCGACTTCGCACTCTGTTCCTCTAATTTTTTTGTCGAGTGTATATCTTTTCCTCCGTGCACGCTCCTTTCGCTTCCAATTCATTCGCACAAACGGCATAGATGACATCGTGCATCAATGCATTGTGCACCGACCTCGGAAGCTCCTCTCTAGGTCTATCAGATGTTTATTGTACCGTTGTAGTGTCCTTCGCAAATTGTTGAGTGGCTTGAGTATGTTGCCGATCTTCCGTATTTGTGATGGGTCAATATTTCAGTGACTTCAGGAGAATCATCGGTTGGCCCAGATAGGGCCCTGATAACCTGGATGCAATGGCGGCATTTGTCACTGTCAAGTTTTGACAGTGTGCCATATTTCCGTTGTCGAATTTGCAGAAGAGATCTTGGTCACGAAAGCTTTTTGGTGTGATGGATCGAATATTTTCGGATCAATGATGAATTTGACTGCCGTTAGATGCTGAATTAAGTCATTAAGACGAAGTAAGTGTTCAATGAACCAATCAGAGATCATACGATGTGCAGAATAGTCAACAACTTTTACAAGAATGGTTTGAGTTCTTGGGTCGATTGGATCTTGTATTTGTGGAGATTTAGGTCTACATCTGCGGAGAAGCCTAATTTTCGAGATCGACAATTAACATCAGGGCGTTTTGGAGACGCCTTAATAACCAACTCTGATTACCAGAAAAACAAAACAACGTCGTTGTCGAGAAAAAGTATAATTTTTGCGTCTGCGTTTGTGAACTCTGTAATACAAAGTTTCGTATATCTCTTGTATGCAAGTAAGTCTCATATGTATGTATGGTGGTATAAATCGCTTAAGGAGAAGGTGGAAGGAAGCCACAATGGCGCTCATTTCTTTCATCTCCCTCCCTCACCCCTCGCCCAAAAATCAATAATTTTGCTAAACAGTGTGAAGAAAATGATCGTTTTCCCGCACTTCCCATAAAGTAATATCAATCAAACTCTAATCGATTACTCACAAGACATTAAATTTTCATCTGTCATCGCAATGTATAGTGAAAAACGTCGGAAAACTCGAGCTTGTGCTCTGGAAGTTAATTTTTTCAATTTTCCGCAATGGGTTTGTTTGTATTGGTGACAGCATCGTTATTTTTTCGACACTGATGCTAGACAACATCATCGAAACAGCTATAAAAATCACTCAATATGTTAAAATGTTATTCCTGAGTCATGGCGTTTCATGCCATGAGAATCAATAAAATAAAATTGCGTTGATATCAATACAATTATTGTTTCAACGTTTAATGGGTCTATAATGTAAGTTTTAGCAACTTTAACACTGGTTGAGAAAATTGTATTGCAGAACTCGGAACATTGTCATGGCTGCTTCTGCGATCAAAAATAGTAAACGGAAAAGTATTACATTCAATCAAAATACCACGGCCAACGAAGAGAAGGGTTAAAGCTCTCCAACGTGGATATGTGAAAAAAAAGATCAACGATGGACAATATTAAGGAATTATCAACAACGAGTTACTGTGCGGAAGAACTAGTTAATACCAAAAGAACCCCAATTCGCATGTGTTATAAATTCGTCCATTTTACGCTCGCGTATGTTCATAATTTTTCTTCATAAGCAAATACACGTATATATGTTTATATTTTCAATTGTTCATCGGAACACATCGTTCATACATTTACTTCAGTATTGAATTGTTATTTTTTTTAATGTATTCTAAAACTCGTGTCGGTGAAGCGCCACACTGTCTGATAGGTGAATTAATCTTTGTACGTACAAGAATCAAAACAAACTGTGTGATTTGTTTTCCTCTTGTTTTTTGTTTTTTGAATATAGAAAAGGAATTTGATTTTTGATTCATCCCCTTAGAGTCATAAAACACCTTTCTCACATGAAAAAAATAAATTTATCCAGCTTCTCTCAGGAGGTGATAGATGATCATATTTGATGATAAAAATCCTTCTACGCATATGTTCGAATTTCAACAATGACAGAGTTATAGAACTTTTTTTTTGTTTCGGGCTCTGTTGCCTCAAACTGGCTCTACATTACAAAGTACGCTACAGAAGACGATTCTGTTGCTTTCATTTGAAAGATGAGAAAATTTAGTACAGTATACAATAGTGGAACATCTAAATTAGTGGATTTTAATAACATCTGGAAGTAAAAAAATTAAAAGTTAATAATTTTTAATGATTTATTATTAATTTCATCCTAAAAATTTATATTAAACTAGATTGTTTCTATCAATTAAATTGAAGCTTTCTAACCGCTCTACAATTTGTTCTTTGACACTCAACTTCCATCTTTCTTAATTTGGTTGCAATATCGATATAAACAATTCCTAGTGAAAATTGAAGCAAAATCGTCAATAATCACGATTTTTACTCCACTGTACTGTAATAGCCACTCTAATTACACCTTAACGTTGAAAGCTTGCATTTCTTCTTGAAATAAGTCATATTTGAAATATAAAAAAAAATATTTTTTTCCAAACTGTATATAATCGAGTCTGTATATAATCGAGTCCGACTTTCACATGGAACATCGATAAGTTTAGTGTTAAACTTTGTTTGAATATTTTGAGGAATATTTAATTTTTATCAACTCTCAAAGTTTTGTATAGGATGAATGGCAGAAGAAACGTTAGAAGCATACAAAAGACAAAATTTATAACCAGGCCACAAACTTTTGTCGGTTGTCATCATCATCGTTTGAAACTAAATACTGCACGCTAGCTGGTTATGCCGACTTTTCACGCTCTCCATCGTCCTAATCAGTTCTTTTGTCGCTATTTCTGGAAAACCCCAAACTCGTCTTCTGATTATATCAGCACGGAAATTGCTATCTGGTGACGCACCTGGTATCACAAGCGCAACACAATACAGTGTGGAATTGGAGTGGAGCGACATGTTTGACATTTTGCAGTTCGGGAAACCACTGCTGCCGCTAGTTTCGGCAACTTGAAAAAAATTGAAAGAGTTTTTCTATCTATTATGCTTCAATTCAAACAGATGATCGTACAACCGTCACCACCACACACTCGGATGCGGGGTGAGGAAGAGACAATACGAATGGAAAATATGGAAAAGTTTTTCAAATGCCGCTCCTTTTTCCGGTCTGGTCGGGGCGGGTGATGGCAGATGAAATTGACCTTTCACAGAAACAATGTTCCATTCTGCTGCCGCTAACCGGCGAGAAGGATATATAGTCTTGAAGTTTTGCGAGCCGTCGAGCAGCGATAAATTATCGGGAGGCCAAGGCTTGGGGTACTAATGTTGGCTAGTATTTAATTAAAACTTTCCTGCTGTGCGAGGGCAGGCAAACATTCCCTGAATATGAAATTTCATGCTTGCAGTGCTCTAATGATTCCCGGAAGACAACAAGAGATGGTTATCATCGAATGACGTCATTGGATTTTTTTTTACTTTATTGGATAACTGATTCAATATTTTTATCTCCCTTGTGTGGGGGGACGTAAGATTTAAACTCATTTCTAAGCCTTTTCTAAACGTGAATCTGAAGTTATTCGCTTCATCAATTCATCCATAAATTCAACCCTCAATCGCTTCCGAAATGTGATCAACAATCACGCATTCATACCCCACTACATCGCTGTATGTGACCGCAAATACTCACCACATAACAAGCATAAAAATCCACATGAATCGTTAACCAAAATAATACACGGATTACACCTGTGGAGTACTCGCGGCGTACATCGAACAAACCAGTCGAGAATCCAACCGTAAGAAAACGGAAAAAAATATGAAGCTTTCGGAATAACAAATTTACCTCCGATCTGCGAGGGGATATGAAAGAGTCCTCCTGTATATATTTTCAATCTCCAAAAAAAGAAGCATACTTGAATCAAACAACGAAAAATACTTTTTATAGCTTCAGCGAGCGATCAAAAATCAAGTATTCATAAAACCAATTCATACCTCATGCATTCCCCTTCCTCCATTCCGGGCATCACGATCGCGCATAAACGCGCCTCCACCTTGGCTATGTTATTATTGCACGAAAGCATAAAATAACAGCGTCGGGGCTATTGAATATTTTATTTCTCAAAATATCCTTTCTGTGCAGAGGGTGTTGTGGGTGTTGTTTCGACACCCGCTTCTTCCGCCCCCAAAAAGGGGGGTTGCAATGGCAACAAGCAGTTTTTCCTTAGGTTTTTTTTGCTGTTGCTATGTTTATTAGGTCTCTAGAGCGTTAATATTTCACTTACCGTGAAAGACAGACACGGCAGAGTTAGAGTCTGTGAACACTTACCAAACAAACCCCTGTCAAAACCATGCAGCAAGCAACCGACAACCGATTGTTGAACATTATCAATCGTTGTCGTCGTCGGCTGCGGTGTTCAGGAGTTCGGCTCGAATCCCTCCTTCGCAAATAATGTAAAATCGATTTCGATTTCAATTATTGCTTCTTCGTTTCAATTTCAGAATGAGAGCGCTCTGTCGGTATTGTCCCCTCTCAGAAGTAATTTAGATGAAATCGTGCAAATTGTTTTTTCTGTTCCAATTTTTGAATGTCACATAATCCCATAATCGTTGGGAGCGTCTCGGTATGTTTATGGTTAGAAATTTGACACATATTGACCGGAGAACTTTATAGAATAACTAGAAACTGATAAATTTTGGGCACTACGCCAAGTGGATTGTGTCTGTTCCTCAAATCAGCTTATTCACAAAATTTCAGGCGATAGTTTCCTCCATTTTTTTTTTTTCGAATTTCTGAACATTTTCCGTTTTCAAATGGTTTTTCCAGTTACACGTTGAGGCCTATATCCAAAATATTTCATCTGGATGAGCTTCTGCTGCGAACACGGAGAATTCATCACTTCCATGAAACATGTTCTATTCCCCTATGGAGTCGACACTCGCAAATTGCTTGCTAACTTGCTATTATACACCATATTTTTGCTAGAAACGTAGTTAGTTGAAAGCATTTATACATTTATATTAGTTTTTGGTTTCTAGTTCTTCAATTCCAACTACTAGATTGAGTTTATAAACTCAGATTAGAGGTTCTCCGTCCGTTTAGTTCTCTCGGTTATCTTCTCAGGTTTCCTAAAAATAACTCACCATCATCGTTATTAGAGTTCGATACAGAGTACGCGGGATGAATAACAAAACATATCGCCTGTCTTATTGGTTCCACAGGAATTCTCTCGATTACCTTTTCAGATTTCCCAATGAGACTCTTCGCCGTCGAGATTGAATTTAGATACGTACGTACGATAAAATAACAAAATATATAGCCAGTCCAATCATACTAACAGGATACCTAAACATAATCTCTGCCGCGTGTTATGACTTATAAGATTTTCAGAATTTTATTTCGTCGAGTGGTCGATAGTTCGCCTATACATGATCACATCACTTACATCAGTGAATTCTGATTCTGACCTCTCCCCATTAACAACTATCCCTTCCATTATAAACGCTAGGGAACCTCGCTATAGAGGCGACCCTTCTGGCCTTCGAGCGGCGAATATCATACTAACTTTTCTTCCCTTCCCCTGGTTACTGTAAGGACGTGGCCGGCGTCGTTATTTACTATTTAAAGCGCGAATCACCGAAACTTGCACAATGAGAATGATTAGCTACTCCCAAGCGTCATTCAGTGTGTTCTTTGTGCGATTTCGCTGGTTCTAGTCAATCACGGAGAGCAACTACGAATTGTACAGCCCACCCAAGTTCAAGCTCAAGCATATTTTTTTCCATAGAAACGTGCTCGTAGAAGCATTTTATAATTACATTTTTTCTTCTATTAGTCGAAATGAAACGCAGCCTAGTCGTATTTTGGATGAAGATTTACAGCTCGGCTCGTACAGGATATATGAAACATTTATTGACGCCCAGATGGAAACAAATGCGACTGGAACGATGCAAAACACTCCTAAAACGGTTCAAAAACAGTGGTCACCGTCGCGACCTTTTTTCTGGTGAAAAAATCTTCACAATCAAACAGAAATTCAATCGGCAAAAAAAATCGTGTTTACGCCTGATATTGTTACGATGCTAATGAGAGCTCCTCCCCCTAATACTAGGGCCCAACTTCCCTCCTCAAGGATGGTGTGGTAGGGTAATGTTGGACGACACAGTTGAGCGATTCCTTATTTGAAGTCATCGTGATTCCATATTTGAAGCCGTCGATACTTGGTGTTTCCTACAGGATTCGGCACCTGCACATAAAGTCAAAAGGATCCAGCAAACGTGGCTAGCAGCAAACCTACCAGACTTCATCTCCGCAAATGATCTACCATCCGGTAGCCCAGACCACGATCCACTGGATTAAAGGGTGTCCCACATCAAATTGCATCACGGGAAAATCGCTGTAGAAAATAACCTAATTGACCGATCCTTTTTATTAACCTATTAGTAAGCTTTTGGCAGATTTATTCAATTTAACTTCAATACTTGTACAATATCTGGCTACAGCTTCTTCTGTACGGAAACCCACTTTTTCTTCATGCCTTCCACCGATTTGGTCTCCTTGGGATGCTTTCGTAGCCCAGTATTTTGTGATGGGCCTTAGTTCCGGCGCGTTGAGGGGTCCATGTTCTTGGGTACAAAAGTGACCCCGTTGGCTTCGTACCACTCCAGGACATCCTATGGATAGTAGCACGTAGCTAGATCCGTAGGATGTTACTTCAACAGAGGAAGCAGACGCTTCTGTAGACACTTCTTGAGATAGATCTGCCCGTTTACAGTCCCGGTAGTCACGAACGGCGCACTCCGTTTGCCACATGAGCAGATCGCTCATGTCTATCATGTATTTTTTGACAAACTTTGAAAATTTCTGATTCCTTACTTCCTCCAGAACATCGAACTTTTGCTGGGCGGTGAAGAACAGTAGCCCCGGAAACTGCAAGAAGTCCGCCTTGACGTAAGTCTGTTCATCCATGATGAGACAATGAGGCTTCGTCAGCATCTGGGTGTACAGTTTCCGGGTCCGTGACTTTCCCACCGTATTCAGCCGTTCGTCATGATTTGGAGCCTTCTGCACTTTGTACGTGTGCAGTCCCTCCCGGTCATTGGCTCGTCTTCTATTCGCAACCAGATCGGTGCAGTTCAGTGTCGCCTCTGTCGTTCAGGCAGGTTCAAGAACAAAATCTCCATGCTAAAAACAATAATACAGATAACTATGCAGTTTCGTGATACCAGCGCATAACAGTGGACTGTATGTGGGATGATAAACGGTACGAACCGCAATAGCTTTGTCAAGGCGAAAAATATTGTTACCCTGATATAGAAAAATAGAGTATGCAGGTGACTATGGGTGACTATGACTGGATGAGTGCTTCGGATGGGAGATGTTATCACTACAACTCCGTAGATGCTACTCCCCTATAAAACCGTGAATTTAGGTGAAATAGAATGCAACTTACGTAATATTAGATCGTCAAGAAAGTTCTTGTGGTTTTTAATCATTAACTTCAAACAAACATAACTCCGCTTAGAATAAACTTTATTAATCGAAACAAGAACCATTACAATCCACGCATTTCTGCCAACGAGAAATGAGTTTATTTATGCCGCTTGAGTAGAAATCCGGTTCTTTGGAGACCACGAAAGCGTTGAAGTCGTTCTTGGTATCGGTATCGCGGAGGAAGTTGTCGAGATGCTTGAAAAAGTGGTAGTCGTTGGGCGAGAGGTTCGGTGAGTATGCTGAATGAGGCAGAGTCTCGTAACCCAATTCGTTCAACTTCTGCAGGGTCGGTTGTGCGACGTGCGGCAGGCCTTGTCGTAGAGGATAATTAGTCCCTTCATACGGACCGATCTCGGGTATATACGCTGGAGCTTCTGGTGCATTTCGTCGATTTCTTGGCAGTACTTCTCTGCCGTAATCGACCACCAAACAGTCACCATAACCTTGGTGAGGTGCTAGCTTCGGATAGTGTTGTGGAGCTTGATCGCGGTTCAACCACTGAGCCGAACGTCGTCGATTGTCGTAGAGGATCATTTTCTCATCACACGTCACAATTCGATCGAGGGTCGTTATTGTTGCGCAGAAAGAGCGCAGAAGACACCTCAAACCGACGTTTTTTTTTATTATCGTTCAGTGTGTGAGGTACCCATTTATCGAGTTTTTTCTGACTTCCCTATCTTTTTCAAGTTGTTGGAAATAGGCATAGGCGTTGCATCCAATTCTGCAACAAGCTCTCGATCAGTTGTGTGTGGATTGGTGTTGACTAAAGCTCCCAGTTGGTTGTTGTCAGCAACTGATGATCGACCACTACGCTCGTCATCTTCAAGGCTCTCCTCACCGCTGCGGAATTTCTTGAACCACCATTGTGCCGTACGTTCGTTAGTGGTCCATAGGCCAAGCGCGTCGTTGATATCGCGAGCTGTCTCCGCTGCTTTTCGGCTTAGCTTGAACTGGAACAAAAAAAACCGTGCGAATTTTCCTTTTTCCATGCTGTTTAAAGTCCTGAAAAAAGTGGAACAATTATTTTTTAAACAAAATCACTGCAACGAATAGATAGAGCAAAAAACGCGCTTCAAAATGACATATAACATTAACGCATTATAAGCAAATTTTATTTCAAAATACATCGTTTACAATATAAGTAACAAACACCGCAAGAACTTTCTTTACGACCTGATAGAATCGAGCAAGCGCAGGCACGGAGAGGCGGAGCCATGGTGCATTGATTAATGATTAAGAAATGTTATCAATCAGATATTATTATTTTGGGGATAGCTAAACACGAATTCTTAACGGCTGGAAAGCTGTTTCTGCCCATTTGAAAGACAAAATGATTCTTTGTCCATCTTCCCTAATCAAAACAAAGAAACTATGAAGAGGCATTTAAAGTTTAGAAAAAAGCTAAATTATGGAAATCGTTTCAATCCATGGTAATAGTTGTAATGTTTCAACCAATATTTTTCCTTGAATTATGTCAATATACAGGTATGGTGTACAAACAAATCCTTTGTCGTCTATCGAAACGATCAGACGTAGATAAGACAGAAGAACGAATTACGAATGCTGATGATCAACAGATAAGAACGCACGTAGAATCGGTCTGCAATAGCCTCACGTGAATCAAAACTCCACACACGATCTAATACCTGATTATGACAGGGTATGTTACTGGCGCCGCCGCCGCACCTTATCGAACTGATTGTACAATTGATTTACAATAGAACACAATTTGTATGTGCTATGTGTGCACCTGTCAAATGCAAGCACGGACAATTGTGTAACACGATGAGATGAACAACAGCGGCACGTAAACTTTGTCGCTCCCGACTGGGACGAGTCACGCACGAGCTCTTGTTGGAGTTAATGCTATTCCAATTATGTTATCATTGTTTTCAACATCAGCAGGTGTGTTTTTAAAACGCCCCTTGGGCAGGTTACATGGTACACTCTTATTCCAGAGTTCCGGCCAGAGTTTATCCTATCCAACGACGAAAAATGACTGAAATAAAAGATGCAATAATATGGGTATAAACCCTAGAAAAATCTTTAAATATGTTGCATCGCCCAAAATCCAAAATTTCGTCCATCTCTTTACCCACTGTTTTCACGCATTCTGGTCCCTTCTGGAAAACGCGCCACGGTCGAGGGGGAGAGAGGGCGCACAAACATTTGGCGAATTTCTGCGTGTTTATTAACTGATTTAACGATCACTTGATATTTTTAGACGACCTCAGCAACGGCAGCTGGTTGTTAAGCTAAAATACTGGTGCGCTCAGAGGGCGCGGGGTGTTATGGACTGAGATGATGTGGACGGTCAGACGGACGGAACAACACAGCATGGGAACTATTGCCAATCTCCGGAAGGCAGTAGTGGTCGACTGGCGGCTGGCCGGCAACGGCAGCAGCGGCAATTTGGTCGATTCACAGGTTTCACTTCTGCGAGAATTTTCAGTTTTCAATCATCGGCTTGTTGATACACACACACACACACAAGTGCGAGGTGAATATTGCCTGGATGCCAGAGTGAGATAGTAGAGGATATCGATTATAAGCACTGTTTGTTTATAAACTCCTAAAATATGTATTTTATTGATGTAAAGTGTTGTATGCAGTTTTATAATAATTATATTGATAATTCGAAGAAATCCCGACCGGCCGTTGCGCGCCGAGTTCTCAGAATAGCTGGCACCACTGCGCGTGTCAGCTTCCACCCACTATTTGAGCATTTGCTCGAATACAATACGGCAGCAGCACAAAACCACCAATTAAACGCGCGCGTCTGTCCACCAATCGTTACCATTCACTGCCGCCGCGGTTGAGTGAAGCGGAAAATGCAATCCGCGAGTGATGAAATTAGCTAGCTGCTGCGAGGTGCCCAAGCACTGGCAATTTCGTCGCCGATGTAAAACGGTGTGTCGTAAAGCAATCTCGGCTGAACGTTTAATGGGTAGCACAACAACCGTTTTAGCGGTGGTGACTCGTTTTTGTCATGTTCTTCGTAGAAGCCGCCAGCAACTGGTTCAGAGCTGATTGATTCGAATTTCCTCGAATGCTACGCATCTGTTGAACCCTGCAATTGTTTCGCATCGCTAATCCTTTTTTGTCTTTTCCCTCTTCAGGTAACGGTACGATCGACTTCCCCGAGTTTCTCACCATGATGGCTCGTAAAATGAAGGACACCGATAGCGAAGAAGAAATCCGGGAGGCGTTCCGAGTCTTCGACAAGGACGGCAACGGCTTCATTTCGGCAGCTGAGCTGCGTCATGTCATGACCAATCTCGGCGAGAAGCTAACGGACGAGGAAGTGGATGAGATGATCCGTGAAGCCGATATAGATGGCGACGGCCAAGTTAATTATGAAGGTAAGTTTTCGCCGCTCGAGCGCCAGAACACCATACACTCATGCAGTGTTGTGAAGCGTGTGCCGGTGACGTTCGCCAATCGGCTGCACCGCACAGACAGCGACCAGACGGTTGGATGATTGGATTCGCGCCACTCTTGATCAGGCGAAAAATCACTATTCACGGAGAGGTACTGACGGATGCAGTTGTGGTGTATCGTTTGCAAATTACATCAACTATACTCAACCTACGGCCCGCGGAACGCATGCGGCCCGCGTGGTTAGCCCATCTAGTATTACTTGATTCAAACCGTTTTGTATGTGTAATGATCGCAAAAAACTAAAAAATCATTGCCTATATATTGACGTTGGATTACGTAGAATTACTGAAATTGTGTCAAATCAGAAAACACTGCGAACATATTTTGATGATCCGCATGCAAATGGTTTAAATTACAGAAAAATGGGAGCATTCCAATTTTCTTATACATTTGTTCTGTCCATTTGTGTGCTTACTTATAAGTCCTGTCCAAGCAAACCATTTATCATGACAATGACATGCGAAAACAGAATAGAAACTGAGAGAGGTTGGCGTCGACATCATGCCTCATACCGTATGAGCGCCAACCTCTCTCAGTTTCTATTCTGTTTTCGCATTTTCGCATAACATTGTCATGACAAATGGTTTGCTTGGTCCTGTCAATAACGAGCAACTATTGTATCGAGGTGCCAGCGCGCATGAATCGCTCGCTCGAAATGAAAATGCAACGTTCGTTATACGGACGGTGTGGGTAGAGAAAAATTTGCAATTTAAGCCCCGCCTCTTTTCAATTTATTGAGTATAAACGATAGATTCGCGATTTCAGATCACAACATTAACGATTCATCAGTCATTCAGCTAGCGATCAGACGGCAGTAATGCCTTCCAAGTGACCATTCTAAAGGCCGAGATTTTAGTTCGTTTTTTTAAATATGCCTTGAGGCTAGATGTGATGTGAACTGGGAAATTTTGAAACCTTTACAATTCAAAATATCATCATTCAAGTCATACTCTCGCTCCAGCTAGCAGATTGCAGTCTTTCTCAATGCTGATGTCACACAGTGGTTTTTCTCGATGCTAAGGAAAATTGGAAGATAGATATCGCAAACAGTGGAGCATTTTTTGTCCAGTAGAGAAACGGCACCGAATATCATGTCGTCTATCGGACAGTTCTTTTTTTGTTAAAAGAGGTTAGGAAAGCTCTACCAGCCTTATCTGGGACGGGTCAAGACGTCGTGTGGGGCTCGTACCCATAAAAACTAAGCCCTCACGTGGGGGTACCCCTTTTCAAATCGGACGTTATTAGCACGTTGGTCGGCCCTCCATCCCTGCTGTAATTCAGACATGATTTCTGTGATGGCGCTATTCACCGCGTTCCAAGTGCCCTCGGCACGACACATTTCTTCCACGATATTCTCCACATGAAAGGCATGCAACCCCTCGCGTTTTGCGGTGAATCTGGGACATACAAAAACGACGCACTCCGGTGTTTCCTCCACATCTCCACACTCCGGGCAAAGTGGCGACCGTGCGTATCAACATTTCCACTCCCTGGAGCGTCTCACCGATCACCATTGTTACAATATCGTCCGCGAAGCCTACGATTTTCACACCTTAGGGTGGCTTCAGCGTTAGTACACCTTCGTCATCGTGTTCCAAAGCAGTGGGCCTAGGATGGAACCTTGTCGAACTCCCGCCGAGATTTTCTTCAGTATCTGTCCCCCGTCTGTGTTGTATACCAGAATCCGATTCTGGAAATAACTTCTAGGTATCATGTGCCAGGTAGCCAGGGACCTTGAATCTGTGTAGCGCCTATGCCTCCCAGCTGTCACTACTATCGACCAAAACTACCGCGCAGTAACGATCACCTTCGTTTTTGTTTAAGCAAGTCCTGAGCTTTTTCGATAACTGACAGAATAGCGTCCACTGTCGATTTTCATTTCCGGAATCCGAACTGCATTCTCAATAATCCGTGATCACCCTCCGTGCATTTCATCAATCTGTTGAGAATAATCATCTCCAACGCCTTACCTAAAGTATCCAGCAAACAAAAAGGCCTATACGACGCTGGATCTCTAGGTGGCTTCTCTGGCTTCGGAAGCAGCACCAGCTTTTGGATTTTAATTTCACAGGAAAGTGACCATCGTCCAGACATTTCTGCAGCATCATCCTGAACATGTCGGGGAAAGCGTGTGTCGTCGATTTCAATGCACGTTAGGAATCGGGACTGGGTGCTTTTTTCATCTTCAGACCTTTTGCAATCGCGATGAGCTCTTCGTTGGTGACTTGTGCGTTCTCAGCTTCCTCCTCCAGTGCAGGTGGGCACGTTGGTGAGTAGTGTTCCGAAAAGAGTCCTTTCACAATGACTTCGAGTTTTTTCGGACATAATTTCATGGGAGTCGTTGAACGTCGGATTTTCGCCATCACGATTCGATATGCTCCACCCCAAGGATTTGCATCGACGTCTTGACACAGCTCCATGTAGCAGTTTGATTTGCTCCTACGTACCTCTCGTTCCAAGGCGAATGGTCCTTCTGTGTTTTTGCATCTGTACTGGGGTGTAAGTTTCAAGTTTTGAGCGTTAATACAGCTTTGTCGGCTGAACGAAGTGGTAGGAAAATCAGTTGATTCGAAAGATGTGTATGAGTTATGTTTGTTACCTATTGACCCAAAAACTTCATTCAATAGCTTAAAAATTGCTTTGAAAACAAACTATTGAAATCCAAAATATATGTAAATATAGATACCAATATTTACAGATTTTTAGGATTTCAAAAGCTTGCTTGAAGGGCCATCTCAGTCAAGATTGGCCAGCAGTTGATGCACTCTTCTTTGTGGAAGGTTATTTGGAAAGGATCATTGCCACTGTCTGGATGTCTTTTAAATCATGAATGACTCATTGTTGACTTTTATCCGATCAACAATAAAATTTTCGTGAATTGAAGCATTGTTTCCAGGTTAAAGTGACGTCAAATTGCCGTGCATTAAGCCGGATATGAAGAAGGTATTTTTTAGTGCTGAGAGCTGTGTGCTTCGGTGGAAAACAGAACGTGGAAATTTATTACGCAGCTGTTGTTGTCGTCTCTACCACCCCAACACATCCGATTCAGTTCGGATTTTATGTTACCGTTCAGCGTGTCCTTCGGGACGTTGTTTTTGGAAGCGTTGAAAATGTAATTTTGTTAAGAAATACTAAAAAACTAAGGATCTTCAATAATTTCATCGTTTCAATGTCGCTCCAGACAGCGAGCAATCAACAGCACATGTTAATGCAGAAATTATGAAAGCTATTGGTGTTTTATTACTTTACAAAGTGTTCGCGACCCTCACTCAGTGAAAGCATTCAAATGTTTGTAGTAAAGAATTTCGTTCTTAAATTTCTATAATACTTGTTCTTGCCGGCAATAATTTTGTAGTCCTACGTTAACAATGCCGTCGTGTTGTGGACACTACCCTTCTTAATTTTTTTGGCGGCCCGCGACACCATGATTAATATTTGTTGGTGGCTCCTCGAATGAAAAAGTTGAGTACCGCTGAATTAGATCCTCCGGTTTTGTTTCGTGAATTCCGAAATTCTCAACATCGCTAACTCGTCCCCCACATGCATGTCGCGTGTGGCGGCCAAAGTGACAGTTCCGGCGTCTTTCGCTTTTTCCTTTTTCGAGAGCAATTTGCCTCCAACGCGATGCAGCCGCCGCGTAAGCGAAGATGCGCTACTAAAATGAAAAAGTTTGTCGCAAACATCCCAGCGTGTATCCGAGAGGCGAAAAGTGATTGGCTCTGTCGCGCTGGCAAGTGCGCACCACATGTGGGTTTATTGGCGTGATGAATTACCACCCCAGTCGCGCGCACAGTCGGAACGAAATGTGTTCCCATTGCCTAACCCAAATGAGTGTACAATTTAATGTCAATGTTTGTTGCAATGCAGTACACGTTCTCTTCCGCCGCAGTGCCAGAACAATCCAGATTCTTGAAAATCCCTTAATCCGAGCTCCAACCGGATCCGATACAATGCCATGCTACATCCGGCTCGTGACCGATTTATGATACCACTCTCTCTGCAGGCTCGGGCTGTGCGCTTAAGTCACGCTGTGAATGTTTGCAGTGTGCTTGATTCCGCCGCTCCGGTTGCAGATAGACTATTTTTATTATTGTGTGCTCCGGATAAACACAAACAACGCGGCGACGATGAGTTCGTTCTACAATGGCAATGTTAGAAAACATACCGGGAATGTTAAATGCCTCCACAAAAAGCAGCACCAAAGCTTCAGTTGTCATTCTCCCAAGGTCACCAAAACCGTTTTGTCGGCATCATTGTCATCCCCGTCGTCGTCGTCGAGCTGCTCTTATCGGTATACCACTTAGGCCTGGATGGGAAAAATATCCATAATTTCGCATAATGAAACTACTTTGGAGCATTCGAGGATACTCTTGGATCTCTCCATCCCCCCATTTCACTATGGAAAAGAGTTCAAGTTGTATGAAGTTCTTTGTTTCTAGTCATATCGTCCGTATTTTACACTGGTGCGCAAACACTGACTGTCCCCACCCCCATCCGTATATAGATATCCCTTTCACGAGCCGATGACTGCTTTTATGATGTACCATTATCCTCCGAAGAGCGACGTAAAGCCAATGCGAATCCAATTACGAGCCACAGTAGGAGACCCGATATGACGATACCTTCAGAAGAGAAGGCCACACATGAGGGTGGCGAGAAGTGAAAATTGAATGACTGGCTTTCGAATGCAATAAAACCTTTGAGAAATGGTCGCTACTGCTACCACCGTCTTGCCTCGAGTAGCCTTGCTGCTGCACTATCGACAACAGCGTCGTAGCACATGCATGGTGGTATGTCTATGTCGGTCACATACATTCTAGCAATACTAGGTGCTGTGTTTTTTTCTTCTCTAATTCATTGTCTATTTTATCACGTACGGAATACGGGCCTCAGAGTGCGGACACCAGAGGCAGAAGCGCGTATCAGGATGCGAGAAGGTAAAATATGGGCCGTTATGCTAATAAACTGCCAGCATGGCCCCCCATTATCAAGTTCATTTCATTAGCCAAATGAGCTGGGAGAGTGTGGTGCGAAGCTGTGTCAACGTGGAGATGTTTACGGAGCAGAAAGCAGGCATCCATTGCTGCCAACACTAGCTGCGAGCCTGTCATGTTTCTGTGGTAGCGGAGTTCCTGCGCTTTCCTTGCGTGTAACCGGAGTGTATCTTCTTCGCCAGCGCGCGCTCAATGGTGGTTCAGAGTGGATATTAGCATTCTACGAAAATTGAGCCATTAATCAACTCTTCTTACGCATTATGGCAATCCGTGACCTGGTTGAATATTTTTGCAGTCCGAGGTCAGATGCGTACCCAGTTTGATAGCTTTATGTTTATGAATATATACATTTTTTGAAGACGTGACCGGATCTTAGAAATGGAGCCCAGCTACCAGGAAATATAGCAGCAGGTCCGGGACTGACTTATGGTGTAATTTTGTACGCGTTGGCGGAATTAATGTCCACGAGAGTTTACCTACTTTAGTATGATTGAGTTCAAAAGCAGTTCATTTTTCGGGCCTTGTTATGCTCTGATGTAACGAGTGTTTGTGGTTCAACTCTAAGGATAGAAAATAAAATCAATTCATCTATCAATCTCCTAAGTAGTCGAAGTCATGATGATTGTTTGTTATTTTTCGATCACACTAACGTACTCTGCACTAAATCTCCCGCCATCTTCTTATAATAGCGCATTACTTGCATCTTTTTCTCTTCCTGGTTGATGATTCTATGCCAAATGAGATGTCTTGGATGAATTTTGAGTGATAAGTGCAAATTGAAAGAGCCAATCCTTATTAATGGAATGTTCCTTGTGCAAAACCTTTATATTACATTCTACAATTCAAAGTAGTCGGTGCATGGTTCCTACAACACATCCTTTTTTTTTCAAAGTATTCAACTATTCAATCGCAATTAATCCGGAAGTAGTACTTCTTGGCTTATCGACCTTTCCTTACAGATCGAGCATTGTCATGCTGCAAAATGACTTTATCGTTTTGTCAGGTGTACCAGTGTTTTGACTTCCTCATACACCCAAACTAGCGTTGGCAGAAAAAATATGTGAAAAAAACGTGTGCTGAAGGGTGAAATGCTAAAATAAAAGCTCCTTTTTCAAGAGTGTTAAAATCTTTATATGTATAGAGCAAATCTCTCATTTTCTCAGATTGAACGTCAGCATGGAACTGTACCCGAAAAATAATCGAACGATGCAAAGCAGGGATCGAATCGAGGCTGGAAGTAATGCAAGGCTGTTCTACACGACCACGCTATCCACATAACCACTTTTGCTGTTGCATAAATGCGTGAGAATATTACACCACAATATAGAATGAAGTTGGATCTTAAAAGTATACATGAAAAGAGTGAAAAGGAGAGCATAAATGTAAACCTGTAACTTTTTCGCGAATGGGCCGTGTATATGACAAAATATGCGAAAAGGGTTAATGCGTGATTATTTGCAATGTGTCTCTTGTTTCGCTCTCTTATATTGCTCTGGCATATATATTATACACAAACTCGGCTCTCGGTCGAGTAAATGTTGTACCAGTATTGGAGGGTGACACATTTTTTGTTATTTTAAAGCTCATTTAATGTTTTGTGTATACATTACTTCAAATTAAATTATGTTAAACGTGCTATCGACTCATACTGGCACAGTATTTACTCAAGCGAGAGGCGAGTCTCAGAAAACACTTTCCGCGTAAACTTATAAGATGAAATATCATTTTATAATGTGATGTAACATTATCATGCATTGGTGTGACGCCACCAGTGGTTTACTGGAACAGCTTTACAACTCAGCCGGTCTTGGTGCAACCCTTGCTTGAAACCTTTTGGGATTTATTTTTGGGTACAATTCCAAGCAGACATTCAGTCAGAAAGAATGGGAAGTCTGCTCCATACATACAAACATTTTAACACTCTTAAAAGCAGGTGCTTTTATTTGTGCACTAGCCGACCCGGCGACCTTCGTCCCATCTAGGATTAAGTTTTGATATGAATACAGAATTCACATTTTCTTACTAAGCACGATCTTGGGTTCAATCCCAGAACTTTTCATTAATTGATCTTTTTATTGGCCGTTTTTCCAATTTCCTCTTTCTATATATTTTCTAATACTTCTAACAAAACTCATCATTATAAAATAAATTTATTATTAGGCACAATTCTCGTTCAATATTCTTTAATTATTAGCGACAAACATGTTTTCATTACATGGAATACATATTTGATACGAAAAAATAAATTTTCATTCAAATATTTTTTTTTATTTTCAAAGTGCGTTAATCCACCTGAGGATCCTGAGAATTTACAGACCAACGCAATACGAAATCAATTCCGTCAACACGAATTTCAATTGGGCTAACAACGCCATCTACGATGTTACTTCAGAATATAAAAGAATGAAATTTCCTCATTTTCCTCCAGAGTGTTTCCAAATTTTTTTCCCTCCACAACATTGATCTATAAGCGGAGATGAATTCAACAAAATAAAGATGACTCTAGCGCCCTATGATATGCAAGTGGGCACCGAGTGAGACTCGATGTTATAGTTTCTGGTAGTCATTTCACCACGAGTGAGATTTGATGTTGTAGGTGAAAGGGTTAATAAGCGGATTCTTCGCTTCGAACGGTTCTTGAGTTTACATTATTTATATTTGTTTGATTTCGGATCGTGATGCAAAACAAATCTTTGATGCATCAGTCCGTTATCGACGTAGTTTTCCTTGTACTACCTGAATGGTTAGTCGTTTCAATCGATCCTCTTGTCTTCTAACACTTCAAATACGAGAAACTACCGACTTGTGTACTCCAAATGCTTCACTAACTTCTGTTTGTGAACGTCTCTTCTGAATCGTCTCAATTATTTTCTGCTCAAATCATTACTCTAAAAATTATGTTTGTTATGTCACATTATGTTTATTATGTTTAGTATCTACCGTTTGATAACAACTACACACCGTTTTGTGTGTAGTGCAGAGCACTATTGTGCTGTGAATTATTTAGAAAAAATTACAGTTTAAATGCAATATTACTCAAAAATTCAAATTATTATTGATAACTTTTGTATCTTAAAAGAACCATCCTTTCGATATTTTTAAATATATTTTAATTAGAAAACTTTTTTAATTTAACAAATTTTGACATATGGTGGTGCGGTGTTGAACTCTTCAAATTGGAGCTGTTAAATTTTTTTTATGAAATTTATTTTGAGAAATTGTAACAATTTAAGAATAGTAATATGAAAAAAGGAATCTGAATATTTTTTTTCTAAATATTTCATTGATTTTCCAATAATTTTGCCTTACATCATCTTTTAAGCAGACATATTTATTTCGAGTTACGATTTTTTTTTAAAGTTACATTTTTCTGTATACGCCCTGGTAAAAAAAACAGTCGTTTAATCACTGGTCATTTCATTATTGGTCATATGATAATGATAATTGGGATATTGGATAGCTAACACCACATGTTCAAGGTTTAAAAAATGGTGAAGGTCGCGTCAAAATCGGTCGGCAAAAATCGGCAAAGTCTTTCCTCTCCTTCTTCTTCTTCTTCTTCAATGGCACTAACGTTCCTAGAGGAACTTCGCCGTCTCAACGTAGTATTACTTGCGTCATTTTTTATTAGTACTTAGTTGAGATTTCTATGCCAAATAACACGCCTTGAATGCATTCTGAGTGGCAACCTCTAGAATACGCGTGATCACAGTGCAAGTCGGAGGAAATTTCTTTGACGAAAAATTCCCCCGACCAGAACGGGAATCGAACCCGAACACCCGGCATGTTAGTTATGACGCTAACCACTCGGCCACGGGAGCACTTTCCTCTCCTGATCTTCAATAATAAGTCCCCGCGATTCATCTACCAATGATTTTTCTTCGTTCAACTTAATAAATATTGGGTAATATTGAGTTGTTTGGAATAATCATGCCGATTTTTAAGAAAAAAAATTATCGTGTACATGTCAAATGTTTTTGTCGAATCTATAAATAGCGCATTACACAGTTGCCATATTAGGCGTAACAGTTTTTCTTTTATACCATTGCATATGGTACATTACACAATAGCCATTAAGGCGTAAGAGTATTCTATCTGTTCTTCCATTGTCCAGCTAGACCACCGGACAGCGGAGACAGTTGATATGATCATTGTTGTGTTATTAACAGAACAACAGCCCGATGTTTTATGCAGAGCAGAGCAGTTGTAAGGATGAATCGATCTTATTTCGATCGTGGATCGATCTCCATCGCTGATAATTGTTGCGTGGACGTAGTTATTCTGTTACAACACAAAGATGGTCAATTGAGGACCCCGAGTTTTGAACTCACGATCGATCGCTTATTAAGCGAACGCGCAACCAATGTGGCTACGGAGTCGAATTTTTTGACCTTCAATATTTTTTATTGATGGTCTAAACAAGTGATAAACAAAAAATGCAATATCTGATGATAGCGGGTAGACTATCACATCTTAGTCAAACTCTAACAATTTTTGGTGGGCTTTCAAAGAAACATGAGGTTTGGCATTATTCTGGAAGAGGACGCCTTGGCCAATTCTGAACACGTTTGTTCTAGATTGACGATTTCGATCCGTTTAGTTACGTATAGTGCCTGTTGAAATTTATCGATTGGCTGTTTGGTAGAAGCTTATAATGCAGAATTTTTCTCCTACCTCACTAGACACAAAGAATGACTTTCTGCAGGTGAAGATCGGCTTTGGAAATATCTAATGATGGTTCATTTCGCTCACCTCAAAGATTTTTTTTCGCTCAATATTGTTGTAAAGGACAATATTTTTCTTCGGATGACACTATTTGCTTCAAACTGCGAGTTTTTGATGGACATACGGTCCATTTAATGTTTTCGGTCAAAAGGTGTAGAACTCATACATTGTAGCGTTTCGTAATCAAGTTTCACCAGGTGCTCATGAACAAAGATACTTGTAAGGAACCTGCTAATTGATGTGTCGTATACCGAAGATTATTCTTCATCAGCGTCTCGATTCGATTATCATCTGTTGCACACACAAACTTGCTGGACTAGCCAATAACTAGAAGCGTATTCCAGAAAATATTTCAATTCAACGAAGAAGAGCAAAGCTACTAGGTAGAATTCTCTAAAGATAGGTCCCCGTGAATTTTGTTGTTCGAGTTCTTGAATAACATAAACGAAGTTGTTTTTACATTGAGAGCGGAAAGTGAATCGAAACATCGAAAACAATGTCATGTATTTTTAATATTACAACATTTAAACATGCTTCGGTGGCATCTGAATCCTGCCGATAATAGCGTCCCAATTCTGATCGATAATGATAACGCAACATTCTTTAAAAATAATGAAAATAAATCGATCGCTCTCAGCTCATGTGCGATACTTTCTGAATACAAATTTCAGCAAACAATTTCAATGATATAAAGAAATATGGAATTTCAATGATATAAAGAAATATGGAATTTCCACCGCGCAGTACTATCAGACAGCAGAAATACGAATAAATTTTCTTGCAATGCAGAATATTTTTCATATATTGTTGAATACAGATATATATTTGTTTTTCAAAATATCAATCGTGGACATTTTCATAAAGCGCATCATTCTGGAATAGCGTAGCGATGGACAAATGACATCTCATGCTATTTTCTTCCATGATTTCCACGAACCCAAGCGGAAACGATTGATTGTGAATTGCTGTCGATAAATGAGTTGGCAAATATTTGCGTGACGTGACAGATATTTCTGACGACACCATTGAGCAAACAACGGCAGCAGTGGCGAGATTTTTTTTCCTGCTCTTGATTATTTGTTTTTTTGTTCGTACTTGTCGCAAATTTTCCGCACCCCCTGCATTAGCGATTGAGGTCTAATTTGCATCACTTCGGACTGCGCAGGGTTATACAGGGAACAATAATACTGAGTTAATAGTGTTTCAAATTGACTTCCGATTACATGATTATTGATTTATATGCTTTAATGAACCAAAACCAATCGGCCAGTAGTGAAGAAGGAGCAGCGAGAGAACCAACAAACTGATCCATCACAAGTTTGATTCATCAAACTGCGCTTCTCCATCCCTCCGCGAACGGCATTTTTCCCCCTATGTAATTATTCAAAAACTTTGCCTCAGTTTATCTTTGTGTGTAAGTTGTGTTGTTACAAACGCGCGCGCTTCGCTCGATAAATCACAGGACACAAACGGTAGCGCGCATCGACTTGATTAATTCTTCAAGTTCAGCCTATATACACCTGTTCTTCGGTGCTGCTACTGCCTGGTCTCGCAGATCAGCACCTCTGGTGTATAATAAACATTTTCCACTCCCACCACCATCGTTTCTCGTGATTAGTCGTGGTGTCAAGATGTGGGTGGTTTCAATAAATCACTGTCAGATCCGAACAGAAAAGCCTATGGGAAAATTCCAACCTCAATGATTCGGGATCCGATCCACAAATCTTCCTGTGTATGTCAATCATGGACGAGTAACGAAAAAAAAATTGAATACTCACTATCAGGAGGGTAGCGTATTAGGGCGTGTCATTCTATGTTCAGCAGAAGGCGGATTGGTACTGACAGAATGTTTTTAGTGTTTTTTGATCGTCTTGAATGAACAAAAAAATAAATAAAATGTGATGAATGCTATTTCACGTCAGAGAATCGATAAACATTGTTGTCGTGGGACACTGGGTTTTATGGTATTAGCATGAGAAGATCCATTATTATTAGGTACTAGCTGACCCGGCGCACTTCGTCCCGCCCAAAATTGATTCTTTGATAAGAATACTTTCGAACATTTACATTTCCTTACTAAGCGAACGTTCGTGGGTTCAATCGTAGAACTCTTCGTTAATGGATCTTTGAATCGCCCTTAACACTTTTATTTTACTAGAAATTCCCTAGTACTTCTACCAAAACTCGTCATATCTACATATATAAAAATCTCGTGTCACGGTGTTTGTGGTCTAATTCTGAACGACCTCGACCGATTTTGATGAAATTATAAACAAAAAAATGGTAGGCATGAAAATAGGTCGTAAACTATATGTGATACCACTATGGTTACCGTTTACCGTATATTCATTACTGATTGAAGTGGCCCCATGCAGGAAAAATGAAATGATACTATCATGCTTACGCATTGCTGGTATCATGTTAGTCGACTGCAGTGACGCGAGAAACTCTAATTCGAAGAAAAAACAATAATCTGGAATTCATTGTTGACACACATCGTTCCTACGAGACTCACCCCATGTTCTTCTTCAATGGCACTAACGTTTCCCATGTTCGCCTTCTCAACGTAGTATTGCTTGCATCATTTTTATTACTACTCAATCGAGATTACTATGCCAAGCAATACACCGTGAATATATTCTGAGTTAGAAGCTCTAGAACAGGGGTTTTCAAATGGTACTCCGCGTGAAATTTGTTTCCTATTGGGTAATGGCAAGACAAATAAGATTTGTTTTATTGATTAAAAAATGCAGGTGCTCCGTCAAATTTTTTTGCTATAAAAAGTGCTCTGCCTTAAAAAAAATCTGAAAACCCCTGCTCTAGAATATGCCTGACTGTACTAGTCAGAAGGAGTTTAAAAAATAAACACCGAGACCTCACCATAGGTACTTCATTCATTATGAATATCATTTCTCATTTTGAAATAATATTAATGTAAATGTTTTTAGAGGAGACGAAACAAACAATCGCTGGATGGGTATTTGTGTGTACCATAATGATGATTCGACATGGTCAGGACAAGGTTATTATACGATGTCGTAAGTTGTGCCAACAATTTAAGGTTTCGGAAATAGAGAGCGAACGATAATTCCTACGACACAATCAACAAGAGCGTGGAAAGAATACATTTACTTGCGAGACGCTGTCATGAGCAACACCAACAAAGCCTTTGCTATTGCCAAAAAATTAAAAAATTAAGTCAGATCGAATCGGTCCCACATATTGCTGGGTGTATTCAGTTCCAGTATTTTTAGTTTGGATAGCCGACAAAATACGCCCTGAGAAAATCGATAGTGTTATTAACTCGGAAATTTCGAGTCCGTCTACCGATCAGCTACTCATCCGTATTCGGAAATCCGATCGAGATAGAATTAACCGAACGGATCGCAATTTTGCGTTCTTTAATCCGCTCGACTCAAGACCAATCGAGTTGTACAATTTTGGCAACCTTGCCACGCAATTCGAGATAGACGACATTGAGCTTCGTGATTCAGAAATGGCAATGGATTTTCCAGGGGAAAAAACACTTAAAAGCGTTATAATTATAAATTAAAATGGGTTCTACCTTATCAAGTGTGTGTTTTATGTAATAGGATAACGCAGTCTCTGGAAAGAAATTATTATGGGCAAAGTTTAATGGAAACGCAAGGAACTTTAAAAAAAAATTAGTTACGGTCAGGACTATGCCTTTAAGTATTCAAACAGCCCCGAGTAATAATTTTCATACAAATTTTAACAATTTAAAATTGTTTTCGGATCCATCAATCTGATAGAAAGTGAATTGCTCCACGAATACGGATGAATTATTTCAACGTTTGTTTTGTGACAAGGCAAGGTTGCGTCTTTTGAATAGAACGATTGAATTTGAGTTGAACGGAATTATGTAAAAGTCAATTTGGATCGAATCGTGAGATCCGATCGAGTTTCAAACCAATTGGATTCCAGAATATGAATGACTTTTCGATACTGTTACCAGAAGCATGGTTTATAACCCATGGGATAATCGACGGGACTTACCGTCTTCATCAAGAAGCAGAGATGCCAGGTTTGAATACATGTCTTCATTTTGATCGGTTCTCGATTGGTCGGTTTTTTGAATTCAATTTTTTTTTCCATATTTTCATTGCCTTTTACGGCATAAAAGGTCGATTTTCGCCCAAATTTTTTTTTCGAGATGACACCAGATCTCGACGTTTCATGCATTTTTAAGTCATTTGGCATCGAAAAAAATTCCGATTTTTCAAATTTCCTTTGCTCCTTTATTTTCGAGGATCAAAAAATCAAAACTTTGAGCACTTTGAGGCACCCCTAAATCATGTCCGATTGAACTGAAACTTTGCACAGGTCAGTTTTTTGGGCCAATAAACAAAATGTGCACGGTCGGTTTTTGAAATTCGATGATGAAATTTTTTTATCAGATTAATTGAGTTATTACAGTTCCGTTTTTGTGGAAGAACTGGGGCTATATTCACTCAATCAACGGTTTATCAAGTTAATTATTATTTTTAAATTCATAACATTTAGTTTGTAGTTGCGCTATATATTCTTTATTCACATTTGATGAAATAAACTCCAAAATCTCAATTTTTAATGTTTAATGAAATGTGCTATTTAACAATACCAATTAGAATGAACATTGAATAAGTTATCAAATTTTGTTGAAAAGTAAGTTTAGAATTTTAGTTTCCTCCGATGTGGTGGTGAAGACATTTGAAGACATTTTTTCGTACAAAGTACACATTTGAAAAAGTTGGCATCCCTGTCAAGAAGTATCACACGAAGGAAAATGTGGTCTTCTGGCTAGACTTAGCCCAAAGTACGTAGAATAAGAAGGTAGTCTCCTCCCTGCTTTGTTCAAGTAGTAGTGGGCAAAGAAAAAAAGTCACAGGAGAGTTGTGTCCGAGACACGACCGCATAGTTGACGTAGGATTCCGTTAGGCTATCTGTTGTTTTGGATATGTTTGAAGAATTACATTGTTAATCTCTCCGATAATGATTTGGTGGCCCGGAAAAGGGCCGTTTTGTCTGGGTGTTAGATATTGCTTGTTCACTCGTGATGAGTGATGATGATAGAAGGATGGTGATTGGTGCGTATCACGATAGAAGATGGCAAAATGGAATGGGATATGATGAAAGCCGCCCTCTGTGGCCCTGAACGAGATGGCTCCTGTGCTATGTATGGATGAAATGAAGATAAATAACTCATCAATGTAATATAAGATAATTATAATTATCGAACAAAATTATCAATTGTTCTCACCAGAAAAAAGAGTTACTTTATTATAGAGAAAATATATTTGAAATGGGGAAGGTAATTTCATTTATAATTTTTACTTTCTGAGTGTTTATTCAATCCATTTATTCAATCAATTCCAACGGAACACGGAACTCCTTCATTTTTCCAATTTTTCACGTCGCATGAACTTTTCTTTCTGAGAGAAAAAATTGTTTCATATTTCAAGTCATTTTAACACAACCGCTACCATATACAATTTTACACTTACACTTGTGCTAAAAGTTTTATAATGCATGATTGGTCATTGATATGAAATTTCACGAAGCAACCAACATTAAAGTTCCAAATTTAAATATTATTTATATTCTATCAAACATAAGTTTCATTCAATTCATTAAAACATATTTATTCGATCAATCCATCGATTCCTATTGGAACGAAAATATAAAAAAACTCGTTCATCGCTCCCAACTTATTCGCCAACATGTATGCAATCAGCAATGCCCATGCTAGTCACAATGAGCACTATCCATTTGTGCGCGTCGTTCGATAAACTATCGACCACGAGGGTATTTATTTGCTGATTTTCCCCCAGGTACATTGAATTAAAAAATCTCTGTTAGGGAATACATGTCGATGGAAACTAAAGCTTCCCCTGCCTTCATGTACTTGCAATGCCGATTTCCCCCAGGCAGCTTGGTTTCGATATCTCTGTTAGGGAACACACTTCGGTGGGAACAAAAGTTCCCTTTACATTGATGTATTTGCAATGCCAATTTCTCCGTATCTTCAATTTCGATCAATCAGAACGAGGTATTTCCGTTTGGAGATTTTTCGATTGTTTGATAGTTAGTTTCATATGATATGTTATTTTATCCATTGTGATGAATTGTTATGGAATGCTCAGATCGATTGATGAAAATATCTCGTAAATCCATCAAGAAATAACTGAACAATAATTGTCGATACATGAGCCGCCGCATGTGTCGTCAATTTCGACCAATCAGAAGTGGGTATTTCCGTTAGGATAGGGGTTGAGATTTTTCAATTGTTCGATAGTTAGTTTAATGAAATATATTATTTTATTCAATGTAAAAAATTGTTATGAAGTGCCGAAATTGATTGACGCAAAAATCTTAACAATCCATCATGAAATGACTGAGCAATAAGCATTTGAAATTGGACAATTTTCACAATGTGCTCGATTTTCGATTTTCAATTTGTACCCCCATATGTTCCCGAAAGACGTAATCCTACGTCAGAAGCAAAAAATAGTAATAAACCATCGATCAAATCCATATAAATTGAAATTAAAAAAAAAAATTATCAATCAATAAAAACTTAATCATTTTAAAAATTGGAAACAGTAATATTATCGCACCTGTATTTTGAAAATAATGCAAAAACCGATGAACAAATGTGTGGAGAGGTTTTATCGAAGCAGTGTCGTTCCCGCAAATTGGTAATATAATGAAAGATTAAGTCCCACAATGCTGAGAGTCATCGCGACGCTTTCATTGGGTTCGGTTTGGCTTTTTCAGACTTAGTGAGGCCACATTAAGGTGAAGGTGGAACGAAGCCATTGTAGTAGTACAGGTGAAACCACGTGTTCTTATGGGGTAATAGTGTTTGTGAGAGAAGAGCAAAGCACACTGTTTGTTTTGATTTTGATACGTCAATAGACCAATTCAATTATCAGACTGTGTGTCGCTTCACTGATACGAGTCTTAGAATACATTTGAAAAAAATAACAATTCAATACTGAAGTAAAATGTATGAACGACGTGTTTCGATGAAATATTAATATACTAGCTGACCCGTCAAACTTCGTCCCGCTCAAAATTTATTTTTCGTTATCACATTCACGTTTTTTTTACTAAGCGCACGTCATGGGTCCAATCGCAATTCATTGATTGATTTTCTAACCTACCCTTTAAAATTATCTTTTACCATAAAATTCTTAGTATTCCTACCAAAACTCGTCATTATAATATCAGATTATTTTCAGACACAATTCTCGTTCAAGTTTTTTCAACCACTTGCAAAAAAACATGTTTATCCGTTACATGAAATAAATGTTTGATACAGAAAATATGATAGAACAAAGACAGCCTTAAATTGGACAATTCCTTTCTCGAGTTTTGCTCTTATCAACACATTCGGTGATTCATTTTTATTAACATAGATAGAAGAAAATATAGGAGTGCGTTTTATCACACTATCAGCCCCCTCTCCTTCAGAGAGAGGGGAGGAGTGTCTATCTACCATAGGAACGTTTCGTGTCCCCTTAGAAGCTTCACATGCCGAATTCGTCACCATTTGCTTGATTAGTTTTCGAGTTATGCAGAAATTTGTGTTTCATTTGTATGACAGGCATTTTGATTGAATGTAATACTTTTCCGTTTACTATTTTTGACAGCAGAGAAACCCGTGGCAGTGTTCCGAGCTCCGCAATATAATTTTCTTAACCAATGTTAAAGTTGTTAAAACTTACATTATAGGCCCATTAAACGTAAAAACAATAATTGTATTGATATCAACACAATTTTATTTTATCGATTTTCATGACATGAAACACTGTGACTCAGGAATAACATTTTATTGAGTGGTTTTTATAACTGTTTTCTGATGTTGTCTAGCATCAGTGTCGAAAAAATAACGATGCTTTCACCAATACAAACAAAACCATCCAAAGTGATTGCAAATTAATATTTTACACTTCCACAAGAAGAAGTGGAGTGAAGTGGAAATATAAAATTGGAATTGCGTGTGAAACCATTGGAATAATGTTCCAAATGTTCTGCTACTATCCAAAATTATTCTGATCCGGCATTGCGGGACGTGGCACTTCGAGATTTTGCTGATGTAAACAAAAACTGTTCAGTATGAAATCGATAAAACATCACATTAAACCTTACCTACAATGAAAATGCGGTACACTATCGTGTTTATCGTCGTCTCAACTTGCGATTTTTTTCAATTTTTATGATCTTTTGAACTTTAAATCAAGAAAGATTGAAAAAGTATCACAACTTCGAACAAATTCAGGATATTTTATTACTAACTTCTTTGGCTGTGTATGCTTCTTTGGCACATGCGCTCTCCGTGTGTATACACAGGAAATTTCCCTTACCTTTTACTCTACGTACTTTGGACTTAGCCCTCGGCTGAAGATAAACAGCCGTCTCCCAGCTGCGACCTATAGAATATTTTTGGGCGAACCTCAAACGTAGGATCCACTCCAACAATTTGGAGGCCAAAGCAGCTGATCGCCAAGGTCACGAACGAATTAATGAACATGCCGACATTCATTTCTTCATTGGCCATGCTTAAGGTTTCCGCCAACTATCTTTTAGTTGCCCGGCAATGCTTCGAAACATTTTTGTAGAAGGCCTCCCGTAGACGTTAGCAATCGATAAAAAATTTATATCAAAGTTAGCTCATTCACTCTCATATCGAAAGCAGAAACCGAACGGCTGTCGTTCAATGGACTGCTCATGCTAGTATATCTTCCCCCAAAACCCCCGAAGTGACGAATTGGGTGTGAGCGCGCGGAGCGCAGCGATCGCTAAATCCATGACACACGATCAAAATGGTGAACATGAATCATTTCACACCGCTCACCGTCGTCTCCGTCGTCCCGATATATGTCACCAAATCACAAGCTACTCACCTCTACCTCGCTCGCGCGCGCTCGATCCGAAATTACGTGAGTTAATTACTCGGAAATTAAAAATAAACCAAACGCGGCGGCGGTGTGCCTTCTCTCTGTTCCCGTGATCAGCGGCTTGGGACTTCGTTGTTGATTGTTCCTTCCACTGCATCTGCACTCTCGCGGCGTAATGAGCAATCGGGCAGTGTGAGGTGTTCTTTGTTATGTTTTGTTACGGTGACCATCATCATCGGCAGTAGCTTTCAGATAAAACACGTGATACAGATAGAGCGCTTGCAAGAGGCGAAAAAGGCGCGGCATCTATCACATACCATCGCGCTCGGTGACGCATTTCAAAATCAAGAGAGAGATCTTGTTCGTTTCTACATCGTCCGTGCCGAAATAACACCGGGTTAGTCCAAACGTGAGAGATTTGCTAAATGCATGAATAAACAATTCCCCAGTGCGCTTCCACAGGCAGCGGGTCTGACTTTGTCATAGTGACAATCCCTTGCCGCAGGATGACGTGATGTGTGGGCCAGTGTTAGCTATACATAATCAGTATTTGTACTTGTTGAGTGGAAACAAGAGGATGCAAGGGTTCAATCGTAGCGATAATCACGTGCAGAATCCGATCAATATATCACGCTTTGATTATTTCAAACGACCGCGTAACAAGAGTCGTCGTTCATAGCAGCCTAATTCTGATATGCTGGATACATTACAAGTGCATTGCAAGAAGACCCACTTAAATATAATCAAGTCGTGATGTTTACATACCACAATCTGATCATACACAGTTGGGAGCGTGCCACGAAGCCTCCGAGCTTAGTATAAACTCCGCTGCGGCCACAGGTGTATCGACATCCACGCCATACACCGTTGCGGCAGCAATTTGATCCCATGGTGCATCAGAGAAACAGAACCTGAAACCATTCGGGGCTGGCTCTTACACTGCAGCTCTCGATTATATATGTGTGTACATATGAACGCCAATCACTCACTTCGTAGACACTTCCAACCTGTGCAGGTAAAATGACACTGCAACGCCTTTCATCATCCCGTTAATAATTAGTGTGGCGAGGTCCTCCTTTCGTCTCCATGAGAACGCTACAATAGCTTGCCATGTCGCTATTTCATTGGGCTCTATCAAAATCAGAGAGTGGTGTATGTAAAGGAGGAGGGTGAAGGTGGTGTCTTATTGATTTTCGGAGTGATGAATGTGTTTCCTTTGTTGCCATCCGTTTGACGGATGACGGTGTTGGTGGGATTTGATTCACGTGCAAGATTCCAATTTCGTAACATTCTCGATAGGATCAGAGACTGGCTGACGTAATCCATCGAACCTGACGCGAGGTCGTTTAGCATAATCAATCAGATAAAAATATTCACCAGAGTAACGTTTCCTGATTCCTATCCGATAGAAGGGGCAGACAGGGAGGGTATATGAATACGATTTTGATACAACCAAACCACGGGAGGGTTTATTTTCATCTGTCTCCATTTGGTCGTAGCAGCGGCGCATCAGCGATAAATGACGTCAGGCAACAACTGGTTGTGGTAATGGAGCAGCACCCCAATTAAATGCAGCTTCGAAGTGTCATAGCAATTCTCGCAACCTACACTTGATAGCATGTCTCTTTAATCGCAACTTTTGAAATTTTGCGATACGCTTAATGCACGTGGTGAAAATTTGTCATCACTTTCGAGAGCAAGAGCTGACTTAGCATACCCTTAGCATTATAGACCTCGATTTGACGGGTTTCAGACTCTACGTTAAATATTTCGAATCATTATAGGGAGCAGGGCCCTACAATTTCAATTCAATTGACACATCGTCATAATGAGCCTATCGCCTTTCAATTTCATGCAAACCCATGCAGGCTGAAAATAGTGCTACCCTCTTATCCCGCTTAATAAAGAGAATATCACCTCACCTTCGTGCAGTCTCGTTTCATTTCACGTTTATTTCTTTCATTCTTTACACTGAAGCGAAATTATCAAATCGTCAAATGAAAATGAAAGGTTCTTATATCGAATGAAAACGTCTTATTTCAAATGAAAATTTCGTTTTCGTTTTCGAACCGTATTCACTGAAACTTATAAAAATGACTATGTGAAAGAATGTGCAGTATGCCAGAATTCGTAGTCAGTTGTTGGCGCTGGTTGTAAGACTAATATGCCCTCATATGCCTCTTTATACTCCACTTTTGCGAAAAACGGTCTGGGAAAATCCAGTTTGGATAAATGAAATCGGATGGAAATTTCAATTGAAAGCAGTGATCGTCCTTTCACATGTGAAACTAAGAGTGACATATAGCCCATTCAAATGATAATTAATAGGGCAGTTTCAATCGTCATGTAAAAGCGCCTGTTTTCAAATTCGGAGAAAACGACAGCAGAACCAAAACGAAATTGAAGAATCGATGTTTCAGTATGTTTAGTGCAGTGGTTTTCAACCTTTTTTGCTCATTTCTCCCCTTTAAGAAAATTAATCCCAGTACTTCACCCCCACCATTATTTTGTAAGGAAGTCTGTAGCATAACAATAAAGTAATGTAAGAATACAAACGGTTTTTAAGTTATATTCGCAACAAACTTGATTTTCTACTTGTATCTGATTACAAAAAAAGTATATCAAGTTTGGCAAGTCCGTATGGCACCTGCGCCTGAACGATTTCCCCAAAAAAATCGTAATTCTTGAGAACTTTGTTGATGAGCACACCTCATGTCTTCGATATCTACTCTGTTACGGTTCTTTGTTCTCATCAGCAGCATTATAGGAAATCCAGATTTACATAAATTCTACGCAAAAGACAACAACACTCGCAACGCTCATTCCACATATCAGAAAAAGAAATTGATCCGAATCTGTCGTCACTGCCAGTCGGAAGGCATTTCAAACGATGTCCAAAGTTGTTCTTTGATATGAGGAAAATATGTTTCAAGTTTAACTTGTTTTAAAAAGTATTGACAAATGCTGTACAATTTTCTTTTTATGGTCTTCTGTACTGTTTCTCTAGTTTCCCTGGTTGATTTTGGTCAGCTGGTATTACTTTTTTTATTACTTTCACTGTTTATCACTACTATCTACATTCCCTCGAGTTCGATTGGTCTCAATGTTCTCTAAATATTTCGTATTGTTCATCAGTCAACGACATTGTTCGACACTCATCGGTGATTGTAAACGTCGTCATCTGCAATGGTGTCTCGAGGAGAACACTGATGGATATTTACCCTCAAATGCATCCAGCGACCAAGTGAAAAACCTAACCGATTCCATCTCGTTTTACGGTTTGGTAGTATTTGCAAGTCAATTCGAACTACAGGCTACTAGATGTAGCTCTCACGATTTCTCCGGATACAATTGAAGTATTACAGCCACTACCACTATTGCCCATTGACGAACATAAGATCTACTTTGGTCCGGATGAAACCGACATGGTCTTTTGGTGATGCAATTTCGATTCTCTGAATGCCGCGTTTTCGTCCACCAATTTGCGTCCATTTATGAACGGACAGCAGCATCAATAATTATTGTTTTAAGATACGGACGCTTAAATTCTGATTTTTTGGGGATGATTCTTGAATCTCTGATACATAATGCCATGCTAAATGCAACATTACCAATTAATTTTGATTATCAGCACGAATACATACCACATCGCTCCATCACAAGAACAACCAATGTGCTACCCCAACGTACTGTTCTTTGAGACCGAACGGCGTAATCAGGTGAACTTCATTTATATCAAATGATCGAAAGCCTTCGACATGATACCTCACGTCTGGAGGAATTGAAACATAGATAGGATTGTATACCCTGCTAGTGTCATACTTTTTGGATGGGAAGGGGTGATTTCGTTGTTGACGGCCGTCCTAATGAAGGAAGGATGTACTGCTCTAGCGGCAAAAAGGAATGTTTTCTTCTTTGCATCCCAACGGGTAATGAGAAATGGATTTATTGCATCAATTCATAAATCGAAAGTCGTGGAGTCTGTTCGATTGTACTTCAACGTCGTCGTTTCAGCAAAATATTCACTCTGCGAAGGTTATGTTGTGTATATGGTGGGATCAGGCTAATGCTTATATACCATGAACTGTCGAAACTGAACGAAATTTGTAGAAGTACAAAAAAGTAATTCTACAGCATGACAACTCTCAGTCTCCCATTGCCAAATTCGCCAAAACCTACTTGGAAATACTGAAATGGGAAATAACTCACCATATCCCCCAGATTATGGTACCATTCGATGGCATAGCTGATTAGCTGTTCCGTTCATATGGTCCGAATTTCTTGAGGATTTATTTGAGTTTGGCACATCAAATAATTCTTAAAGAAAATCCTGTTGGTATCGATTGTTTTGAAAACCATCAAAATTCTTAACAACGAAAAGTAAAAAACATTAAAACTATTTTTTATTTTTTAATAGTTTTAATGTTTTTAACTTTTCGTTGTTAAGAATTTGTCACGTTTTTTAACGTGACATGTTATTACTATTCCCCGGTCTGGTTTTGCGAACAATACTGTATATCCTATCAATGTTGCGCATCCTACATCCTATTAATAGAGATTAGATTTTATTCACTATATTCCGCTAACACACCCGGTCTATGTATTCAGTTCTCCAATCTCGAGCTGTATGACACCGTTTGTTGAACGACTTCCGTTGGCTATGCGTTTTTGAATTTCACGGCTGTTGTTGCTGATGTTTGTGATCTACGAACCAAATTTGACAATCTCGACGATGATCTCGAGCTTTTTACCGCTGTTTACAATGTTGCTTTCAAGAGTTTCAAGAGTATCCGTTGCGATCTGCTCGACCCGCATGTATTTAGTTTTAAATGCATTTGATCCTGAGCTCAATTGAAATTCGTGCGCGGAACAACACCTCCCATCGCAACTTACAATACCAGACAGAAGAGTACCCTGCAAAGTCCCCTGCGAGTTTAAAATGATTCCGACAGATCGCTTGAGATCTACAATACTCCCACTTAAAAGTTTCAACTGACGAAAATTTTGAATATTCCCATTTTTCCAAACTCAACAACGAGTGTTTAACGAATCGGCAATACACCAATCATGGCTGAGCATCGTTATTCCCTAAGTGAAGAAAGAATATTTAATTATCGTGCAATAATTAGTGCCTTTGATAAGGCAAACCGTCAGTTGTTCCTCTGCCGTCGTGCGCATCTGACAAACCAAAACTATTCGTTTCGTAGTGCATGCTCGGAACATGCATAATGCATTGCATTGACACCAAGGGCACAAAGGAGAAGGGAAAGATTTGCAGCTTACACAAAAATTGTACTGAACATTTGCATTCGCTAATTACTCGCGTTGGCGGCGGAATGGTGTCAACAACTGGATACGACATTAGTTTGTATGAGGCCTACTCTTCTCCATCAGATTAGTCGGCTCTAAGGCAGTTTTTAATTACTAAAATTTGTATGAAATTTTTTTTGCGTTATTTGCCTACTAGAAGTACGTTGTTCTGACCGTAATTTCAACTATATTCTATGAATTTTTAGATATTCTCACCAAAACTTACCATTATGATATACAATTATATTTAGATACATTTTTTGTATGATATTTTTTCACTACTTGCAAGCAAAAGTGATTTTCTTTTACATAATTTTCATTCATAATTTTTATTTTAAAAGTGTGTTCTTTTTTTCTGCAACCCCATATTGCCATCAATGCAGTCAACGCAGACAGTCCAGTCTCGCTCCAGCCAGCGGACAGTCAACAGTATATTCTAATTTTCAAATTGTCTTTTTAAGGCTGAATTCACACACAGCGGTTTTGCCGGACGTGAAGTTGGAGAGCAAAATTACTTCGGAGGGTCGGAGAATGAAAGATGTTACACATTTTGTCATTTTGTTTCCGATTTCAAAATCGATGATGATGGTGAAACAAATATATAATCGCCTGTGTTATGTCATATGAGAAAAAAAAACACCGCAAATGTGTTTGTGAGTATACCGCAAACCGCCTAAACGCTACGAGATAGTTTATTTTATAGTTGGTCTTTTTTCAAAGCCAGAAGTGAATTAACTTTGAATTTGATAATCTCAATAATAAACGAACAAAAAAGTACAGTTTTCGCCAGTTGTTACCACCATGCTTTGCACTCAAATCGTTCGCTTCAGGATGCGTGGTCAATAAAGTGCAGTGTTATCATTTCGGATTATTATTGCAAGGCAATTGGATAAAATAATTTTGTAGTTCTACGTCAACAGTGCGTGTCTTGGACATCACTCTCCATCTATTTTGCGAATGTGTTTCACGCAATCGTCTCAAAAAACTGTTACCGTAAAAAGTGTTCAAATCACCATTCATTTGCCTGATGTGTGGTTTGCGTGTCACTTCTGGTCTACAATTATGATCCGAATAATCAATGTTGGATTAGATTCAGCATTGGAAATAATGCTTTTTTGCGATGTAGTTTTTCTGTGCAAGGTTTTGAACGTTTATATCTCATTGTTGGCTAAAAGAAAGTGGTATGATAATCACCTTCTTCCAAAGATAAAATGTCTAAGAGTTATACACTGCTGAAATTTCAGTGCATTCTTCCCAAACCATGAAAATCTCATTTTCAAAGCTGCGAGTCCTAAAACTGATGTGGAAGCTAATCTTATGGGTTTCACTATTTCAAGTGATTTTCTCTAATAAAAAGAAATTCAACTTGGAAGCTGGAAGAATTTACGGTACGTGTCATTCAATTTTTCAACTCGTAACATTGCAGGCGGCAGTTTGATGGTCATTCGTCCCTTAATTTTCAATAAATGAATGAATATTTTGAAAGGACGCTGAAAGTTTTTTATGTTAGCGTGTAAGTGGATGAGTATGAATATGGAATTTTTTATTCAGGGATATACATGAAATTCAACTCCTTTGAACTTGTTGGTGGTCTTGAATAGAACCGAGGGGCCTTGATTATGCACCCGTATTCGAGAACACATATTCCGTTCACCAATAATGCAAGCGAGTGAAAAAGTACTCAGCTTGCATGTATCTGCTATAACGATTTCCCTAGGCGCTTTGATTTCAGTTCAGTCCGGCTGCAGAAAAAAAATAGGATTGGAAGAGAAGAGCATAATGCATAGACATGCGAGGGTGGCCATCCTCATGTCACATCGCAATCACTACTAACCTAACAACTAACCTTGCACCTTTTATCTTTCGAATGAAGTGATTATTATACCATTTCGTTCAGTTGGTTAGAAGGAATTATCGCTCAAAATCTTTTTGTTCCGCCGTAACGCTCTCGTTTTCGAATCTTCGAACTTACACCCCAGTATAGAAATTAAATACCTCAGTCTTAAATCGTTTGTGAAGACAATAATGAAGGCAATAAGGACATATATTTCGTGTATTGTTCTCACGAGAACAAGAATTAATCATGTATCAACCATCTTCAGTTACTTTTCTATAAAGTCACCCATCGATCCTTTCCAGGACCACTGGCCAGTTCGAAAGTGTCGTATTATATATGTTTTTCTGTATTAATTATAATTCAATACTTATACTCATCCACCCCCATTTACATGAAGAACGTTCAGCAAAATCTCAAAATATCCATTTAGTTTTGAATTTATTCAGATGCAACTTAAAACAAATGATTACTCAGCTAAAGGTCCGCCTTATGGTTATATCACAGATATAACCCACCTCTAGTGTTTCTCTGATATTTTGATAATTTTATACAGACCTTGCCGAGCTGTGTCTACCGTCAGACGAAAACATAACTTTATTGACATCGATTTAGTTATGGAATCCAATGGTTTGGTCGAAGCTGTACAAATATAACACGCAAAACACAATTCTCCAACGCCCCAGCTTTCATATGAAAATAATAAACTAACGTGTTCCCCTTTCTTTTCCATTTCTCGTTGCAGAATTCGTAACAATGATGACATCGAAGTGAGCTACAGGTCGAAAAATTGCGCCTTTCTATTATTTGTTTATAAAGAAGACTGTAGCCACGCGCAACACCAGCTGCGCAACGCTATTGCTATGGATTTAAAGAAAAAAAGGAGTAAAAAAGAGAAAAAACGTAAAAGTAAAAATTAACATTAAATTAACTAAAAACACGAGAGGAAGAGAAATAGAGAGAAAAAAAGGACAAAAAAATAATGCAAAAACCACGTAAGGAAAAATAACTTAAATTAATTGTAACAACACAATTTTAAATAAGATAAATAAAAGGAGAAAGAAAAAATACATTAATTAAAGTTAATCACTATCCTTAATCTATTTGTGTAAATTTTTGTAAAAATAAAATATAAATATAAATTTAAAAGAAAGAAGACAGACAGGACAGGACAGGCAAAGGAAAGTGTGTTTAGGCTCGCTCTAGCGCGGCGGGACACCAGCAAAGGGCGCAGAAGGCTTTTGGAAATGGTGGGACAGGACAGGACAGGAAAGATAGGATGAGAATAGTTCCGTCGGTGGTGGTGGTCTGGGCCAGAGAAGGACAAACATTCTAGGGAGGAAGGGGTCAGGCTATGCTGTGTTGTTTCTGAGATGGCACATTCCAGCAGCCAGCCAACCGCGCGTTTGCGAATCGTATTTTCTCTCACACACCACAGACACACGTACAGAGGCACACAATGAAATGACCCGAATGAGCAGCAAAATTCCAAGACTACACCCCCCCCCCAAACTTTTCAGAATGAAAGACATGCAGCAGCTCCTGAGTCCGGCCCGGGAACGAAAGAGATTTTTCTGAAGTTGGTAGGATTTTGAACAGGAAGTGTTTTTTCAAAATTTTTGAACGATCTTTCTTTGCTCCATAAACCCACGCAGTGGGTAAAAGGAGCATTGGAGCAATCAAGCTTGGCATTCATAGTTTTCAGCGAAAATTGCAGAAGGAAACAAAACTCTTACACACATAAAATTGTAATGGTAATACTTAACCGATGAAAGTGAATTACTATTTATTAAAGTCGTAATCTTGTAGTTGTTCGATCTAAGAAAAACCAACAAAACAACAAAAGTTCGTGTTTTCTTATCTCCTGAGAGGTTCTCTTGCTGCTGTTGGGTGTAGAGCACCGCGTGCGGTTGGTTTTGCCAGCTGATGTCGTCCACTGGCCTGACCCAGAGGAAGAATGTGAGTCTTTTTGCCTTCAAAGAGCTTCTGGTGGTGGCAGCAGTGCCATGTTCGGGAAGTGTTTGTTTCGCTCGGAAAAAAGTGTGCATTTCTCGGTCTTCTGCCACATTGATTGTCATAGTTTACCATTGCGCGCTGCTGTTGAGATTTTTGTGCAGAGGAGATGGAAAATGAATGGATGCTTTTGGTGTTCAGAGAGCCGTCGTCGAAGCAGTGGGGAATTGGTTTGGGTAGGAGTTTGCGAAGAAGGAATCCCAGTGAAACAAACACACAAGGTCATTACAGTAATCGAGCGTACAACAGAATGGAACGGAAAAAAACGTAAACGATATATAGAATTTGGGAAAATTGGAAATCCAACAAGGAATGGAACGAATTATCTTTTTTTGCAGCATTTACCTTCTCTAGCAAGTGAAAAAGAATGGGAAATTTAAACATTAAGTGTGTACCTAGATGAGAGTATAATAGCATTGGAAAAAACAGAGAAAGAACAGAATCCATATTAAAAAAAATATAGAGTAACAACAAACAAAAAAACAAGAAACCATCTATTATGTGTAATTTACTGCTATAATTTTCCACCAACATACACACGCATTACCAGAGGAGTAAATCAAGCAAACACAAACGAAAATACACACTTGTGGTAAAACAAAAACATACATTTTGAGCGATAGCGAAAATACACCGTTAGAGGATAAAAATCAGCAGTATATGAGAATAATGAAAGTAACGAAACAGTGTATATTATTGTAACAATATAGGTTTTTTTATTCGTGACCCATATAACCCACATACTTCTTGCCTTCTCGTTTGATATTCTTTGGCAAGTGGTTAGCGGATACGAACTTCCCATTTAAAGTTTAACAAATATATATATATATATATATATAAATGACACATGGATACAAAAGCAAGCAAAAAACACTCTGTGAATTTGAGCAATTGTACACTCTCACACACATATATACCGTACATCAACACTCCCACACTCATACACACAAATTGCGCGACACACACACGGTGTACTTTTCGGTTTTGTTTGTGCGTTTCATTTTCGTTTCCAGTTCGACTTTTGCTATTGATTATTAACATTAGAACAAGTAAACATGAAGCAAAAAAAAACAAAAGCTGGAACGATAAAGTATAACATTTTCTATTGAAAAATCTTTTTGTAAAAGTGAACATGCATATTAAGAAATGAGATTAAAAAAAAAACTAAATATGAAGCAAAAAAAAAAAACAAGACCCAAAAAGAATTAAACGACAAAACAATTTGTGAACTAGTGAAAAGGCATATATTTAAATGAAGTTAAAAACAAAGCAAGCGAAGCGTTTCAGAAGTAAACAAACCAACTTTCATCTGGTTAGAATAGTTTCTCTTTCTGTGACACTTAAAACTGTAGCGGAGCAAAGAAATAAAACAACTAGGGGGCAAGGCAGCGGAACCCGGGTAAAGTGGTGCGTGCGCGACCATTGCTTTGTTTCGTGTCGAGGCGAGAACTCGGGTAATCCTGATCACAACCGCTCGCACGCGGGTTGTCTGCTTTCCTCTTCGCTAGGGAAGCGCGTTTCGGCCCCGGGGATACCTTCGGTAGAAAGCTAGAGAGCGGCGGGGCGCTGGTTTCGCCATTTCCCGAGCAATCCCCACGGCTTAGCTCTCGGCTGGAGATTAACACTTAAAAGCAAGCAACGAATTTTGTGTAACGATTCCACACTGTTGTGTCCGTCCTTTGGCGTCTCTCCTGAGGGCGATGCCCAAAGAGTGTAAAGCCCACCCAACCCTGTGGGCGCCCGCGCGAGGCGCCATGTTGACTTTTCACAAACGGACCCAGGCCATATGCATGACGAACAAAAACAATCGACCAGCGCCCCCACGCGAATGTTTGACAAAATCCTCCCACCAGGTAAATTGCAATCGTTTTTGTTTTGCATCGGTCAAAATACACCAGCGACGAAGACGAAGAAGAAACTACCTTCGCTGTTTGTTGTTAGTCGAGATTTTTAGGACCCTGCACACACAGGACACTGTTTCGAACGCATTTTTACGTTCCCAAACCGATAATCTCTCTCTACCCGACAGCGATTAAACGAAAGAATTTAACTCTCTTCAAAATTCAACACTCTCTAAACTTTGAACTGAAACAAACAAAAAAAAAAGTTACTACCTTACAAGAAACTTTGAATAAACAAAATCAGATATATTTAAGGAACGAGGTTAATCAACTAGTGGACAAAAGAAAATCCTTCGTATAACAAAGGAATAGAAAAAAACAACAAAATCTAGCTAAAACAAACTTTAAAATTGAAGAAAATTTATAACATCAGTACGTTTATCGGACATGTAATAATCAAAAGTTACAACAACACAAAAGACACAACAAGGAAAGGAAAATAAGAAAAGAAACAAAAACTCTGCATTACATCCAGTTATACACCGTTTTGATTTGCAATCAAACACTTTTCAGTGCCACACAAATCGAAAAACAAATTTGTATATTTGTCAAGGACCGACTTATCTATGGTAAAACGGCAATCAAGGTCAATTTGCTATTTGAACTCGTTTGATTGGATTTCCTCTTTTAAATTACCCACAAAATGTGTGGCAAATTGTCAGCAGCAGGAGAGTTACAAATAGAATGAAGAAAACCCCGTAGTAAACTAACTACTCACACCCACAAAAACATATAAGAATTAACGGGAAAGCAACAATTATTCCAGTAGCAAAAAGAAAAGAAAAAAAAATTGAAACGAACTCGCTATCGTGTGTGTGATAACTATATATTGACGCACTTCTATTACCCATTTTCGGTTTTTATAAAGTGAAAAAGCTTATCTTTTCTCTCATTTTTTATAAAATGCGTGCTACCCCGGAGTTTTCACACGGAGCAACTTAAAACCTTCTCAACAATAACCGAACAAATAGAGCATCGCAGAGAGATAGAAAGCTAGAGAGAGAGGGTCAAGCGAAGGAAAAGCGCGTTGGTAGCAAACTATACAACAACACACCCACATAAACACAAACGCATTCATCAGAATAAGAAAAAAACCAGAAAGAATCTATTCCCAAACAAATGAAAAAAAAACAGAGAAACTATACACATACTAACAACAACAGCAACGGCAGAAGAATTGTAGCTCGACTTAATCAATATGAGAACAAAAAAAATCCAACAACAACAAGAAGGCAAGCAAAACAAGAACAAAGAGCATGAACTAAGGAAAATAACAGCAAAAACAACAACAATAACAACAAGAGTAATGAAAAAGACATAATATGAAATAAATGTTTCTTCACTTTTAGGTTGAACTATAAAAAAACCAAAGATTTGTGTAGTATCGTATCACCAGCCTTGGGTTCTATTTGCAGCATGTCAGCGATCCACAATCGTTAACAACAGAGAAAGCACGGCTTCATTCAATACCAATCTACTCGTAGCTATCTCGCTGTAATGCCGTAGGCATCCCGTTCCACTCCACCTGGTCTAACCATCTTGCTCGCTGCGCTCCTCGTCGTCTTATACCCGTCGGATTCAGGATATACCCTATTTCAGCGTTGCATGAGTTGCGTGAATTCGAGGATAATCCTTCTCCTTTACACGGCATCCTCCTGCACACCACCCAAAAAGGATCCTAAAACAAATCGTTTGTAGACTTCGAGGATTCGCAGGTCCTCCACGTCTTGTGTCTGTAGGGAGCATTTCGCCCGATTACTAAGTCTATTTGACCTTAAGTAGAGTTCATAGTAAGCAATCATCACGGACCGCTCAACATTTTCGATAACATGTGGGTAGTATGATCGCGGCGAGTTTTATCTTCGGAGCCTATTGTCGCTTTTTCTTCATGTTTTGGTATTAGCCCTTTAACGGGTACCGGCAGTGTTTGGATTTCGATCAAAATCGAATGATACACAATGTGTCATGCAAGTAACCTCTCACGAACATATAACCAAATATGAGAGGATCATTCAAATACTTGTGTAACATTGCATGCGAGATGAAGAATAGAAGGTGGGAAGATTCACGGGTTTTGGTTGTGTTGAACTATGATTGTGTTAGTAGCCAGTATAATAGGAAGTTCACATATCAGGCATACCAGTCAGCTACTCAAATGGTACAAAATTGAATGTGTCAACGAATAACGTTGAAAGAGGACATACAGAAGCTAATTACAGATTTCCAAATCATATTTTTCACATTATGAATAAAACAGACAACATCACGAACTAAAATGTTTAATTTTTTCTTTGATTTCAGAAATAGTATTCTAATGTCTACTATGTTTGGATTCCAGAGCAACTTCATGGAAGTTTGACTTTTGTCAGCAATTGTAATTACTTTTTTCACAAAACTTCAGTCGCCCAAAACAAAGACACTTTTCGTATACAATCATACTCAATCAATTAAATTTATTTTTCAAGTTCATTTTACATGAAAAAAATTTGCAACCTTTTTTCCCATGCACCCATTCCCAAATGTTTATCCGTCAAAGGAACAAAAGATTGTGTGACTCTGACTTTGTTCGTTTACGTTTTTGGTCGACGTAACGAGAAGTAAAATTGAATTGAAATTAAATTCAGAACACATCAAAAATACTGAAATTTCAGTTTCTGTCAAAATGTCGGATTTTGAACATTAGCATTGATTTAGGAAAAAATACTAGTTCGTTCATTTCATTTGCTTATTTTGACTTTTAAAAACAACACTTTTCCTATGCAGTGGACTATTAAAAGAAAAGTAACATACATAAACAAAATCTGTGACGTCACAGATTTAAAAAATCTTCCCACCTTTCATTTTCCATCTCGCATTGCATGATTATACCCAAGGCGCCTAGAAGTATATCCTAAGGTGGGTCAACTTGCAAAAACCACTTTTCAGCCATCTTGGAAGTCTACTGTGTTTTGTTTGTAAACAAAACACAATACGCTGGTGCCGAAGCTCGCTCGTGTAAGTCTGTCTCTTTCACGCTACAAGCAAATAATTCCCCTTCTGCTTTCTTCCGTACTGTTTTCATATACCGCTCCCCTAACCAACTTAGTGACGAAACGGCCTCACCTAGTAACATAGACCCGTCTTGATTATACCAAGAGAGGAACGAAGACAGTTGTTTGCTAAGACAAGACGTGACAACTGACTTCTTAAGCCGGGTTCAGACGGTGCGAGTAAACATACGAGTCGGTCTAGTCAGTTACTGCAGTGCAGCTACTCACACCGTGTGAACACATCATGCCAGCTAGTGTCATGTGTGATTCGGTGTGCGAGCTACTTCAAAGTTTTTTGAATTTACTCGCACTCGCATCCCTCAAAACGTCAAAAACAGATTTTAGCGCTCGAATCAGGGATGCCAAATCTTGACATTGTCTTTACATTTCTCTATTTTTAAGATATTTGAAAATATGCGAAGATATTTATAGACTTGAAAATTATTGGAAGAACAAATTAAACCCTCATAGTTTCTAAACGGAATCGTTATTATTTAGTTTTGCACGCTGACGGGGCACGTTTTTTAAAAATAGTTTTCTTGGGGATCTAAATATAAAATCATTATCGGGCACGATTTTAATTCAAAATTCACTCAAAACTTGCAAAAAAGTATTGTTCTAAGAAACAGAATACATATTCGATTTAGAAAAAGTAGATTTTCATTCATTATTTTAGTTTTTGAGGCGTATTAATTGCTCCTGCAAATCTACTAACATTTTTATTTCACAAATTGGTACACGAAGCTGCTGTCAAGGCGAAATAAATCAAATTTTGAAAAATCTTTTAGACTGCCATTTGGAGCACCACATACTTTCGGAATTATTTTAGCTATGGATGCTTTCGAGATTTTAAAAAAATTCGACAATAATCTGAACGATATTCCAGAAGAAAGGCACATCATTTCTAGTTTCACTCTTGTAGGTTTAGCATCCTTCATGAGTGTATCTTGGCGTTATATTTGTGGAGCAATTAAATCCAACAGTTTTCTCACTTTTTCAGGTGTTATTCTCAACACTGCTCTGTACTCTCGGAGATCATCATTGTAGAGTTACTTCAATATTGTATTTGTTGCTTCTTTTCTTTGCATCCAATTCCTGGCCCGAATCCTTTTTTCTTTCTGCTTTTTTCGGATAGTACCTTCAGTATAAAATAAATTCAGCACAAAGTATTTTTAAACACGGCCAGCGTGTGTTTCGCTATAAAATTGTGTAATGATAAATTCAACTGAAAACCTAAGATGAAAACTGCCAATAAAGAAGCCGATTTCGGATCAATCATCTGACAAATTCGGACCTGATTGCTGTTTCTGACTATTTGATGGACATTTGAAAAATCGCCTGGCATCTCTGGTAAACCCGTGTCGTGGTATCTGGTTTCTTGTCAGCAGCTCACATTGTGTGAACGGACAAGGCGAGTCAACCATTTGTCAAGCGAGTTCACCGGGTCAGTAGCTGCTCATTGTGAAGTCAGCTACTAGCAACGTATAAATGGGCCTTTACTCTTCTTTCTGCATTTTCGTCAACCAAGTGCTAGATAACAGGGAGCCGAGCCACGCGAGATGTGAAGGTTGCCAAATGTTATAAAATTTCGGAAGATTATTTTCCCATAAGAGAAACATGTGTTCTTCGTCTCATGTATTATTTGAGCTGTACAATTTTTCATATTAATTATAAAATCGGGTGTCATATTTTAAACAGTTAGTATTTTCCTGTTATTTTGGTAACCAAAACAAATTTAAATGCAGAGAAAGCAAAAAGAAATAGAAAACGTAGATTTGATAAGAGGAGTATGATATGTCGAAATACATGAATTGAATGAAAATTAACTTCTCCGTATCGAATTAATGTTCAATGTGAATGGAAAACTTTGTTTTCTTCATATGGTAAAATAATCTCTTACAAAAATGGTATCTAAAGATAATTTTATATTCTAATAAATTTTAATGAGAATATCGGAAAGTGTATAGAAAATGGGTTGAGTTATGATAAGAAAGACGTGCTTCAAGTAAATAAACAATGCCAAGTAAAAATTTTCATTCAGATTTTGACAAATTTAAAACTGCCTTCGGGCCGGCTAATCTGATGTTGTGAGTTTCCAGGTGTTAACATTGTATAGTTGTCATCGCGGATACACTTCATTTCGTTTTCACCGTGAAGTGTATACGGAAATAAGGCCTTAAAATTCAACTCTGACTGTGCGAACTGGCCATTTATCTGGAGTCACCCAATGCGCGACAATTGCCGCCACAACTAAGTCGCTCGTTGCAGCATGGCTGCGCGTGCTGCATCCTTCTCGTTCAGGAGCGCTCGGCACTCGTCGTCAAACCATTCGTTCCGTTATCCTCGTTGTTCATACCCGATGACGGTCTCTGTTATGCTGCTAATTGCTGCTTTTAAGGTGTTCCAGCATTCATCGAGGGGAACAGCATCCAGCTCGTCTACCCCCGGTAACGCAGCTTCAAGACGCTGCGAGTATGTTGCAGCAATGTTCGGCTCCTGTAGTCGTCGTGGGTGATACCGTGGTGAGCGCTGGTGTCTTATGTTATTGGCGATCTAACGTACAAATCTACACCTAGGCGGCGCTGCGGTGAAAGTGATGATGGTTTTAAATTTTGCCATGTGAGCTTATGGAAGGTTTGTAGTTCTTTCCATAAATTACAATGTTATAATCATAAAAGATTATTTGATTGCGATGAGTTTGTAAGAAATTTAATTCTGCGCAATTTTATTTATAACATGTTATTTATTTACCTCTTTCAGTAGTGAAAACTATAAAAATGTTGACAATGGTTGAATTAAAGAACGAAATTCGAGAGCACTATCAAACACAAGTAGAAAAATGCACGATTCCTGCATGTGAGAACTACCTTGGAAAGCCCGGAAGTAAAATATACGTGATTTGTTTTTTGAGTTTTAGGTTACATTAGCATCATTTTCTTAGTTCAAAAACAAAATCCAGATGTCTCACCGATCGTTTACGTTTTGCGTTAGATCGCCAATTGACGACTGACAGTTTAGAACAGTTTAGGCAGCGAAGTCGATAAGTCTTAGGCCGTTTTCGTTGGTTCGCTGATGGCCGCTGAACCTACTAATTACCGGTCTGAACTCCTCCTCATGGCCGACCTGAGCGTTCAAATCACCGATGACGGTTTTGATGTCGTGTTTTGGGCAGCGATCGTATTCACGCTCTAGCTGCGCGTAGAATTCTTCTTTATCGTCATCGGTGCTAGCTAGATGGGGGCTGTGGACGTTGATAATGCTGATATTGAAGAAGTGGCCTCTCATTCTCAATCTGCACATTCTTTCATTGATCGGCCACCAACCAATCACCCGTTTTTGTATCTCCTCCATCACGATGAAAGCTGTACCCAGCTCATGTGTATTGCCGCAGCTCTGATAAATGGTATACCCACCATGGAACGATCGCACCATCGAACCTTTCCAGCACACCTCCTGCAGAGCTACGATGTTGAATTTGCGGGCTCTCAATATTTTCGAAAGAATTCGGGTACTCGCAAGAAAATTGAGAGATTTGTAGTTCCATGTTCCGAGTTTCCAATCTCTAGTCCGTGTTCTTTGCGTGGGTCTAGTCCGATTGTCCTGTCTCGAATTTCTTCGTGAATTTTCCTGTGTGTTTTATTTTTACGGATGGCTTGCAGGGCCTGCACCAACCCCCTGTCTCGCTGGAGGACCGTCGTGCACAGCACTTTTTAGAGTCCCCGCTGGCACGAAGACAGTGATCAGCCGCCCCTAACATGGGGATCAGACGCTGTTTTGAGCCGCACCTCCATGGTGGACAGACGCTCGGATAGGCCCCCTCTACAAAACCTCTACAAAATACGGTTTTATTTGGGTAAAACTTGAAAATTGTTGCTTCATGTCCATAAAATCGATGATAGAAGATCGTCGCAAACTGTATCGAACCTATCATCAATCTTCTGTTCTCTTTCTTTTTTTCGTCCGAGTGATAACGTCCACAGTTTAAAAAACAGACCAGAGGGAAACATCTGGTAAGTGCGAAATGTCCTATTTTAATCAGAGATCGAATTGTTTGCCTACTTGAGAAGAAAAGATCAGTTTTTTAAGTTAAGCTAATTTTGTGGCTTATTAACATAGCAGCGGTCCTTCACGTACCCCCAGAGGAAGTAATCGACGACGAGAAATGTTGAAAAAAATGTTGAGGACAAAGTTTCTTAAAGGCCTCGGTTGCTCGAGTAATACGATTTCACTAAAACTACACGTTCTTGTAAATTGTACATCTTGACACTAAAAACCTTTCGATCAGACAGAACGAGTAGCCGAATATTATCGTCCCGAAGTGGGGAATACAGTTTTACCGTCGACGGAGCGAAAAAAAAATTATAAGGAGCTTTTCGATTTTTTACGTGAGTGTTTAATCTGAAAGACCCTGTAGTCGAGATTATGAGAAGCGAGGGAATGTTATACGCTCACTTTGATTTTCGCGAGAATCGCCGATTTTTCTTTTTCGGTGGGTTATGATTAGCTGAAAAATGGTTTCGTTTTAGGATTCTTCTTTGTTCTTTCTTGCACGCCAACAACGGCTCTGATTTGAGAGATTAGGCTGAACAGGCTAACGTTGGTCAAGTTAGCTTCAATTTTTCGCTCCTTGTTCCATTTTACATATTTTCAGCACTTAATGAGAGACGAAAAAGCATTTTCCGAGAGAGATTTTCCCACATCCCTCTTTTCAATGAAAAGGAAGAGACGAAACATTGCACATTTCATCGAAAACTAGATTGATTGACTGAAATAGAGAGGACCGGGCAAGATGCCCATGTTAAGCAAAACAGTATAAAACATGTATTTTTACTACATATTTCAAGTTTCTTCACATCCACAAGTTTGTTTTCTTTGTAGGTAAATGAGCAAGAACGATTACGAATAAGCTAACCAAGAGAAATAACGAGAACTCTAAACGCATTCATATTACACCATTCTTAAATAAACAAGGTAAGCGTGTCCAAAATGCACCACAACAACGGGTCAAAATGTCAAACAACATCGAAGTGTTTATTCTGGATAATTTTTAATTTGCTGCTTTCTACCAGTTAGAATCATCAGATGAACTCGAATTTTCGAGACATTTTTATTGTCGAATCGAAAACACCGATGAATTTTAAATCAAATATTTTGTTTACAATCGAATTAATATGTGCCGCTGTTCACAAATGGGCTGCCAGGCTTTTGGCCGTTATATTTATGAGATTATATTTTAATTCTAAGATTTGTATTATTCTTAATAATGGATGGATTTCAGTAGTATGAAACATTGCAATGATTGTGTTCGCTCTGGTTTTTATCACACAATACAAAAAAAGATATGTGAAAATGGTTTTGTGCTTTTCAGAAACCATCTAGGCATAAAACAATTGCAACAAATATCTGAGCGGTTTGGTAACACAGAAACTGACCAACTCTTTATTAAGTGCGATACACATACAGCGTCACCGTCACCGTCCCGTCAACTATTCTCTTGGACATATTTTGCCGACGTCAAAGTTACTGTTAATTGTGTATGTGAATGCTACCATACGATTTCCATTATTTGATGTTTCATTCCTTTATGTATACTTTACGGTGACGGAAAGTTGTATGTGTAGCGCACTTTAATCTCCATCCGTGTTGACGGCATTGAGCTTCGTTTACTAGTTCAGAGGAGCGTCAAAGAGAAATTTATTTCCAGGCGGAGTGAACACGTTTTTAAAATTAAAATTATGAATGAAACTTAACTTCTCCATATCAAATGAGTATTCTATTTAAATGGAAAACACTTTTTTTTCGCAGGTGGAGAAAAAATCTTATACGAAAATTGTTTTTGAAGACAACTTTATATTATAATGAAAATATTCAGCAACAATATTGAAGATGTTAAATATAAGTTAGAAATTCGTTTTTTCAAGTAATTAAATGACATGATGTGAAAATTTTCGTTCAAATTTTAACATTTTAAAACTGGCTTAACGTCTTCTAATCTGGTATAGATTACACTACCGTGTTTGCGACCCAAATTATGGTCCTGTACTGTACTGTACCACTGTCATCGCGAGTATTTGATATAAAAATGAATGTTTATTTTTTTTACTCAAACTCAATCGATAACTCTGGTAACATTTGAGAATGTATCGAAGCTAGCAAAATTTAAATGAGTTTTTAATGCTTCAAAAGTCTTCTGACAGAAGTGGTCAAAGTTGCATGACATCAGGCAGTTATTATTTTATGAAGATGGACGTGGTTTTTAGTACTACAATACATTTAATTGCATTTATAATGAAAAAGGGGAAATTATAAGCACAGAAAAATCCAGCCGATTACTGCGTTTTCCATGATTTTTCATGGTGGTGCGTTTTACCGACACGGTGCGTCTTACCCAAAGTTCCCCTACAGCATATTCGTTACGATTTTGTTTTGTTTTTTTTTCTCTATTATAGTTACTTTCAACACTTTTGACTGGTTCGTCACTTTCGATTCCATTTTTGGAAGAATTTCGAGAGTGAGAATTGAACTCGTAACCTTTGCGTGAATGGTATGGATGTTACCACTACGCCAGATCGCCTCCAATTCGTGACGATGATATGACGCCTCTTAGAGAACTATCAGTGATCATTTGAGTGATTTGGGCTTTCTAAGCATGGAATCATATCGTGTAAACCCCCTGAGGTCGCTTTACAGCCAGTCAGAAGTATAAAAAATCGATTTGGGTGGAGAATCGTTGGAAGATTTCTTAAAACATCATCCCAACGATGTCATCGCCTTTCAGTTGGGGCTCAAATGTAAAAAAAACAACCAAATAAAATGTTTCGTTAGATGGAATTCCTTAAGGTGATTCGAAACTGTCTAAAACTACTGAGTAAGGTAGCAAAAAAATACGATTTAGATTAATTTGTTTCGTTTGCTTTTTTCTGTCAATAAACTAAATTTATTGGTTTTTAATCATTCCAGATAAAGATTTAAAAAAAACATTTTTTTTTGTTTTTTTTTTCAATAGTGTTTTCTATGTTTAAAAAATGGCCAAAAATTAATTTAATACAATCAACTAATTTTTAATTATTTTTAAACTTAAACTAAATTTGATTTCCTTATCAAAATTAAGCTCCAATTCAGCATAGACGTTCGCATGGCAGATACACAAATACACAATCAATATTATGTACGAACATTTTAAATCCACCCCCAACCGCAGTAGTTTTAACCACACGTATCTTATATCATGGACAGACATGCAGCTGTACTAGCGTTGTATAGGTACCATCGTACCATGACAGATATACTTTGGTTGTACATTGTACCGTACGTCAAACTGACAATCAGAAAATTTTCCAATTTTCACCACATATTTCAATGAAAAAGGTTTTTATTTAGTATCTATACTATCAAACACAACAAACAAGTTTCCAATCTGAGTTATTAGCTCAAGAGAAAGTCAATAAAAAGGACGTTTACCTAGTGTTTTGATTCGATTAGTTCATGCTACCCACCACTAACCATCTATGGCGCTGCGCACAGTACAACTGTAGCCATTTACAGTGGTAAAACCAGCCGTATGGCACCCGCCATGTTTTTGATGCCAACATCTCACACGTCAGAAGTATTTGTTTTCTTCAAAACAGCGATCCGCGTTGACGGCAGTGAGCTTCGTTTACTAGTTTAGGGGAGCGTCAAAGAACAGCTGATTTTCAGTCGGAGTGAACGTTTTCAAAATTAAAATTATGAATGAAAATTAGCTTTCCCATATCAAATTAGTATTCTGTTTAAATTAAAAACATTTTTGTTTGCAGGTGGGGAAAATGTCTCATACGAAAATTGTTTATGAAGACAACTTTATATTATAAAGAAAAAAATCAGCAACAATGTTGGAATTGTATGACCATATAGTTGAATGAAAGTCAGAAATACGTGTTTCTAATAATTGAATAACATAATGTGAAAGTTTTCATTCAAATTTTCAAATTTGAAAACCAGCTTCGTGTCTTCTAATCTGGTAGAGATTACACTAACGATTTTGGGACCCAAATTATGACTAAAACTTGAAGTCGCCACCAGACGTCGACGTTATCGCGAATTACCGATCTACCACCATCTGACATATCGTGATGTCGATGATGAACTTTTACAGCAGAGGGATAGTGAGATAGGCGGTGACGGTAGGTAGAGTGAGATAGCGATAATCGTGTCATACACCTGGGTAAAACATCTTGGTACAGATCAAGGATGGAAAACAAGGGAGCATGATGTGATTTACGATTAATCGCAAACTGCACAGATCGCAATCTGTGCAAACTGCGACTAACTATTAATCCTCACCCATCATAACCAAATGATTTTCTCTTGGTAACTCTGAGTTGACCAAAGCATTGCTAGACTGAAACTAGTTCGAATAATTGAGTTACTCTCCGTCCTCGTTTTGTTTACAACTCCTAACAAGAATTTGCTCCATGGGAATGAGTGTCTCTATGACGTACGCTTTACGATTCTCGCTCTCTCGTCCGGGCGTTCAATTTTCCTTTCCGAGTGCGTTTACTTCGATGAAACTGGGTAAAATAAAAAAATGCGCTAATGCAGATAGGACGACTTTCATGTTTAATGTTTCACAGAGGATTTCTCAGATGGTGTTTAAATTAATCTACAAGAGACTACAAAGAATAATCCCCCTCAAATCACTAATTTTATGAGTTCATGTAAATGCGTTATTGGCCAAGGCTATTACGACATCGAACACGTGGTCTTGCAAGATATATTTTTCCGCTAGCCCAAATACAGACCTCTTCTTTCGGGCCCGAGTAAACTGGTGGCTAGAAAAGACCTTCATTAGCTTGAATTAATCAAAAAACATAAATTAGCGCAAATATGTCAACATGTGTTTTTTTTGTGTAAGCACGTAAATATTTGCTCATAAAATTTTTGGATTGTGGAACTCTACATAATTTATATGCAGATAGACTATCAACAGTTTGTGGGGGGGGGGGGGAATACTCATACAACTCAAATGGATAATGATTCTCTGCTATCACAAAGCTGAGAAATTTTTTGACGTTTTGTTTTACTATTGATTCATTCAAAAAAAAAGCTTTATTTTTAAATGTTTTCTTATCCTGAGGCTGGCTCACCATATTGCACTGCTACTAAAACCGTAGGCTAACTTCAAGGATATTTTTTATTCATTTTCGGCGAATAACCAATAGAGTGCCGTGTTATGAAACATCAAATAATAGCAAAAACAATATTACGATCATAAGGTGTTGGACAGGTTATTCCAGACGACATTGGAATATATTCCATCTGATCATCTTGAGAAAGGTTAATGACCTTCAAAGGATAAATTTATCATGGGCACATTGAATTGATGTTCATGACTTCCAGTCGGATGTTTATCAGCTCTGATAATAATTGTGTGGTCCTCACAAAGCATATATTCCAATGCCGTCAGTTCACTGAAATTCTTCGCATACCGTTTGATGAAAAGGTAGGATGTTGATTATCATTTGCTGCGATACCTATTGTTCCAGCAGTATTCATTCGACAAAATGAAGACTGAATACCTGAAATTAACCAGATTTAACCATGCAAATCTGCGGTCAAAGCAGTATGTACACTTGAGAGATGCAACAAGTTTGAAGGGATATAAAAAAACATTAGTCGTTCGATAAATCTACTGCCAGATATGTCAGAAGTTCACGATATATGAATAAAATACGTCCATACTAATTCATTACATTTATTCGCAACGAAGAACGTAACCACACAGAATTGAATTAATCAAATATGTGATCCGTTTTATCTACAAAATAAAAAAGGGTCTGAAATTCAATCGAATTCGAAAGGTGTTTCGTGAAGTCACTAATTGAATTACTATTGGAAAAATTATTTGGAGAGAACTGTGAATGCTCAGAATTATTGGTATCTAAAAAACGATTTTGGGCGGGATGAGACTCGCCCAAATCTGCTGGTAATAAAATTATTCAATTGCATCCATTACCCGTCTGCTGTTCATCGGGCGGGAGACGACAGCAAAATAAAATCGACACGAGACTGAGTCAGCCACTCACTGCGGACAATGCAATAGAGAATAAAAAATCCCTCGACGAGTGTCGTAAGATTTCAGTTGATCGTCTCTTGTTACACTTTCCGATCAAGAACTCATCATCCGGGATTGGGATTAACCGTTTGTGGCTTGCACTCACGATAAAACTTGAGTAGTAGAAGTAATGCTTCGTGAGTGCAAGCAGTGGGAATTCCGCTTTCATATTGCTTTTTTGAGATCTTGGTAGCTCACCGTTCCAAGTATTCTCTCTGTGTACATATGAAGAATAAAAGAGCATCGCCTGCTGGGGGTGATTTAAAAATATCCGACTAGAGGGATATACTTATTCATTGATCGTTGAATGTGATTTTTTACCATCCCTGGTACAGATACAGCGATTGTACCGAGTTGCTTACATGGTTCTAGCGCTGTACATAGTGACAGACATACAATTTTCGAAGTACAGCGCAAGTACAGTTGCATGATGTCATAAGTATTAACCATCATATCGATTTGAAATATTTCGAAGGACTTGATAATTTCATTCTGTTCGAATTGTTTTTGCATTTCGTTCGATCTGCTTCTCTTCGTACATTAAATGGGCAAAACGTTCGAAATAGGGAATGCAAAGTTATAACTCGAACGAAAGGGAAATCCGTCGGAATACACAATAGGGCTGATCATTTTAAAGTGGAAAAAAGACAAGGTACAAAAGTCAAAGTACCCTACACAACAGTATTTTCAGTTGACGATATTCACGGCATAGTATAGTATGCGATTGGCAACGCACTGTATTCTCATTTCATGGCATGTGTGAAGACGGCTTTACATTTTTAGCCTACTAATACATTCAAGCTCAATTGCCTGCGTTACCTTTCATTACATTCTGTAAACCAAGGCGCCTAGAAGTATATCCTAAGGTGGGCCAACTTGCTAAAATCACTCTTCAGCCATCTTGAGAGTCTACTGTGTTTTGTTGGTTAACAAAGCACAATACGCCTGTGCCCAAGCTCGCTCATGATCAGTCTGTCTCTTTCACGCTTCAAGCAAATAATTTCCCTTCTGCTTTCTTCCGTACTGTTTTCATATACCCCTCCCCTAACCTACGTAGTGACGAAACGGCCTCACCTAGTACCATAGACCCGTCTTGCTGTAAACAACCGCCGATCATACTCCAACAAATGTCAAACGTATTATCAAAATAAACCGAAGCGGCTTACGTTATTTGCGAAGCGATCCATATTTTATGAAATTCGTATGCAAAACGTTTGCTTATTACGAATTATCAATATCCTTCGTATAATCCTTTACCACTCCTTAGTGCTGAAGTATTCCCTTCCCTCGTGGTGGTGGAAATTGTGTCGTGTATACTGTTTCCTGCCCGAACAAGCACCTGAAAGGAGTCTATCATGGATCAAATGCAGTTGAGTCCGGGTTTCTCGATTCCCAGTATAGGAACACCGCTACATCAGCCTGAAGAAGATCAGCAGATTTTACCACATGCGTATCAACAGCAGCAATCGATGCCCCACATGACTCCAATGGGTGGCCTCAGTTCGTACGGAATGCCTTCGATAGGGATGGGAACTCCCGGAAAAAGTATGCACACGTATGCGCCAAGTTTCGCCGCACCACAAAGCATGATTCAGCCCCAGACGCCAGTAAGGATAATGTTCAGCCAAGCTGTTTGAATTTTACAAACGGTACTTTTTGTCTGATTCTAGCAAAGCCTAATGTCCCCAATGGTGCCGATGACGGAGACAAAACCACCCGCAACGCCCATCCATAACAACAGCGGGAGTAGCGTGCGGGATCCGGATAACATTGGCAGTGTTAACATCCACCAGACGATGGGTCCCGCGACGCCAATGACACCGATGACGCCGAGTGAGCCGGCTATTCTACCCCAATTGCAAAACATTGTGTCGACAGTTAATCTCAGCTGTAGGTTGGATCTCAAGAAAATCGCTCTACATGCCCGTAACGCTGAGTACAATCCGAAACGATTCGCAGCGGTTATCATGCGAATTCGTGAACCCCGAACAACGGCACTGATTTTCTCGTCCGGTAAAATGGTGTGTACTGGGGCGAAGAGCGAGGAAGATTCTAGGTTGGCGGCAAGAAAGTACGCGCGTATTATCCAGAAGCTTGGCTTCACGGTTAGTCATATGGCCTTATGTTTCGAAGAGTCACCGAAAATAACCGCGATGATTATTCTTGCAGGCAAAATTCCTGGATTTTAAGGTGCAGAATATGGTGGGCAGCTGCGATGTACGATTCCCAATCCGATTGGAGGGCTTAGTTCTGACACACGGCAAGTTCAGTTCCTACGAGCCAGAGTTATTCCCCGGGTTGATCTATCGTATGGTGAAGCCGAGAATCGTCCTGTTGATATTCGTGTCCGGAAAAGTGGTGCTCACCGGAGCCAAAGTGCGACAGGAAATCTACGATGCATTCGATAACATTTATCCGATTTTGAAGAGTTTCAAAAAGCAGTGATTTATTTGAGAACTTTATTTGTTAATTTTGCTACGTTTCTAAGACAATTTGAAAAGGCACATGAATTCAAGCTAAGGATTCAATGTTGTTTTCGCAACTAGAAGCAGTAGGATGTGGCACCCACATTTCATGGAATAAAAATTAGGTTTCAATAAGGAAAATAACAGTAAATAAATCTAATGATGTGGTTAAATATTGGGTTAATCTCGTTACTTACTTATTCGCTTATGTTCACCAGTTTAGTTGTATTGGATCATGTAGTCCCACATTTCGTTTCCGTTTGACTGCATGGATCCTGGTTCCATCATCTTGTGTTATTCGGCTATCGTCTTTTTTATTATTCACATAATTCTACATTCTATTAGAAGTCCAGATCTTTACAATGTTTCATCAATGCTCCCGGTCCAAGGTCGTAGTTCCACAACCTTAGGCTTCATAAAATCCTGCTACTCCTGGTTCAACCACCTCTCTCGCTGAGTGCTTTCCTTGTCCCCGTCGAATTCGATGCGAACACTAGTTTTGCGGGGCTGTTTTTCGGTATTCTAGCATCATGTCCCGCCCATCGCACTCATCTAGCTTTGATGAATCTCTGGATACTGTATAGCGTCATATCGTGGTTCATTCTTTTTTTCCATACAACGTTTTTCTGTACACCGACGAACCAGAGAACCAGAACAGAGAGTCTAAAGTCCCTGAGGAGGATGATTGTAATAGCTTTTATCCATGGTTTTATGAAAAGAAATAAACGGATAAACCTCTAATCACATCACTGACCATAGTGATTCCTGATTTTTCTTACCCATTCACACTAACAATTTTTCCTCCCATTCCTGCGAATATCATACTAACATTCCTTCCCTTTCCTTGGTAACCGTAAGGATGTGCCCGGCGTCGTTATTGACTATTTAAAGCTCGAATCACCGAAACTTGCACAATGAAAATGATTCGCAACTCCCAAGGTTCATTCAGTGTGTTCTTTGTGCAATGTAGCTGGTTCAGGTCAATCACGGAGAGCAACTACGAAGTGTACAGTCTACCCAAGATCAAGCTGTATGGACAGCTTCAAAATTACAGAAATGAAAACTATCATCTGTCAGTTTTCCAATTTTTAAATGTGATACCTGCTCGGACAGTGTCTGGTCAACAGACCGGCCCACATACTCAATTCTGCTTTATTCGTGCTGAGTAGGCTGAGTATTATTCTGTTACAAGATGTAATGAATAATTTGTATTGTCGTGGTGTTGATAGAGCCAGATGACAGATGACTCATCGATATTTCCCAGGTTTTGAGCTCTGATTTGCGTAAGTATAGAATAGAAGTATAGTATAGAAAGTATAGATAAACATCGTTTGTAACAGCTAGTTGTGTCAAGGATAGAATACATTCCCAAACTAGCTTAGACTTTTTTGACGTCTTACATTAAGGGTGCCAAGTCAGAAAACAGGTCACGTTTTCATGAAATAAAGTTAACTTTAATAACTATTTTTAGAGACGAATGAACTCTCAGAGTTTAAAGTCTCTCTAATTCAATACCTTCCTTCCTTCCTAACTATTTTTGCATACCAATCGAATCGGGACTTTTCTAAGATTTGTTTGATATGCTATACATTACAATCCCATAGTTTGTATATGGTTTAAATTGATGAAAATTGAAAGCATTCCCATCTCCCTATACATTTGTTCTGTCCATTTGTGTGCTTTCCCGAACAGAGCTGTCAATAACGGGCAACTTATGCAAACACTAGAATAGAAACAACCAAGGGAGATAGGGAAAAGATAATGTTTGCGAAGTAAACTCCACCCTTGCATAGTAAATAAGCTGTCGCTAGCGTATTGCATCTCCTCTGAGGAAAATTCTCAGAATCTTTCTGCGCCCGAAACGACAAAGGTAGCTTATTCTGCTCGTTTTGTGTTTTATGTTACCCTTCGAGTTGAGAACGCTAGCGAATATTTCACATGAAGTGATATAGAGAAGAGTACAAATGATTATAGTTCGCTTCTAGCCATTAGTGTTTGATTTTGTGTGTGTTGCTTGTTTCCATTGCGTGAAACTTAGAACTTGTTAATTTCCTGTACATGTGAATAGCACACTTTCGATACTTTCAGTTGCCATTCGTATTTGTTCTCGTGCGCATCGGCTATGTTCTGATGCAACAAGCTCCTAGCTTTGTTGATGGTTTTGACCGAGAATCAAGAAAGATTTTTCATAAATGGCCATTCTCGCGATGTTTCATTTTTATCGCTGCAACTGTGTGCATCTTTTAGACGCGTGTTTGATGCTTGTTGAATGGCGATGCACGAAAGATGTCTTTCGTTAACTCTTTTTCTACGGCAGTGTGCTCTGTCGGAGTGCTATCGCTGAACGGAGCTCTGCGCCGAAAAGTATGCATATCGCGCTGGTGTGATCGATGTGCAGTATCACACTGATGTCGTCTATAGACGACGCTTACGACGCTCGCTTCAGCCTCCTGGGCTGGTTAGCCTCTATATCGACGACATTGCCGCAAGGTTTCGTTGGGAACAGATTGCACATAAAATTATCACATAAAAATTGGACATAAATACTAAATACATGTAAATCCTTTTACGAAACATAACAAAAAACTTACTGTTTGCTTGCTGGACCAGATGGCAGGAATGTCCTCGGACCATGGCTCCAGGGCAGTGGGGAGGAAGCCGTGCCGTTGAAGACGCCGAAGTGTTCTTATTCCCCTTCATCGTGGAGGGGAAGGAACAAAGATTTTCTTGACTGATCCATTATTCAGACGCTAGATCTTAAAAAATAGTTCGATATCTTTTAGGTAGCAGAAAAGCGCTGCTACTCTTGCTGAATCATCCTTCAAGATGTCTCTTACACTCCCGCTGATTCCATGAAGGTTTCGCAGATGATCATTTCGAGCAACCACACAAGAAGTGTTCGACAGAGCTGTGGATTTGGCAGTGGTCGCAGAGTAGATGGTAAGGTCCTCTATTGAATCCGTGTGAGACCGAGCAGTAACCGGTCCTCAGTCTGGACAGAATTCGTTGTTCTCTCATTCCTTCAACATCGTCAAACCTGACAATCGAGCCCTTGACTTTTCTGAGGAACTGTCCTCGCTCTGCGAACCACCTTTCGGTCCAAAAGGTGCGGAAAGTGTTGGTGATCCACAACTTCACGTCGTCAAGCGGCACATCCCGAGTGGAAAAAGGTCTGGTGTGACCGATTCCGGCAAACCGGTCGGCCACTTCATTCCGTTTAAAGTTCGTGGAGGGTGTTAGAGATTATATGGTGCATAGGGACCTGATACTCGCGGCACTTTTGGAGGATCTGCCGCAGTGTAAAAAATCAGGTCCATTGTCGAGCAACCGGGCATAAATCCGACCTGATAACCAGTGCTAGCTAGATGGGAGTTGTGGACGTTGATAATGCTGATGTTAAAGAAGTGACCTCTCATCCTCAGTCTGCACATTCTCTCGTTGATCGGACACCAGCCAATCACCTGCTTCTGCATCCACCCAATAACGATGAAAGCTGAAACCAGCTCATGTGTTTTGCTGCAGCTCAGATAGATGGTATGACCACCTTGAAACGATCGCACCATCGTCCTTTCCAGCCCACCTCCCGCAGCGCTACGATGTTGAAATTGCGGGCTCTCAATATTTCCGACAAAATTGGGGACTCGCAAGAAAGTTGAGAGATTTGCAGTTCCATGTTTCGAGCTTCCAATCCCGTGTTCTTTACGTTCTTAGTTTTCAGTTACGTAAAGTTGTATAAACACGATGGGATGGGTGGATCATCTTCACAGCGGATTCTGGGAGTTGCTGATGAACATTGTTTCCCATGCGTTAAAATCTGAAGGACATATATTATTAGTTTTGCTTTCGTCCAATCGATTTTGTGGTCAAGGTTTGTGGTGTGTCGCTACTGTTGATTCATCCGATTTGTTGTTTTCTACTGCTGTTCTGTGTTACCTTTTGCGTGCCTCTATTTTTCGATGAGTTTTCTCGATGCATACAGCAGGGCAATACCGGAACGGAATTTCTATGGGGACATTTGTAATGAGGATGTGCCATGGAGTTGAAAGCGACTTGTTTTTGTGCACCGAAATGGTTGGAATCGTTTGTTAGGAATCGATCAGTGAAAGCACAGACCGTCCTTTTTGTTGTCGCTGCGGCTTCCGGCTTTCGACAACTTACCCTTAAATTCCACTGGGAATGGCAGTAAATATTTGAATGATGAGCTGCCAACTGTTATCGCGTTCTTCGCGTTCAGTCCAAAACTCTCGTTCGTTTGCATGCTACCGGGTTCTACATCTGGCACCCAATTGTTCATTATAAGGATTTTGAGAGGAAAATTTTTCAAAGGAAAATTTCGGACACAACAACACAATGTTTTTCCATGCGCAGAAGATGACTCTGTATTGTCGGGAAATTGATTTGCAGATAAAATTTCGCATAACACACCTTGTCCGAATGTTTAGTAACAATTATTCACTTTTTGACTATGGCTTAATTTTTTCCCCGGTTTCCTGCGCTCAACATTTTAAACATGGTTATTTTACAACTGCCTACTAGTTTAAGCTAAAATAATATATTAGTAAATATCAGAAACAGTTATCGTAATTTCTGAGCAGTACTGTTGAAGCAAAATTCAACCAACTTCTTTCTTCCGTTTAAAACTCTAGCGAATGTTTCGTAAATTCTCTTCCTCTGATTCTGGTGGTTCCTACTTTAGTTGAACATTTGAACCGTCCCGAACGTGCTGGAAACGGTTGTCAACAAGGCGCGCTCGAGTGACTAACCGAACACAGACACGATCGCGAACGGTCGGAATTCTAATCGGCATGGAATGAAGCATTCTGTCGCATTACACATTCGTGCGTGCGAAGAAACGAAGCTCACTCTAACTAGATATTAGGGTTTGTATTGCGATACTTGTTCAGTGAATATTTATGATCTAGCTGTCGGAAATATTTTAATCACATTTTGGTTTAAACTCTAGTGTCGATTAAAGGACACACGCACACGACGGAATCCGTTAACGAGTGTATTGCAATCCTAGGTCGATCTTCGTGTGTGAAAAAGTTGTTTACCCCTGACTAGGGGGGCTTGGTTCAACCTTTCACGGAGAAATTTTGTACTAAGTGTTCGGCTTGGGCCTTGACGTGGTCGGAAGCATGTTTGGCTGCTTCCTTTATTTTCTGAGTTTTGGTTAGGTGCTGGTTATGGAGAGTAGCCAATGTGGTGGGATGGGCGGGGAACATGTGTTGCAGAACGTGATTGAAACCATTCACGGTTTTCATGCAATTTTTCTTGAATCTATCCAACCCGAAAGCTCGAATGGCGGTCGCGAATCCGTACATCGATGAATCGATCCATGCCGACCGGGTAGCGATGGTTTTTCCGGGATGGTCTGGTGACGACCGATAGGTGACTTTTTCGACCACACTCTGCAATAAGCAATGGAAAAAGTGTGATTCTGACTGACTACTAAACAATCTGCTTTTTCAAAACGCTTACCATAATTTTATTGAATCCAATGTTCCTAGTGTAAGTGACAAGAACCCGTTCTTTCGGATCCACCACGGATTCTTCCAGAATACTGACAGAATTGGTCTTGATGAACCTTTCGCCCCATTTCGGCACACGGTTTGTTTTTGTAAGCAGTCTCTTGCTGTGCAATTTACCATTCTTCATTTCTCGACTAATCGTATCTTCCGAAAGTACGTGCGTGCTGTAACGTAAGCGCCGATGCGTGCATGTCGTGGAATGAGAGAAAAGCAAAAATCACAGTGAGATAGTGTTGTACAGTGTTTTCATGACGAGGTTTGTTCATTCAATTCCGCGATAGCTTGGACAAATATCACTTCGAAACCACTGTGCAATTGGAAAATTCTACCCACGAGTTTGCCGCTACAGGAAGCAAGAAATATATTTATATATCTCAACACATTGAAATTATGTAATGTCTCGGCCTTCACACAACTGAATACAATCATAACCAATATATTATACGTTTTACTTTTTTTTATACACAAAGCTACACATGTTAAAATGTTCTTCATGCAATCGATGACGACCTTTGGACTTTGAGGGTAAAACTAACCTGAACGGGTTTGGATACCGGTTCCAGAAGCATTGGGTAACCTGCTCCCAAGAGTAGTTGAACGTAGTTGAATTTTCATAATACTTTGCCATTTCGGTTCTATCTTTTTTCACCGACAATTATATGAACGAGAAGTTTTGATAATGTACGATCAACACCACACCGTGCTTCGTGCCTCCTTTCAGTGCTGCGATGCACCACACTTTCGATTTTCTTTATGTTGTTTTGACGTTCGACCAGCGATTGCGGCTAACAACTCAGTTGGCCACTGAAAATGAGTTTTGCTGTGTACTAATGCAACGCTTTTATTTTAATAAAAATTTACGATTTATGAGAACACTTGAATTGAAGGCCAAAATATAATCCAAATCACTTTTGTTTTACTTATAAAAAATGCAATGTTTAATGTGTTTAATATTCTACTCGTTGAAAACAATACCTTCGCTTAGTTCGCTTATCACACTCCAACAACAAAAAGCACTCGACAAAACTTCACTGCGAACATTCGAAAAGAGATTTGAAAGATGGACCCGATAAAAAAAATATTTTTTGAGACATGTGCTCAAATTCAGTTCGTTTCTCGAGCAGACTTTTGACGTAGGACTACGTGATTTCAATATAGGTGTTTTACTCTACCAAATAGAAAATGAGGCATGTAACGAAAAATTAGGAGAATTCAAAAGCATATTACGCAAAGTCGTTATTGCAATACTTTTATGCTATACCAGCTGAACCGGCAATCTTCGTCCCACCCAAAAAATAAGTTTGTGTTATTAATACCTTCAAACATTCACGGTTTCAAACTAAGCGCAGTCTCATTGGTTCAATCGCAGAACTGTTCATTGATTGATCTTCTAATCGACCCTTTAAAATTACCTTTTGCTATAACATTCTTTGCACTTCTACCAAAACTCATCATTATAATATCAGATTATTTTCAGACACAATTCTCGTTCAAGTTCTCGTTTTCAACCACTTCCAAATAACATGTATCTTCGTTACATGAAATAAATGTTTGACACAGAAAATGTTATGGAATAAAGACAGCCCTAATTCGGACAATTCTTCGAGTTTTGCTCTTATCAACACATTCGGCGATCCATTTTTATTTATACAAATAGAAGTGTTGTTGGTGGGCCAATAAAACAGTACACACCGCGAATTACATACGTTTATTAGCTTTTATTTAAAGTATACAAAATGGATGAACGCACGTTTCTCGAAGCGTTTCTATCGGAATGATGAAGATTGCGGAACAAAAAGAAAATGACGGCAAGCAGTGCTGCCAGAACGACAATAACTACGGGCTGTTGGAAAGCCATAGATAAACAGATCGCCTGCAAGAAGAAGATATAGGAGTGTTTTATCCAGGTCCCGGACAAGAGGATATGATCCGCGAGTCAAGATGTGTCGCAAATTTAGCTGTCATTGCCAAACTATCAAACTTCTCGGTGAGCTCAAGGCAGATCTACGTAACAAGGTGCGCCCATTCGCTAAACATATCTAACTCGAAACAATCGTCAAATTCGCGAAAATTAAAAGAAGGCAGTTTTGCAATTCTAGAATTTGAATGGAGATTCTTAAGTTACTCGATTACTTGAAACACGACGCTCTCTTAACCATTTGGCTATATATTTCACAACACACAACATTTACAAAAACTCGCCACTATAATATAAAATTATCATCAGACACAATTCCAGTTCAATATTACGTAATACTGTATTGCATAGAATACATATTCGAAATAGAAAGGTAAATTTTCATTCATTATTTTTTATTTTAGAAGTGTGTTAGTGTCATCCTGTAAATTAATGACTGTAGAGTAGATTTCACATTTTGACCCACCTGGTAGTATGTTAAGCGCCTTGATTTACACCAGCTTGAGAGTTTGGCAGTTCTCGCGAGTGACAGTGCTCTAGTGCCGGTTTTATCACATTAAAATCCATTTCCACTTCCAAACAAAGATTAATTTCGTTAGCGCAAACATCAAATGAACTAACAATGCTTGTCACTATGTATTTGTAGAACATATGCGAATTGATTTTTCCGAATTTACCCATTTTCTTTCAGAGTTTTCTGAAAATGTTCAATTGTCATGTTTGGTTGGAATATGTGTAATATTTACATGGGAACCCCTCTCAATTCCAAAGAGGGGAGGGGTGTCATGCCATCATAGAAACATTTTTCGTACTCAAAAACCCTCACATCCCAAATTTTACTCCATTTGCTTGATTAGTTCTCGAGTTATGCAGAAGTATGTGTTTCATTTGTACGGCAGCACCCTTCCCCTTATAGAGCGGGTAGGTGTGTCGAACCACTATAGGAACATTTATTGCCCCCTAAAACCTCTATATGCCGAGTTTGGTTCCATTTGCTTGATTAATTCTCAAGTTATGTAGAAATTTTTGTATCATTTGTATGGCAGCCCCCCTTAGAGAGGGAGGATGAGTGTCGAACCACCATAGAAACATTTATTGTCCTCCATTAGAGTGCCAATGGATGTATGGGAAGAAGTGACCCTCGAATTTTCAAAGCGAACTCGATTAAAAATGTTGATTCACACGAAAAACTACCCTATGCAAAATATCAACTCAATCGGACTTCATTTACTGGTGTCGCACAGCGGTCAAAGTTTGAGTCTTTTGAAAACCGAAAAATCACCCAAAGGGGTGATGTTCAAGTTAAAGTCGTCTAAATCAGCCTTTAAGAGTAACAAGCCAGTTGTCACGTCTTGTCTTAGATATGGATGCATGATGTTGAAGTTTTACCTTACGGACTTCATGACTGAGTTGCCAGGTTTGCAAGCAGACATTTAATTCATATTATGGCGGGTTTACATTAGGGAGATCTATAGCTATAGATGGATTTATTCACGTGAAAATAGGTGTAAGCGGATTTGAATAAATATGATACACTTATTCGAGGTATATATAACTTGAATTAATTCAGCATATGTAAACGCTTGTGAATTTCTCACTGGTGAGAAATCACTAAAGTTGGATGCAGTTCTACTTCAGGTGAATATATTCACCTAAGATATGAATATATTCATTATAGAAGTTCAAGTTAGTGTAAACGGTTGATGCGATTTCTATAAATCTCATCATATTTCTTCACATGAATATATCACTAGTCTAAACCCACCCTTAGTCTTTTTTGCGATTGCAATTAAAATTTATAAACTTCTGAAATTGTAGGAATCATAAAAGAAAGCTTTTGGTTTGGAAAACTAATACAGTAATTTACATTTAATGCGACATGCCGAGGAGGTGTTTGTTTATTGTTTACTATCTTTATATTTTACTATATTTACAAAAATGTCCAATTAGAGGTAAAAATGTCCAATTAAACGTGTCGCATTGCAGGTCCGTCCAATTAGAAAAATGTCGCATTAAATGTAAATTACTGTACTTTAAATAGCAAAATACGGTACTTTTCACGAAACGAATCAAAACCTCAAAGTAAACTGACAAGGCGATGGTGAGTAAGTGAATGAAAATTAACAACGTCTTAGGAATTTTTTAACGTTGAACTCGGTCATTTTTTGCGCTAGCGAGCGGGGCAGCCACTTTAGTCTAAGTTGTGTAATTCTTCACACTCCGCTATAAAATTTGGAGAATGAGAAGGTCTGAGAAAATCACAGATGAAAAAAACATCACGTGTTAATTCAAGTACAGTAGAATCCTGATTTTCCGCGGAATAGTCGAGTAAACTCACCGCGAATAACGAAAATCGCGGATGACCCATTAAATGACCAAAAAAGAAATGCAAACACGAAAAAAGATGTTTCAACATAAAAACTATGTTCTATCAATACAGAAATCATTAAACTATCCATCTATAAGGTCGTGTATACCAGTGGCTAAATAATGTAAAAGCCATGACCACAACAAAAGATCATGGGCCTGCCACTCACTAACAAATTCCGGAAAGGCTTGATTTACTATGGATATCGCAGTCGTGAATAATCCGCACGGCTGATCACCTCCTCGCGGATAATCGGGGTTCTACTGTCATAGTCTTATTTATGGAATAAAAACATTTGCTTGCAGATAATATAACTTGCATATATTTTCGCAAACTAAAATAATCTGGCATCTCTGAAACTGAGAGGAACAGTCTGTATTTGTGAAGCGAGTTTTATGATGTGCTTCTGAGAAGGAAAAACGAATTTTAAAGTGTTAATTATGAATGAAAATTAACTTTTCCGAATCAAATTTGTATTCTATGTGAATGCAAATCTCTTTTTTTCTGCAAGTGATGAGAAAATCCCATACAAAATTGTGTCTGAAATTGACGTTATATTATAATAATAAATTTTAGTAGGAATGTCTGAAAATTCAGAGGAAATGAGGTTAGGTTAGGGTTAGGACTACGCGCTTCAACTAATCAAATAATGCCAAGTAAATATTTTCATTCAAATTTGACCAATTGAAAATTGCCTTTTAGCCTTCTAATGTGATGGAGAATAGTTTGGATCTCAAACTCGAATGTCGCCACTTGTCATCGCGGATACTTTCGTTGTTTCGGGTTGAGGGCGATATTGACCGTGTAAGGTGGCAAAATATTGATTGAGGTTAGATCGGATGTCGAAAGCCATGTCGAAAGCATTGGACCCAGCCGGGTGCTATGATTGATGCTAGGATCGTTAGCAAAATCTCAAGCAGAACTGTCAGTGGGATACCCAATTCATATGAAAACAAGGGGAAAATGTCAGTGGGATACCCGATATGTTGGCTCCTGTCAGTTCAATGGGGGTTCGCTAAAGACGTCACCCGGCTGAAGAAAACGTTGATGTGATAATAAATTTTGGCGGGGCGAAGTTTGCTGGGTCAGCTAGTTCTTTATAAACGTGATGATTGAACATTATTAGATTTGGAATTCCTTCGTTCCGTGTAGATAAGGTATATCAGTAATTTACTCATCATACTGATTTTTACACTTACTTTCTTCAACTAATCCTTATCTAGTAGATTTATGAAATTATTTAAAGCTAGTACAATTGCGATAATGTGTCTTCGAGAGCGTGGTTCAAAGGTTTGGACGTAAGTCGTGACTTCATTCGTGTAATGAGTAGACTTATGTCCAACCACTACTCGCTAGATGTGCATCTCCACAGAATAAATCTTGTTCAAAGCAACGTCTGTCGGTGTGGAAACGGTTACGATGACATCGATCACGCAGTTTGGCAATGTACGGATAATTACGCAGCCAGAGAGTACCTTTTGAATGCCCTTAGGGCCCAAAGAAGACAACCCTATGTTCCTGTTAGAGACGTGTTGGGAACTCGCGACATCTGCTATATGCAGTTGATCTATATGTTTGTGAAACGGACTAGCATAAGAATTTAATGCTTTTGTGTTTTTTTTTTCTTTTTCGTTATTAGTTTGTTTGTCTTGTCCCCTCATCTCACCGTCGCCCCCCCTCGACAGATAGTCGAACACCAGATGCTATCCCTGGTCTTTATGCACAATGCTACAGTGCGTGCGGCAACTCTCGGTTGAGACAACGATACCTCATATCCATATCCCTAACCTGATCCATCCCACAAAAATTGTTGCCCCTCTAACCTCGAGTAAACCGCGAGTAATCGGTCGAAACCTACTAAACATAGATTTAAGTTGAAATTCTGTAAAAACAAATCATGAATTAGTGGCTCCGCAAAGCTCATGCGATTGAGCCTACAAATAAATGAATTGGAAAAAAAAAATGCGATAATGTGGCTCTTATGAGCTAGTGGTTGGCATCACGCACATCGAGTTCAGGTTCGATTCCCGTTTTGATCGGCCATTTTTGCGTCAAAGAAAATTCTTACACGGGTGCATTAAACACAGCACTCTTCATTGAGATAGCACCAGATGATATTCACAATTGAAAGAAATACTAACAGTATGTTTATATTTACACCAGAAACAAGTTTGTTATACCCTAGAAAAATTTAACTCCTTCATTATCATCGAATGCAATAATTTCGCACTTTCCCTTCGATTCAAGCACTCTCAGGGCCTTCTTCAGCACATCCTTATCCAAGCCATGAAACTCCTCGCCTACCGTATTGTCACCTGCGGACAATTCGAAGAGTGTACAAACCGTATTAATCATCCCATTAGCAGTGGCCCAGTCATGAATAATAGCGCTCCACTCGTCTAGCGTATGCCAATAGATTTCCCACTGCTGTTTGCGTTTATCAAGTGGCGCGGCGTTTCCGGATTTTTCAAGCTCCTCCAGCAACCAGAGTCGCCCCTCATAGGGAAGCTTCCGCGAGATGCTCTCGTTAGCAAACAGTAAACTGTCTTCGTTAATATTTAGGATAGCCTGATGAATATGTTTCTGATAATCGAGCACTAACGTCTTCCAAGTCGACAATTGCTGTGCTTTCGTGCCGGCATGGGATTGTACCCTGGAATGTTGTATACATATTTTTGCGCTGTTCAGTATATTTCACAATCGGTGTTATACTTACGTAAAAAACGGAGGGAAACTGTACTCCCAAGGCCACTGATAGTCTGTCATTGATTCAAGAGATTTTTACTATCGGATTTCAATAATTTATTTGAATTCGGATCGGATTCTTTCTTGCAATTTTTTACATTATCAGATTGTTTTGACAGCGTGAACAAGACTACCTTGTAGTAATTAAACAACCAATATTCATCAAGGCGCCTAGAAGTATATCCTAAGGTGGGCCAACTTGCTAAAACCACTCTTCAGCCATCTTGAAAGTCTACTGTGTTTTGTTTGTAAACACAACACAATACGCCTGTGCCCAAGCTTGCTCGTGATCAGTCTGTCTCTTTCACGCTTCAAGCTAATAATTACCCTTCTGCTTTGTTCCGTACTGTTTTCATATACCGCTCCCCTAACCTACTTAATGAGGAAACGGCCTCACCTTAGAATATACTTCTAGGCGCCTTGATATTCATATGGACAGATAACAACTAGGGATGTCAGGCGATTTTTTTGAGTTTCTCACGTGGAATGAAAAAATGGCCGCAACATGTTGAATCAAATTATAAAAAAACTATCCAATTCTATACAAGGTTAGATAAGCCAGACAGAGCCAGACAATACAATATTCACTCTGTGTCTGTTTTAGTATCTTAGGCCTCTTCTGAACACCACCGTATCGAGTCGACAGTTGACCTAATGTATTTTTTTCTCTCTATTATAGTGACTTTCAACACATTTCGGCTGGTTCGTCACTTTTAATTCCAGTCTTGGAGGAATATCGGGAGTGAGAATTGAACTCGTGATCTCTGCGTGAGAGGTATGGATGTTACCACTACGCCAGATCGCCTCCACTAGACCTAATGTATTTTCTTAGGGTGGATCTAGACTAGTGATATATTCGTGTAAGGAAATATGATGAGATTTATAGAAATCGCATCAACCGTTTACACTAGCGCGAACTTATATAATGAATATATTCATATTTTCGATGAATTTATTTACCTGAAGAACTGCATCCAACTTTAGTGATTTCTAACCAGTGAGAAATTCACCAGCGCTTACATATGCCTGAATTTATTCTATACACTCTATACATATATACCTCGAAGAAGTGTATCATATATATTCTCACCCGTTTACATTTATTTTCGAGTAGATAAATCCATCTATAGCTAAAGATCTCCCTAATGTAAACCCGTCGTTAGGCAATCCTCAATAGTAACAGGCGCTGCATCTTTCCGCACATTCGGACATTCGACCAACAATTTACTATTGGAAACCTCCTGTTCGGGGTCGTCACAACAAACTAATTTTCAAAGCAGCAATTTTCTTGTTTCGCAGCTTGAAACTGAAATTTTATGTATTTAATTAATCTCATTTCTTTTCTTTTCAGGTTCTACTTACATTTTACAGTTTCTTTATTAATTTTACAATATTTTTCTTTTTTTCAGGTCTCTCAGGATCCAGCAGTTATTTGGCTATCAGCGGCTATCAAAACATCGATTGGTCAACATTATTCTTTAATTATACAATTTTTAAAATATTACCAATAAATTCCTTTTAGAAATTCTAACGATTTCTCTGTAAATTTCAATACACTTTCAAAAACTATCCAACTCAATTCATCCGTTTGCCTTTTGTTTATCTATTTTCTCCTTTCTATACTGTTTTTATTCACTCTGGTGCCTTTTCTGACATTTCGTCGCAAGATGGTTAACTCATGCAGGTAGGCCTTAGTCGACTGTGCGTAGCGGTGTGTACATAGCCCCTCCCCGTAACTCTGGTGCGAAAGCGTCAGCCGCAGTAGATTTACGACCCTGGACTTCAAGCACCGCAAGCTTCACCACCGGCCGCCTGAACTCACCCTTTGCTGTTTTCACCAAAGCCTGTCTGATCCTACCATCAGCACCACTGAATACCTCGGTTACAACCCCTCTAACCCAATGCTTTCGGATATTCTCGTCCGCAATATACACAAGATCACCTTTTGCAATAGGAGGCATTTCAGAGTGCCATTTGCTGCGATGATTGATCGTCGGGAGATACTCAGAAGTCCATCGTTTCCACAAACAATCAGCCAAAAACTGTGACCGCTTGAAGCTGTCCCGCAGTGCCTCTGCTTCATTGGTAGGTCTGATAAACGACTCAGAACTCATTAGTCCTACGCCGCGAACAAAATGGTTTGGTGTTAGCGCTTCCTTTGCATCAGGTTCCAGGCAGCGTATGTCAGTGGCCGAGAATTGATTAAATCCACCGCTTCTGCCAACACGGTCAGGAGTACTTCGTCCGTCATTCGGCGGCCATCATCCAACGCTTTCAACGCCGTCTTAACGGAGCGCACCATTCGCTCCCACACCCCACCCATATGAGGTGCGGAAGGCGGATTGAAATTCCATCTGGTTCTCGAATCGGTGAACACATCTTCACAATTAATCTCCATCTGCTTAACAATTTCTTTGCTGGCGCCATGGAAATTCGTCCCATTATCTGAGAAGAATTCAAGAGGACCTCCTCTGTAGCTCACGAATCGCCGTATGGCCATCAGGCACGATTGAGTCGTCAGACTATGAGCAACCTCAATGTGAATAGCTCTCGTCGTCAAACACGTGAACAAACAAATCCACCTTTTCTCTGATCTGCGCCCGACGGAGACAGTCAATGGACCACAATAATCCACCCCTGTGTAGCTGAACGGCTGCAATCCAGGCGAGATCCGCGAAATCGGAAGAGGAGCCATTCTCGGATGACCTGGCTCACATTTCCTCACCTTGCATCGCATGCAAGCTCTTGAAATACGTTTGAGTTCCGCTCGGAGATTGGGAATCCAAAACCTTTGTCGTATTTCATTTACCGCCGTTTCTTGATTGCCGTGTGCCACTCTCTGATGATAATGTTCCAGAAGTTTAACGGTAACTGGATGTCCTTTAGGGAGTATAATTGGGAAACGTAGTTCGAACGGTAAGAACGTACCTTGTGCGGTTCTCCCTTCCATCCGAAGAACGTTCTGTGCATCCAAGAATGGGCTCAGACTGTATAGACTGCTCGATTTTTCCAGCTGTCGTTGTTTCTCGTTCCCCACTTTAAGATTTTTCTGGAGAGTTTTCACCTCATCCCCGTATGCTTCCGCTTGTGCGAATCGCCACAAATATGCTTCTGATTTTTGGTATTCGTCTCGTTGCAAAGGAACTACCGTAGATGCAATTTTTGCCTTTACTTTTCTCTTGAGAGCATCGGTCGTTGGTACACCTTCGATGGCCCATCCTTCCTTTTTTCGCTTGCAGTTCGAAACAAACCGGTAGACGCAGGCTATCGTTCGAACTAAGACCTTCCATCTTGAAAAACGCAACGGATCGATTACAGGTTCTGACAGTGAAATGTCGTGGAACAGTATGTGGGCACGTATCTCTTCAGGCACATTCGGTGTTACGCGCTTCTGTTCTGGCCAGGAATCTTCCTGATGGAACAGGAAATGTGGACCCCGAAACCAAGGACCGTTCGAATTTAGATTGTGTCCTCGATCCCATTTGGTTAGGTCGTCAGCGATGTTGTTTCTAGTGGAAACCCACCGCCATTCATCGAGCTTCGTGAGACTAAGGATTTCACCAATTCGGAAAGCAACGAATTGCTTGTAGCGTCGCTGATCCGAGTGGATCCAAGAAAGTACTGTCCTCGAATCTGTCCAAATAAACCGCTGTTTCACCTCTACGGAATGGTTATCGATGATGGAATTTAGCAATCTAGAACCTAGTACCGCGGCCTGTAGTTCCAGGCGCGGAATTGACAGCTGCTTCAAAGGTGCAACCTTGGAACGTGCCATCACAAGCGAACAAATAGGACCAGAAGCAGTCATGACACGGAAATATGCAACAGCACCATATGCATTCTCACTAGCATCGACAAGAACGTGTAGTTGCAACGTACTGTAGTCCACAGATAATCCTCCCGTGAAGTGATAACGAGGGATCCGCACTCTTTCGATTTCTGGAAGCCGACCGACCCAACGATTCCATTTCTCGCTACACTCGTCGTTGATCTGCTGGTCCCAGGCACATCCACTGCGCCAAAGATCTTGAATAAGCATTTTTCCATAAATAGTGAAGGAAGCCAAAAACCCAATGGGATCGAACAAGCTCATGATGCAGCTCATGACCCCCCTTTTCGTGGGCCGCCTCTCTCCTATCAGGTACGGCAGCAAATCTTCACGTAACCTTGCTGAGAACGTAAACTCGTCGCTTACTGAATTCCACACTATTCCCAAGACCCTTTCTTGCCCTGTTTCCTTGTCTTGATTAAAATGAACACATTGATTTTCTTTTGTCTCCCCCATTTCTCGCAGGAACACCTCTGAACTAGAGACCCAATTTCGAAGCTCGAAGCCGCCCTTTGAATGAACAAACGTTACCTCCTTCGCCAGCTTCACTGCTTCCTCGACTGTCTCCGTGCTATCGAAATAATCATCGACGTAATGGTTCTCTAGAATCGCTCTCGCTGCCTCTGGAAACCGCCCTGCGAACTCCTTTGCATTCATGTTCTTCACAAACTGGGCGGAGCAAGGTGAACTGGTCGCCCCAAAGGTAGCAACGTCCATAATAAATACCTCCGGAGCGCTGGCTGGATTCTCTCGGAACAGGAACCTCTGCGCTTGCTTATCTTCTTTTCGAATTTTCAACTGATGATACATCTCTTTGATGTCTGCACCAAAACCCACTTTTTTCTCTCGAAACTTGCAAATAACTGCTGGGAGAGCAGTCAGCATATCGGGACCCTTCAAGAGTTTTGAATTCAGGGACACCCCAGCTACAGCCGCAGCTGCGTCCCAAACAAGGCGGACTTTACCCGGTTTCTTCGGATTAATAACCACGTTCAATGGCAAATACCACACCTTACTCTGGTTGGTGTCTGCTAGCTCCAACTCTGAAGCTTTGTGCGCATAGCCCTTGGTTAGGTACTCCGAGACCATGCACCGTACTTTATCGTACAGTTCATTGTCCTTCAATAAACGTCTCTCTAAACTCTTGAGCCTTTTCACAGCCATAGGATAGCTGTCGGGGAAGCACGGACTATCATATCTCCATAATAACCCCGTCTCAAAACGATCACCTACTCTTACCGTCGTTTGCGTCAGGATATCTTTCGCTCTCCTATCCTCTTCGCTTTCCGGTAGCAGCGCAACCGAAATGCCAGACTCTTCTAGCGTGTAGTGGCTCTTCAACAGATCGTGGAGGTCCTCGTTCGAAACACTGCTGCACGCATGATGACCAACGATGCTCGACTCAACACCACCGCTTACAGGTCCGAATATGGTCCAACCAAGCTTGGACCGCACAGCGATTGGCTCTTCCGCTTTCCCGATTCGTGATTCTAACGGTGCACACAAGTGAACGTCTTTCAGTCCGATCAGAATTTGCGGAACAGTATGTTGGAAATCCACCACGGATAGATCTTGAAGATGGGGATACTGCTTGACTACTTCCGTCAGGGCTAGCGTCGACTGGGGAAGCCTCAAGTTATCCACGGTATGAGCTGCTTTTATGTGGAACCGGCGACTTGAACCTCGAGCCGAAATATACAGTTCTACTTTCTGCGAGTTCCTTTCCAATCGGGACATTCCAGCCGTCCACGTCACACGAAGTGGTTGCGTTACACCATTCGTCCTAAGAGCGCTAGCCACCGACTTCTCCACCAATGTGTAGGACGACCCCTCGTCCAGGAAAGCCACTGTGTTCACTGTATGATTTCCCCAGTGCAATGTGACCGGAATCATTCGAAAAATCACCGATTGCTTGCGTTGAAACGAATGAAAGTTGCAGTTCGATCCCGATTCCGGGCCTGCCGCGTGGAGTAAAGGATGGTGAGGCTCTCTACAGGTCCCGACATTACAGCGGAAATTCAGCTTACAGCGGGCATTTCCATGCTCATTGAGACACATCGAGCACAACTTCCATTTACGCACCGCTTCCAAACGATGTGGTACGGAGAGGTTCCGGAAGGCTACACAATTTCTTACCCGGTGATCAGTACGGTCGCAAATCATACATGGCTTTCTCACCCTCGGCGCCTGAGTTTTGTTGGCGTTTTCTTGTCCACAGTGGGCATGGAGGAAACCTTCGTGCTCTTTATCCTTTCCTCTGGACTTTCGATTGGCGTGGTCTACAACTACAGGTGCTTCACAGTATGACGTCACCTCGCTGGCGTCTTTCACGATTTCGGACAGAAAGTTGGCTAAAGTTCGAATCGTGACTACACGGTCTCTCCTTCTATACCGCACCCACTCAAGTTGTGTACTTGCGGGCAACTTTTCGGTAATCTCCTGAATCAGCATGGGATTCAGAAGATGAGAAGTAAGCTTCGTTGCTTCCAGGTGATCTGCAAGCTGCTGGACAATCATCCCGAAATTGATGAACGTTATCAAACGATCTGCTCTCGGTGGGAGAGCCTTTCTCACCTTCACCAATAGCATATTTAGAAGGTGCTCCGGGCGACCGTACAACATCCGGAGAGTCTCAATGATCTGTGGAACTGCGTCTGGAAGTAGGAGCCTACTACGAACTGCTTCCAATGCTTGGCCCTTCAAGCACTCTTGTAGTCGAGCCAGGTTCTCGACATTCGAAAACCCACAAGCCTCGCTAGATGTTTCGTAGCTGCAGATGAACATCGGCCAGTCCTCTAACTTTCCGGAAAATACCGGCAACTTCTTCGACAGGAACTGCCTGGCGGACAGCTGAGCTTTGGTAGGTCCTCGACGACATCTTTGTTGCTTGTTTTGACCAGCTTGTACTGTCACCGATTCGTGATCCTCATTTGATTCGCTGGATTCACTATCGTCCTCATTTGCTTCTCGCACGTCATTTGAAACCGCGTCGTTCTTCTTACTTTCGATCTTTTCCTGTGTATCACCTTTTACGGATTCCGCGTCGACAGGCGGAATTTCCTCCAATGATGGCGATGTGACCAACGGAACTAAACATGTTTTTGGAGTGGAGTATTTTTGATATGCTCCTCGAAAATCTCCGTTGCCAGTCTCGACCAGATCCATTTTCCCAGGTTTGCCTTTTTCCGACCTTTTTTTTTTCGGTTTCTGCTTTTCCTGGCTTTGTTTTCTCCAGTCCCGACTGCTTCGGCTTTTCTTTGTCACTCGAGCAATCATCTTCACAACCTTCAGCTTCTTCCGTTTTTTCTTTCACACCACTATCGAAATCCTTGCTCCGTTGCTGTCTAAGCTTATTCAATTTACCGTGCATCTCCTTTCTCATCTGCTCACTTTTCTTCTGGAACGATTCTTCCTCAGCGATTTCCTTCTCCAACTGCTCTTTTTCGAAGGCTAACTCCATTTCGCGTTTCTCCTGTTCCAGTTTTTTTCGCATCAGAAACATTTCCTGCTGCAGCTCCAGGCGCCGTTTATGCAGGACTCTTTCCTTCTCCATAGCTAGCTGTTGGACTCTTTTTTCTTCCTCGAGCCTTTTCAATTCTTGCTCCAACTCTGACGTCACGGAACTACCAGCGGCATTTTTCATGCACTTGCCGCATATCCACGATGAATCGTCCTTTACCGCATTCGTTACACCGGCACATCCAAAATGATACCAGTTTTGACATTGGTCACAAAACACCATATCCTTCTCTGCGTGATCCGGTCGCTCACAAGCGGCACAATTGTAACCCGTCTTTTCGGCAGCTTCGGGTGAAAGGGTCAATTCTGCCATTGTAAAATTTTCAAGTTTGTTCGGGGTCGTCACAACAAACTAATTTTCAAAGCAGCAATTTTCTTGTTTCGCAGCTTGAAACTGAAATTTTATGTATTTAATTAATCTCATTTCTTTTCTTTTCAGGTTCTACTTACATTTTACAGTTTCTTTATTAATTTTACAATATTTTTCTTTTTTTCAGGTCTCTCAGGATCCAGCAGTTATTTGGCTATCAGCGGCTATCAAAACATCGATTGGTCAACATTATTCTTTAATTATACAATTTTTAAAATATTACCAATAAATTCCTTTTAGAAATTCTAACGATTTCTCTGTAAATTTCAATACACTTTCAAAAACTATCCAACTCAATTCATCCGTTTGCCTTTTGTTTATCTATTTTCTCCTTTCTATACTGTTTTTATTCACTCTGGTGCCTTTTCTGACATTTCGTCGCAAGATGGTTAACTCATGCAGGTAGGCCTTAGTCGACTGTGCGTAGCGGTGTGTACACCTCCGGTGTTGGCATACGATGCATCTTCCAAAATACAGACTTCCCATTCTTCCAAACTTTTGCACTCAATCAACTTTATTCAGCTTGCCAAGCTCGGCAACTTTGTTCGACATCCTTGTGTACCGGCTTGAGGTGCCAGATATGAACGCCCCCTCATCAACGTTACGTTCTCATTGTGTAGTTTCAGCCCGAACAAATTGTTCTACAGCCACCGAAGGAACTGTTTTTTTCCGACAGATCATAACACGTTTTGCGTCGAGATTCTCTTCGAAAACCTAGCCCAGAACGAACTGTGTATGGTGTTGCTCAGCTCTTGGACAAACCAACGTATCCTAAAACCCCGAATGTCCCTTGAATTGTTTATCAAATATAATTTTAATTTCATATATTGAAGTTGAAGATAATGTATTGTATATTTCAGTAAGTTGATATGTTAATCTGCTAGGATAAGTTCGTTGAAAACAAAACGATTTAAACTAAAATAAACTAAATAAAATAAAAGGAAATATTCTTGTCGCTAATTCGGAATATTTTCCATATTATAATATAACGTGCTATATCATTTTCAGACACACGTTCGGGTTCTCGTATAGTGTTGTGGGTTTTTCGTTTAGTTTGTTTCCACGTATATACTTTTTTATGTCTAAAAATAAACAAATCGTCAGGAAGATTTTTTTCCAATGATAATCAAATTAATCGTATCAAATGAATATTCCATGTGAAAGTGAAACGAATTTTCTACAAGTGGTAGTCAACATAGTGTCTAGTAATGGGTTTTTCGCGTTTTTTCAGGAGTCATTAGTGGGAGAAAATACAACCTGCAATGTACCAGGTTTCATTTGTTTTCGATGAAAAATTATGATATTCCTGACCAATATCTTAATTTACAATCAGAAATGATGATAAAGGGTCATCCATTAGTAGGCTGACCAAATAGTTCAGTGATAAAAACGGGACAAATGACAATAAACTCTTTATTCTCTTCAACGAAGAAATATTCTAATGCTGAAGAGACTTTTGCGAAGGAGATTATGATTTTTAGAAATTTTATTTATTTTATTTTAGAACGAAGGAGATTATGATTTTAAGTGATGAACCAGCCAAATGAGTTGAAAGTCACTATAATACAGATAAAAAAAAAGAAATTTTATCATATAATTTGTCAAGATCAAAGTTCTATTTGCCAATTATCATAGCGTTAATCGTTGTAGAAAAATCGTTTCAACTTTTAAGATAATACCGAGCAAACACAAACTATAATTAGTAAGCATAACGAGTTCCTTATTTTAGAAATTTATTTTCATTTTTCCAAAATATTTGCACACAATCTTTTGCAGCTGATAGGGATTAATTGTTCACCTTTTCATGTTATTGATTATGATTCCTGTAATCTAAATAAACAAGATTATTTTTTACTAATGCCACTTTGAATCTCTGGCAATCCTTGAGACTTAAAAATATTCAGGAAAATATGTCACGTTCTTATGAAATATTTTTAGCCTTAATAATTATTTTTGCTGCCAACGTATGTTGATGATTTGAACACCAAAGGAATAGAAAATTCTCAGAGAATTGTTTGATATTTTATACATAACGATCCAACTAGCAAGTAGTCATCAATCTTTTCTTATGCTGGGACATCAGCGGTTTTGCTTCGTCGATGTTCTTTCGACCTGAGGCATTTGTTTGATTTCACCAATTCTATGAGATTTGTTTCAAACTTCATTTACAACGATTTTCAGAGTGTAAAGTTGTTCTGTGTCCACGGCATCAGTTGAATGTTTTTAAATACAACACATTGACACATTAGAGTCAATGGAAAATATAGACAAAATACAGATGAATGAATTTCTAAAGGGAGGCTTGTATTCATGGAACACCGACGTATTGATTATTAATCTATTCCTGGTTTAATTTGCAATTCCCAAAAATATGCCGTAACAGTACTATTTTGAGTAATGGAACGAACAATCAAAAAAGTGTTCGGAATTTGAGACAACACGGTAAATAACACATTCAGGGATGTCAGGTGATTTTTTCCAATGTCTTCAAATGGTACAAAAAATATATTTTCAAATGTCTTCACAATCATATTGAAGGATACTAAAATTCACAACTTACTTTTGAACACCGTTTGATAGCTTATTCAATGTATATTCTAATTGACGTTGTTATATAGCGCATTTCATTGAACTTACCTCGAGGTGTTGAAGTTTATCAAACGAGGTATTTAGTCAAACTAAATTTTATAAGTTTGGAAATTTAACTGGCTTGATATTCCGTTGACGAAGTAGATATCGCCCTAGTTCTTCCACAAAAACGTTCTCTAAAATTTGAAATGAAAGTCACTTTGTTGTTGAATTCATTCTATATACTTGTGGATTTTCTGCTTGGGAATGTTTGGAAAAAGCAAGTGAATGACCCCGAGACAAAAGGCTCCGTTGATTACTAAGAACAAAAGTAAACAAGGGACACTGGTAAAAAAGCGAGTGAATGTCACTGAGACAAGAGCACTACTTTTATTTGACGATATTTTCGACCGATAGGTAAAATTTTATGTAAATAATATCTCTCAAAAATTCACTTGCGCTCTCATACTGAAATATCTTGATATATTTCATAATGTCTTCACAAAATCAAATGTCTTCACAGTAAGTCAAATGTCTTCAAAATGAAGACATGTCTTCGAACCTGGCATCTCTGTACACATTTCTTTTCATTTCATGAATTTTCCAGGGGTATGACTGAAACGTCAAATCCCTCATATTGCCAGTATACCCAATATTGCTGCGGTTCACTGACATTTTGGTTCTGGTAATTACTGTTGTTTACAACTCGGTCCGGTTATATAGTCGAATAGAGGCTAACTTTAAACTCCATATTAAATGTAAACACATCCATGTGAAACCGAAATATGAAAATCGCTCATGCAGTTAGAAATGAAGCATACTATCTCCGTGATTTCAACGATTTCAATCCTCGCAAATAATATGTTGGTAAACAAATGACGCCATATTGATTTTGATTTTGGGTAGCCTATATTCAATTGATGTCTAACCCCTGGAATTTTCTGAGCAACAGTAAGCACATACCCATGCAGCACAAATATCCCAAAACCGAAAACAACACTCCCATTCGTCAGTGTGCTTTTCAACATTGCCTACTCGGTCAGCATTGGTGTGTATGTGTACGTGCTGGAACGATATCGAAGTGTGTCGCAAAAAGAAAAAAAATAAATCCTCCATTATTCTTTGGACCACCGTCAGCCAGTGGACACAGCTGAATGAATCTCGCGCTTGGCAAGCAGTAAAACATTTTGTGAGGAAAAAGATAACAATAAGAGTGTGTGGTGGAAGACTGGTGGTGGCATTTTCGCTTCGTGTGTTGTTTTCTTTAGACTCGCGAGTGCGATTAAGAATTAATTAAAAATATATATTACGAGGGAAATAGCAGGACAATGTTTGCCGCCTAGTGCTGTTGATTTCGCGGTTTTATTTGCTCAAAGATTTTTTGGAAAATTTATGTTTTATTTTTTCGTTCAGAAAATAGTGCATGTCCTTGTGTTTTTTTGTTGCTTGCGCTAGATCCCAAGTGTTAGTTTTTGGGGGAAGAAACTGAAAGTTTCGTGTTAAAAATTGACGAAGGTGGTTTCATAGTTTCGAAAATTGATCTGACGAAAATAATTTGGTAACGTAAGAGGTGAATTTCTTGCACGCGTCATTTGCAATATCAAAGTTGAAATCAGTTTTTTTTTCTCTCTGTTAGGACCTTGCATGTTGACACGTTTGAAAAGAGAGGGGAAACAAAATGGAAGAGTCGCAGCAGCTGCGCTTTCCCTCCCAGCATGATCACAGTGGGTATGGCAATAACAACAAACTAGTGAGAGATCATTCTCTGCAGAATATAAGTGGACACGACGGTAGCAGTCATCTGGCGGACAGTGGATACAATTCGTATCACTCGTTTAATGCATCCTCTTCGGTTGCCCGATCGGTGCTGGCCACTATCGATGAAGACAATGAGGCGGATTGTAGCTACGAGGGAATACGCTGCTCAGAAACGCCTTTGAAAATCAGTACTATTTTAACTCCAACCACAGCGGCAAGCATTGAGCAAATTTCCAATTTTCACTTGACCACTCCGAACAGTGTCACCAGAGATGTGCTTGGTAAGAGAAAAGTTCTGGCTCGTAAGCCTACGATTCAGAATTTGTATGTTCAACGAACGCCCGAAAAGTGCGCCGGAAACGCAGATTTTATGCTTGCATCTATCGAGACGCCTCTTCGGTCTGGGAGAAAACCTATTTTAGGTAGTTTGACTCCTCGCAAGAATAAAACATCCGCCAAACGCAAGCTGACCAATTTCCGGGAGAAACTTCATTCCGATGGCGATTTACGGACCTCTCCGGAGAAGGATGATTCCCTTGAAGGGGATTGCAAGAGGCTGGATCAGGAGGACATATCACCTATTTATCACGCTAAACGTCGCCGAAATTCGGTTATTGACGATCTCATCCGTTCCAGTACACCAAAGACTGCAAGTTTCAAGTCCAACTTCCATGTGGAAACAAGAGAGAATATCAACTGGGATGCAATTGGGCAGGGGCAACCGAACCAGAGACAGAAGCCCCTTATTCTACGTAAATTCCAAAGTTTCAGTCCAAGTAAGATGTATAGCTATGGCAAACGCGACTCAATTCTTCAGGATAAACCGATAACTAGCAATCGGAGGGCTCCCCTTCAAAGACAGAATGCACTGAAAGGAATCTCCCCGGTACAAGAATTGCAAAAACTAGGGAAGCCATTGCGAACATCATCCGAGGAGTCCTCAATGGAACAAAGTATTGATATAACCGATGGATTTAGTCTAACTCCAGTGAAGGGAAAAAATATCAGCGCTCTATTTGATGCTCCCATCATTGTGCCGCAATCGACCACAGAGGAAGATTTCAGAGAAACGGACCTGGAACACCAGGTTTCGCAAATTGCGTCATTTGACGATTGCAGTTTCACCCCGGTCAAGGCCTGCCTCTCAAAGACAGATATTCTTCCCCAAGAAGACTGCGTATTGCGGGAAGCTGTCGCCCCTAGCATACTGGAACGAACTCTCCCATCTATCATAGAAGATGAATCTCCCTTTATTGTCTCTCTAAACATTCCACGAACGCCCACTTCCGCAAGCAAATCTCGCAAGCTGAAGCGTCTAAATTCGCGAACTCAATTATCGTCCACCAAGAAGGAGAAACCCCGTAGCAAAGCACCATCGCCAAAGCTCCTTCGCTCCCAGCCAACCATTCCCGGGACCTACCGTCGTTCGTATGTTGGCATCGAACGCCTAAACATTCTGAAGCGCTTGAACGAACAAGACAAGGATGCGCTGGAAATCGTCCTCGACTATCTGGCCGATGCCGATCTTGTGCGGGTTGTGGCCGTTTCCCGCGGATGGCGATCGATAATCAAAACACACCAACGAACCAATCGGCGGCTCAGGGAGTACCTGGCTTTGGAGGCACATATCAAGGAGAATGTCGACCGAATCGGTTCCGCTGCCGCTTCCTTGTGCTCCTCATCCTCGCGGGATGCCAGCATGCTCGGCAGTGGCGGAGGGGCTCTGGTGGGGAAATCTTTAAACTGTGATACGATCAAGGAATCATCCGGCGGAACGCATGCGACGGTAGTGCGTCAACCCTTCAGCCTGTATAATTCCATCAACAACGATAGCTCGTCGGCAATTGGGGCTATAGGATCGGTACAGAAATCACCACCGGTCAGCCCATCCAAGAGGAAGTTCCGTGAGAATCAGAAGGTAAGTGAAGTTGATTGAGTTTCTGTCGGTATTAAATTGCGCTGATTGTTCGTTGAGGTTAATTTCAAATGTTTGAAAGGTGCGCTTTCAGAGTTGCCAGTAAATTTGAATGTGTATTCGCTAGGGAAAAATGTTGATGAATCTTGAAATAGAAAAATTACATCAATTAGCGCATTAGCATTTTTATGCGGTTGATACTCAACGTGTTAATGCAGAAGTTCCTCTCTCCTCGCTCATTCCCCGTACAACGAACGCTGCATTTGATTCGTGTATCACGTATATGTCAGAAAATGTAAACGAAATTGCAATACATTCCATTTATTCCATTCTTGTATGTTTATATATGGGTGAAATCAACATTAGGAATAAATCGCTCGTAACTGTGGTTTCATTTCATCCCATTTTATTCCATGGGTATGAACTTCTTCAGTTCATTCGCCTGTATCCCTGAGAAGGGCCCTTGTGGAAAGATACCCTTCTCCATACTCCTCCTTCAATTGTCCTTTAAAGACAATCCATTCCCGCTCGACGCTCAACGGCAACGATGTTGCTCCGATGACCACGAAACGAGAAGTGAGCAAATTTTTTTTTTCTGTATTAAAGTGACCTTCAACGCTTTTGGCTGGTTCGTCACTTTAACCCATTACTGCTCAGGTGTAGGTTATGTTTACTTTGCGACTTTTGCGGGAAACTCGAACTTTGCAAGCTTCAATACACAACAAATGACAAGATATGACAGATAAAATGACACTGACACGAAAAACACTCTTAAATTGTCATGTGGTATCATTTAAAATGCGCTTAATACTTTAGTTCCATCAAAAAAAGGTTTTCAAAACCGGGAATTTTTGCGTATTAAATTTCATACACTGGGCACTAATGGGTTAAATTGGAAAATTTTGGAAGAATGTCGGGTGTGAGAATTGAACTCGTGACGTTACGTATGGTACGGATGTTACCATTACTCCACATCACCTCCAAGCAAATTATTTTACGTGTATTCTGTTTTATTGTGTTCCTCACTTTGATGCAGTGGGACTTCCCTTCGAGACAGGCTTGTGTAGTGAATGTGATGATATGTACGGGAAAATGGGAATGCTTCCAGTTTTCATTAATTAAAACCATTTACAGATTATGAGATTGTAATGCAAATCGTGAAAATCTGTTCGCAGCAAAAATAGTTAATCATGTAAACTTTATTTCATAAAAACGTGATCGGTTTTCTGATGTGACACCCTTAATGAAAGACGTAATTCTACGTCAAAAAAAAACACGTAAATTCCGAAATCCGCGTAGAAAATAACCGCGAAAAAGCGGCTTCAGTGTATTTGTTTTATAACAATGATATTTTTCAATCTCAAAAGCTGACTTCAGAAGGTCAAGTGTTCTCTGCGAAAAATCAAATTATTATGTGAGCATAATATCGTTCTGGTCGGAGTGACGCACACACGATTTTGGAATTTACTTCTTCCAACTTTTCTCATAGAAGATAACATGTTTATTGGTGTACGCGACTGATGCGTGCGAACAAAAAAAAAATCGCGTTATTTCGAGCAAATCGCTTAAAAAAGAAAGCACGCAAAACATCGCGTAAAAAAAGAATCCAGTGTATAGCTTTCGAACAAATGTGGTCCTTCCCATGATTCATTTTAACCAAAATATCTTACGGCAGAAGGTATTTAGAATATTTAGACGTAGGATTACGTCTTTCATTTCTGTGTAGGGGTATAAGCTCAAAGTTTGTAAACTAGAGCGTTACGTTTAGAGTGCAATGGCTTGAACGTTAATATCTCCTTACCGACTGAACGGGGTGGTATGACAGTCAGTTTATTCGAAAGATAAAATGCCCAAGAGTTATACGATTGCTTCTTACTAATCGAAAAACTTGCATAGTTTATATATTGCTTTGAAAACAGGCTATAGAAATCACAAATCTGTATATAAGTCGATACTCGTTTGGAAATCCATTTAGTCATGATGGAAAATATTCACGCCGCCAGCCAAAGCACTGTGCCCCCCAGACCATTCCCATTTTTCTTTGGCAACCGACCTGAATGAAGCCTAAACTATCGAATAAACGAGATGGATTGCGAGCGAATTGTGCCAATTGCAATGAGTCAAATAAATAGGTCAATACGAAATGTTTGATCGCGGAATGGGATTGAGAATATTTTACCACATCAAAGTGACCGCATTGTTTTATTGGTTTACATTACCTATTCATATTTGTGAAAACGCACTGTGTTGATTTGATTGTTGTGTTGGTGAGATCTCAAGAGAATATTTTGAGCGCGATTATATTTTTTCCATCTGGGCGAATTGCGAAATGAGCGGAATAAGAGAAATAGAAGCTAGATTGGTGAGCGGATCTCGATGCTGTGCCTAGTAGCAAAAAAAGGAAGAGGGGAAAATGGAATATAGTTTTCGCAGGATATTTCCAAAGAGGAATCGATTCCTGTGCATTTTGCGGATTTTGTTAGACCGCTGGTTTGCACACGAAAGGATTTTTTTTCTGTATTATAGTGACTTTCAACACTTTTGGCTGGATCACTTAACTTCCATTTTTGGAAGAATGTCGGGAGTGAGAATTGAACTAGTGAACTTTAGCGTGAGAGGTATGGATGTTACCACTACGCCAGATCGCCTCCACACAGAGAGAGATCATGTTGGTTTCTACACCCCCGTATCGAACACTTCGAGTGGATCCGTGATACGACAAACAATTGAGTCGAAAGATGAAAGGTCTACGAGTAATTATTGTTTTATACGTATCCAAAAATTTATTTCAGTGGCTCAAAAATTACTTTGAAAATAAACTATTGCAATCCCAGAAATCTAAATCTAGCATGATTGTTCGATGGGCCAATTATGTTCGTTATGGCTAATCCCACTTCGATTTTGGACTTTTCAGATTTAAAAAAAAATTCATCCAATAAGAATCGATTTAGATGCGATTTCAAACAAATGATTACTAAACCAACGGTAGTTCTACGTCAACCTTGTGGTTGTATCACATATATAGCCCAATCCTATTTTTTGAGAACTTTTGCTGTGGGACCCATTTTGTAGTACTAGGTTGAATATAGCAACAAAAGCACCAATTTGAATACTCAGCAGCTTTGCGACAATCTGGCAATATTTCTGGCAGCGACAATCTGGCAATATTTCTGGTATATTTAACCCTTTGCGGTCATATGAAATTTTGATATTGGTGTAGTGCTGATCGGAATTATTTTTACTTGAAAGAGCAGTGAAACATATTTTTAATTTTTGTAATGAAAGATTAACAAGATTTATTTATTTGTTTCTGTGAACTTTAAATATTTATTTATCAAGCCATAATTAGTTGATTAGGCGATTTCTGCCTTGAATCTTTGAACATACAGAGCAATCCTTTCTATTTACATCTACAAAGTGCCGCAATTAATGTAATTTTCTATTCTTTTTACCGAACATGGGTGACAACTTTTGATTATTCACCAGACATTAAGATTCTCTTAGAAAAAAATGTGAATTGATACTTTGTTGAATGAAGTATGAGATTAGTATAATTCCTTGCTGTGGTGGCTGAGAGTAGATATACAACTGGAATAATAGAGAAGGTTTGGTTGTTGAGAATATACCTGCGACCGCAAAGGGTTAGTGTTTGTTTTAATTTTTCCGGCCGGGATTCTGTGTTTGGTAGAAAACCCATTTGGCACAATTTTCCAATTACTGGATGGCCACCAAACCATGAGGGTTGGATACTATTTAGAATTTAAATTTTTGAATGGGTTTATCATGTTGTGTGGGGATTTATCTGTCTCCTTCGTTCATTTGTTTACGGAGATTTTTTGAACTTTCGCTTCATTCGTTCAAATTTCGCTTTCTCAACGTATAGTCACTCGCGTCATTACAATTGATCGTCAAACGGTCGCGAAGTGTGATATCTGTGTGTGTCCATACATGTTCCAAGCAAATCCATAAAACGAAAGAGAGATCTTCCTGACTGATGTGTTGGTTCATTATGCTTTTGTTTGTCGTGAATTAATACGTTAATTTTGCGGAGATTCTCCCGTCGACTACGGGCCGAGTATCCGTTGGTATTGTCACGAATAGCTTTCACGATTGTTTTTTTTCTCGATCGTAGACTACTGACTCAAAATTCAAACAACAATCTGGAAATCCCGACCAAAAAAGTTCAACACTCGTAATCTATGATAAATGCTGGACCATAGTAAGCCATACGCATGTTTAATGAAAGTTCATGCCTGTTACTATTCTACCAAAATCCGAGGGTCTCGTAGAATCCGACAGGTATCCATCGAGTTCTTACAACAAAGACACTCGACGTATCAATAGCATTACTGTCGTATGCGTATAGAACAGCCCACCAATCAATATAGACAAATCAAAGTGATATCTCTTTGAAAATGTTTTTTTTATCCCATTTATTTATTTAAGGCTCATTAGCATTTTAGCTGTAATAGAGCCGAATTTTAATCGTGTACATGTCACATGGTTATCATATCTATAATTAGCACATAACACAGTTGCCATTCGCCAGTATTCCTTCTATACCATTACATATGGTACATTCACACAGTAGCCATTTAGGCGTAAGAGTATTCTTTCTGTTCTTCCATTATCCTGTTGGACCACCGGACAGCGGAGACAGTTGGTTGATCATTGTTGAGTTATTTTTAGAACAGTAGCCCGATGTATCAGGCAGAGCAGAGCAGTTGTATGGATGAATCGATCTTATTTCGACCGTGGATCGATCTCCATCGCTGATGATTGTTGCGTGGACGTAGCTATTCTGTAACAACACAAAGATGGTCAATGAGGGCCCTGAGTTTTGAACTCACGATCGATCGCTTACTAAGCGAACGCGCAACCAATGTGGCTACGGAGACCCCCAGGGTGATCTTTGACAATGTTATCACATGAAAATATATAAACATTTCTAGTTACTATTCTACTACTCATCGTCCACACTGATTCGGAACAGATGCATCATTGGAACAACCGATAGTTTACTCGATGAAAACGAGAATATAAATACACCCACGGATACACATTTTGTGTTTCCATTATGAGTTTCTGTAGTCCTAAATACTCATTCTAACGATGTTATAATATTTCGATTTTCATTTCTCAAATGCAAATCGTTCCACTGTCATTCCAAATTTTCAGAAGAAAGTTTTCATTGGGAGCTAAATTAGTGAAATAGTTCTTGAGGAATCAATTTCTCGTAGGGCGCCACGTGTTTCATGTGGAAATGGGGGAAAATGGCGGGAACTAGATTCTTGTTGGAAGAATACATGAAAAAGTGGAAAGCGTAAACCTTCTAACACACATCAATTTGAACTGAAATAATTGAAGCAATGACTGACCGATACATTGATACATTGAGATTTGTTAAATAACTGACAACCGATGGACGCGGATGAATCAGAACAGAACCGATTGAATTTAACGATATTATATGAAACACTAGTCGGATTAGGAAAAAAAAGAGAGGAACGCAAAATGAACTAGTGTCGTCAAAACTATTAATACGAATGTGAGCTGGTAAAAAGATGAAGCTTGAAATCAAACTACATTCTCACGTCCGGATGAGGAATTTGATTCCAAATCAACCAAGCATATCCATGATTCTAATTGCCTTTTCGTTCTGTGCTAGAAACGAGTCATAACAATAAGAATCATAGAGTGGTTCGAATAAGTTCTTATTTATGGCTTAGTTCATTTCATTCTCTAGCCAGAAGGAAAAAATCTGTTTAAAAATCATTCGTGCGAAGAAATCCCATCATTAAAATGAGTTTTAATTATATTCATTCGTTAATTGGTACGATGCAAGAAAAAAGTAAAAATGTCAATGACCGCTTTTTTTGTGGGTATGAGGGGACTAAGAAAAGGGGTAGGTGCCCACTGGAGTATGTTTATTCGTAGAGAATATTTGTGTGGATCTTTCCAATAGGAACAACTGTGTCAGCGAGCAATTTTTATTGTGATTCTGATAAAATGTAAAATTATCTGTAATAAAAAAATTTATATCTAAAGGAACGTAGCGGAAGTTAGGGTTTCGTTATAGCATTATTTTCCATTTGCTTTGAAAACTCCACAAAAATCGTCCTTGAATCAACTTCTATATCTTTTCGTTCCAAAACCGCTTTTATTTCGGCACGTTATCACGTTTTTAAACCATTTCTAGGATTTATAAAAAGCAAAATGCAAAATTACAAATGCAAATATGCAAATTGGCACATTGGCAGAAAAAGGAAAAGCATGAATTTCAAATAAAGAAAGTCAGAAGGGAAATTATTGTGGGAGCCTATTCACGACTTTAGTAGTGTTAAACACCTCATTTTGTACGAACTACATCACAATCAACAGTTTATAGTGCGCTACACATACAACGTCCCGTCACCGTGAAGTCAACGTAAAGAAATGAAATGTCAAATATTCTCCCATGGAAATCGTATGGTAGAATTCACATACCCAATCACCGGCAACTTTGACGTCGGCAAAATAAAGGCTGATTTAGGCGGCGGTAGAGATGTGCCATCCGCTCATGAGCTGTTCCGAAGAATCGACTCTTTGAAGTGAGTTGACGCGGAACAGCTCGCAAAAAAAATCGAACAGCTCTTCAGCTCACTTTGATGATGATGAAGGAGAGAAAAGAGCTGTAGAATTGAAGAGAGTGTGTGAGCTGTAAGATTCAAATGAACTGACCGTCTCTCGCTCCTCGTGTTAAGACATCAGTTTAGTTTCATTTGTCCCTCGTCTTTTCAACTGTTATATTCGCGTTGACGGCATTGAGCTTTGTTTACCAGTTTAGGGGGCGCCAAAAATAATAATTGGCTCTCAGGCAGAATGAACACGTTTTTAAAATTCAAATTATTAATGAAAATTAACTTCTGTGTATCAAATGAGTATTCTATTTTAATGAAAAACACTTTGTTTGCAGGCGGTGCAAAAATCTCATAAAATTTTTTTTTTTGAAGAAAACTTTCTATTGTAATGTAAAGCCTCAGTAAAAATGTCGGAAATGTTGTACTCGCCGAGTCTGTTGTAAATAATAGTCTGGAATACGTGTTTCAAGTAATTAATAATATGGTGTGAAAAATTTCATTTGAATTTTAACATTTTCAAACTGGCTTCGTGGCTATCGAGTTTGGGACCCAAATTGAAAGTCGGCACTGACAACTGAGCTGAAGAGCTGTTCATAAAGAACAGCTCATTTAGATGAGCTGATATGATCAGATGAGCTGATATGATGAGCTGATTTGCACACCTCTAGGCGGCGGTGACACTGGATGCAGAAAAGTGGTCGTACGAATTGTATGCAATAGTGAAGCTAAACAACCACATTGAGTTGTATTGGTGTGGTTACATTGCTTCCCCCCTGCTTCGTTCGTATTCGTCAGATTCTATCGAACAAAATTGTTTGTTTCTATTCGTACAATCAAATTTTCGTGCGTACTCCTATCCAAAGTAACCTTAGCCTTAGACGATGCCAGTCAGCGCTCTAGTTGAAGTATCCAGTGAATAAAGAACAGACACTCTGTTCAAGTTAGAGGCCAATCACTTGTTCGATACTGGTACAAGTAACTTGAACAGAGTGTCTGTTCTCTGTTCACTGTATACTTCAACTAGAGCGCTGACTGGCATCGTCTAAATCAGCCTTAAGTCCAAGAGAATAGTTGACGGGACGGTGACGGTGACGCCGTATGTGTAGCGCACTTATATCGTCAATTCGGAAGGGTCTGAGAACTAAATGTTTCGATTGTTCATCTAGAAAAATGTTTGATAATAATTCATTGGAACCAATCTTGTATTGCTTTTGACAAATATCGTACATTTCTTTTCACTACGAGCTGACGCTGATTGTTGACCTGGCAACCTCAGAAGCAGCGTTTGGTTATGTAAATAAACAAACGGTTTTGGGTCTTCTTCGTTTCGTTTCCTTCTCTCATCACAAGACGCCAAAACTCACCATTTCTGTTTTTGCTGTCACAGCTGGTGGTGTTTCTTGCGACGTCGCAACTTGCGACAAAACCATGAATGGCCCTTGCGTGTAAACAAAAACGAGAGTAGCGTCGAAAATATCCCTTCCTGTAAACAGAGGGGAAATTTGTGCCACAACTGAGCACACCCTATGTTGGTATTGGTACCATCCGTAGGCATTGATCTCCACTACTACCAGGCACGATTTGTATTCAATTCTTGCCTCGCTCTAGGGCGCCAAATAATAAAATGAAGACTAGCACATAGAAGAAAGGAGGTACAAACACTATTCCCACAGTTTGTTTTAGCCGTTCTGGCGACCTGCATTTTATTTTGATAATATTTTCATTTACCGCTGTAAAGCGTTCATTTTTGTAAAATCCATGAGTATGGCTTTAATCTTGAGCACAATATAGTTTAACTTAAGTTGTAAGTGGCCTAAATTGTTCCTAATGTCGCGAGCGGAAACGTACCTGGCGCTGTGTCTGCTGGATGCATTCGAGGATGAGAACTTGGAATCAATCCGGGTACTCCTGGCAAAACACGGTGCCAATCCGAACGTGACAGTATTGGAGCGAAATGTGGCGCCTGTTCATTTGGTGATTGGCTTGGAGAATTGTTTGCTGGCGGAGCAGGCCACCAGTTTGCTGCTGGAGCATAAAGCAAACCCTAATCTTCGCTCGATCGAGGAAGGTATGACACCCTTGCACATAGCAGCGAGCTTGGGCCGGCCACGGATGGTGGAAATGCTGATAAGGGCGGGCGGTGACATAAACTTGAAGGATAATGATCTCAAAACTCCGGTGCAGTATGCCATCGAGGAGGGCCACTTTGAGGTGGTGAAAATAATGCAAAATGTTGTCTTCGAACAGAAGTTTGACAGGAAGCGGGAACAGGTGCTTCAAAAGGAGTCCAGCAATAATGGAGGGTACTACGTGAAATGTCTAGGAGGGTACTTAAAGGTAACAACGCCAACCAAGAATGCCTTATCCCCCGCGCAAGCACTGGAAGAGAGCAAATTGACTCCCAATCGCGTTCACTATAATTTCGATTGCACTTCGCCTTACTACATCAATATAACGCATCGCCGAAAGGACCGATCCAAACGGATCATAGAGGACGTCGATCAAAGGATCGTAGATTTACAGCTCGATGCAGAGGAAGTTGTCGCGGGCGGGGATGACATTGTCGTGGGAAGGAAAAATCTGTTCGAATTGACGGAACGAAATTTAGCCAATTTCACTAAGAACATGGCTGAGGGGGGTCGAAGGTCATCGTTTATCGAATGCTGGAGGGATAAAATCGCAATTTTGCGGGATAGAAATAAGCTTAGCACTCATATCGATGATATTGAGAAGATTTTGACGGGATTTTCCACATCTTTCGACGAACATGTGCACAATACACTCTTGAGCGAGCAAATTCAAATCAATGTCAATCTCACGTGTTCTGAGCTCGAACGTAACACAAGCTTTAGAACAGCCCAGGAGCAAATACAGTGCTTTGAGGATAGTCTCCGAACGAATGAGTTTGCAAAAGCTTTATGTTGTTCGCCGGAAGTGATACAGTCTTCAGCGCTTAACCGAATTCGTATCAAAGAAGAGTTGATTCAAACTGACGAAAAAGATCTGCCATCCCCGTCGAAGGTGAGCGCTCTTTCACTATCTCCTACTGTGGAACGCGATAGTGTTGTACAGATCACCGAAGAGTATGTCCATACCGATGACGAGGTTGGATTGGTGTTTTACGAGAAAAAGTTTCTCGCTCCTGCGGTAGGAATTCAACCAACTGCAGCCAGGCACCAGCGGAACCCGTCGATTTCTAGTCGTTCCACTGTCCTCAGTCTACCTCCGCCAGATTATGACACCGACACACTACGAGCGGAACTTACGCAATTTGGTGAACCACCAGGTCCCATTACTAAGCATACGAAAAAACTTTATCTGAAAAAATTGGTCAGATACAAACGAGATCCAGATCGGGCGCAGGCACAGTCTAAAGATAAGCAGCAACCAAGTAAGTAGCACCCATCCAAGTAGCCCAATTCGTTCACGAATGTTTCGTTCGGTAATTCGTCATTTTTCAACTGCCAAACGCTTTCCATCTTCAGATTACTCCGTCGAGCTTCTTTCGACCCTTCGAAATGAGGATGTTTTTAGTCAAATCACAGAGCACTGTTCGCTGGAGACGGAAATGTCCAGCGAGTTTCAGACGAGCTCGAATGCGAAATCGTGGCGTGAAGGTCATCTCAAGAAAAGTTTCATTTATCTGCTCATCGACCCACGGCTGTCGGAAAACTTGCCCGCGCAGCAGAGGCTCCTCAAAACGCATGACATATGGAAACGATTTCTACTGTCAATTTTCTATGTTGGCAAGGGGAAAAGCAGCCGACCATACTGTCATCTGTACGATGCCATGAAACTATACCAGCAGAAATCGGTCTCCAACAGGCATACATCCAACAACTCGCTACAACCACCCTCCATCGTGGAGACAAATCTGCTGGTGGAGGAGGAACAAATTCTCTTCCAAAGCGAGGAACACATCGAGCGGTTTTGTCGGACATCGAAGATCCTCAATCGCAAGCAAATGAATGACAGCCAGAAGCTGAACCGCATCATCGACATCTGGCGTTCGCAGCAGGGCGTCATATGTCTGCACGTGTTTCACAACATCATGCCTGCGGAAGCGTACACCCGGGAAGCAGCCATCATTGACGCGCTGGGTATCCACAATTTGACGAATCTCAAACGGGGAGATTACTACGGAAAATCGATAGCGTGGCCCCTGAAGCGACGGAAGCAGCTGGGAATTTTGCTGCTGTACAAGGCGATGCTGATCTTTCTTGCCGAGGGCGAAACGCAACTACTGCCAAGTGATTTGATCTGAGCCTTGGGGATGCGTACGTGTGGATATGAAAATATGTTTCAATTTTGTTCGACCGGACAGAGAAAAAATGATTATGTACGAGCAAATTGAATATACAAAAATATGATACAAAATTATTATACAACATTACTATTCAAAAGTGTCATTTGATCCAGGATGCCGCAATATACTGCCCAAACATGCATGGTGAATGTATGCGCCAACATGAACAAAATACTGATTCACATTATTGATCACGTTGTACATAAGCCAAGAATAAAAACATGGTATGTTTGTTCGGAAAAAAATGAGAATTATTGACAAAACCGTTTTCACGTAACAGCCGTCTGTATGCAATAATGACCTCGCTCCAAACATATATATATAATGCAATTCACTTGTTTACCACTTCGAGTATTATTCTAGAATGCATCGAAATTCTCGAAATAATTTTTTGTTACTACTTCAGTAGTAAAATTTTTCATTTGAAATTAGAACAATTTCAAACTGGTAACTCTTGCCTGGTAAATATGGATATCGCTACCAGACTGTAGATTTACATATTAGATATATATTATATTTACGATTGAAAAGTGCTGCCAACCCGCACCAGAATTTCTCATTCCCACTCAGATATCGATCACAAACTATAAACACGTTTGCTCCTATATTCCGCTTGAGGTGGAATCGAACCCGACAACATGCAACAGTAAGGTTTTCCTACGGGGATTTGAAAGTATACATCATGAAATTTACGTTGTATCTAAATAAGTGCAGTGTATATCTATATTCCAAAATTCTGGATAGTCTCCCATATCCGCCCTAGTACAAAAAATTCCCGTATCTCATGAAAAATATCATTTTATTAACTCAGATAGACGCGAATAAATATTTGCTATCAATTGATGCGAAATTGATGCAATTGATCTTTCCGATCTATTCAGAAATGTTCGAGTTATAAGCATTCGAGATACAGGTAGGGTTAGCACACAAATCGACAGAACAAATGTATGGGAAAAAGGAAATTCATCCAGTTTTGATGAATTTAAACCGTTTAGGGATTAGTGAATTGTAATGTATAACATATCAAACAAATCTTAGAGAATTTCCAATTCGATTGGTATGCAAATCATGAGAATTCGTTCACAGTGAAAATAGTTATTAACGTTAACTTTATTTCATAAAAACGTGACCTGTTTTCTGATTTGGCACTCTTCCAGAAAGACGTAGTTCTACATCAAAAGAGCGTTACATTTGGATTGCGGGTTTTGAACGTTAATATCTCTTTGTCGGCCGTACAGAGTGATATGATAATCACTTCATTCCAAAAATAAAATGTCTAAGAGTTATATGCTTGTTAATTGTTAATTGACGCGAAAATTTGTTTAAATAGCTTAAAAATTGCTTTGAAAGTAGGCTATTGAAATCGCACAAATCTGTATATAAGCGCCCCCTCGCAAATCCTTACAGTACAGACGAATGACCTTCGGGTTAAAGTCCCTTAAAAACCAGAACAGATAGAACATGGAGTTGCAGGCCGCAAAAAAATAAAGAAAGAAACGAAGGGTGCTGTTCAAGATACGACCGCATTTTCAACGTAGAACTACGAAATTAGAATCGGCGAGAAACAAACGTATTAAAGGATGAAACTCTTTATACAAACTATTGGTAACACTGACAAGGACCGACGAATGAATGCTTTCAGGACGCGAACGTTTCGTGAAGCAATAAAACGCCATTTTGAGCAGATTTACGCTTTGTCGTCACTTTAACCTGGAAACAATGACCGAAAATACGAAAATTGATTGATTGATCGGAAAAAGTCAGCAACAAGTAATTCACGATCTATCAGCTGAAGGTCATTATGGAGGGATTATTCCCGAGGCATGATCCAACGACTTGCCCACCCACAGAGAATGCTGCTAAACGTTCACGAGTCTCCAGCGAGTGAGGAAAGTCCCCGGCCCCGACGAAATCCACAATGTGGCCTTGAAGTGGCGATACAGGCGTTCCCGGACATTTTAAGGAAAGTGCTACAGAAATATGTGGACGATGATTACTTTCCTAAACAAGCAAAGATACAGAAGTTAGAGTTTCTGCCGAAACCAGGAAAGTCTCCAGGCTCCTTGGTTTACCTACATTGTGCAGTAATAACGATCGACGTAAGAAATGCGTTCAATAGCGTTTAATGGCTAGGACGCCATTGCCGAGGCCATGCATCGTATGAAGGTTCTCGGGTACCTGTGCAGAATATTAGGCTCTAGTCTACGAGACGAGCAAAACCGATGAAGAGAATTTTTAACTGACACAGATCCTGTATGGACATAGCTGCTTCAGGCAATATTCAATTTTACATTTACGGTTCGGGCACGCAAGATTGCCACTCTGCCCGGAGTGTGGAGATGTGGAGGAATTCACCGCTAGGTGCGTGGGGCTGCCTGTCATACATGCTGGGAACATCGTGGAGGAAATGTGACGTGATGAGGGCACCTGGAATGCAGTGAACAGTGCAATCGTACAAATCATACACAGCGTGCTGACAACGCCTGACCGTCCAAGATGAACAATTGCTAGGGCAGTTCTAACGGATGGTACTCCATGAGAGTGGCTGTGACGGGGTGCGCGTTATGTGGGAGGGTGGTAAAAAAATGGTATAAGCAACGTTATTCAGCGTTGGAGATTCGGGAAGTGCATGAGCACAGTCGTCCCCGAAGTAGTCGCCTAGATGTGTTTAGATGGTTTTAGTGGGTGAGAGTCCCACACGACGTCTGGGTTCCAGATAAGGTTGGTAGAGTGTTCCTAACCTCTTAAAAAACATGCAAAATCTTCACTCACAAAAAACAAAAAAAAACACTATTGAAAATCCTGCAGAGACATTATAGGGATCAAATGAAAGCTGGTTGTTGAGGGTAAATGGATTTGCTACTGACTTATTTGGAAAAAAAATTGTGTTAGTCCATAACATTTTTGAAAAAACAAAAAAAAAATCGTTTTTTTTATCCCAATATTTGTGTCCGCTACATCTACACACTCCAAGAAACAATATGTAAATGTAAATTATTCCAAAAGCTGAGATTTAAAATTATGTATATATCATTATCTTAAAAGAATGCTCACGAAAACAAGAAATAATTATGTATCAACCATCTTCAGTGGTATCAACCATTCTACAAAGCCAATCATCGATTCTCTCCAGGTCAGTTCAAAAGAGACGAGTTTTGTGTTCTTCCTTGTATCAATTATAATTCAACTCTTATACTCAACCATTCACACACTTACAAGAAGCACGTTCCGTACTCTGTAATTCCTCTGTCCTTTTCGTATCCGTCCATGCGTCAAGAAATTCATGAAATCCCAGATCATCTTCGCTTCGATGTTATTCCGCCGATATTTTCGGCGAAATATCGGGAAGATAGATCTTATTGATTTTTTTTATTATTCCATATTTCAGAGAATTTCAGCCTCCTGGCTGGTTTGTCTCAGCTTATAGAATGTAAGAATTTTTCCACATTCCTCGTCAGCACACACTCGTAAGCGCATTTGGAGTGAAGATGAGTTCGGTCGTTGGTTACACATGTAGTGATTGGCTATGTCCAATCACTACAACCTAAATGCACATATTTATGGCATTGGGCTCGCAGCAAGCAACCTTTGTGATTGTGACGATGATTACCATGACATGTTGTCTGTCATGCATCCGATCTCATGCTGTCCGCCTTCAGTTTCCAGAGCACTGAGGGCACAAGACAGACGAACGGATATCCCCGTCTTAGAGAGCCATAATACTGACTAGGGAGGCGTCAGCTGCATCCCAATAAGAAGTACCCAGTGTCGGCTAAACTTTTAGAGCATAGGAAGCAAAATTGCATTTATGAAAAACTCATTGTAATCTTAACCTCGAGTCAATCGGGTACATATTACTAACATAGGTATGAGGGAAAAATTGTCGAAATATTGAACACCCGGCCCCGTCTGGCTAACGCCAATTGATCCTCAATAAAATATTTATTTCGGGAAAAAACGAACAATCAGTGTTTGACATGAAATAATTTGGCTTTTCAATTATATTTATATATTTTATATTATATATTTTGGAACAATGTCTGAACTAATACACTTTTTTACCTCTTATCAAACAGATCGCCTCGCATTTGAAAAAATCGGAACGGTTAAAAGCTTGCCCCCGGTGTGCGAAACCGAGTCGCGTAGTGTTGAGCAAATCCACCATCAAGCTGGCCCTTGCGGCGGGCGCACTCGATCCCCGTTCGATGGCCAAGCTGGACAGATCTTACACGCTACCTAGTAGCGGCTCCGCCAGCATCATCACTGTTGCTAGTCCCGTCTCGCCCAACAATGCGGACCGCATCCGTCGGAATCTGTTCTCGATCAACACGACGGTGCCTCGATCTTGTTCGGTGGATGCCCGAAGTCCGCCCACAACAAAGGTAAGCAAATTTCGGCGCGCAGCAAGCGACACTTCCGCGTGCTCTTCGCTGCTGGGCAGGAAGATAACCAAAAATGGCAGCATGTTGGAACAGCAGCAAGCTGCAAACGACCAAGCATCCCAGTGTGATTATGCGGTGTGCAGTGGCAAGAGTTGTGGGTTCATATTCTGCATCAAGTGCCTTTGCGAGTATCATCCGGGCACGGTTTGCAAGGAGCTGTCACCGAATTCGCCCAGTAAGGAGGAACACACGGCCCACAACATTGCCTGTAGCAAGCAAAGTCGCCGATCGTTGCTAAGACTTCGCAAATAACGTTCCACGGGTTGGTTAGCTAGCCACTGATTCGTTACATGGTATTTTGTTCAGTGACAGTTATTTATTACTACTATTGTGTTTAAGAGACCTCGTTTCAGTTTCCCAGTTGATTATTGGTATTTATGTTTTTTGTACGCTATTTTTTAAAAGTGTTTTAATCAGTGAAAAGAGATTGTATTGACTTTAATTTTATGCACGTACTTGTATTCTTTTGTAAAATATTTTTTCAAGACAATCATACTACTAATCATTTTCCAAACTACTTAGCATTTAGGGGAACAATATATTCCGAATGCATTTGTTTCGTTGCTTTAGTTTTTTTTATTCCGCTCGAACAAATCAACAAACTTATCCTAGTGTATTTTAGAGTAATACTTTTGCGAGAAAAGACTTATAAAAGAACGCATAATGTCTTCTTGAAGGCGACTGAGTTCTTAGCCTAATTAGAATAAGTTTGCTAGCATGTTTTTTTAAAAGAAACTCTGAATTACGAGTTGAATACTCAAAAAGAAAACATTCACCACAATGTTTTACTTTTACATGACATAAGGTTGTGTCTTGACTAGCTACCTCGTTATTTCGTCAAACAGGGCGATTCCGAATTATACGAAGATAGAAAATCAAATCAGACATCACCTATACAGTAGAAACTATACCGTTCTATTCTTACGTTTCCTAATAAAAAAAGTTATTGGAAATTAAGTTGGAGTTTCAACTTTATGCAGAAAATTGATGACATTCCCTTTCTAATAATGCGGAGATAGCGAAAAAAACCGCAAATATTTATCCATACGAAGACCACGGTCAATACCTTGGGATCTGCTTGTTCCAAAATGCACTTGGAATACTCACATTCCGTATTTGAGTCAAGAATGTCAGAACAGTGTCAACTTTTCCGTTCGATCTAAAGCACATGGTGGGAAGCTCATCCGGGAGAATGCTTATGACGCTTTATAAAACAACTATTTTCAGGTCTATTCTGCGTGGTGTGTGAGATGAGACGACAAATGTGACGTATGTCACGATTCCACCAGGCGAATGCTGTGAGAAATCTCACTTGAATAAACTCTCACCGCATTCCCACTGTCAATCTACGTGATGATTGTCACATGAGCTGAGATTTCTACTTGACAATTGTCGTTATGTCTTGAGGTGTCGACAACGCAATAAAAAAAGACGGGTGGGTAATGTCAGGGACATAACCGGAGTGACGTAGGACTATACAAAGGGGACAGCTTTTGTTAAATATATATTTTAAATATATTGTTTTATTTTCTTCTCCTACGTGAATACCTACCTATCTACCTGAAAAATGGATTAGTTCACTGTTTACTCTTTATGAATATGTTGATGGTTCTGAAAAGAACCTTTGGTGCTGTGTTTTTGTTATCACTCGATATTCCCATCTTGTTCGGTTAAACCTTCCTGTTTAGCTATTGCGTTTGCCACTCGCCACAGCTTTCACAGTTGGAAAATTTCTTCCCATCCAGCTTGTGACATGTTGTTCAGTAAATTACATTTGATGCGACGTGCCGGAGAAACACTTTGCCACTCACTGAAACTAATTGTTGCCTTGATGAGCGCCGAACCGAAGCTGCTCTGTTCTTGATGCGGGTTTTCTGATTGTCGTGAGCAGCTTTGCAAGCCAACTCGAGCACTCCGACGGCCGAAACTCTATAATCGCTGTTAGGTATACTGGTGCTCCGGCACCAATCCGTTCGACTTAGTTACCCTTGCGGAGCAATCAGTGAATGCGACCAACAGGAAACTGGAGACCTGCACGGTTCGAGTGAGACTTTGTCTTTCCCTTAACTCATCCTCCTTTGTTACGTCCACGATGCCGATGCCGTACAACCACACGGGTTTACGGTTTGAAAGAAAATAAGATATTTTTTTGGGGTCCGCGTGTTTTATACTCTAGCGGTACACACTCACAGGATAGAGAGAAATCGGCAGACTCAGCCAGAGGGGCGAGTCCAACGAGACGAACGAATGAGCGTTAAAAGGGAGCGATGGCAAAAAAATACATCAAGGTGCTACTGACATTCAACCGATTCGGTCGTGTTTTTAGCGCCCTTGTAAAAGAGTACGGAAAAATAGGAGTTTTCTCGCACAACTAATCAAATGCTTAGAGCAGCCTTTCTGAAGGCTTGATTAGTCCTAAATACAAATTGATTTTCAGCATCGCAACCCGAGGATAGCAGAAGAGGATATCAACAAACGTTCACTGCGGTGGCGGTGCTCACCGGTTCGCCGGAAAAAGCGCGCGCTTTTTCGGCGTCACCGACGCCACGCCCTCTTTTTTCTTTCGGGCAGTGTTGCCAGTTTTTTTCTGTAGTGCTAATAGTGAATCTTAATTATTAAATAAAATCTAAAAAGAAAAAAAAAACACGCATACAAACAGTGAAGTGACTGAAGCAATTATTAGATTAAGTGTAATTTGAAATTTTCTGCACCTGTTGGTGGCTTTTCAAAGTGCTTTATCGGAACAAAGTGTGATTTTCTGGGAAAATACCCCTTAGTGAATATCCCCCATAAGGAATTTTAGTGGTTTTATATCCGTACCTGCTGACTATAATCTAGGTATAGTCAAGCAGAAGCATGGCTTCAAGTAGCTCCGGGCCTCCGGGAGGCCGGGCTACAAATTTGTACGAGGGTAAACCTACCCAACGTACTGCTCCAAGGTGGGCCGACCCACTGAACGGCAACCTTCAGATCCTGTTACTTCGTGCCACAGGAGAGAACGCGATCCCGACTAACCCGTTCGTCGTGAGTAAGACGATCGCCAACGCTGTAGGAAAAAAATACTACACAGCGCGACCGCAACGGGACGACAAAAAGAGGACGCAGTATATACTTACGGCCAAGGACGAGGATATAATCGGTAAGCTCCTTTTAATCAACAAATTGATCGATGAAACCCCTATCGAAGTAATTTTCCACCCTACTCTAAATCAACGTAAATGCGTTGTTACTTGCCGTGATGTAATTGACATCAAAGAATCCGAACTGGTGACAGAGCTTTCCGATCAAGGTGTGATCGATGTCAAGCGAATCACCAGGAAGGAGAATAACATTGTTATCCCAACCGCTACTCTCATTTTGACAATTCGTGGAACTGTTGTTCCCGAATTTATTAACTTCGGATTTATTCGGGCTGGGACTAGAAATTTCTATCCCAACCCAATGCAATGTTTCAAATGCTATAAATTTGGACATACGAGCAAGCGATGCAAACGCGAGAACCCGCTTTGCCGAAATTGTGGACAGGAACATCCAGAACAAAAGGATGGAATTAAAACCTGCAATGCTTCAGCATTTTGCTTGAATTGCCAAGGGGACCATTCCTCTTCGAATAGGAAATGCCCCGTATGGCAAACTGAGAACAACATCACAAAAATAAGAATCGACTATGGTATCTCCTACAAAGAGGCGAAAGAAAGATACAACGGTCAAAATAATGGACCAACTTTTGCAAGTGTTCTGCAAGACAGACTCTCCAACTTGCAAAAACCAACACCCAGCTGCAACTGCAAATGCAACTGCGCCTCGGCCGCTTCGGCCTCTTCTAGCCGCGAAAGCACTCCCCCAATTGACACTACAATCGATACTTCTATGACAGAGTCGACAACCGACAGCTCAACAACGGAATCCGAATCCGAATCAGTCATTGCAATGGACACTTCTGATGTTCCAAACAAAAATAAAAATAAACGGAAAATGGCGAAAGGATCATCTTCTGATTCAGATCAAAAATCCGAAGATGAAATCCAAAATAACAAGGACAAGAAAAGAACAAAAAACGAACAAAGAACTACACCACCAACAAATAACAACACAACACCAACAAAAAACAACAACAACAACACACATCAAACAAAAAACAACAATAACAACAACAGCAACGCACATTCAACAAAAAACAACACAAACACAACAAACACTCCAAAGACTTCTACACCAAACAAAAACAACACCAATACCTCAAAGAAAGCTTCTCTTTCCAAGGGTAAAGGACCATCGAACTAATTCTCTTTGAATAGTTCAAACATACACACAATTAAGACTTAGGAATTAGAGTTAAAAACACCAACACATTCACTCCAACACAGAAATTCGGGATACAATGGAACATCAGAAGTATCCGACGAAATATTCTAGAACTGAAAATGCTTATTTCAAACTCTAATCCCACAGTCATAGCCCTTCAAGAAACTATGACTCCAAACAACTTCGATAAACACTTCATCTCAAAATATATCACATATTTCAAAGAGGGTCCCAACCCCTCAAAAAACGGAGTTGCAATCGCAATCAAAAATGGCACTCCACATGATCTTCTTCCCATTACCACTGATCTTCAGGCAGTGGTAGTGCGCATTAAACACCCCTTCCCAATCACCGTCGTTAGCATCTACATCACTAATGATTCCGATCCGAACACTCTACGCGGCCAACTGGACCATCTGTTCGCCCAACTTCCCGCCCCAATCATGCTTATGGGTGATTTCAACGCCCACTCATACGCCTGGGGAGGTGCATACCTCGATCGAAAAGGATCCATCATTGAGGATTTCATATCCGACCATTCTCTTCTCCTTCTTAACAACGGCCAACACACCAGAATCCATTATTCTGGTACTACTTCAGCCATCGATCTCACTATAGTATCAGACAAACTATCTTCAAAACTTTCTTGGAACATCCACGATGATACTTGCGGAAGCGATCATTTTCCAATCTTCACTTCCTTCGGCCAAACTTCTCCAGAGTTTTCAACAAGGCCAAGATGGAAATTTGAATACGCTGACTGGGCTGGCTATCAGTTTGACATTGAAAACCGCCTCTCCGCTAAACGAGATTGGACAGCCAAGGATCTCTCCAAAGTTGTCCTAGAAGTTGCAATGGTGCACATCCCCAGAACCAGTGGCATCCCTGGCAGGAAATGTGTCCCATGGTGGTCGCCTGAGCTGAAGGCAGCGATCAAAGGTCGACGTAAGGCCCTACGCAAATTAAGAAAGGCCCATCCGGACAGCCCACTGAGACCCACTCTGCTTGCAGAGTTCCAAAGGGCTCGCAAAGAAGCTAAGACTGCTATCAACACAGCCAAGCACAACAGTTGGGTTAAATTCGTCAGCGAAATTAATCCCAACGCGTCAACAAAGGATTTATGGAGTAAGATTGGCAGGCTTCATGGAAAGAAAAGAAGCAAAGAATATAATCTTCTAATTAACGGTCAATACACCAATGACCGGAAAATCATCGCCGAGGCGTTTGGAGATTTCTTTGCTTCCGCCTCCTCCAATCAAAACTACGACCAAACCTTTCTAACCCACAAAACGGAATGCGAAAGAATTCCCATCGATTTTCATACCGATGTGGAATTTAACTTCAACAAAAACCTCTCCCTCAAAGAGCTCGATTGGGTACTGAACAAAGTCAAACAAGGATCCACAGGACCTGATGACATTAGCTACCCTATGCTTAAGAATCTACCCCATCTCGGGAAAAAAGCACTTCTGAAGCTCCTCAACAAAGTCTGGGACAGTGGAACCCTCCCCAGTTGCTGGAAAGAGGGTTTAATGATCTGTATCCCGAAACCAGACATGAACAACCATCTTCTTGACAATTTCCGCCCCATCACTCTCCTAAGTTGTGTTGGGAAAGTCTTGGAAAAAATGGTCAATCGACGCTTAACGACTTTTCTAGAGTCAAATAAGCTGATTGATCCCAGACAATTCGCCTTCCGTGCGGGAAAAGGTACAGAAGATTGCCTTGTAGCAATCGAAAAAATCCTAGACGACGCAACTGAAAAATTACACCACATTGATATTGTTTCCCTGGATTTATCCAAGGCCTTCGATCGGGCATGGAGGTACCCAGTGCTGAAAAGCCTTTTCGACTGGGGGATTCGTGGGAGATTAGGTCTCTTCGTTAAAAGTTTTCTAGAAAACCGGTCTTTCAAAACCGTTATTAACAACCACCAATCTTCTCTAAAAATCCCAGAAAACGGCTTCCCACAAGGCTCAGCACTTTCACCAACCCTCTTCAACATTGCCATGCAATCTCTATTCGAGATTATCCCGGACCATATAAAGGTCATAGTCTATGCAGATGACATCACTCTTATCTCTACGAGCTGCTTCGGCTTAATTCAGAGAAAGAGGCTTCAAAAAACCTTAGACTCCATCCAAAACTGGGCTCTAAAAACAGGTTTTAAAATTTCCCCGGAGAAATCCAAACACATACATATCGGGAAAGCTCTCAGAAGGAGAACCTATCTTCAGCTCAACAAAATCCCGATCCCTACAATGAGGACATTGAAAATACTAGGGGTTACTTTCGACAAGAAACTCAACTTCCTATCACATTCCCAAAAGACCAAAATAGCCACCAGAAAGAAATTGAACATCATCAAGTCTATCGCAGGCAACCTAGCCTCTGGTCATAGAAAGACGTTGCTAAATGTTGTAAATGTTTGGTTGGTCCCACAAATCCTTTACGGAATAGGCACCTTCAGCCGTGGAGGGGACAGGGTGTTAAACACCATTCAACCAATTTACAATAAAGCAATTAGGCTCGCAATTGGCGCTTTTCCCACCAGTCCCACTCTTGCTGTAATGGCAGAAAGTGGGCAACTTCCCTTCACCCACCTGGTAACAAAAGCCATCACCAATAAAGCCATCCGTCACTTGTCACTCCCCGAAAGCGACCACAATGTCCCATTAATACATAGAGCTAAAACATGGTTCAAAAATCTCACGAACAAAGATCTTCCCGATATATGTGAACGTTCATCTGCGACGGGAAGAAATTGGAACGTCAAACCGCCGAACATTAACCTTGAACTTCTCAAGACAGTTCGAGCGGGAGACCCTTCTCCAAAAGTCAAAGCCTGCTTCAATAACCTCGTTGCATCCAATTTTCAAATCAACCACCAGGTATACACAGATGGTTCAGTCAGTGCCGATGGAGTTGGATGTGGAGTCTTTGAGAGTAGATACACTGGTAGCTTTTCTCTTCCACCGCAATGCTCCATCTTCAGTGCGGAAGCTTTCGCCCTTTTAATAGCTACCCAAGAATGCACCCATGAGTTTCTTCCTACCACAATATTCTCAGACTCAGCTAGCTGTCTCCACGATCTTCTGAGTGGAAACAGCAAACACCCATGGATTAAGCAAACAGAAGAGGCTGCTTCAAATAAAAACATCTCCTTCTGCTGGGTTCCTGGTCACTCAGGAATCCGTGGAAACACAGCCGCCGACATACTGGCCGGCAAGGGCAGCAAAATAGATCCCCCAGACATGCCCTGTCCTCCATCTGACATTGTCCGCTGGGTAAAACAGCAAGTCCGGGAAAGCTGGGACATAGGCTGGATAAACAGCCGTCCCACTCATCTTCATAAAATTAAAAATTCCACTCTCCCTTGGGATGACCGCCTCAATAGTAGGGAAAGGCAAGTCCTTACCCGTCTTCGAATTGGGCACACTAACTTCACCCACTCACACTTGTTCTGCAGAGCCGAAAAACCCCAATGTGCTTGCAACGAAGCTCCGGTTTCCGTTAGCCATCTTTTACTTGAATGTCAACATACCAAAGATGCTCGAGTCCGACACAACATAGGTCAGAGTCTCCGAGATATCCTCAGTAGAGACGAGACCCAAGAAACCAATTTAATTGCGTTTCTGAAAGAAACCGACTTCTTTGGTAAAATCTAAACCGAAATACTAAATACCTTGGAAAGTGCTTATTAAAGTTCGCCACTTCACAGTCATGTATGCGTGTTTATGTGTGTATACACATGTATGTACGGGTCGGAAGGAAGGTATTCATACATGTATATACACGCATTCAATAATATTAAATAACAAATAATATAATATATACTTTCATACCCACATCTATCTTCTATCCATTACATTATACTTTAATCAACTTCCTATTCCTACAGCCACACTCACCAAGGAGAATAAATTCATTAAATAAACCTCTCCATTTTTCAGCTATACTATATACCATTAAATTCAAAACCACTATATTTTATTATCTATTCAAACTGTATTTCATTTCATTTCACCCCACCCCACACCTACTCCTCCCCTCTTTCCTTCCCATACCACTCCCACCACCTCCCAATCCACTAATCCCACCCAAATCCTTTCCACTCCTTTCCTTCCTATCCTCCTGAGAAGGGCCTTTTTGTTTTTTGGCTTTGGAACACGCCCTTCGCTGGGTCACTGGTGCTTCGTTACTGCTTTGGTCCTCGGATCAGTAAATTTTTACTTTTCTTTACAGCATATATTAAATATCTTATGAAGCATAGGATCCCTTCCTACCTTCTTCTTTAACCGAGAGTCGAGCGGACAGGTCTGATGAGTGATTTTGTTGGTTTCCCTTTCGCCAGTCCCCTCTGGACTGGTTTTATTGTGGCTCTTCACTGGGCTGGAGGCGAATGAACTGCAAAGTTTAAAGCCTCTTAAAAACAAAGAAACAACAACAAAAATACATTCATTACGATTTGTTCGCTCGTTGGATTCACATGCAGGCTAAAAAGGGTCCTTTTCAGGATCACAAAATTATCTTCAATCTAAAGAGTTTATTGTTTTGTTATCACTCGATATCCCCATCTTGTTCGGCTAAACCTTTCTGTTTAGCGATTGCATTTGCCACTCGCCACAGCTTTCACAGTTGGAAAAATTCTTCCCATCCAGCTTGTGACATATTTTACAATAAATTACATTCAATGGCACGTCGCATTACCACCACTCAGTATCGGATTGGAGGTAATTTTAACCTGTAATTGAACATTTGCGATGACAGTGGTACAGTGTCGACTTTCAATGTGGGGTCATAATTTGGACCCCGAACTCTATGTTTACAAAAATGTCCAACTAAATATGTCGCATTACAGGTCCGTCCAATTAACTAAATGTCGAGATAAGTGTAAATTACTGTACTTTCAATCTAGAAGCAATTTAAGAATTGGTGAAAATCAATAAGCTCAGAACAACTGCCAAATTCACATACTCATCATATCCTGGCAAACAAATTATGAAAAAATCAATTTGTGTTTCATTATTATTTTGGATATTGTTTTAGAAAGCATTGAACTGTATTTCCTATACTCTTTTTTGGATGGTTTAATGGCCCTGAAAAGCGCCTTGTTTTATGGAATGGTTCCAATTTAGAAAACTTTGTACTCGTGGTTTTGAAAAAAACCATTTCGAACGCCCTCGATGCCGCCTTGTTCTGGATTTGCCATTGAAGCAGTTTGTATAAAGAACAAACTTTTTTCTTCTGCTACCTGCTGCCGTTTTGCGATTGCGTTTGCGTCTGCCTGTTGTTGTGTTGATGTCCACCGAACCAAAGCGCGAGCAGTTTTGCCAGCCAACTCGATCACTTCGGCAGCCGAAGCTCTATAACGGCGGCTAGGTGGACTGGTGCACTGGTACTAACGCGCTCGGCCTAGCTACCCTTGCGGGGAACTCCAGATCAACACGGTTCGAGCGGGATTTTGCCTTTCCCTTCACTTTTCCTCCTTTACCATGTCCAGCCATGGCTGCTTGGGTTGGCTTGTTGATGTGTTGTGATGCGAACCGATGTGGTGTACGGTTTGAATGAGAATGATCGTTACGGCAGCGGAGCGGGGATTTTTAAGCTGACTGGCTGGCTCGAGAATTACGCATGTGTGAGACTGCGACCAATGTTTCGTTCATTGTTTTCTTTTTCCTTTCCAATCGTGCTTCATTCTATTTCGCTGCTGCTCTGGTTGCCCGTTTTGGTCGGTACGATTTGAGGAGCACAAAATGGACCAATCAAAAATGGGCACATAGTGCATTTTGACAATGCTTGATATTTCACAATTATTCAATTATTTATCTCAAGAAAAATGAAATGTTATTCGTTATGATAGATGCGTAGATATATTTCCTATCAATTGATGCAAAAACCTTTGCGATCTATTGAGAAATGCTCGAGTTATAAGCGTTCCAAATCTTGCATTTTTTCCTACTTGTTCAGTGCCTAGATTTCCATTTCACCCCCTATATCTTCCGGTTAGACGTAGTCCTACGTCAAAAAATTATTAAAAATGGAACTAAAACAATAAGCATTGTTTTCGGTAGTAAAGAATCGATAGTAATGGTACAGTATGTGTTAATACGTGACCGGAAAAATCGCCTAGAAAACAACTACAACAGAAAAAAGGTAATGTCACAAGTAGGCTAGATATGTTGTTGCGTGGAAAAAAAACCATAGATATGAATGCTTCACAGAAGAAGCGAAATTCAGGGTGGCAACTCAACCGGAAATAACCGGGAATTTTCATAAAAAACCAGGGAAAATCAGAAGGATTTTAAATTATTATTTATGTTTAGTCTACCTGTATGTTTTATATACACCTAGGTTTTTTTTACGCGGGGGATACGTACATCGTAAAAAAAACCGCGTTAATTGGAAAATCCGCGTAAAAAAACGAGTTAATTCGAAAATCCGCGATGAAAAAAAACCGCTTTAATTGGAAAATCCGCGTAAAAACCTCGTAAAAAACCGCTTTCGTCGACACTTGAGTCCCGTCTAGAGTCAGAGTCTCAAATCGATGCAAGTTGAAATTTTAGGGTCGATTTTTCCCACACATTCATTGGTACCCTAGTATATATATATATATATATATATATATATATATATATATATATATATATATATATATATATATATATATATATATATATATATATTTATATATACAGAGAAAAAAATAATGCATCTTGTTTTGCAAACTTGTAGAGTGTTTGCATGTATATTACAAACCAGGAAATTTTCAAAAATCTACCAGGAAAACCGGGAAAAAAACCAGGAATTTCTAAACACAAATCAAGTTGCCACCCTGGTAACTTCTATTATGAATTTTGTTTTTCGAAATGTTGTCTGAGGTCAATCCAAAAAATATCCAGTGTAATGCGGGCGAAGTCCCAATTTAACGAGGATAAGGAATCGAGGCGGCCCAAGCCATAATAAAATCTGTGTTTTTGGTCTGAAAAAATCTTTTTATCTTAGTTTTTTTCTAATAAAATCTGTATTGAAATCTGTATGTAATTTATAAGTCCAGTTTTGAAGCATGTTAGCATTAGCATTTGATTTGCATAGTTACTATTGATTAGACGATGCTGATGATGTCCACGTAAAGCCACACAAAAATGTAATGATTGTAATAAAAAGGCAGCATAATGAGGAAACAATTAAAAAACTGGAGGACTGTCAATGCTTAAAAAAGGGACATAAAGATACAGTAGAACCTCGATTATCCGCGGAATAGTCTGGCTAGGTCATTGAGAATCACGAAAATCGCGGATAACGCAATAAATTACTAAAAAAAGAGATGCAAACACAAAAAAATATTTTTTTCATCATGATAACTATGTTTTATCAATACATGAATAATTAAACTACTTATCTGTAAGGTCGTGAACACCAGTTGTGGGGGAGTTGTGGGTCCTTCCTTCGATATTCCGGTGGCTTCTCCCTCACATAGATGGGGATTGATAAAAGGACTCTTCCGCAATGCGAATTAGCGGCAGTTGATGATTGTGCGATGATTGTGGTCATCTCTCTCCTATTGCGTTATGTAATTTGGATGATGAGATATATCTACTCGTTCAGGGCCGGATTCTTCGCTAAGCTGGGTATATGTACTTGCAGACATCCTGGCCCACCCAGAAATAGCCGTATTTCTGAAAAGAATAAAAGAATTCCTCTTCGATTGGGATAGGAAGGGAAGGGTAATGAATGGTTTATTTATTTGATTATGACTTCCTTCTCGTTATCTGGATCTGGCAGGATACAGATCTTCTCCACTGGACGCTTCAGCAACCCTGTTGCCGTCTTAACGGTGACCACCCGGACCACCCTGTCGGTGCCTGGATGTAGCTCCTGGATTCGGGCCATCTTCCAACGGGTTGGAGGTTGATTCTCGTCACAAAGGACTACAAGTTTTCCGATCTCGATGTTTACGGAGGCACGCCACCATTTCAATCGCCCTTGAAGTTGGCTGAGGTATTCCCGATGCCACCTGCGCCAGAAATCTTGCAGACGACGTTGAACTAGTTGCCAGTGCTTGAGCCTATTCACGTTCGTTTGGAAGTCGAAGACGACAGGTTCCTAGTAACAACTGAGGACCCGCATGCAGTAATTTCTCGTGGTAATGACGAAGCAGTAACCGTGTAAACCTATGTTTAGCTGGAAGAACCATTGGATGCTTCGTTTGCTCTGACACCGCAGAGTGTTTGAGTCTTCCACCGACTCGTAGAACTTGATCCTTATCAATAAACGAATTAAACCAACGTAGAGGGAATTTTCCGTGGACTAAATTTCCATTTCTGAGTGCCTTGAGCTCCTGTGCGAACGTCTCTCGCTGAACGCACCGCACAAGCGTTGATTCTGCTTCTCGCAGTTCAGATGTAGTTAGAAAACCAGCGACCTTTGACCCCTTTTTCTGGAGTAGCCTTATGAACCTTCGGTATATCGCAGTGCTCCGTATCAACTGCGTGTAATAGATGAATCTTGCGAAAAACGTTTCGTTGAAATCTGCATACGGACAAGCAATCGCTGTTGCTACACAGCGGCGCATTTCCTCTCTCCCTTCATCGTCTGGCATATGATTCGGTACTGATGGCCAATTTTCTTGGTCCATAGCCAACCAGCTTGGACCTTTCACCATAAGCTGTTGTCGCGAATCTCGCTAGGGATGTGTCCTCTGGATATCAAGTCAGCGGGGTTGTCGATCCCGGGAACGTGTCGCCAGTGAAAATCTTCTGTAGCCAACTGTATCTTGGAAACCCGATTTGCAATGAATGTAACCCATGTTGCCGGAGGTGATTGAAGCCATCGGAGGACGCAGGTAGAGTCTGTCCAAAAGATTGCGTCTGCTTGGATTTTAAGTGCATGCTGTACCCTTTTGAAGAGCTCAACACCGAGAAGTGCACCGCAAAGCTCGAGTCTGGAGATTGTCTGAACTCTGAGAGGGGCAACCTTGGACCTAGAAGTCAACAAACGTATTAGAACGTTGTTTTCCTCATCTCGATTACGCAAATAAATGCAGGCACCATATGCCTTCTGCGACGCATCAGAAAAGCAGTGAATTTGGAAATCCACTGCATTTGGTATGACAACACATCGATCGAATTCAATGTCGTTCAGCAAAGGGAGTTGTTGTTGATATTCTTTCCAGTTTTTGCACACTGTGGGAGGCAGTGGCTGATCCCAGTCCAACCGATTTCCACTTTGATCGGTCAGTGTCCATAAGGATTGCATACATATTTTGACAGTTGTAATTACTGGACCAATATCCCCTTCTGGGTCAAAAAGAGTAGCAATTCGGGATAAAATAAGCCGTTTCGTAAGAACCTCGCTATGTTCCACCGGAGGTATAGTGAAATGAAATTTGAAAACATCCTTTTTAGGTATCCATATTAGACCCAATGTCTTCACAGAAGGATAAGCATCCAAAACTATGCCCGTTGAGTCGGGAATTGCCAAGTAACTCTTAGGAACATCTCTTAGAACATCTGGGTGATTTGACGCCCACTTTCTCAATCGAAAACCTCCACTTTCCATCATCTTTTCCAGTTCGAATCTCAGTCGCAACGCTTCTTCAACGTCATCAGTGCCTGTTAACACGTCATCCATATACGTGTCCTCGCTAGCGGCTCTTGCTGCGAGGGGAAATCGTTGTTCCTCCTCCATTGCTAGCTGTTTCAGCGTTCTCGTGGCAAGAAACGGAGCTGCTTTGGTTCCATACGTCACCGTGTTTAGTTCGTAGACTGATACCTCTTCGGACGGTGATTCGCGCCAAAGGATGCATTGTAGTGACCGATCTTCTTGGTGTACATTGATTTGGCGGAACATCTTTTCCACGTCCGCAACCAGCATGATTTGCTTGATTCGACAACGTAGGATAATGGACCTCAAGTCATCCTGTATTATTGGGCCCACCAAGAGGCAATCATTTAATGATTTTCCGGCTTTCGTTTTGCAGGAGGCATCGAACACCACCCTAACCTTAGTCGTTGTGCTTGCCTCCTTGATGACTGGGTGATGTGGCAGGTAACAACGCTGACATGGATTAATTTCCTCACCAACTACCTTCCGCATGTGTCCAAGCTGCTGATACTCCGACATAAACGCGATATACTGTTCCCGTAATCCGTCATCCCTGGCTAACCGTCGTTCGGTCCCATGGAGCCGTCGCGAAGCGATGTCCCTCGACTCGCTTAACTGCGCCAAAACGTCTCCATTTCTCGGTAGCGAAACAGTAAACCGCCCATCTGTCTCTCGCCGTACCGTATTTGCATAAAACAACTAGCACCGTGTCTCCTCCGGTGAAAACCCTTTGCTTGTCCCAACCTCCTCACAGGACCAAAATCGGGCCACAAGCTCCTCCAATTTTTCAGCCGTAGACATATTGCAATTTATGCGTAAGGGATGATTTACTACGGACAGTCCACCACAGACAATCCATCCAAAGACCGACTCATTCAGCGATGGCAAATTCTCTCCTAAGCTGATTCTACGACCTGTCTCGAAGTAGTCAAAGAAGGATTCGATCCCTAGAACGACATCCACGCTCTTAGATATACAGAAGGAAGGATCGGCCAACTCTACTCCTTCTGGTATCTTCCACCCAATTGTATTCACATTGGCCGTGGGTAAGTTGACTGTCACTCGAGGCAGTACGAGGAAGTTTAACTCACGGGAAAAATTCGAAACTCTCGACTTGACGGTAGCATAAATGCGTTGATAAATGCGTTTACCCTGGTTGATGTTTGTCCGATTCCTAATACTGAGATGTCCACCTTATCTCGATTAACCTTCAGGAATTGACTTAATCTTACGGAGAGAAAATTGCTCTCTGACCCGGAATCGAGTAACGCTCGAGCTGGATATTGGTTGCCATCGTCATCTTCCAACAGCACGACTGCTGTAGCTAACAGGACTTGTGAGGAATATTGCTGTACGGTGCCGGAAATCATACTGTTGGATGCTAGGTTTGCAGCATGAGCGGTATTCGTTGGGCCCTTGCCCCCAATTGGAGTGTTCGAGCTACTGGTTTTACCACTGTTAGCTGTGCTCGTCCCGCCATCCTTCCCCGACTTAAAGCACACCAGGGTATGGTGTCGTCCCTTGCATTTGCGACATGAGAACCTTGCCTGACAATCCTTCGCCCGATGGCCCGTTCTGAAGCAGTTTCGACACAAAGCGTGAGTTCGAGGAAGTGCCTCTCGATCTGACACGTTCATCTCGAGAAATGTTGAACATAGGTGTAAAAGATGATTGGAAGAACACGCTATACAGCGAACCACTGTCGCCGTACTGAAACTGGCCCTCACCCCAGCAGCTTTCGATTTGGTTACAGGTTGTTGTGAGTTGGAAACGGTCTTCATAGGCATTGATTCCAATACGTGTATCCGTCTTCGAATGAACTCCGTCAAATCAGCCACGGTATCTCGTTCCTTACTAGCCGTAAATTCCTCCCAACCTCTGCGTGTAACAGGGTCCAACCGTGACGTCAGTATATTCACTAGCAGGAGATCTTTATATTCAACCTGTTGGATAATTTGATCTAACGTCTGCATAGTCCTTTCAAAACCTTCCAGCAGCTCATGCAGTTCCGCAATGGATTCCTTGTTGATCGTTGGCAGCGAAAAGAGTGACTGAACCTGGCGCCTTCTTAGCTGTTTGCTGTCATTGTATCGCTTCAGCAGCATCTCCCAAGCGATGTGGTAGTTTGTCGTCGTAATTTGTAGAGGATCGATTAGATTTCGTGGTTCCCCTATCAAACAGCCCTTCAAATAATGAAGTTTTTCTACCTCTGGAAGATCCGGCTTCGAATGGATCACAGAAATAAACAAATCTCGGAAGCTGATCCATTCGTCAATATCCCCATTGAACGTTTGTAATCGGATTTGCGGTAGACGAACGTGCTCATGCGTATGAGGAATAGGATTATCCTCTGAACAGACCGATTGGTTTTTCACTGGTAGATCCGTCATTCCTCTCATCTTATCCTTGAGAAAGGATTTGACGTGGTAAAACCGTTCACGGAATTCCTGTCGCTCCTCATCGTAGGTCCCATCGGAGGGATCAAAATCGTCGTGCACCTTGATTTCGATCAGCGTCTCACCATATTTTTCCAAAAGGTTTTCCAATCTCTCTAGGCGAACCTCCACCTCACCGATGGTTGTATCCTCCTTGTAACGATCAACAAAATGCTCGATGTCATTTACAGTAGCTTGCATCTCCTTCAACTTCGTTGTCAACACCTTCAACGACGACGGTTTTTTGGATGATGATGTACTCCTCATGGCGATGTGTATTTAAACCCAGTATGGAGAAACAGAAAGGATCGGATGCAGTAACCAATGTAGGATGCCTAGCCCGGCTAGACATACACTATTCTTTCACTGACCTGACGAAACAGTCACTGATGTCCAGTTGTAACAATTACGATTCCAGTCTCACCAACGATAGCAGTTAATGTTGCTCGGATACCACATCAGCATTCAAAAACTCGGAATTTTGGATAGGACGGCGAGAAAAACTTGCTCTTAGACTCACCCAGAGAAATATAATTTGATGCCTCCTCTTCTTCCGTAAATTGTTGGTAATTGTGATTGCCAGCATCCAAGGAAACGCGTTGATAACCAAGATCCAAATGAGCCAATAATGTTGCCGGGAATTATCCGAGTACCAAAGCTCCTTTCCTGGTTCCAGTATCCAAAGGAGTATTGTCTTGTAGGGTTCCTATTGTTCCTTTGTTCCTATGAGTTCATTCAGCATGCACAATAGCGCTTTGTTGTACTATTGTTTGAAGTCACAATGGCTGCCAATTATTTTGTCCTCATACAATGAACTCACATGCCATTGTTTTCCGCGGGTAGATGGTAGACCATGCAGATGAAATCGAATGCCGGAATTAGAATCTACCTTTTTGCCTAGCTCGGCTGGACATATAGGAGTCGGTCCAACTCACCTGGAAAACCTTTTCCATCGACGGATGTCCAGTCCAGAGCACCTGATATAAAGCTGATGATATTCTTCGTTGCGCCGTCGGTGTTCCTTTTGATGAAAGTGTATGAATCCCCTTGATGCGTCCTTATCCGGTTCGAAGGACCAGCTTATGTGGGGGAGTTGTGGGTCCTTCCTTCGATATTCCGGTGGCTTCTCCCTCACATAGATGGGGATTGATAAAAGGACTCTTCCGCAATTTTACAATTCACACACTTTTTATTGTTACACAGTTTTACATATAATTCACAAACTATTTATTTTACATTTAACATTTAGAAACTATTTACAACAAAGAATAATTAACAAAGGAATAAACTTGTTCGGTGAGCCTGGGTGCTGGGTTCCGTGTGGTTGGTTTGGCGGTGCTAAGTCAACTCAACTCTATCGTTCGATACGAGTTCTCCAGGACCTATCGATTGGGTTTTGCGATGTTTTTCTCGTTGAGATTAACCGAGGATTTTTATCTCTCTCCGATCGATCTCACTGCTGCTAATGCGAATTGGCGGCAGTTGATGATTGTGCGATGATTGTGGTCATCTCTCTCCTATTGCGTTACGTAATTTGGATGATGAGATATATCTACTCGTTCAGGGCCGGATTCTTCGCTAAGCTGGGTATATGTACTTGCAGACACCAGTGGTCAAATAATGTGATAGCCATGATCAAAATAAAAGCGCAAAAGCTTACCACTCTCTGATAAGTTCCGGGAAAGTCCATAGAAATACTATGGAACTTGCTCCGCTCGCGGATAATCGGGGTTCCACTGTACTATGGAGCTAATGCTTAGGATACGGACAGGTTTCGATATAATTTTTCATTGATATATCATTCTTGGCATATATTGCTAAATAGAGTAAAATAAAGTGTTCTGGCCTCCGAATCAATCTGAGTGAGTTCAGGTGTTTCAGTTTGTTTTATTAAATTCAACAATCAATAACATAACGTAGTTCAAAAAACAGTAACATATGTTTGGTCATCAAATCGTTAAATCGGTTCAAACTTCGTTTAATTTCTTTGTTTCGGTCGTTGTGGACGAATTCAGCATTTTCAATGGTTACTATAAATGTCTAGACCGCAATGTGTTTTCTAATTCGATTAGACCGATTTTCTAGTCAGTGTTAGGGAAACGCCTTGCGGTCTACACGAATTTATGGGGAATTAGATGCTCTATTTTCAACGCTATTGTCAACATATTAATTATAAGAAATTTTATTATTACATTGCAATAGATTGTTAGGGAATGTCCAAATCGATTGGTACAAAATCATTTTTTTTATCTGTATTATAGTGACTGTCAGCTCATTTGGCTGGTTCGTCACTTTTACTTCCATTTTTAGAAGAATGTCGGGAGTGAGAATTGAACTCGTGACCTTTAGCGTGAGAGACATGCATGTTACCACTACGCCAGATCGCCTCCACGGTACAAAATCATCAGAAATCATGAAACCGCCATGAAATGTCTGAGCATGAAACACCCAAAAATGATTTTTTTATATGTACTCCCCATATATCCTCGAAAACGTAATCCTGCGTCAAGACGTCTCGATCCTTCTTTTTTTATTAATCCTTTTATTTTTACAGGCTCAGTTACATAAGTTTAAAGGAGCCAAACTCTTAACTATATTTCTACTAGCATATATTAACATGTTTCCTTAATTCTATGGTTAGTGAAATAGGAAACCGATTACTCGCGGTCGACTCGAGTTTAGAAGGGTGACACATTTTCATTAGGAAAAGGATGGGATGTAAGGAGATGTGTGTTCACACTCACGCTCACATTCAAATTCACATTCTCATTCACACTGACACTTCACACTCAACTCTTAAAACTATCCTTACATCTAATATGTATTTACAATTTAACTTATTCTAATGTTAGTAGGGAGGGAACCGATAGCTCGTGAAGGACGAAAAGGAGGGGAAAAAGCTGTAAGAACAATCACACACGAAGATCGATAGCTTTAAGGAAAACATATATTTGGGACATGTAATCAAGGTCTAACCGAGCCAACACATCTCTCACCGGCACATTGGGTTGCTTTCCTCGAGCCAGAAGGGAGTTTTCTAAATTCGATCTGGCAACAAGATATAGCTCGCACGACCAAACAACGTGTTCGATGTCGTGGTAACCATGGCCACAAACACAGATGAGATATCGGCAAGATTAAAACGAAAAAGTAGCGCGTCTAACGAACAGTGATTGGACATTAGTCGCGAGAAGGCGAATAAAGTCCCGACTCAAGTCCAGACTTTTGAACCATGGTTTGAGGCTAACCTTAGGGATAATTGAGTGGAGCCACCGGCCCATTTCATCTTCGTTCCATTTGCGTTGCCAGTTAGCGATGGTATTTTTACGGACTAAAGAATCAAATTAATTGAAGGCGATTTGACGCTGATAAATGTCGCCTTCAATCGTACCCACCTTTGCTAATGAGTCAGCCCTCTCAAAGGTGATGACATAACAGGATTCATAACCTTACACCGGATGAGGAACTGAAGAGATAGTAAATTGAAGCGATCTTTTAGTGGGAGTACGCCTGCCAAAACCTCGAGGCTCATGGTATGCGTTGAGGGCATACATCCCAACGCAATACGGAGACATAGATACTGAATTCGCTCGAGTTTAATGAGGTGTGTTTTGGCAGCTGATTGAAAACAGAAACTTCCATACTCCATCACTGAGAGAATAGTTGTTCGATACAACATTATAAGATCATCGGGATGGGCTCCCCACCAGGTGCCGGTAATTGTACGGAGAAAGTTTACTCTTTGTTGACATTTTTTACTCAGATACTTAATATGAGCCCCCCAAGTACATTTAGAGTCGAACCAGACCCCAAGATACTTGAATGACATAGCATGAGTGATCGGTTTACCCAAAAGTTGAAGCTTTGGTTTCGCTGGTCTATGTTTCCTAGAAAAGACGACCATCTCTGTTTTCTCCGTGGAGAACTCAATTCCTAGACCAATGGCCCAGGTTGAAAAATTGTTCAAAGTTTCTTGTAAGGGTCCTTGCAGGTCGGATTCGTTTGATCCTACGACAGACACCATTCCATCATCTGCAAGTTGTCTTAGGCTGCAATTTTGTGTAAGGCAATTGTCAATGTCGCTTACATAGAAGTTGTACAAAAGGGGGCTTAAACATGAGCCCTGGGGGAGGCCCATGTAGGAGACCCGACTTACTGTCGAATCCCCGTGAGAAAAAATCAAATGTTTCTCACAAAAACCTCTATTGAAACAGAATCAAAGGCCCCCTTTATGTCTAAGAATACTGAAGCCATTTGTTTTTTTTTCGGCATAAGCCAATTGAATTTCTGAAGAAAACAGCGCAAGACAATCATTTGTCCCCTTGCCCCTGCGGAACCCATATTGTGTATCTGAGAGTAGGCCATTCGTTTCAACCCATCGATCAAGGCGAAACAAGATAATTTTCTCGAACAATTTCCGTATACAAGACAGCATTGCTATTGGGCGGTACGAATTGAAGTCGGACGCGGGCTTTCCGGGGTTTTGAATAGCTATAATTCGTACTTGTCTCCAATCATCTGGAACAATATTATGCTCCAGAAACCGATTGAATAAATTCAACAAGCGTTGTTTCGCCACATCAGGGAGGTTTTTCAGCAAGTTGAACTTAATTCTATCCGATCCCGGAGCAGAATTGTTACAAGAAAGGAGAGCAAGAGAGAATTCTACCATCGAAAACTCGGAATCAAGATCGCACCTATCTTGTGGTATACCTCGAATTCAAAATTCATTCGAATTCAAAATCCATCTATGTGAATATTCTTCGCTTTCATTCGTTGAAGAACGATTTCTCATGTTTCGAGCCACTTTCCATAGTTTTTTCATTGACGTTTCTCGTGACAAACCTCCCACGAAATTTCACCAACAAGCACGTTTTTTCCCTTTGATCAAATTTTTGAACTGATTCTCAAGGGCTAAATACGTTTGAAAATTTTCAGGGGTTCCACGTTTCCGAAAAGCTTTAAATGCATTCGATTTTTCTACATAAAGCTTGGAACATTGGCTATCCCACCATGAATTGGGAGGCCTTCGGCGAATAGTGGAACCCGGAAAGGGTTTCGTTTGAGCGCGAACCGCGCTATCATAGATCAAACGAGAAAGGAAGTTATATTCCTCCAATGGAGGAAAACCATCTCTGGAGTTGATGGCTAGAGTAATCGCGTCCGCATATTTTTTCCAGTCAATGTCTTGTGTCTTGTGAGGTCATATGCCATGTTTATAGATTCAGAAGAATTCGACCCAATGGTGATGGAAATTTTGATTGGCAAGTGGTCACTACCGTTGGGGTCCTGGATTACATTCCACTTGCAATGAATTGTGAATTCGAGCAAAGCGAGAGGTCAAGAGCACTTGGGTACGATCCTTCTTTTAGCTTTTTTTTTTATTTTAAATATACCAAAAAACTTTGAAAGCAAAGGAAATTTCACGACAATTATCCCGATTCTGCATTCCGCCAGATTTGTATTTCGTTCGTGTTACAATTTCGCATTCCCTATTTCAAACGTTTTGCCCATTTAATGTTCGAAGCGAAACAGAAATGCAAAAACAACTCGAACGGAATACAGAATAGAATTTTACCAATTCGTTCGAAATATTTCGAATCAATTGAAATACAGAATAGGGGTAAGTATGAGCCCCCTTTCATATTTTGCATTCTCTGTGCTAAAGTAAGAAAATATAAACAGTGTGATTTATTTATTACTAGCTGACCTGATGAACCTCGTCCCGCTCAAAATTGAATTTTTTGATATGAGTTCTTGATAAGCGAACATTTGTGGGTTCAATCGCAGAGCACTTCATTGATTTATCTCCTAATTGGCCCATTACAATTTTTATTTTACTAGAAATTTTCTAGTACTTCTTCTAAGACTCAAATTTTCAGACATAATTTTCGCTCAAGATTCTTGATACACTTGCAAATAACATGTTTCTCCGTTACATGAAATACATGTTTGATACAGAAAAGTAAGTTTTCATTCATAATTTTTAATTTCAAAGGGCGCTATTCCACCTGAGAATCCATTGCCATTGTCGCTTCACATCAACGGAAACCGAAGCCTAATTTCACGCAAAATCCAATTGAACTACAACGATGTCATTCAAGAACGTATAATTACTTTCATTCGAACTTTCCCTCAAAGTTTTTCAAAAAAAAATCTACAACAAAATAAAGCCGTTTCAAATCGGACCATTCCATCCTCAGGTTTTTGCGCTTACAAACACTTTTGGCGTTCTATTTTCATTTATATAGATAACACTAACCAATAATGCAGAGGTTGGTATAAGAATGTAGGTCATCATGTTACATATGAATTTCGAAAACAGGTGATTCTCATTCAAACATATTCAAAGGCTATATGAATAAAATGGGTGAGATGGGAAAAATATTATTAACATCCAGACGTAACTGTTATTGGATTTTTTTTTAAATCTGTATATTCTGTATAAATACCAACAAATCTGTAATCTGTATCTAGTCTTAAAACAGTCTTAAAAAATCGAAAAAATCTGTAGAAATACAGATTATTCTGTAGATATGGTAACCCTGGATCCGAGTCTATCGCCGACCCGCTGTCAGAAGCGGCGGTTAGTTTGAAACATAGGATATGATCCATAGGATATTACCGAGGTCCGACCGAGCTTTAGTGACCATCGACGGCATACGTTTGCCTGGTGCATTACGTTTGACAGTTAATTTTTGTTTCAAAACATATCATCCATTGCAATAACGCCATATTCAATTTGAAGATTCGCTATGAGAGAATTTGAGATGTTATAAAAATTTAACATATTTCCCTAAATTGAATACCATGCCTGTTGTCGCACTCAATGTAAAGCTTCCAACGGAAACTTTGTTTATCCATTTCTAGGATCAACGCTAATCAAACAATTAATTGAAGTTCCCTTTTATTTGTTTTGGCGTTACATGCCGGTTCAGTAAAAAGGTGAATGTCGATAACCGGGCTCCCTTTCTGGTTCAGTTACTGAACGATTAGTGTATTTTGGTTCAGACATTTAGCTTTTTTTTTTGCTCGACGCATATCAAAAATCCTATTGGGCGCATATCAAAAATGCTATTAGTCGAAGATATTGTGTGAATTTTATAATGCAAACAAACAAACCCCCATTGAACTGACAGGAGCCAACATATCGGGTATCCCACTGACATTTTCCCTTTGTTTTCATATGAATTGGGTATCCCACTGACAGTTCTGCTTGAGATTTTGCTAACGATCCTAGCATCAATCATAGCACCCGGCTGGGTGCGACAATTAGCCAAACTCGACGAAGCATTGACTGTTTTAATACAGTGGTATTCAATTCATTCATTATCTGTCGCCAATACACATAAGGGATGAATGACCTTTGGGTTAAAGTCCCTTAAAAAATAACTAACTTAACTGCCAATTAGAGATGGGCAAACCGTTCACGAACGGTACGAACGAACTAGTTCGCCGAAAAGAGTGAACGAACGGTCGTTCTTTTTCAAAGAACGGTAGTTCTCCCCACGAACTGATTGCGAGCGAACGGTTTGTGAACGAACTGATTCCGAAAGGACGGTTTGCGAGTGAACTGTTTGAGAGTAAACTGATGGAGAGTGAACTGCTTGTGAACGAACTGGTTCAGAACGAACTGTTTGCGAGTGAACTGTATGGGAAAGAACTGATTGAGAGTGAACTGTTTGGGAACGAACTGTTTGAGAACGAAGTGTTTGCGGGCGAACTGTTTGCGAACGAACTAGTGCAGCTGAACAGATTTGCGCTGGACGGAATGGATAAATATAACGAGAACGCTTATAAGGAAAATAAAACGATATTGTCATGATGAGCAAAATGCATCTAACGCAGGGTTTATTTTGTTAATGTATACTCAATTTTGTGTTAAAAGATCAAATTAGATTTTCGTAGTTTGAGGAGAAAAACTATATATTTTCAATTTCATGTATTCTTTCAATTCCGCGTAACATTCATATTTTTCCTGATAATCAGAAAAAAATCTGGGGGAAGCTGGGGCGATTCATGGATTAGGTCAAGACGGGTCTATGGTACTAGGTGAGGCCGTTTCGTCACTAAGTTGGTTAGGGGAGCGGTATATGAAAACAGTACGGAAGAAAGCAGAAGGGGAATTATTTCCTTGAAGCGTGAAAGAGACAGACTGATCAGGAGCGAGCTTCGGCACTAGCGTATTGGGTTTTGTTTACAAACAAAACACAGTAGACTTCCAATATGGCTGAAAAGTGGTTTTAGCAAGTTGGCCCACCTTAGGATATACTTCTACGCGCCTTGGGATTAGGTAAACATAAAATCTCATAGTGAGGACAAAGTTTTTTCGTTGCTTTCAATTCATTGTTTGGCCTATTGCGTGTACGTGTTATCGTGATTGTTCGTATGATTGATTGTTAGTGAAAATCGCTGCTGATTTTTTCCCCCAAATGAACATTATGAAATATGATCTTACATGGAACCGGTGTGTTGTCCAAAAAGAGAATACATACATAAACACATATACATAAACATATTTTCACATACAGTTTGCGACTTTTAAAGAAGAAACAGCTTATCTTTCCCCACTAAACTTCAAAAATATAAATCCCATACGTACACTATCCAATCCAACGATATCAATTGAGGGGCTCAGAATGCAAGGGGTGTAAGTGACTTGATCGATTTCTCTTCGTCAACTTTTTCTTTGATTAATAACTCAACTGCAAAAACGTTCCAATTTGAGTTTGCTATAGAATCTGATAGATGAGGTTCTGACCTACTTTCCACATTGTCAAATACAGCTGGGAATGAGTTTGCAGCTAAGTTATAACCAAAAGAGAGAGTCGATGTAGAGAAATTGATCAAATCACTTACACCCCTTTCATTCTAAGCCCCTCAATTAATAGCTGTCTATTGATGTTGGGTTCCAGCTAACATTCTATGTTGTTCTTAATACCGCTGAACGAAAGAGCGAAAGAACGGTTCAAAAACGCATAAAGTATTTGAATTAACGTGAATACGGCTACATGAATTAACCCTCTACAGCCCTAGCCCGCCTTTAGACGGGCTTCGCGGATTCTCTTTTCAAATTATTCAGACATTATTTTAAATGTTCATCTCCACTAGAACGTCTTTAGAATATTTTCATCTATCACACATGCACATTGTTTTTATGCTGGCAGCTTTCTGCTAGGAGTATTTTATATTGAAAGTCTGAGATTCGAGATAAAAGTGGAGTAGGTTTTTTTTAGATAAACAAAAAACTTGGGCGGTAGAGGGTTAAAGCAAATGAATAGAAGAAAAAATTTGAATTGTGCGTGACTTTCAGCGTTAGAAGTCTCAACGAAACATTGCTGGGAAGTATGGGGTAAGCCGTGGTGCGGTTCAGCTGGTCATTTGGAAGCATCAGATGTTCGTCAGCGTGGCCGATCGAACGGAAAGAGGACCGAAACGTAAGACTGATGCAAGAACGGACACGCTAATTATCCGCGATGTAAAGAAAATCTCACGAACGATCATATCGGCGATTAAACAAAGGTTGGCCCTTTTTGATCGCACCATTCGACGACGCTTGGTGAATGCTACTTGAGCTTGGATAGACTGTACAATTCGTAGTTGCTCTCCGTGGTTGACCTGAACCAACCAAATTGCACAAAGAACACACATAATGACGCTTGGGACTAGCAAATCATTCTCGTTGTGCAATTTTCGGTGATTCGAGGAAGAAAAAATCAGGATTCACTGCGGTAAGTGATGTGATTACGTAAATACGAGCTATTGACTACTCGACGAAACAAAAACCCTGAAATCTCATGTGTTACAACACGCGGCAGAGATTATCTTTAGGAAAATCTGTAAAATTGATACATTTTATATAATATATTATATTAACCCTTTGCGGTCGGAATTAATTTCCCTTGGAAGGGATTCTCTTATATTTCCTTCCTACGGTGGCTGAGAGCAGACAGACGACCGCAAAGAGTTAATATATATTCTTGTATTTACCGTATGTACTTTTCATCGAAATACAATCGCGTCGGTGGAGATTTTATAGTGGGAAACCTGAGAAAGGAAACAGACAGAACTTCTTTTTTTGCTTGCTAAATTACTTTTTTTGATGGCTAAATAAATATATAAATCCTTTGACCATTCACCATACAATAATTAAACAGAAAAATAAACTAATCGCCAGCTGATATTTTTCCGCAAAACATCAGCGTCTGGCCTACTGTGAACTTATATCGATTCACAAATGGCGTCGCATTGGTGTTAGTGAACGTGTCCGTACATGTACGTTCGCGTACATCACCTGATATGATAGCGAAAAGTTAGTATATATTTATGAAAAAGAATAGAAAAACAGTGAGGAAACTGGATTGATTTGATGTCTTGCATAATTTTTGTAGGCAGTACATCGGGGATCATTTGAGATGCTCCCGTGGCCGAGTGGTTAGCGTCCCACATTATCATGTCGGGGGTTCGGGTTCGATTCTAGAGCTTGCCACTCTAGAATACATTCAAGGCGTAGAAATCTCAACTAGGTACTACTAACAAAAATGACGCAAATAATATCTATGTTGAGGAGGCAGACGTTCCACTGGGAACGTTAGTGCCATCCAAGAAGAAGAAGACATCGGGGATCCATTCCTCGGTAAGTGAATGAACGAATGCGGACGCGGCGTTTTTACCGTTAGAACGTGAAAAAAATCTGCACTCGTTTCATCCTTAAGACAAAAGACTTGTTTAGGAGCACAAGAACAGCATTCTCCAGAATGCTACGAACAGTTACAAACTAATCGACGACGCTTGGCGAAAGCTACTTCGTAAAAAAGCGACCGATGATCAACAACACCAAAAAATGACTTCAGTTCGCGAGGGACCATGTCAACAAGCTGTCGGATTTCAGGAAGCGCGTTATTTGGTCGGACAAGTCCAAGTTCGAGCTGTGTTCAAGCATCATGGCTGTTTCTCGTGGGCTGTAGATGGTTACATCGTCATTTTGTGCGAGAGCCTAGAAGAATCCATGCTGAAAATGAGACTACACCTTCCAGCAAGATAAGAACTCGAAGGATACTGCGAAGAAAACAGCAGCATTCTTCCGATCGGGCCGGATCAAACCAATAGTGTGGCCATCCCAAAGCCTCGACTTGAATCCTATTGAGAATTTATGGGCGGTTATTTGACAACACAATAAACTAAGGGTGCTCATACACTGTTTGACCAATGCCAAATATTTGACTATTTTTGACAGATAAAATTTGATCAACGTGTACTGATCAAATATTTGCGACGCAAAACACGACGAGCAAATATTTAGTACATGTTTGCTTGAACTTTTTTAGACCAATTTGTCGAACAATGTACTGACGTACGTTAAATATTTCAATCAAATTTTTTGTATTTTTGATGTTTGGCATTATTTATCATTGTTGATAATTGAAGAGGAGCAAACAAAGTGGCAAGCGGCAAATAAAACTGCCTAAAGAGATGCCAGATCATTTTTATTGTATTTTTTATTCATTTTATTCATGCCAGATCATTTTTATTGTATTTTTTATTCATTCATTTTCAAACAAGTGAAAATATGTTCAATTCAATTTCTATTTGAATTGTTCAGCCGAGAGAACCTTGAGATACTGTGGATAAATCACTTTGATATTGCCAACGTCCAAAACTGGGTCCACCGAATTCGGGACTGCTGTCCGTCGCTTCAGTATCTGTCGCTGCTGGGCAATCCCGGCGCGACTACTGCATGATGCTGATCAGTATTCTGCCCCAGTTGCGCTATCTGGACGACGCCGAAGTGACCGAGGCTCAGCAGGTCCAAACGAAGCAATTCAGACACAACTTTAATCTCAGCCAAACATCGTTCAATATCTTCGAAAGCATCGACCGGTCGGGGCAGAGCAGAAGCAGGAAGAAGGCCTTAGCGACAAGGGGACAGGGTGGCGGTTTCGGAGCAGAACAGAAGCAGGAAGAAGGCCATAGCGACGAGGGGACAGGATGGCGGTTCCGGTTCTTGAAGCGATTGACTGTTTATTTCGTTTTGTTTATATTCGAATAGTATGGCCAGTCAGCCCCAAGGATCAATATTGGCAGACTTTTTAGAACTGTTAGAGCCCTCGTACACTACAGACATTCCCCTTTATTCCGCGCGGCGAATGAGGTGAGATGGCTCAAGTCACTGCATTCCTCATATGTTATCTACTCGGGTATCAAAAAGAAGTTGAAAAGTAATGTAGCTTCCACAATGAAGCGAGGAAATTTGCTATTTCACGTCACTCGCCGCGTAGAAAAAAGGGGTTTCTTTCAGCCGACAGTTTGGTCGGATCGGCCTACTGGTGCAAAAACCGACCCAACTGAATCGGTGTAATGTGAGCACATGCATACCTCTCCGTACTGATTAAGAAGCCAAGCGAACTATCGGTCGACAAGTCAGTCTGCAGTCTGCGGGGGCTCTTAATGTTTGGCTGCACTTCGTCGGATCTGGAGCAGTTATTGCTCCGAAATTTGACCGAGAAAGTTGGGCAATAGTATCGAGCTAAGTTATTCGATGATAGTTAAGCCACTTCATACAGCGACTTGTAGCGTATTCCTTCATTTGAATTTCCTGCAAGGAATGATCAGCAACGAGTATTATTACAAACCACTTCTGGGAGACGTCTCCAACAAAGAATTGCAGCAAACAATTGACACACTGTTTTTTTTTTTCTGTGAAAGCTGATGGGAATTCAATAGAAGCTACTAGAGATTTCTAGAGCTAAAAAGATGCAATCCGAATCTCCTTGAAGGCGCACTAAGAGAAACCTTATGATGTGTTTAAGTGAATTTTGATTGAAATATATAGGAGTAATTCGATGATTAATAGGTTCATTTTGAATACAAGTATAAGTTTGACATGGGATTCCAACAATTAATTTAGTTTATTCGAGTTACCACTAAATCTAAATATTTTTCAAATTTTCTTCGCATCTTCGGAAATACATGATGTACCATGAAACCATGTTATCTGGCGTCGGAATCTGAAAGGTATACCAACGAGAAATAATGCAACTATGCTTCTCAGATACATTAACGCCGTTGGATTCCCAAGAATCTTGCCTTCAAACAATCGTGTTGTGATAGCAAACACACTACAAATGAATCACAATCCGATACGATCGAACATTTATTCTCTTTTATTAACTGCAAATTTCAAACATCTTGCAAAATATATCTATGTTACAGGCCCGCGATAAACTAGTAAAACGAGCGCGAGCATTTTGAAATTTTCTATCATTTTTCTATTGAAAAACCTTCGTAAAAGAAAAAAAGCAACCACCACTATCTTTATTCTTCGCCTATTCCTGTGCAGCTTTCTCGTTGTATTCCATGTGCCAGTCAAGAGTCATTTTCTGGACGGTTTCACCCCGCTCCTGGGCCTGATTACTCCAAATCATCACAATGCAGCCGACTCCTGTTGCAACCAGCGATTTAGCGATTTTGATGCGCACCTAGTTGCGACATGACATCTTGGCTGCAAACATTTTTATGAATTTGTTTAAGTTTAAGTTGATTGTAAACTTTTTACTGGATATAAGATTGAATGTCCTCTACGGTTTTATATTTTTCTGTAATACGAACGAAGTCCTCATATAACTTTGGAGACTCATTTCATAACTCTCACAGCAGATTTACTTAAAATTCCTCCGTTTCGCACTTTATTACTTGTTTTTGTTTTTTTTTTGTCTATTTTCCACAATTATAGCTGCATTGGCTAGAGCTACTGCTATAGCGCCGTATGATGCTACTGTTGAAGCCATTTTCATTTATAAACATTTTCTTCCTTGAAAAATGACAGCGGACGCACACAAAACAGTATCCGACTCGGCAAACAGTGTACCGTGTGATAACCTGTGTTTGTCATTCATTCCAAATAGTTGTATTTCCCCAAACAGTTTTATGTCAAATTTTTGGCAAATAGGTGTAATTATGATTGTAAAATATTTTTGTCAAACATGAAATTTGTACTAAATTTTGACCAAATTTTTTCTGTCAAAAAGTGTCAAATATTTGGTCTTCGGTCAAACAGTGTACGGCCACCTTAAGGTAAATAATTTTGGTTTGCCCAGTCGAAAATATGATCATGGTTTGTCCATTTTTTTGAATGCTCCAGCTCAGCGCACCTGTGTCAAATCAGGTATTCAAATGTTTCCAAACATATAAATAAAATAGCCTTTTTCATGATTTACAGTGATTTTATAGGATATTCATACGGATTCACATGTTCCAACAGTTTATAAAGTCCACCTTCTATTGGTACCTATTGGTACCAACGCGCCCCTCATTTCACATGATTATAATCATCTACCAGATGATTATTTGGTACGTATTCAGACCTTTTCTGGATTATAGCACTTACAAATATTGTAAACATCATGCTTTCACACCATTTGGATCAGATTTATACATCTAAATCATGTAGTTAATGCATCTCGATGGACTCAATTTTGATCATGGTTTGTTCGATGCGCAGATGTTGGTTTGTCCACATTGTTACTATGGCAGCCGCTTGGCGCGCAACAGTTTGTGTATGTTGTCCTTCGCGCGTAGCAGAAATATAGGGCCTGATTCTCCTGAGCGAATCTCATGTGACAGCAATGAGCTGCTCAAAGTCACATGACCAGGTCACCGTATCACCGAAGGCGGTTGGCAGGACACGAGAGGTTTATTTTGGAGTAAAATACTTAATAAATCACAAATGGTGCAGTGTTCATTGGAATATATGACCAAGCTTGTGTTTTTTTTTGCAAAGGCTCTAATTCCGCATTCGAGTTTTGACTTAGTGCCCGGTGCTAATTCCGAAACATTTACGCTAAAAGTTTGAAGAAAAGTTTTACTATTCTTCATAACATTGTAGTGACCATTAATTTCATAGTCTCCTCACATAAAAGCCATCATATTTAGTATCGGATTTAAACAATTTTCAAAAATATAAATTTTGTCCATAGACAATTAGCAGTTTCGCCTTTTGGATAGATGATGACATGCAGCTGAAGAAGATCGCCAACTCAAAAAAGAGAATAAGCCAGCAATCAAGAAAATTTCCATTCTCAAGTATGCCATGTCCCAGTTGACCAAGAAGGATCTTCAGCTTGCCTTCATCGAGCATAACGTACTCAACGTTTTGACGAATTCGTTGGGCGTCGTGCACAAATTACGTAAACCGGATTTTGGACCCTTTCCCCCCAACGTAACGCAATTTCCTATCTCTAATACACAGAAAGTAACGCAACCATGACATCCCTCCCCCCTTCTCGCGTTACGTAATTTGAGCACGACGCCTTAGCTCCTTATTTAACTCGACATTTTTGATACCTCAGCAAATTTGAGGTCCTTTTCCACAATTGATGTTTTTTTCCATCTTCCTTATCAATTCGTCGCACTTAACCTGAAAAATATAAAATTCTATCATAGATGAGGTTAAAAAAAATCGCACTCACTTTTTGGCTTCCATTGTTCGTACTAGTCGATAACAAATGGGGACACGACTTCAAAAGTCACAAAATGGCAAGTTTTTTTTTCACTACAATCGCCCACGAGAATTGAGTGAGTGTTCATGAGAGTTCATTCAAAGTAAGAATCTCACAGCAGTCGCCTTCGGGAATTGAATGAGGCAATTTTTCCGAGCTGCGGGCATTAGAATCAGCCCCATAGTTTCTCTGAGTTGAGTGCTATTTGCCATTAAAATGCCCAAGAAAAGGCAATATTCTGAAGAGAGCCTAAATTATGAATGGATCAATATGATGATAATGAACTCAAGCCATGAAAAATGCAACATCTACTTGGAAATTCGAATTTCTTCATTCAAAAATAGTCCCCTTTATTCCGCGCGACGAGTGACGTGAGATGACTCAAGTCACTGCATTCCTGTAGGCGAACGGAGTGACTAAAGTTTGCCACTAAGTGAGTTTTGAAGTCGTGTCCTCATATGCTATCGACTCGGGTATCAGATAAGAGCTAAAAAGTAAGGTGACTCCCAGAATAAAGTGCGAAATTTTGCTATCTCACGTCACTCGCGACGCAGAATAAAGGGGCGTGATTTTTAAAACCGGACAAACCATGATCAGAGGTGGACAAACCATGATCATTATTTAGTTTTGCAGAAAATAGTTAAAAACATAAAAAATTGGATAATTTGAACGCCTTATGATCTTCTTAGCAACCATAGACTTAGGGCTTTTCAACAAACCCAAACTTGTCTCGATTATATGTGATTTTCATTAAGAAAAATCGAGTTGCAGTTGCGTGAAAACACCCTAAATCGGACAAACCAAAATCATTTACCCTATTTATCCCTGAGTTTTCATTTTTTTTAGAATGATGATTTGTTGATGATGAATGTAATCCTCCCTTTATTTTTTTTTATTCCATTTATTTATTTGTCAGGCTCATTAGCATTTTATCTGTAACAGAGCCGGGTTTTTATCGTGTACATGTACATATGTTTATATTTCTATAAATTGTAAATTACACAGTAGTAGAAGTAGCCATTTAGGCGTTAGGTTTTATGTTCCATTACATTATGGTAAATTACACTGTAGTAGCCATGTAGGCGTAAGGGTATTCTATCTGTTCTTCCATTGTTCAGCAGACCGGACAGCGGAGACAGTTGATATTGATCATTGTTGGGTTATTTATAGAACAGCAGCCCGATGTTTCTTGCAGAGCAGAGCAGTTGTATGGATGAATCGATCTTTGTTCCACCGTGGATCGATCTCCATAGCTGATGATGTTTGCGTGGACGTAGTTATTCTATAACAACACAAAGATGGTCAATTGAGGGCCCTGAGTTTGAACTCACGATCGATCGCTTAGTAAGCGAACGCGTAACCAAGTGGCTACGAAGACCCCCCTTCCTCTCTTTACATCTAAGGTATTTCCTTATATTTTAATTCTGTCACATGTAAAAGTTCAGCCGTAGTCAATCAACAGAGGAAGGTGATATTCGCTAATCGGATAAAAAATCACAACGATAGTCGTATAATTTCCAATTATTTTCCTATTTCCTTTCTTTTAATAATATCATCGCAAAATCTCATTGACTGATTGCCCCCTTCCACGGCTTTCGTCTCCTGTTGTTCTCAACTGTTCTCACGAAACTGTTGTGTGTTCGTATCCGTGTTACTATATTCTCCGTTCTGCTCGATCTGTTAGCATATTTTTTTTATAATTCAAAGAATTCCTAACATCCATTTAGTTCTAATAAATTGTGTTCTTCCATGGTTATGTTTTTGCTTTCCTGACAAATGTGACTTTTAATGAGTTTTTTGTTTTGTTTTGTTTCGTCTAGCAGCTAAGAATCAGTTTGATCATTTTTCAATGTTTGTCTTACATGTTACGGTATATTTCTTCTTCGTCATCAGGTTCTGTCATCTCTATATTTATTGTTTGGTAATTATTATCGAATAATTGTAGTGGTGGTTTAATATTTTTGTTTGCCTTCTCCATGTTTGCTTGACTTGTTTTTTTTGTATGTATTCCTTCCGTAGGCTGTGTCTAGTTCAGTATTGTTCGTATAAGAAAGCTACGTTTCTTTCTGCGTTTGATCGATTACAGGAGGATTGTTGTTGTTTTTTAGTTTTTTTTTCTGCTAATTCACTAATTATAATAAATATCCATAATAAAACGGCTTATTTCAACAAATCGTTAGACGACTCTTTTTTTGTGTTGCTCTCGTACAAAAGATAAATTCTGCAATAAATCTTTAAATCAGTTTGCTATCAACAATAACAGATATACGTATAAAGTAATCATGTTTACCTAATCATCTTTCAGTAAATATAGGCAAATGTGTATAGTGTGTATGTTTGTTCGCATGTGTGAGTGAAAGTGTGTACATGTGTTCATCTGCAGCTACGCTAGGCAAGTGTTTCGCTCATTCTACAGTCAGGTTCTGGGTATCCCACGTTCGCGCTTCGGGCTCTTTGAGCCTGCTTCCTGCATTCACGTTGAAAAATCTACTGATTTGTTTCGCTCCCAAAACGGTTCTCATCTTATGTGCTGACATTTGACAGAAAGGTACGAAGAAAATTTGTACCTCTCACTTTTTTTTTGCTAGTACCCTAGTAAGTTGATCGTTTCAAATTGATTGGAATTGTTCTGTTCTAATGATTTATCCTGCCTGTTGTCTAACTTCCGCTCAGGTGTGTAATTTTTTTGACATGATATACCTTCGTAAAAAGTAGAATTGGTTTTTGTTTCCGTTGTGAACTCTATCTGGTTTGCAAGATCGCATTTGGCAACACGGTTATTCATTGGTATGTTTATTTTTCGTTCTTTTTATTTTAAATCGAATATGATTCTGGGCTACGGTAGAAAGTACTGTATTTGTGCTAACATCCAGATAAAAATGGGTATTATCGACTAGACTTTTTCTTTTTTTTCTTTTCAATATCAAAGATGGTTTTGAAATAGCTGAGTTTTTTCTTTCTGATTCAAGCAGACAAACGGGTGAAACGGGTTATAGATTTGTTTTCGACTAGAAGTATTGATGTGTTGCGAGTTTACTACATGTGAAAATGGGTGCTCGTAAAATTTTGTGCTGCATCTCGCGGTCTTGCGTTATGTACACAATTGTTTTTAGTTTTATCTTGCTTCAATAAGAAAATGATCAGCTACATGTTGCTGCTGGTTAATGGTAGGATAAACGAGCGTTATAAGTTTTTCTCAATTTGGGAGTCTAATGGTATGTATCGTATTATTTAATTCTTGCTTGTTATTTTTACAATTTCATTAAAGTTGACGGCAGTGATGAAAACCCTTGCATGTTTGGTCACATTCTTCTCGTTCACATTGCAACGGCGGAACATACGGTTGAGGCGGCGGCGCCGTTTTCCCTTCCGATGATTTTGGTTTATTTTATGATCGTTTGAATAATAATGCACTTGTACGGAATCAATTGAAGGATGAATCAATGAAGAATTAGTTGCATGGACATCGTGGTACTAACGCAGATTACAAACATGAAATCGACCACAAAGTATATTTGAATGATACGTCTTAAGCCATTCTCCGCGAGACCTGTAGACTACGAGGGCAGTCCGATAAGTACTTAGTCCACGAAAAAACAAGGGAAAAAGTGGCAATTTATTTCTCAACATAGTCTCCTTTTAGCTCGATACACTTGACCCAGCGATGCTCCAACTTCTTTAATCTATCTGAATAGTACGTTTTCTCGAGGTCTGCAAATTAGGCCTCCGTTACGGCGATGACCTCCTCATTCGACTCAAATTTCTGCCCGGCGAGTGACTTTTTCAAGTTTGGAAACAAAAAAAGTCGCACGGGGCCAAATCTAGAGAATACGGTGGGTGGGACAGCAGTTCGTAGTGCAATTCGACCAATTTGGCCGTGGCGACGGCGGAATTTCCATTTTTTCCATTTTTCTAAAATCCGCAAACACGCCCACTTCCACACACGGTCAAAATAGAACTACGAGCCCGATTTGGTTGAAATTTTGACAGTAGCCGTTTACGAGAATGTACTACACGATAAGTAATCTCTTTTGCGATACTGATACCATCGGGCGATGAGGCTAAGTACTTATCGAACCCCCCTCGTATATGTACAGGGTTACTGCCACCGATTCTCAAAACTGTATTATTCAAAATGGGTAAATTAAACAAACATTTCAGTAATTTTATTTTGCAGTGTAGTCAAATGCCAACATGACTTGTGTGTCTGCATTAAAAATTGATTCATTTGTGCGATTGAGATGCAGTCTTCAGAATGCAACGCGGTGCTGATATGCAACAAGTGTTCTGTACTCAATTGAACCTTCACTCCTTGTATACACATGCGCTTTGGCGAATGAACACGCACCGAAACATAGATGAAAAATCTTGTTGTCAACATTGTTCACTTTAAGGTGTGAACATCGTTACTGCACAGTGTTTATGAACCTCTTTTCTAAACCGCGCTTGAATCCGTGCCTTTGCTTTCTCTGTTAACTTATTCTTCTTCGCCCAAGCACATACGGTTGGTATGGATGCAGCGATGTTGTTTTTATGCTTTGCCAGAACGACCGAAGAAAAAAGGGGCGGTAAAATTTGATGTGTGTAAAATGAAACGCGATGAGAAGCGATGTTTCGTATCTGAATTCTGCACTCTCGTGTCCAATGAGTTTGGTACACTTCGTCTCGTCTGGCAAACAGAGGGTCTCGAAATCCCATGTTATCGGGAAGTGAGTTCGACTGGTAGATGCGAATGTTTCAGTCATCCATGCAACGTATTTTGAAGAAGAACTTTGGACTTAAAGCTTACAGAGAACAACGCGTTCACCGTCTCATTGGCAAGCAGAAGGTAACAGAAGTTCAAAGATGTCGTAGCGGTATGCGAGTTGTGAGATCCTCTTTTCTGATAAGAAAATGTTTTTGTTACATGATCAACCAACAGAACTATTGAGTGTATTCAGCACTGCTTCCAGAGATTCCCCGGGTTAATTTGGTCATCTAAAGGTTTAAATATTTTTCCCGAGATATGATTTTTGGATGTTTTTCCAATAGTTATAAGTTACTACACGAGGTTCTATATTTACAATGTTTTGAAGACCCATATACTTCACCTTGTCAAACAAAACTACTAGAATCAACCACATAGCTTTCAACAAGACCCTTCACCATCACAACAGTCACTTTTGGATCAAGTTGTTTCCCGGAATCAACCCAGTATATTCATGGGCCGGGGTATAATAGAATTTTGTTCCCCAAAAAATACCCAGAAATAAGCGAGTTTGTTTTATAGTAGTAATAGAACGTAGGTGAGCGGTACTGCGTTTAAATTCCCCTTCTAACAGAATTGTTTTCAATGTCTCGTCGTCTGGTCTACATAAGCACTCCCAGATTGTTCCTGGTGCCATCACTCATTTGATGTGACTCCACGAAGCGTTGTGCGTCATGATAAGGTACTTAACGAGTGCAATTCCTCCATGTGAAGGCTTGGATGGTGAGGCATATAGATGGACCAGGAAATCCAGTCCAGTTCGGAGGAGATAAACGGTCGGAGGAAGACGATCAAACGTGCTGCACAAAATGGTGTCATCGCTGGTGGGCGGTCCTCCAGCTGATATTCTTGTGCTCCGTCGGACCGAATGGAATCCCACAATCCCAATTACAAAAAAAAACTGAATTATTCACTCCACTGTTTTTAAATATTTTTTTATGTGGGAATGTATGTTCCCTTTGCCTTGATTTTTTTTTTTATTTTCCAATGCATAAAAAAGACGATAAGAGAAATGTCAAAGGAAAACCCATTATCGAGAAAGAAATGTTTTACGCGAAGCTGGAGGTTGTCTACGACAGCTTTTCGCATAGAATCCTCAAGATCGTCATCGGGGTCATGAACGCTCAGATCGGGAAGGAAGCCATGTACAAACCGGTGATAATATGTGTGAACTTTGTGGTCTGGTAGACCAATGTAGCTTCTTCCCCTGCATAGACAACATCAAGGCCATGTGTAGATCCCATGATCTACGAATCATAAGCCAAATTGATTATCTTCTCACCGATGGGTGGTTCTTTCCGGCTCACTATTCATTAGCGGTATGCATGCGCTCAAAGCTTTCAACTTTGTATCAGATTCGACAGAGCCGTGCGCCGCGGCTCAAACCCCAAAGTGCTAAGGAAACGTGCAGTGGCTTGAAGCGAAGCTACTCTAAGCTAAGAAATTTGATACAGTCTCTCTCTCCTGTCTCTCTGTTTGTCTCTCTTTCTTTTTTTTTCAAATACGGCTGGTGTACGATCCATACAACCATATGGGAACCCGTGACGAAGACACTAGTCATAGTCATTGGTTTCACACTATCTGATCATGCTGATAATCGGGATGTTCGTATGTTCACGGATGTTCAAGTGTGTTTGATGATTGTGCGCTATCATCTGAACAGATTTCTACAGCTACTAGCAATATTCCTACTTTCGAAGTTCAGTCGGTTCGGCATAAGCGCGGAACAGATCATGCTACTGGTCGTTCTCCGAAGTTATGGAAGTCTGCCACGATGTTCTTAACCTATGAAAAACCGATTAGTGGAATATTGGCAACTACAGAGGGAATTCATACCTATCCGCTGTATCGTAACTGTTTAAATTGATCGCTATGGATTCAGTGTCCTCGTTCTTCAAGCACTATATAAGTAGCGATCAACACGGATATATGTTGCTCCCTTTTTGCAATTACGTCGTCGACAGCGTGGTCGAAAGGTTCCAAACCGACACTATCTACACCGATTTAACAGTCGCTTTCAACAAGATTTATCACGAGATCGTTATCGTCAAGTTGGCATAGTTAGGTATCATTAGGACTTTGCTATGTTGGTTCGAATCTTACCTCAAAGGACCGCGATTAACTGTTTCAGTCGGAGAAAACAGCTCGGATCCGTTCGGAGCAATTTCTAGAATCACACAAATAACCCATTCGGGTCCAGTAGTTTTCATAATCTACTCCGATGATATTTTTTGGTTCTAGAGGAACTCCGAGATACATTTGCCGACAATTCGAAGATATATTTCCGGATCCGATCAACTGCTGATGCTATCTTTCTCTAACGGCAGTTGGATACGGTCGCTTCGAGGAATTCTTTCAATTGTATTGCAATCAACCCTGGGCGGCTGCTCGCTTTAGCCTTGACCTGGGCCCAGGTCAAATTCGCATCGATTAATTTCCTTGTTGAGGCTGCGTCGCCACAGGCCTCTGAGTCTACCTCTGCTGCGACGTCCTGCCGGATTCCAATATAGTGCTTGTTTGCAGATTTCGTTTCCGCTCCTTCGTAGTGTGTGGTTGACCCTCTTCCACTTACGTTCTCGAATCTCAGTTGATATCGGCTTCTGGTGACACCGACGATGGAGCTCGACGTTCGAGATCCAGTTGTGAGGCTACCAGGCACGAGTTATGTACCGCAGGCATCGATTGACGAAGACCTGTAGCTCCTGGGTGTTCTCCGCGGATACACACCACGTCTCGCTGGCCTTCAACAATACGGATTTAACGTTCGAGTTGAAGATTCAGATTTTGGCGTGAAAACTAATCTGGTTGGATTTTCACACATTTCGTAATCTCGCAAAAGCAGCCATTCGACGCTATCTGGCAGCCAAGACATTGAAAGCTTTCTACGATCTCCACTGCTTGCTTCGCTACTGTGAATTTGGGGCAATTGTCCACGTTTACATCCAAGGATTTGGTCTTGTTGACGTTGATTTTGAGATCTGTCGCAGAGGAGCGTTCGGCAAGGTCATTCAGCTTACTCTACATATCGAAGCGCCATTGTGCTAGTAGTACAACGTAATCAACCAGTTCGGTGTCGTTCAAATGTTCCATGATAACAGGCTGCCAAAGCCCACGGATCGGTACGTGGTCAATGAACCCACCATGATCTCGTCAATTACGAAGAGGAACAGTAGCGGCCCGTTCTGGTCGGGGGAATTTTTCGTCAAAGAAATTTCCTCCGACTTGCACTGTGATCACGCGTATTCTAGAGCTTGCCATTCAGAATGCATTCAAGGCGTGTTATTTGGCATAGAAATCTCAACTAAGTACTAATAAAAATGACGCAAGTAATACTACGTTGAAACGGCGAAGTTCCTCTAGGAACGTTAGTGCCATTGAAGAAGAAGAAGAACAGTAGCGGTGATCGTATACATCCTTGCCTCAGGCGAGATTGGGTCGGATGAGGCGTTATGATCCCTTTTTCATCTCATCCTTTCCCACACTACCTAATCTCGTTTCACACCTAGTGAAATTCAATTATCGAATTTCCTCAACCCTCAACCCAAAAATAATTATACTTCCCCGTCCGCAAGCTATCTCTCTCTTCGTTTGTCTTTTGGTGCGATGCTTCTCCCAGTAATAAACAAATGATTTTTTGTGTAGAGTTAAGCAAAATATGTAAACTAGTATTTGAGCCAAATGTTTGTCCAAAAAAAGGGTTATAAGAATACACGTGAAACAACGAACACTCGTGTGTACTCATTTAAACCGAAAGTCCAACAAAACACTTACCACATGGCGACCGTGACAGGACACGAATCAGCAATCTTCGGACTCTGTCTTATGCAGGACTCTGCACGTGAAAGCCTCGTACTGCGTTTCGATGAGGTCGACGATTTTAAATGGAACTCCTTTGCGTTTCAAGGCACCCCACAGATTTTCGTGATTGAGTCGGTCAAAAGCTTTTTCGTAGTCAATGAAAACCAAATATAGGGACTCTTGGAATTCGTTGACCAGGTCCAGGATGATGCGGAGCGTGACAATATGGCCCATACAAGATCTTCTGGCTCGGAATCCTGCCTGCTGTCATCGGAGAGTCGCGTCGATCTTCTCTTGTACCCGTTCTAGGATAACTTTGCACAGAACTTCCAGTACAATACACAGTAATATGATGCCTCACCAATTATCGCACACAGTTGTATCCCCCTTCTTAGGATCCTTCACTAAAACGCCCTGCATCCAGTCGATCGGAAATGTCGCGGTGTCCCAGATATTCGAGAATAGTTGATACAGCATTCGTGCGCATAGCATAGGGTCAGCTTTGAGCATCTCTGCTAATATGCTATCGACCCCGGGAGCTTTGTTGGATTTCAAACTCCGGATGGCTGGTTCGATCTCATGCAGCGATTGAGCCTCGGAGTTGACACGAGTGATGCGCCGAACCCTTGGCGGATCCTGCCGGGATGTTGATGGTTGATTGGACGTCGAAACGTGAACAAGTTATTCGAAATACTCAAACCATCAGCCAGGGAGTCCGCCCACGCTCGCTTGTTCCGTCTACAGGAGCGGTTAACTTCCTTCTGCAGAACGCATACCGTTGACGGGCTTTGTTCTTGGCTCCTCTGGTTTTCACCCGCTTAATTGCGGTTTTAGCTTCCCTACGCTCCTCAATCTTCCGTCAGATTCCATCCGTGTTCCACCCATTCCTCCGGGTGCGCAGCTGGTCCAAGTTATTTTCACTACTCTCGGTGAAGGCGTTCTTGATGGCCGTCCACTGTCCTTCTACGTTGCCATCTTTCGAAATCGTGGAGCCGATGTGGCGCAGTATACTTCTCACGCTGAAGGTCACGAGTTCAATTCTCAATCCCGACATTCTTCCAAAAATGGTGATACGCTACTTCACGGAAGCTAGACGAATTGGACTACTGATTAATAGTCAAAACAAAATAGGAAGCTCTATGGAGAACAACATTAGCTCACCATCAAGGGCCATCGTAGGCGGCGACGAGCTTGAGGTGGTTATTGAGCTCGAATATTTGGGATCAATAGTGACCGCTGACAACAACACCAACAAGGAGATCCAGAGACGCATTCAATCTGGAAGAAGTACCATGCGAAATAGTAGTGTGCCTCTGCACAAAGTTGTCTCGTACTGCAGAAGGTGCTGCAAACTGTCTACGGTGTAGTAGAGATGGAAGACGGAGAATGACGGCGTCGCATAATACCGTGAAAATGTCTGGTTCGAATTCTCCATTTGAGTAACTTTTTGGGCATCGAGAGCAAAGGAGCATAGCATGCACCATAGATCGACTAGATCGAAATGTTAGTGATGAAACGCCTGTGATCCTGTGAGCTTTGTTGTGTCAACACACAGCATCCCGGCTCTAGACTGCTTGATAAGGTTTCTCACGAGTGAATCTGTCTACAGAACTGACAAGTGGGTACCTACTCTAATGCTCCATCAGTGTTCATTTATAGTTAAATTTTAGGGGAATAAACGGCCCAGAGTGCCTCTAGATCAGCCACGACGAACTCAACGTCCTGCTAGTTATCTAGGCTAAATTAGTGCTATGACAAGGAAGACCGACATCCACTCAATGATCAACACAAACGTATTGCCCGTTTCGAGGTCCTTCCATTTCATGTCTTGTGAGATGATGTTATAGCGTGGGTTTCAGCAAAAAATAAGGCGCTGTATCTCAAGTCTTTCTGGTTTGATTGTGTTATTGTAGTAGAAACAGGTTAGGTAAAATTGGTTATTTTTAACATTTGAATTGCAAGGATATTCCAATTGATTCCGATACAGTTGCACGATTTCGATTCCGGAATTCTCTCTTCTTGAATCTTTTTTTTTGCCACCCATTGAATCTGAAAAAAGTATAATCGCGTAAAACAATTAAGTGCACCATTTTGACTTGAAAACTGAATATGGGGAATATGGGGCTTCAACAGACACCTTCGCAATCTATCCGAACTCGTTTTCTTCATTTTTTTATTTATTTTGTTCTTCAAGCCGATTACCGATTCGCACCAATTCATGTTAAACTTTCTTTTATTGCTTTTCGAAGTTGTTGTGTTGGTTCAGGTTTTGTTTTTGATTCATTCATTCAAATCGTCCCGATATTAGTATGTATATTTTTGATTCGCCCCAGCGTCCGAACTACCTTAGGGTTTGAGAATACGCTAAGTGTGCTTTTGTTTCAGTAATCTTAAAATTGTTTGTTTTTCGTTTCGTTCACTTCTAGCTTTTTTTGTTGATTCAGTTTGTTCGCGCCCTTAGATGCTACAATGTATGATAGTTGCAAGAACTTTGTTTTCGTTTATCTACAATCAAACGTTCGTTCGATTCGGTTTTTTTTATTATTTTCTTAACTTATTCTGTTTTCTATTGTGAATTCTAACGATAGTTCTCAAAGAAATGTTCATGTGTTGTATATTTTCGGCAGAACACGAAGTAATACATTTGGGCGATGGTTTGTTTTTTCTCTCTCTCATGAAATCGATATTGAAGGGATAAAAACTGACCGGAAATGCATCGAATATGTGTGAATGTTTTTGTGTCCTATCTGGAGGATTCTAACGCTATTTGTTTACCACTACTTTCTGCCTTACATTACACCTTAACCAACCCTCGAGCGCAAAAAAGAACAGACTGTGACTGAACCGAAGTGAACCACTTCGGTAGATTGTCATCAGTGCTGCGCCTCGGGTTATTTGTTCACTTGTTGTTTTGTATTTATTAAGTACTTTCAAGTTTGATTTTCACAGTAAATGAGCTATATTTTTCCAAAACACCACAAGTTTCTTGCTCGAAGAAAAACTTTCACCGCTCCGCTTTTTCCTCTTTGTTTTTTTTTTGTTAGCTCGCTTCTCTTCCTCATGTTGTCTTCGTGATTGTGCTTCGAGTATCAACACTTGCTAAAGTCTTTCTTTGATCATCGCTTTGGTGTTTGAGAGTTTCTTTTTTTGTTAATTAAATTTATTACTTTTCGGTTGTGTTTTGGATTTAATTTATCTAATTTTTTACTGATTACCCTACGAAAATTTGTTATATGATAACTTTTCTTCAATCAACTGTTTTAATTAACACTCAGTTTCCTGAAAGGAAGTACTTATCGTCTATAGTTCTAGTATTAGGTTATTTCTCAACTCTTTGAACTTACTTTCAACCTAAATATGGTTTTGGCTCTTCCGCTGGCGCTGTTCGCCAGCGCTCTTCGCTCTTCTTCTTCAAAATAACCTGTAATAAAATTATGTTAATTTCTTGAGTGTGTCTTTTCTTCTTTCAAATATATATAAGTGTTTATATATGACGCTGCGTGTGGAGCAGTCGTGTTTTTTTTCTTCATATATATATATATATATATATATATATATATATATATATATATATATATATATATATATATATATATTTGCGAAAAAGAGATTTTATTTAATCATATTAGATATATAATTACTAATGGTTCATGTAGGATTTTGTTTGTAACTCAATACCTAGCGTATTGAGTTCATTTCTGAATCGTATTATCTCCGCGTAAAACCGTAATACGCTTGTTAATTTGTATGTGGGTGAGCTGATTTGTTTCATCAACTCTTGAAATGATGCTCTTCTTTGACCGATATTGCCTTCACAGATTTTCTTGTCAATTTTACGTCTTATTGTGAAATAGATTTTATATTTGCATTTTTAGTGTTTTTTGGTTTGTATAGAATACATTTTATGAGTATGACTCACTTCGGTTTGCTGCTCCACTCTAAAAGTATGTTTTGCTTGTACTGTTGTAATGCAGTAAATAGTTCGATAAGAAAGAGGAAAAAGGCAGTCTCTAGTATGTTAATCGTCGAAAATACTGTTCTCGTGTGTTCTAGATGCATTATTCTCATTCAGTTAAGAGATTTTGTTTGTCTTTTATGTTCTACCTTGGGATTTTTTTGGAAGATTGATAGAAGTTTTGGCCCAATCTGAATCGTTTGTTCTTTATTCTCCAATTCTAGCTGCCTTCAAGGGAGCTAGTAAATGTTTATTGATGCTTTGAAATATAACCCCTTGAAAACGGACTGAGCTCGACCGCACCTGTAGAAACACACAGAAACAAACCGCTACACTGGCAACACTGCCTTCAGTTTATACTTTATACAGTGTCGCACTAACTGCAGTTCGCACTGAGATGTTTCACGGGTTGGCACTCGGGTTCACCAATATAACTATACTAAACTGTCAAGTTCCGAGTATTGTTTTGGAAAATCTAAAAATGAAGACTATGGAAATGGAAAACCGGAAGCTTTTGTTTTTGTATTATTGGAATCGTAATCCAATTCGGATTCAGATTTTGAAGAGTATATTCGCGTAGACGGCATTAAGCTACGTGTGCTTTTATTGGGAGGCGAAAATAATGATGGATATTCAGGTGGAATAAACATGCTTTCAGTATCAAAATTATGAATGAAAATTTACTTTAACGTATAAAATATTTATTTTATGTGATGAAATAAGAGGTTTTTTTCCGATATCGCAGAAACATATCGAACGCCAGCTGTGTCGAATGAGGATTTTATATTATAATAGTAATAATTTGTGGAACAAACAGGAAATGCATCGGAAAATGGTTGAGTGAGTGTCAGAACTACAGGTGTTAGGTAATCAAACAATATGAAGTAAAACTTGGCCCTTATGATCTGATAGAGAATAATTTATCTCCCAAGCACCAATATCGCCACCAGACGTCGACACTGTACATTTGTCATCGCAAATATAAACAAATCAGACTATCTAACGCACACCAACAAACCACCGCATTCGTGAAACTGAAAACGTTTTTTTATCACAGAGTCAGTTTGGCACTGACTCAGTTTTAAAAACGAATTCGCTATTAGTAACTCATACTGAGCATAATGTCTAATTATTGCTAAACAGTAATTCAGAAAAAAAATGGGTGGGTTTTATCTATGATATAACCGCAAGGTTGACGTGGGACTATTTTAGCGTAATAATCATTTGTTTGTTTTGATTAAATTTTTTATTGAATGAAACAATTCCCGAATTCAATATATTTGCTTTGTGGGTAAAAAGATTGTATAATTCCATATAAGGTCAATTCATGCATTGTGATAGATTATGTTCTTCGTTACAAGTAAATTTAATGACAGTCTTTTACGTTTGGTATGATACCTAGGACAAAACAAGTGAACGGGAGAATTATCAAACGATTATTTTATTTAACGTTTCCTTCTGAAAGATGCGAGTGCAGAAGTACCCCCGGAAGACCGTTTTAAGGAAACATATTCTAGTTTGCACAAAGGCAAGCGAGTACAAAAGTACTCGCAGTTTGCATTTATTTGCTGAGCCGATTTCACATTTCAGTCGGAACAAAAATACCCCCGAGTTCCATGTATTTCCAATGCCGATTTCCCCACGCTCCATGGATTTGAAGTCTGTGGTAGGGAAACACATTTCAGTCGGAACAAAAACACCTCCGATTTCCATGTATTTCCAATGCCGATCTCTCCAACGCTGCTTGGTTTTGAAGTCTGCGTTAGGGAACACATTTCGGTGAGAACAAAAGTCCCCATACTTTCATGTATTTACAATGCCGATTTTCCCTAGGCTGCTTGGTTTTGGTGGCTGTGTTAGGGAAACCGTAGATCGGGCCAATCAAAATGAGGCAGCTAGGGCGTTTAGATAACGCTTAACATTTTAAAGTTATTCAATTGTTTATCTAATGAAAAATAACATTTTAATTATTGCGATAGAAGCGTAGAAATATTCCCTATCAATTGATGCAAACATCTTTCCGATCCAGTAAGAAATGTTCGAGTTATAAGCATTCGGAATCTTTCATTTTTTCCTGCATGTTCTGTGTTTATGTTTTCATTTTACCCCCCATATACTCCGGTTAGACGTAGTCCCACGTCAACAAATGCCAGGAAATCGAAAGGAAGTGTTTTGTAATATTCTTTATATTCAATTTTGTAGGATATTTAACACGAATCGGTCGAAATAATTGGAATCCAAGTTTCTAGAACAGAATCCATTCTCAGTTATATCCTCAAACGTCTTGATTCTCCTGAAGATGGAAAGATCTCAAGAGCACGAACAACAAACACAAGATTGCAATAGATATTTTCTAAAAGTTAGGCTTGTTAACGGGTGAGTCATAAGTAGCGGGACTTAATTCATGTCACGTTTTCCGCTAGAGAGAGACAAACAGCTGTGTGTGGTTTTATTTTCCTCTTTGTGAGCGTTCTTCGTGCTGAGTGCTAAGTTTCGCTTTCGTTTGTTTACGATGTAGGTCGCGGAACAGAGTTTTTTATTCCGAGAGCACGTTTTTCGGATCAGAGAAATTTCTCGTCGGATCGGACGATCCAATCAAGTAGTGCTCAATTATTTGGCGAATCCTCAAGGATACGGTAAGAAGAAGAGAGCTCCACGTAAATCCAAGCTCTCTGATCGGGATAAGCGGGAAATAGCTAGAACAGGTCGCATGTGCAAATAAAGCAATATTTCAACTACTTAACTGCTCGGGTGACAATTCATCAAATTGTGGTAAAAAATCCTCACATAAAGAGGGCTTAAAAGGTTAAATTCCTCACCTTGCAAGCAAGGCGCTTATATCAATGTATAACAGGTGAAGCAACATCATCACTTCAATAAGAAGGGGATTACGGTTTGTGGAGCGGGGGTTGTTTGTTTTGTTATTGCTAGGATACGCTAGTGGATATGAGAACGAAATTCTACAAAATCATTCTTTCTTTTTCACATAAATTCGCGAAACCCGAACATAGTAGGCATCGTTCGAACAAGCGTCGTAGCAGTTTGTAGAGAGCCGCCGGCAGCGTTCTGATGCTGTTTGTAAACAATACCGACAGCATTTCCAATATGGCTGAAAGTGCATTTCATATGATTGTTTCACCTGGTACATATAGAGGCGCCTTGATTCGGACCAAGGCGCTTAAATCAATGTATAACAGGTGAAGCAACATAATCACTTCAATAGGAAGGGGATTACGGTTTGTGGAGCGTGGGTTGTTTGTTTTGTTATTGCTAGGATACGCCATTTTTGCATTTTCACATGCGAGAGTAGTGGAAATGAGAATGAAATTCTACAGAATATCCCTTCTTTTTCACATAAATTCGTGAAAGCCGAACATAGTAGGCATCGTTCGAAGCGTCGTAGCAGTTTGTAAAGAGCCGCCGGCAGCGTTCAGATGCTGTTTGTAAACAATACCGACAGCAATTTCAATATGGCTGAAAGTGCATTTCATACGATTGTTTCACCTGGTGTATATAGAGACGCCTTGCTTGCAAGACGTCTGAGTTTTGCCAAAGCTCACATGAACCGACAGTGGGGCATGGTATGTTGTGACAAAGAATGTTTTCAAAAGAATACATTTTGCTATATACCATAACGAAGAGTTCTTCAATGTATAGGTTATCTTCACTGATGAAAACAAGTTCAATTTGGATGGTCCTGATGGTTTCAACGGGTACTGGCGTGATTTACGGAAGAAGGAACCGTATTTTTCAACCAGGAATTTTGGTGGAGGCTCGTGCATGGTTTGGGCGAGGTTCAACGCAACCGGAAAGCTCAAAATAGCTTTCACATCATTCAAGGACATGCACATGTTCTGGAATCCTACCGTTTTTGCGTGGATATCGTCACATAAAAAATCACATTCCAGCAAAACAATGCTTCTATTCATACCAGCAAGTAAACTAAGCAATGGATTAAGGGCCAAAATCTAATTTTTTGGACTGGCCGGCTCGCTCTCCAGACTTGAATCCTGTTGAAAATCTTAGGGGGGATCCTTGTACGCAGAATCTACACTGGGGGAAAACGGTACACCACGATTGAAGAACTCAAGGTCGCAATTTCGGAAAAATTGAAAAATAGTATTCCAACACTAATTTTGAACGTTATTAGTCGAAATGGCAAGGATACCAATTATTGACATGTGAATCAGCCTATCGTTTTGAATTTTTCATTGATAATATTTATGAATTTTGAAATGGTCTTATAGAAACTGGACAGTTTAAATTATCATATTTAAGCACAATAAATAAACAAACAACTCTTTTGAACGGAATTGACGTTAAATATACTTTATTCTAAGCAGTCTACAATGTATGAATGAATCTAGTTGAAATTCTAACACGATATTTTGCAGAGAGATCGCTCAAATCGATCGATTTGATTCCTTTTGCCATTGGCACATCGACATCAGGGCGATCTTCACGTCTGCGTTTCATGCCTGAGCTGGGCCAGACTGGAGCTACACTCACTGAGCGATTGCGTTGTGGATTTACCGAAATGCCGTCAACTTTTTTTCCCAACTCAGCAACGATATCGTGCAGTTGCTGAACTTGTGATGGCAAATCAGCGAGCGTAGGTGTTGTAACCGATTGTTGTTGATCAGTTATATAACTGCGAATTGATCGTCCTTTCAACTCCTCTCTGCAGGAATGACAAACAAACATGATCTTTCCAGACGAGAATGTATCCTTCAGGTTCCGTGTGATTAAACCACAGCATTGCTGGTTGTTGTGAAAATAAGCCTCTCAAAAACCGCAACGTATTGGCTCAAGATCATTGATGGCGGTTTGACATTCTCCGCATAGTTTCTTAGCCATTGCGCTTGAGATAGAATGCAATGATTAACGCCGGCAAGTAGGCTGTATCGGTGTATGAGATAATTTATAGCTGACTCAAAAACGCGTTGTTTTGCTTCATACACGAGAACACTTCACTTGTAAAGACACTCAGCGGTACGATGAATCGACACACAAATGAGCAGACGCAACAGAGAAGCGCTAATGTACGACACGAGCTTGTAAACAAAAATAAAAACGATTCAAAAACACAGAAACAATGGGAAAAAAGCACGACCAGAAAATGTAGTTTGTTTATATACAAGCAGTGATGCCAGTTGGATTCTCAAATGAAAGCATGAAAAAAATTGTATTTTCCAGGGCAATCAGCTTGTACCGTAATGGGATTATTTCGATAAATAAATTAATTGAAAATTGTTTTAGAAATTCAACAACTTATATTCCTTCAGAACTCCGCTGACAATGATCCTATAAAATCCAACCATGCCATACGTATGGCATTTATTCGATATCTTATTAGTAGTTCCAGTTCTAGAAAAAAACCTTTGAGCTTTAGCTAAATATAAGTTGTGACCACTTGTATTGTAATGACAAAAGTGACCAGATGGGCGTGAATAGCCAAAATGGAGAGATAGCTGACTACCAAAGCCACGGAAAGGTAAAAGAACATGTCAACATTCATCTTTTCATCAGCCATGATTGAGGTTTCGGCCAACATTTGCTTCATTTGCGATACTTCATCAAACAACCCTGCCTATTCTTGTCCAGCATACACTAGTTCTTCCGGCTTATTTAACACGTTAAGCCCTGACCGAGCTAGAGGACCAAAGATGAACCTTTCGTTTGACTCACGTTGGTCCCTGCGGATCAATAGGGCACTTTTATAAAAATCATTATAAATCTTTATAAAAATCAAGTCTTTATAAAAATCAATTTTTCGATTTTGTTGCTGTCGTTTCCTGCTGACACTATCTAAACAAAAAGTCCACTGTTTGTGCGATGAAACCAGCTCAACGTATTATGACATAATCATAATGACATGACATAATCCTACGCGGGACATTTTGTTGAAATGCGGGACTGTCCCGTAACGCGGGAAAGTTTTTCCGAAGTAAATACTAGCTTATACGAAACTTCCGTATGATACTTATTAGCCATCTCAGGAGGCAAATGACATTGGCATTAATTTGCAATGCCAATTTCCTCACGCTCCATAGATTTGAAGTCTGTGTTAGGGAAACATATTTCAGCCGGAACAAAAATACCCCCGACTTTCATGTGTTTGCAATGCCGATTTCTCCAACACTGCCTGGTTTTGAAGTCTGTGATAGGGAACACATTTCGGTGAGAACAAAAATCTCCATACTTTCATGTATTTGCATTGCCGATTTTTACAAGACTGCTTGGTTATGATGGCTGTGTTGGGGAAACCATGAATCGGGCCAATCAAAACGAGGTAGTTAGGGCGTTTAGATAACGCGTAACATTTTAATGTTATTCAACTGTTTATCTAATGAAAAATAACATTTTATTAAGATGCGTAGAAATATTCCCTATCAATTAATGCAAACATCTTTCCGATACAGTAAGAAATGTTCGAGTTATAAGCATTCGGAATCTTTCATTTTTTCTTGTATGTTCTGTGTTTATGTTTTCATTTTACCCCCCTAATACTCCGGTTAGACGTAGTCCCACGTCAAAAAAAAAACTGATTTCACGATAGTCGACAGATCTAAACGCAATACTCATTTGCACTATCTTCTGAACTACAGCCGTTTCCGAAAAATGAAGAACAGACTATGCCAAAACTTTTATCTCATTGACTGCTGAAAAGGAAAAAAGCCAAATCATGATACAGGGTCAAAAATCAAAAATAAAATCCGACAATAACTAGTGACTCAAAAGTGTTTTACTTTGAGTATGGGCGATTCCTGAACTAAAACATTGCTGACTTCAAAGCACTTCAAGAACTATCGTTTGCGACTGTCTCCGGATTCGTGTTTGAATTTCATTTTCGTATTTCTTAGAGTATTCATAGATAGTGTTTTTTTTTGTTTTTGTTGCTTTAATATTTTGGTGGTGATAGTTTTTGTACTTTGCATACAGCAAGGGGCACTTCTTACGTGTGTGAGTGTGTCCGTATGTTCGTCCTTCCGTTCTCCTTTGTTTGATTTCTGCTTTTGGGCTTTGATTCTGTTTAAATGACGTTTGAATCGCTTACCGCTGGGCCAAAAGTTTCGTTCCAACTAAAGAATAAAGGATGTTCTTTCTGCTCTAAACGAATGATGAAACCAACCAATCGTAATCGTTAATTTTCTACGCTATTGCAACAGTAGTTTTCATTTCATCGCTCGCTACGGGAGAACAAAATAAAAATAATAATAATTACATAATGATGAAAAAACAACTCACTAAAAATAAAAACTTCTTTGAAACACAAAAATAAGTGTTGAGTGTGTGTCAATCATTTCGTTTTCTGTTTTGCATGCTTTTGTTCGCTTAGTATACAACAACATTGACTAATACAAATTGGCTTAAAATAATACTTATCGCGTTCAGAATCCTGCTATCGCCTCTCACTGGGGATAATAATTTCGAAACAAGTAACAAACCCTACACGTGTGTATGATTTAACACTCAACGCGTCTGTCATCTTTCGATTTGTACGGGAATGAATTTTTCTTTGTGATTCGGTTTGGCTCTAATTTTCCTCCTTGTCCTATATTTGAATTGGGCTAAATAGATAAAAAGCGGAACACATTATTTATCCCTTCCTCTCTTATCATCTCTCCACCTACGTTTGTTTTTGTATCTTTTGCTGTTTCTCAGTTTGATTCGCACTGACTTTTTGTTAGAAGTATTTAGTTTGTTTGTCTGCTACTGTTTGGATTCGTAAGATGTATTAGACCCTATCGCAATACTCGAATAACACCTGTGAAAATTGTTGTTCATACTCTGTTATTAGTTTGGTTTTAATAATGATTACTACCATTGTGTTTCTCTTCATATTATAACCTATCAACTAGTAGACTTTTCAGTTTATCTATAATTACTAGCTTGTTTTGTTGTTCTTTTTTTTTGGTATCTTAACATTTGTTTTCTTTTTTTTGTTCGAGTGTAGAAAAAAACAGTTTTTTTTAAATTCATTACTCTTCCGTATGGGTGTGGGTGTGTTGAGTTGCTACGCGACCACGCGTAAAGTGTTCGTGTACGCGAGAGATTGGGAGTGTATGTGTGAGTGTGTAATGTTTAAGTTGTGTCAAGACGACGACGGCGACGACAACGGTGGTGACAACGACGATGTTGAAGCGTATTCGATACAGTACTGCACATCCGTGTGTGTGAGTGTGCAGCATGTGTTTGTCCGTGCACGATGGGAGCACGGCGTAGGGTGGGAGCAGGGCTCTTAAGAGTAGATGGTGATGACTTCTCGGCCTCCTCCTCGCACCATTAGCACTCGCTCCAGGCCTTCAGTTAACACTTCCAGGAATTCCATATCTATTGGCGGACATGGGTTAAGGAAAATGGTTTGGGTTTGAGATTGCTGAAATTCTGAAAAAAAGTTAGCATTTCACATACAGACCATAGCTGCAAATTGGCATGACGATCGATGGTATTTGCACAAGAGATATTCTTTTGTTAATGTAGCTTATTTATTATAAGTATTTAGATCACAGAATTGAAACATCTTCTCCTTCTTAAATGGCCCTACCGTTCCTAGAGGAACTTCGCCGTCTCAACGTAGTATTACTTGCGTCATTTTTATTAGTACTTAATTCAGATTTCTATGCCAAATAACACGCCTTGAATGCATACTGAGTGGCAATCTCTAGAATGCGCGTGACCACAGTGCAAGTCGGAGAAAATTTCTTTGACGAAAAATTCCCCCGACCAGAACGGGAATCGCACCCGAACCCCCGCCATGTTAGGTGTGACGCTAACCATTCGGCCACGGGAGCACTCGAGCTCCGGAAGTCTATTACAGTAGAACCCCGATTATCCGCTAAAGCGAGTTCTATAGTAATTCTATTGGCGATCTAACGCAAAACGTAAACGATCGGTGAGACATCTGGATTTTGTTTTTGAACTAAGAAAATGATGCTAATGTAACCTAAAACTCAAAAACAAATCACGTATATTTTACTTCCGGGCTTTCCGAGGTAGTTCTCACATGCAGGAATCGTGCATTTTTCTACTTGTGTTTGATTGTGCTCTCGAATTTCCTTCTTTAATTCAACCATTGTCAACATTTTTATAGTTTTCACTACTGAAAGAGGTAAATAAATAACATATTATATATAAAATTGCGCAGAATTAAATTTCTTACAAACTCATCGCAATCAAATAATCTTTTATGATTATAACATTGTAATTTATGGAAAGAACTACAAACCTTCCATAAGCTCACATGGTAAAATTTAAAACCATCATCACTTTCACCGCAGCGCCACCTAGGTGTAGATTTGTACGTTAGATCGCCAATAGAGCTTTCCGAATTTTGCCAGTGTGTGGCATGTCTTTTGTGTTGGTCATAGCTTTAACATTGGGCCTGATCACGAACGGCACTTCACGGTGAAAACGAAGTGAATTGTATACAACGTTATTACGGCTGCCACCGTGTGTGTAGAATCCGGAAGAGTTCATGCGTCGTGACAACTTTGATGAACTCGGTGCTATTATGAATATCACGATACTGTCACGTCACGGGGTATATTTGTCACTTGTGTTTTAGATGGTGAAAGCCAGTCACGCGGAATGGAGTAAGTTTAATTTCGGATTTATTTAGCTTTTTTGCTAACATTTTGAATCTTGTCTTGCTTTTTAAGGAAGAAAAGTTTAACAAATAGCAATTTACCCGCTTGGTGGTATTTTTAGAACGAAATCCTGACGTATCCAGAGGACGTAAGTTTGTTTATTTGGATTCGATAAATGCGCTATGGGGTGTAATAGAGGACTAAAAATGTATCTTCCGTAGACCGATTGAAACATTGTTTTTACGTAATAGATATTTTCAACGATATTGTTTTGAAGACATACACCCAAAGTTAATTTTTAGCACATGTTCTGGCATCCCGATTTATTACATTAAATGAGCTGAAAGATAACATAAAATGTTCTACTCTCCAATACATATATATATATATATATATATATATATATATATATATATATATATATATATATATATATATATATATATATATATATATATATATATATATATATATATATATATATATATATATATATATATATATATATATATATATATATATATATATATATATATATATATATATATATATATATATATATATATATATATATATATATATATATGCTAGAGTTTGCCAAATATACGGCCTAGACCGAGAAAGATATATTCTCGTTCATGTTCTTCTTTATCGTCTTAAGACGCGTCCACATTACGCCGAGCGGCCTTGGCCGCCCGGTAAAACCGACTAAATGTGGACGTACCGCCCGGGCTTGCCGACGTGCCGAAAACCGACTCGAAACAAACCGAACCCAACCCGAAACAAGTGGGTCCGGTTCGAGAAAGTCGAATCATAACAAAACGCAGTAAATTAGCGTTGACGACATTGTGCTTCGTGTGTTCGTGACGGCTTCGTACATCCGATGGGGTTTCGGCTTCGTGTACCCGATGTGGCGTCCACAATACATAACGAACCGAATATGCCGCCTGGTACAGGCCGATCGGTATCATTCGGCATAATGTGGACGCGTCTTTAGAAAACACCTTCCAACTTCATTTTATGATCAGGTGTAATATTATCACACTCCTTTATAATAGTGCTGGCGGCTATATGGATAGCGTGGTCGTGTAAAGTAACTTTGCATTCCAGCCGGCCTTGGTTCGATCCCCATTGACGTACGTCGTATGGACTTTTTTTTGGCACAATCCCAAATGAAAAGAGAAAAGAAAACAGAAAGAGATGTCTGCTCGCATACATACAAACCTTTTTTAAGCTTTTAAAATAGCTCATTATTTGCTCATTTGACTCTCATGCACAGGAAATGGAATCTTTTCTGCCAAAGATGAAATGTTTTCTGCCAACGCTAGTTTTTGTGTACTTTGAATGAAAGAATTTTTAAGTTTCAAATAAGGAAAAAATGAATCTATCATTGCAAAGCTTTTAAATTAATAATTTTTAAATTTTTATCTTTAAATTTTTATTTTTTTAAATGATTTGACCGTTGACCTATACTAAATACATCTCACTATTCAAACGAGTAAGACAGAGCTGAGTACAAGAGTATGCGAGATATCGATTATTAAACTCATGATAGTCATACTTTATCTCTAGAGTAATTTATAGAAAGAGGAAATGACAAGTATTCCTCCTCATCTTTGAACCAGCGTTTGATTCAGCAAACTAACGCACCAAGCAAATGATTCATGGAATGAGTCCGAATAGTTAGCATTGAAATACCGAATCATATTACCGAAATGGAATATTATCTCACACACTTATTAATTTTACCTACATAACGTTCAAACGTCCGAAATTATGCAACCGACATAACGTTCAATCGCCCAAAATTATGCAACTGACATGTCTCTTATAAACGGGAATGAACTCTTCCACTTCACGGAGTTTATTTTTACACGCAACTGTCCGTGACAATGGTGATAGACACAAAAAGATTAAGTGAAGTGTAAGTGACGTGAAAGCGTTTGTGACAGTGATGTTCGTGATCAGGCCCATTGTCAGTCCTCTGGTAAACACGACCATGCAGATGGATAGTTTAATGATTTCTGTATTGATAACACATGCTCAAATATCTTTTTTTCGCGTTAACACTTTATTTCTAGCCCTCTATTGGGTTATTTACGATTCCGCGGATAATCGGGGTTCTACTGTACAGTGAAAACGAGGTTGTGTTGGAGCAAATATGGTGCCGCTTATAGATGCCAATAACTTTTACCGATGTGTATTCGTTGGCTACGGAGAGGAAGTTCCTTTTCGTAGTCGCTGACGGGTCTAACACAGCGATTGTTTGGAAAGGTTTCGTCCATTAACACGTTAAGCCCCGATTTTTTCTTGCTGCGCTCTCCATTCAGCGCGCTCTTGATGCGCGTTTGCACAATATCAGTGTCGGTCTCAGTTCCCAAAGATACTTATTGCATAAATAGAAAATAGTCAGCAATTCGATTAGAAACAAGTCATATTTTGTAAAACATCCGAAAACAATCCGTATATATTTTTATTTTATTATTTTGTAACTGTCAATCCCAGTCAGTCAGCATTTTTCTACCAAAAAGCTCAACGTCGGCCTCTAGGGACTGGCGCTGGGCTCAACGTGTTAACAGCATGAGTTTATACGTATTATACTGTTTCCTAGCGACTCCCGAAATTTTAAAGCTGGAATCCGCAACGGCGTGAGCTACATTTGTTGCCGTCCATGGTGTATGAAATGATGATGATTCTTCCTCTATTTTTAACATCATGGCAACTAATCGCTTTAATAACGTCATCATATATATTCGCAGAAAATGGTTTTGCGATGATCCGCTTTCAAAGTGTGAAGGCAATAAAAAAAAAATTAGCATGTGATGGCTATACCAAAAATAAAATTTTAGAACGTCTTTAAGAAGTGAATCAAACACTGGTACAAGTGTATTGCAGCCTACGGGGATTACTTTAAAGGATTTTTTGAAGATTTAACTTGAAAACACAGTATAGGAACTATCTTGGACCAAACAACTCTTCAGGAATGGTAATCTAAAAAAAAATATAACAAATGAAAAACTAGATGTTGAAGTTAGTAGTGTGATAAGCTAAGCAATCTGCGCACGAATGTGAAATACTTTCTTTCAACAAACCAAAACGCACGACAAACTTAGCTGGATACAGAACAGCTTAGCTAAGCTAATGGAAAGTTTTTTGGCTTTTCTGGGTGGAGAAAGACCAAAAAACATTCCATGGGTATGTTCAGCGAGGGCATCCGAAGTTTGCCCCTGGCGGCGAGACTTCAGAAAGCTTTAGCAAAGGACCACACCCATAGACTAGGAAAACCAGGGAACGCTGGCGGAACTTTTCACTGTCGTACATACCTCTCTAGGTCGTACCAAAGTAATTAATGTCAAGAAAAAGTCGGAAGTGTATCTACCACTTTTTAAAGAAACCTAAGCTTGGAATATTCCTATTTACACTGCCTGTTCTACCAGCTGCCTGTTAAAATAGATTATTAATTAATTTGAATCCTAAAAATTGTCTGGTCCAGATAGCATCAAATATAAATTCTTACGTGGGTCGCGTGACTCGATTCGAAAGCGATACACAAAATGATATCACTGCTTAGTAGACGATGACTCTGAATTGAAATGGTCTCAGTTACAGTTGAAGGTATGAGGAGTCAGTAGGCATTTGGCAGACATCACATTTCTAGCGGGTTTTTGTTAAACAACTGATAAAGCTCTAGTCACTAAAAACACGGAAACTCTGGAAAATTCTACCACGTTTCAGTGAATTGGAAACTATCATAAAAATGGATCACCCATCGTGGTAGACTTGTGTTAGGGAACTGTGTTTAAAGGTATAGAACATTCAGGGTAAAACTAGGGCTCTCGGATGCTCTCCGAAAATACAATTTCAACAAAACTGTTCTCCAGAGAATCTGGCTGCGAGAACGTCATTCTGTTTTTTTTGCCAGCAATCAACCAAATGGCTGAGGTAGAATCTAGTGGCCAAAGCATGCACTTAAAAGTTGTACAGAAATGGTTCTGATGAAGTACCGAATCCGTCTTTACGACCGTTTTGATGGTATAGGTTCGTGAAGATGATTTATGAGCGGCTTCCAGGTCAAAAATTGAATAGGATAAGGGCCCGAGAAGAAATTCCAAGTGAGTTTAAATTCATTTTCGGGTACAAATTTGCTAGATATTATCACTATTGTAAAGAGTTTAAAATTACGAGCGAAAAATCGAGATGGACTCGAAAATGTATGAACAAGAGTGTCTGAAAATTCTACCGTACATTCAATCGCGCGGAGGAACTGTGGAGTTTTACCGAATTCGGCAAGCAGTCACTATAGCCGACTTATGACTATTTCAGCGGTATCGTGACAACGGAGTGGATTTCTTCCAAAAAGGACTTCAACCCACTTAATTGCCCCCAACTCCATTCAACCGAGAAATATTGGGCAATTGTCTGTTTGAAAAGCGGGCAGAATCACTTGGGGTGCAGCGGAAATTAAGAGATGCTGTAATAAAACGGTCTCTCAAAAATTGGACCGGGCTAGGTAATAGAACAAAAGTTTTTTTAAATATTTTTTCATGTAAATTTAGAAACATTCATGAAAATTCCATGATAACGTTTTCTAAGTGACTCGAGTTTAAAAAATGATAGGACGTCAAGGTTTGTAACGAATATCCTTCAGATCGAAGATCAGTGTTACGCTGGGTTGGCTGTTTTCGTGAAGTCCGTGGAAGACCAACAGGTGGGAGGCCAAGGATATAAATTGATGAACGAAGTGAGAGGCTGACTCTTTTATCAACGAGACTAATCGAGCAACATGTGAGAAAAAAACCACGTACTATCGGGATGTCAATTGCGTTTGTTATCCGCATTTTGGAATAAGATTTAGAACTTGTAACATAGTCTCTTGAAACAACATTATTGCAACCCAAATTCTTTTTTTCACATAATGCATGGCTCCTTCGAATTGTCGGAAGATGATGAAACATGCTTTCGATTCAGTGTTCAAATCCCAATCAAATGACTTTTCAACTGTCATTTCTGTCGTTTGGCTAACAAATACCGTTAGAAGAGGGCATTGATTCCTCAAGTGTTCCGAAATCTCCAATTCGCCCTAAACCACAATTTAGTTTCCGAGCCTTTGAATTCGAATTGGCTCCGTTGATTGGTTTTACACCCGGTGCATCTACCACCATCAATTAAACTCGATGTACGTTAGCAGATAACAGGAAAAACACATTTACTAACGCAACAAGGTTTGTGCTGCACCTCAGTTCCAGAGTTCCAGAGCATCTTATTGGAGAAAAATTTTCCGATGTATTGTTTCTCAGTTAAACATTCATTTCCCCTGCATAAAATATGCATTAAAAGCCGACATATGGGACACTAGCAATAAATGCAGAAATGCAAGCAGTAATCAATTGGTTCCTGCAAAAAGGATACAGTTGCTCTCCCGCTCCATGTGGGTTTCCTTCGGTGGGCCGGGCAGGTTCAGTATAACCAGCTGTGCGTCGTGCGATTTGTTGACTATAACCTCGTTCAGTTTCACAGCCGTGTGCATTCGTCTCACGTTACCTTCGTCACTGCTCGGAGAAGAGTGGCCCCAATTTGATCGAGGTCGGTTTTTTTTTCGCACACAGGTCGGTCACAATCGATTGAAGGATTAAAACGGATAAACGAACGAAACAAAAAAAAAGTAGGAGGGAGAGTAAAGTCGTGATTAGCAATTTGGACGTTGGACTTTCGTCAGGGTGCGAATTTGTCGAAGCCCATCGATTAACTTACGGTTGGTAACCAGCTTTACTAGGCGATTTGGGCGTTTCGTCTCCGGGGCCCTTCTTGCTGTCCTTGCCGGGCGAGGCGACATTGTTGGCGAGCTGGGGATTCGTCTTTTCGGTACTTTGAGTATTCGCGTCGTTGTCACCCTCCTTTGTGTCCTTGTCCTTTTCCGATTCAGTCTAAAAGCGATTGATTTGCGGTATTATACGGGGGACGTGAAACAATACAGCACATACAATAAATACCTCATTCTTTTCCTCGCGTTCTTCATCGTTGAAGATGTCCTTGGTCTCCGTCGGGTCGGCGAATCGCACCTTGGACGCCGTTTTGGTATTGTTCTCGATGTGGTGATGATGGTCGACGATTGCTTGTACCTGGGGCGACACGTTAATTGGATTACGGACGAAAGAAAAAGGAGAAGAAGATACAAATTGAATTATTGCTCGGCGAGTAATTAATTGATGAAATGCAGCAATTTCCGGTTAGCTGGATGATAACTTAGCGTCTTTGAAAGCGCCATCAATGGGACAATGGCTTCGGAGAGCAGCACCACCACAACAGCATCACTGTACAGCTGAAGCGTTTTCAGAGATTCGTGAAACAATGAACCGTGCGCGGGAAAGTAATGATGATCGATTGGTTTTACCTTCGTGTTGATACTGAGCAATTCTTTGCCATATGAGTAAACACTCAACTGATGCAGAAATATTTTTTTTACAGTCAATTTTTTACAGTCAATTGAGGATTATTAGCAGACAAATTTTTCAAAAAAGAACCTATGTGTTTTTATTTATTTAGTTTACAAATGAAACAGATTACTCGAAAGCTGTTGACCACAGATGAATGGTGCCTGAGAGAAAGTTGTAGAGAATCAATAATACTTTATACAAAAATACGCATTTTTTTCATTTTAATAAAACATATAGTGCAATATTTTCCAATGAAATCAAAATATATTCTTCTCTGTAAACACATACACTAGTAATTTTGTGATCGATAATGGAACAGGAAAAAATGATTCAATAAGAAACATATTTGGTCAAAAAATTGGTATTTCTTACTAAGCACATATAAACAGTATTGATATATTCCAATTGGCAATGAAACGCTAAACATTTGATTTGTGTGTTTGTTTTCCGCATGTATCTGTACATGATTTGAATGAGTTACACGGTTATTATTTTTTCTCCTGAAAAGTCAGTTGTTATGTTTCGTTAACATGAGAACTGCAATGGATTCAAATAGAGAACAGATCACGATCTTGCAATTTCAAAGTTTCAAAAATATAGAAATTGGGGAGAGCTATTACATCTGAATTTAGGAAGCTTTTTCGTCCGCAGTACCTTAAGGCTTCTCAAGAAAACTGAAACTCTTTATCCAACAAAAAACCAGTTAAAACACGGAGTGTTCGAACTTCAGCAGTGGTGAAGAATCGTTTCGGTCGAAATTCGAACCGTTCGGCAAGAGAAATATGAAATGGATATAATTTACAGTGCAGCCCTAAAGGGACTCGTCGTAAAGTCGCTAGGAGAGGATGCGAACGTGATAGGCTTTTCTCATGAAACAGTAATTGAGTGCACGAATCTGGACGAAATTACTATGCAGAATGAGCTGAGAAGTGTGATAGTTCTGCAGTGCGACCTGGGAGACGCACCGTTAACAATCTGGTTGAGGAGGATCATCGGATCAATCCGGTTGATGAGGATCATCGGATCAATCCGGTTGAGGAGGGGACCACCAAGCAGGCGGAAAGATATTTTGGGTTCCTGGGCTTAAGGCATTGCGCGGAAAATGACAGTTGCCCCAACAGATTTGAGCTGTGCAGAAGGGGTGGTGAGCAGAGTTACCATATCTACAGAATAATTCTTCAATTTCGTTATCATTTTGCTGTCGTTTTCTTTGAATTTGAAAGCAGACGCTTTCACTTCACGATTGAAACTGCTCTATCCATTATTATTTGAATGGGATATATGTCAGTTTCAGTTTCACTTGTGGAATGACGATCACTGCTTCCAAATGAAACTTTTTTGATTTCATTTTTCCAGACTGTATTCTCCCGGACAACAAAACAACAAAAGTGGTATTAAAAGAGGCATAGTAGTCTTACAACCAGTGTCGGCTACTGATTACACCGGCTGGCAAACTGCACATTCTTTCACATCGTGATCTTTATTACTTTCAGTGAATACCGTTCGAACTCAAATGAAACTTTCATTCGAATATAAGACACTTTCATTCGATTTAAAACACTTCCATTATCATTTGACGATTTGATAACTTCGCTTCAGTGTGAAGAAAGAAAGGTAAACTGATATTCTCTTCGTAGAGCGTGAAAAAAATGCCAGCGTTATCAGCTGATTGCAGCAGTCATGGTGAAAACAGTGAAGCAATTATGATCGATGCCTTGTTTGCACCGCCAGCTTCTACTTCTTCCCCGGAACGAAGAAATTGGACATCGTGCAGCTCTTCGTGTCCGCCGGATATAGCCGATTCGGCATTCACAACATCCCCTCCCTTCTGAACAAAGACGAGAACGTCGTTGACGCTAGATGCCATGAGACCGTAAAGTGCAACAGAAGTTGAAGAGAAAGACCGAGGGCAAGATGGCCTCATCGTTCCGCACCTTGGGCCGGTAGATTGAAGCGAGCGACTAAACGGTGAAGAAGCTCCTGGTCAAACGAACATTTTTATGTGGAAGCGTCAAATGAGACGCTTCCGGAAGCAGCGAAGGTGCTGTTGAAAAATATATTTCTGAAGAAGCGCGACGTTATGCTTATAATAGATGACGAAGCCTACTTGGCGCTGGATTACAACGGCTGGCAGGGGATCGGGTAATTTACGTTCCCCACCAAGAACCTTTTTAATGAATTTTGTATGGGAAATATATTCGAAGAAGGCATTTAGAATTTTTTTCATCACCATCCGTAGGTGGTCCATGCACAGAAGGCATACCGGGAGAATGTAAGGTGTTGATATGGGTAGGTTCAAGCCCCACTCAAGAAATAAAACCAAATTCATATGAATGTTTCTTGATTGGTAAAGCCAACAAAATCTCCATATGTAGCGTATTCGCATCCCTAAAATGGTCATTAAAGCAGCTGGATGTCGAAGGATCCATCAGCGCTTTTTAAAGAAACGATCGTGAACCCATTACCGACGTCACTTTATGCATTCCGTCGCAGGCGCAAAACATGAATTGAATAGTTCGCGAGGGGTATACTCATAGTGACCATCAGGCAATCCGGTATAGCATCGGACATCGGTATTCGGAGGTTCTAATACCGACAAGAAGTTACGAGTGAGAGTGGAAAACGAAGGCTATCGAGGGTTTCATACAAGAATGTGATCTCTCGGACATGAACTCAGAAAGGAACGTATTGTTGTTTTTCGAGTGGCGAGGGCTGCTTTGAAACGCTAAATAAAATGCAGCAAATCGACATGCTACAAATCCCTGTCAATCCCTGGGGATAATAATACCGTGTAGTGATGTCGAAGATCAGATATTCAACGACACCCGTGAAGTCGTGTCAAGAAAACAAACTATTATGGAGGGGCTCCTCCTGAAGTATGAGCCAACGACATAGTCGAATATATCATATGGCAAGGCAGTAGTTGAAGTCTCCAACGAGGAACCCGTGGGTTTGACGAAAAACCTGAAAGTGAAGATGGCGCCTGGTTTGGATGAAATTCCCAACACAACAGTATTGAAAGTGGTGATCCAAGGGTCCCCGGGCAGGTTAAGAGTGGTGCCGCAAAATGCCTAGACGAGGATCTTCTATCCGACGAATGGAAATTTTAGAAGTTGGTTCTGTTGTCGAAACCAGAGAATCCACCGGCAGACATATAGACCCATATATCTAAATGCACGAATGGTAATCTCTCTCGTTCGAACGAGAGAGAACGAGACGAGAGGTGATCTACACTGTGCTGTGATAACGATCGACATCAAGAACGCTTCAAATAGCGCCATGTAAAGGGTGTGTCACATCAAATTGCATCACGGAAAAAACGCTGTAGAAATTTAATTTTTAGGAATTATATCTTCAGCTTTCGCTTATAATCAGATAAGAGTGTATAGATCACGTTGGCCATGCTTCACTGTAAATTTTTCGTAAATTTGGAAAAATGTCGTCGAACGAAAAAGAGCGTCGTGAATTAATCCTGTGCACTCATTTAGAGAATCCGGAGTTGTCACATCGGGACATCGGTAAGATGCTGGGAATCGTCCAATCCACGGTCAGCAGAGTACTAAAACGATACTTCGAGAACCTAACCATCGACCGGAAGGTGAAGAACGGCAAAAATGGATGCTCCGTCAGTGAAAAAGATCACAAGCGCGTAGTTAAGCAGTTTAGACGTGATCCGAGAAGTTCGGTCCGGGATGTCGCCAATAAGCTGAATTTGCCAAGTTCATTCGTCCAGCGGACCAAGCAGCGGGAGGGCCTGCGTACATACAAGGTTCAGAAGGCTCCTAACCGCGACGAAAGGCAAAACATGGTGGGGAAGTCGCGAGCCCGGAAGCTGTACACCGAAATGCTGACGAAGCTGCATTACCTGGTAATGGACGACGAAACCTACGTCAAAGCGGACTTTCGTCAGCTACCGGGCCTGTTGTTCTTCTCCGCAGAGGACAAATTCAGCGTTCCGGAGGAGATTCGCAAGCAGAAACTATCCAAGTTTGCCAAAAAGTACATGGTGTGGCAAGCGATCTGCTCTTGCGGAAAGCGGAGCGCCCCCTTCGTGATGACCGGCACGGTAAACGGGCAGGTTTATCTTAAGGAGTGCCTACAGAAGCGCTTACTACCACTATTGAAGCAGCACTAGGGCCCGACCATCTTCTGGCCGGATCTCGCTTCGTGCCACTATTCAAAGGACGTGTTGAAGTGGTACGAAGCCAACGGGGTCACCTTCGTGCCAAAGGAAATGAACCCGCCCAACGCGCCGGAGCTTCGCCCAATAGAGAAATATTGGGCGATTATGAAGCAGGCCCTCCGGAAGAACCCAAAAGTTGTCAAATCGGAGGCGGACTTCAAGAGAAAATGGATTTCTGTTCAAAAAAAAACTACAACCTGACGTTGTACAGAACCTTATGGACGGGGTAAAGAGGAAGGTGCGAGCATACGGGCTTGGGCTCGAAGTATGAATAAAAAGAAAATGCCAAAAGTTGTTTAATAGTTTTTATTTTACTGTCTAAAATTTTCAAAAGGATCGGTCAACTGGGCGAATTTCTACAGCGTTTTTTCCGTGATGCAATTTGATGTGACACACCCTTTATGTCGCTGGTTACCTATGCAGAATCAAGCCGAATAACACTAGACCTAGCAGTTTCTGAAGGTAGTTCTGGGTAGTGTATCGTCGTTGATATCGAGATACCTAGGTCCTTCGTTCCGATATGTCCGATATGTTGCGAATGAGAGGCAAAGTAAAATATAAGCTTACAGAATCGAAAGCAATCATTACGTTTTGATTCGTATGCTTATATATCATTGAGTGCTAACCGGAGCAGAGTTTTTGCTTGTGGCATGATTCGTAGTGTCGCCGCACGGATCATGCCTTTAGAGCGTGATTCATGGCGAGAACGATAGAGCGGATGCTTAGATCGCGCTCTATCCTAAATACACAGAATAGCTTGCGCAGTGGCTTTATCGTAACTAATGAGGTTTTTCCGAAGTGCGATTATTGCTAGCTGAAAACCTAAATATCATAAAACTCCTCCGGCCAGCGATAACCCGCCGGGAAGGAGAACAAAACAAAAATAAGCAAAACGACGTAATGTGTTTACGATCAGAGCCTATCTCCGATCGTAAATACCGAAGGACGGGAGAAATCCCAAAAAGAGAGCACTATGGGTGCTATAAACGGAGCCTATCTCCGAGCTAGGACAATAAGTAATAAAACGGAGAGGAAAAGATAACACGCCTGCGAGCGTGTTAATAATCATCCCTCGTTCGCCCGTCTGGCTTAGAATAAATAATTGTAATTTTCTCTCTCTTATGCTACGCCCTTCTGGGGTAGATAAGAAGGCAATGTCTGTATATAAGAGAAAACTTGAACAGAATAAACGCACTCTCAACTGGACACTCTCAACCATACCACGGACGTAGGAGCGTCGTGGCGAAGTACCGAACCCCTCTTTTTTTGTCATAAACGTATCACAACCCTGGACATCGCCCGAGCATCCTGGACACCATCGGGAGCACCCTGGACATCATCGCCGGCAGATCCCAGCGCAACAAGCGCTGGTAAGTATTGAACACCCCTCCTCCAAAGATCCGAAATTCCAACCACCCTTCCTCTCCCTTTTCCTTCCCTTGGCTCCGCCCGGCCAAACTCCCAAGTGACGCGGTACTACCGGATCGCACCAGTAGGCGCATACTCGTTATGCGCTCTACGTGATCTGGCCTACCACATAGCGTCCAGTAAAGGGCTTTCCCTTCGTGTCATCAGCACGATCTCGAACTGCAGCCACATCAGCACGATACCCTGCAGCCACATTTGGTGGCTCCAGAGAGGATCTTTCCTCCAGCGTAATCAGCACGATACCCTGCAGTCACACGTAGCATGTATAGGAGAAGTGTGTAATACGCACCCCCTAAGCGAGAATGGATTTATCTTGACCGTGCTCTCAAAATTTAAGGTAACAACTACGTCACTACGTAGATTAGTTAACCCTCAGTCATCTGTACTCGTGCTGTATTTTAGATACAGATTTTGTAAGGCGCCCAAAAAGATCAGATGTTCAACGACACCAATTTCCAAACATACGGCCGTTTAACAGCCCAGCAGAAGTATACTATGCCCATGAGTTGTTTCTCTCAGATACTATGAAGCTCAGAGAAACAGCTTGTATGAATTAGAGATTCCATCAATCTATTCCCCTCATGCCCACCAGCGAAGAGAAGAAACCGTTCCTCCGGTGAGCGTGTTCTCCCAGTATTCGTGCATTAATTCTCCAGTCCGCGCTCTTGTTTTCCTGCATTCTCTGAGCACATAATATAGATGCCAGTTGTGAAGACATGTTTTCGTTGTCAAGATATTTAATTTTGTGAAAACATACTGAGATCATTTCAAAGTATGTGAAAACAATTGAGGGGCTTAGAATGAAAGGGGTGTAAGTGATTTGATCGATTGCTCTACATCGACTCTCTCTTTTGGTCGTAACTTAGCTGCAAATACATTCCCAGCTGTGTTTGAAAATGTGGAAGATAGGTCAGAACCTCATCTATCGGATTGTAAAGCAAAATTAAATTGGAACGTTTTTGCAGTTGAGTTATTAACTAAATAAAAAGTTGATGAAGAGAACTCGATCAAGTCACTTACACCCCTTGCATTCTGAGGCCCTCAGTTGTTTGTGTGATTTATCGAACATCGTTTAGAAATATCGTAATGGTTTGATCATTTTTGTTCATTATGATTACATTTGAAGGCATTTATTCGTGCCAAGCAGAGATATTTGAAAAAATCATCTGGCATCCCTCACATACAAGGTATTTCTCTCGTGAGAATGCTTACGGCCGAAAGCGAGCAAATTTCCCCGATCGAAGGTATGCCATACTGCCCGATGGTAAGCTATCAAATTGAGAGAGAAAAGAATCCTTTCTTACCATTTTCTTCATCTGAGATATTCACTGGGAACTCGACTCAATGCATATGACCCACAGTTATCGCCTCTGAATCGGTTTCAAGCAACAAAAACCTTGTAGAAGTGATGTTGAAAATTACATCGAAGATCGCTTCCAAAGACAAATATTTTTCTTATTTTTTTAAAGCATGTTTCAAATGTAAAATTTGCATGGTAGGATTTTATCATTGAATTTCTATTCTTGCTGGTTTACGAGAAAATCAGGCGGGTCAAATTGCCTGGCAGGCGCGTTTCAGACACATCTCCTCTAACAACAAACGGATGCCATTGGGAGAAATTACTTCTGCGTGATCATATTTGAACAAACGAAAGTGAATTGTTCAGTGAAACATTCGATCGGCGAACACTGATGAAGATACTTCGTTATCGTGAAGAAAGTTAAATACAAGTCGGACTCGATTATATATAGCCGACCATTTTTTCAAACAATTATTTTCAAATCCCATACATAATCGAATTTCAAGAAAACAATTTTTTCATTAATGTAATAGTTTTTTTGTGATTCGATTATGTATTGGATTCGAGAATTAACGATGAAAGTGAAATTGCGATTATATATAATCGAGTTCGACCTGTACATATCTGGATTGTAGGCACGTGGTATTTGTATGTCAGCGTTACAAAACACTGCACTGAGAGATGTCATCCTTCTGTGTAGAAAACATAGTTGAGGTAATGTGCCAAGATGAAGTCACATGGAATGCCATCATGTTGCAAAAATGTTGTCGGCTGCAAAAACAAAAAAATAGATAAATACATGGCGAGTTGACCATGGCAGGTCACGCTGTAAAAATTTCGAATCAAAATGCTTTTGACGAAGGTAAAGTATATCCATTTCTGAGATATTTCAAAAATTACTTCGATGCAATTATTTTTTATGAAATTACTCCGTTTTAAAGTTTTGTTGTCGTTCTTCACCTACAGTAATTAATTTTTCTAAGTTTTGGTCATTGCTCTCACATTATGTTTCACATCTGTATCCATTTGTAAACATCTGTTATCTTACAGTTGATTAGTTTGATGATTTCTGTATTGATAAACCATAGTTGTTATTTAAAAATATTTTTTTCGCGTTCAAACATTATTTTTATTTTTTTTTTATATATTTGTAGAAAATAATTCAAAAATTTGCAACATCAGAAAATTGTAGTTTTTCAGACACAATTTATATACAATCAACAGTTTTCGAGTTATAATTTTTTTTGTAAACTTATCTATGGAGCAATTCCACGTCAAATTAACCGGCCACTGCCTGATTTTTTTAACTTCGTACCTACGATTTTTTTTTAAATCTTGCGGGTTGGTTCAAAATAGACTGTTTCCGGTTAGTTTTGCGTAGAAAAAAAACACAATTTGGCTCTATGTAAAAACATCAACAATTTTCTGATGGAACGGTTTTAGGTCATGATGGTCGATTGATCTGTAGAAAAAAAACCTTATTTCGGCACCGAAGTCATTTTGATAGCTGAATTTAAATTGGAGAGAGCTAGTTTCTTAATTATTCTGGCAAATTTCACTTTAAAATGCTCTATTGAAACCCTAACCATGGAGACGCAGGGTAAAACCAAACGATCGACGAAATGCACGAAAGCTATGCGAAGCACGTTTTATTTGATGAAAATTTAGAGCCATGAATCTTGCCGATGCGGTTCTCGCCTTGGAATCTGCCGAGTAAACAATTTGGCCGGCCAAAAATAATTGGCTATGCACACACAGTCATCATTTCGTTGAAAACGCCTCACTGTTTGTCGCTCAAAAAGAGCGGCGGTGGTGAATCGAAGACTCCCGAGTCCATTCGGATGGCCCATTCTGTGCTGCAGAATCACGATCCCTCTTTGATCGGTGGGATGGAAAGGAAAACTTTCTTCTTTTCTCAATCCAGCCTCCCAACCGGTCAGCACTGGTGGCCAGGGGAGGTGGTCACAGAGAGTAAGCTTTCTTTTCCGGCTCCCGAGTAAATTAAACGAGAGAACATAACAATAGCAATAAAAGTGTAATCAAATTAGGGGGAAAACACGAGGAGCAAGAATGCAAGCAAAACGTCCGTAGTGGGGCAAGAAAATCGAGTTGGGCGGGGGTGGTGGTAGCGGCAAAAAAAAAAACAAAACGGTTTTTCGAACAGAACCACAGCGAACGCCAACGCAAAGTCTGGCCGCAAAGTGAGGGCGAAGTGATATGGGAAACAGCAGAAATGAAGAAGGAATGAATGAATATTATAACGATTGTGTGAGGCTATTAAAAATTGAATTCGAAGAAAGATGTTTTGCTATCGCTTGCTGATGATGCTGGACTTTGATAGAGGGACAGAACACAACGAGCAGATACGATATGATGACGATGATATGGGCTTGCAACTGGAAATATTCATATATAAATATGTTGTAATTGGTATAGTGTGGAGATGACGATGGTAAACTATACTTGGATGAGAGACGAAAGAATGCGTGCTTCGTGTCATCGCAAGCGTATTTCATAATAAAATTTCTGATTGCATGCATTTCAGTTTCGATGGGCTTAAGCCCCATGGATAGACCGATAGGTTCACAGATAAAAGTAACACACATACTTGATTATACATGAACAGGTAAATACAAATATGTAGGTATATACAGTTTATGAACAATAATTTCATAAGATTGTTGCTATGATCGTTCGAGAAGTAAAATATGGTTTAGAACATTAATGATTTTTTTTTGCATTATTTTGCATTCTTTTATCGAAATTGTTTATTTGAAAGATATGAATGAAGATTAAGGTTGATTCATCATTTGTTACTTATAAGCGTTTCAACTAATTACGTTCAATTTATTCACAATTGTTGTTTAGGAAACTTTCAGCAGATATTATCACAAATAAATTCAATTCAGGATACTTAGCTTCTTGATAAAAAAATATTATGAAACTGTAGCCTCGACAGGAAAATTGAATATGCAAAATCCACATTTTTTTGTGAATTTTAAAAGACTGTAGACAAGTTAGTGTTAAATGAGCCTCTAGTAAACGATCTTACAACTCAGCCGGTCTTGGTTCGATCCTTGCTTGGCATTGTTTGGGATTCTTTTTTTTTAAGTCAAAATAAAATTTAAAAAATATAATAGGAACATGGTGCAATATCGATTACTCAACTAATTTTGTTCCTTCGATTTGGTAACATTGTGATAAATGAACACCTAGAGTTTTTTTTCTTGAAGAAATGTTTTCGTATATATTTTTTGAATTTTTTTGAGTTATTTGATTCAAATTAAATAAATACATTGTAGTTTATTTTTATATCTAATTTTTGTAATTTTTCCAGTTGTGGAATACTAAAAAAAGAGTTATACTTAACCCCTTCCCGTGTTATTTAATGTGTGACGATCAAGTGATTTCACTAGCCTGCTGAGCGTTCTAGCGCCCTATGTTATTCAAGTACCCACGAGTGAGACTCGATGTTGTACGGGAAAGGGTTAAAGAAAACATTTCATTTGTATTGAAAAAAACAATGATAAAGAACAGTGCCCACTTCAATTTGGCTACCGAAAAGATGAATTAAAATAAAAGAAAAGCTTTTAATAACCAATGTGTCCTCCTTTGACATCCTTGAACTCGGTATGCTTTCCACCGGGTTCTTTAGGTGCCGAGCTGTTCCCAGCTTTTTATTGGCAATACTTGTTTTGGCACCGAGAATCGCCCAAATGCTCGATGGGGTTGAGGTTCAGGCTTTGTGGAGGCCATTCCAGCGGTTTGAGCCGCTAAGACCGGAAGAAAGACTTGATCTTCTGGGCTTCTGCGGCTGAAATATGAACTTCTTTTTAAGGCCGCAGGATGTTAATATAGCAATCTGCCGTTATTATCCCATCGTTTTTCACGAGGCTTCCCACTCTATCCGACGAGAAACACCCCCGGACCATTTTACAGAACTCTATGGACTGTTCCTGAGGACTAAGAATACGAAGACTTTCTGAATCTTTTTACCATTGAAATAATGGAAATTAATCACAAATCGAGTAGTCTTATGAGTAATAGTTATGAGTAAATCTATGATCCATGAATATTTTGGCTCGAAATGTCAAGAAACCGTGACTGAATTTCACAATTTTTGTTTCTGAACACTTAAGCTTTGATACTCATTAAACAGTGTCTCATTACTCATAATGGTACTTTTTCGCGAAATTAGTTTGATTTTTGGATACAATAGAGCCTTCTTTTTCATTTGACTGCAATCAAATTGATTTATAAATACATATTCATGGTAAAAATCTAAAAAAAAATGTTTAATCAAATTTGTCTCAAATTCAGAACAGCGAATATTAAAAAAAAATCATAACTTTTGAACTACTCTACCGAATCATTTGTTTTTTTTTTCGTTTTTGAGTTATGATTTTCAAAAGTTTAGGTGGACTTAATGGAGGAAACAAAACAATGTTTAAAGCACTCACGGTTTCATGGTGTTAGGAGCCAAAATGTCCATGAAATCTTTTAACTGTTTGTTTTTTAATAAATGACAATTGTAATGTGATTTAATTCCATTACACCCATACCTCGCTATACGGCCGCACTTTATATGGCATTTGGCTACAGCGGCCCTCTTGAATTAGGACACGTTTTCGATTTACGGCCTAAAATGTTTCGCTATAATGGCAAAATTCATGTTAGAGTGCCAATGAAAATGGACATCTCGAATTTTTAAATGGAACTTTCTTAAGAATATTGATTCCCTCAAAAAGCTACCCTGTGCAGAATATCAGCTAAATCGGACTTCATTTATTTGTATCGCACAGCCATCAAAGTTTGAGTTTTTCGTAAATAACAGAAAAAAGATTTTTGAAAACGCATTTTTGATTTAAATTAACTAGAAATATATAGTGCATTTAGAATGATAAACCATGTTACAAACAAATTTGGAACATATCCGATTGAATTTGTATGAACTTGTATTGGGTTGGGGAAAAAGAAATGTCGTATATTGTCAATATATGGCAACACTTAAACATATCTTGTGCTGTACTTATCGCATCGGGTCATACTATACGGCTATTTGAAAACGACAATCTGTGCTACAAGTATCGTTTTGACAGTGTTGTAATTGTCCTTTTCAGTCTCAAGTTATAGCGCGTCAAAGATGGAGTCCACCAAGCAAGAAATTCGCCATATTTTACGTTTTTACTACCTGCGAGGTAAAACTGCAACGAAGGCAGCCGAAAAAATTCGTGTAGTTTATGGACCCGATACTGTAACGATTCGCACAGCACAGCGTTGGTTTGATCGATTTCGTTCTGGAGTAGTGGCTGTCGAAGATGCACCCCGTAGTGGTAGGCCAATCGTCGCGGAAACCGATAAAATCGTTGAAATCATCCAAGTAGACCGATATGTGAGCACTCGCTCGATTGGCCAGGAACTGGGTATAGACCATAAAACCGTTTGGAACCATTTGCAGAAGATTGGATTCCAAAAAAGCTGGATGTATGGGTGCCACACGAGTTGACGCAAAAAAAATCTTTTAGACCGAATCAACGTCTGCGATGCACTGCTGAAACGGAACGAACTCGACCCATTTTTGAAGAAGATGGTGACTGGTGATGGAAAGTGGATCATGTACGACAACGTAAAGCGAAAAAAGTCGTGGTCGAAGCGCGATGAGCTGACCCAAACCATCACCAAGCCCGGATTGACGGCCAGGAAGGTTTTGCTGTGTGTTTGGTGGGATTGGAAGGGAATCATCCACTATGCGCTGCTCAACTATGGCCAGACCCTCAACTCGGTTCTCTACTGTGAGCAGCTTGACCGTTTGAAGCAGGCGATTGACCAGAAGCGGCCAGAAATGATCAATAGGAATGGTGTTATTTTCCACCAGGACAACGCTCGGCCTCACACATCTTTGATGACCCGCCAGAAGCTACGGGAGCTCGGATGGGATGTCCTATTGCACCCACCGTATAGTCCAGACCTGGCTTCAAGTGATTATCATCTCTTCCGGTCCATGCAAAACGCTCTTGGTGATACTAAGTTGGTCTCAAAAGAGACTTGCGAAAACTGGCTGTCTGAGTGTTTTGCAAATAAGGGGGGGGGGGAGGTTATAGGTGGGGGGGTCGATAATGAAGTTGCCTTCTAAATGGCAACAAGTTTGCGAACAAAACTTCGCATATTTGACTTAAATTGGATAATTTTTAGTATGTTAAATAAAGCGTAAAATTTCGATCAGAAATACATTTCTTTTTCTCCAACCCTATATTAGAATAATTGATTCCTTATACGGCTTTTCGCTTTGCGGCCGATTTTCGTGGGACGTATTTAGGCCGTAAAGCGAGGTATGGATGTATTTAAGTGGTTAAAAGAGGCAGAGGCAGAGTAGCCGAATTCTTAGTTCTCGAAAGCAGTAGCAGTTTCGGTGAAATTCTGCTTAATTGCAGACTATTTTTCTAAAGTAAGGTAGGGCGGAGCTAGTTGGCCATAGGGGTAAGTTGGTCAGTGACAATATCTGAACGTCCAAAAAATTAGCGATCTATGGATGAAAAATAGCGAATTGCTGATACAATAAAATAAGCAAATTGGATAAACTTTTTATTAAGCAGGTTAAAAAATATGGACATGGTTCCGATTTTTCCAAAAATAATTCACGGTTTGCGCATTATAAAATTTGGGTAATAACCATGAAAAAAATCGGCTCAAACGTTAAACAAAGGTTTATCGTACGTATTAGCTTTAAGTGTTAATGGAAATCGCTTTCAAAATTATTTTTATTGAATTTTCATGAATATTCTTTTTCATATATAGAGGAGCTAGTTGGTCACACAAATTGTTCGTTTGAGAGCAACGCATATAAAATTTTCGGGTATGTCGTGTTTCATTACGAAGGTATAAATAAATAGCATATGTTTTACTGCTAAACCCAGTGTATTTGAAACGAGACAACGACCACACAAAACACTTGCAATATAATTGTCATATTTATATTTTTTGCTGTAAAATTTTCATTAAATATAGTAAACGCTAACATACCTGGAGGCTATTTCTATATACTTTGGGGCGAACGGTACAAGTGTCATCAAAACAAATGCAAGCAAGAATGCAAGCGGTTGTGCGTCGCAGGGATGCCAGGCGATTTTTTTCAAAAGTCATGACATGGTACGAGAAAATGTCTTCACCATAATTTTTTTTTTGGTCCACGTCTTCACCATAATATCGGAGGAAAGTTCTTCACACAAAAACGGAACTATGATAACTCTATTTGTTTATTTTAGCTTTAAAGTTTTGGTTGTAACTCAAACCATATCCATTATACTAATTGTAGAAATAGTATGTAACCGGAAAACCTTCCATTTGTGAAGTGGTCGTTTGAAAGATCTAGGTTAATCTATTGTATAGTAGGGCCAAATCAATAGAAATTCAATGTCACAATCATTCGAATTTTCGAGCGCAATGAACTCATGTCTTCTAGAGACAATATGTATTCAAACCGCTTCGTTCGCTGAGACTAAAGGCCTACTTTTTTGACGATATTTTCGGCCAATAGTTAGAATTTCATGGAAATATCTTTTAAAAATCCACGTACGCTCATACTGAAATGTCTTCACATATTTCATAATGTCTTCAAAATGTCTTCAAAATGAAGAAATGTTTTCAAACCTGGCATCTCTGGTTTGCCACAAAGTTGAAGAGAGATGAAATCGCAAGAAAAGATTGCCTGACTAATTTTCAACAACGATGATAATTTGAAATTTTCATTAAATTGTTTTTTTACTTGCTTCATGATTAACTGTTTTTGTTTTGATTTAATTAATTAATTTCTAATGAAGGTAACTTCTAATAGAAAAACATTTGTTATTTGCTACAAGAAACATGTCTGTTATTGACCAACTTACCCCGTGTGTGGGGTTAGTTGGACAATTTATTCTGAAATATAAAGACGTTAAATACAAGAAAAATGTCAAATAATTGATTCTCTGGTTATTTTTCATTGAAAGGGTAAAAGGTAAGCTTCATTGTGGTACATAGCATTCTAACGCAAAACTTCGTACTACAAAGGTATAGCCAAATTTATTCAAAAATTACCAATTAGTCCCGCCCTACCCTACACACCGACAATGAGAGCTTTAAGTGTATGAACATGGTATGGTAAAAATAATGAAATTTCGCCTATTCCTCACTGTCGTTAACAGATCAAATGGAAGACTGTCATAAGAAAACCAAGGCGACAGCCTTCGGAATACTGTTGTGAGGCAGTACTTTTGGTACGCCTGTTGTTGAACAATAGCCAACAGCTTTTCGTTAAGGAATACAGTGATGATGAGCCTCTTCTTCAGTTATATTTTATGCTTCCTATCTAGTCTTTTTACTAGGATCCCCTTTAATTTTTTTCTCTTCCTCCGAACAGGATTATGAATCACTTTTTTAATATAATAACTTATAGATTATCTTGGAGTAAGTGTGAGCCAACTTAATGCCATTATTCGAAATACAGTCCTCCTCGAGCAATTAGATTTCTGTGCGCAACGTACTCAAAAAATTGCATCCTTGTTAAATACTTCCCAAAAAATTATCCTTCATTTTGCCAGATTGAAATGCACCAATCTGATTGCGAACAAAAACAAACTTCAGAAACAACGTTGTGTAGAGATAGGTTAAGTGGTTTCAGCGGTGAGATCATATCATTGCAGGTATTTTCTGAAGCATACTGAACTCACTGAACTCAACGTATTGCTTCATCAATTTTGTATACCTCCCTTCTCGGATGGTATCCGTTCTTCAAAGCAACTGATATCAATTCAATATTCAGCAGTCCATATTTACGGCCGAGAATAAAAGCTTATCGTGATGTATCCTAGATGCAAATCATACCCAATGCGTCATCCTTGCATCATCCGAAGAACATCACAAGAAGCCGTTGGTTGCTTCGTATATTATCTAATCAGACGATTACCATTCTCCACTCAATGATATAATCCAATTCCCGAGCTTGAAAACAACCTCACTCCACACCGATGGTCACTTGCCAAACGTGCTGTTTCCTCGATGATCATCGCTCCGGCTCAAGTGTAAACGAAGAAAGCGGACAAGAACCGAAGCACCCAGCCCCCACCAAGCCAGCAATTCAACGTCGGGAAGGAGTGTCCCTATATTGACCAATCCGTTCCGTATCATTCCACTGCAGAGTGGTGGCTACCGTATAATCATCATGCTATCACCATCATCATCTTCATGATCAGCAACAGCAGTAGCAACATCATTACCATCGTACCATCGTGTGTATAGAGTCGTAACAATAAAAGCAAGCAAAACACTGCTCACCTATGTTATTATTAAAGCTCATTTTGCGCCGCCTCATGTTCTTCGGTAACACGGGATTTCATGATGTTTCTTCGCTGTTCGCTGCTATGCTTATTATGATCCACAAGTATGGAACATCTGCGACGGTGTGGGGGTGTTATTACGGGCATGACTCTGTCCTCGGCGCTATCTTCTCGCAAACCCCTCCCTCTTTCCGCAACATGGTTCTCAACATCGCACCTTCATTAGGAAGACGGTGGAAGAGTAGTTGCGAGAACTAAAATGCTTCCTCGAATGTATGAACATGGCGAGCGAGTGAGTGATGTGTGTGTCGAACAAAGCACACACACACCGCCCATTGTTGCGAAGAGGTAAATAGAACGCCTTTCTTTGGCTCCCGGAAGGAAGCTGGTGCCACTGCTTCTGCTGCTGCCTTCCGTCGGGCACGAGTCCCTTTGTGTTGATTAAAATTCTATAATCGGGAAGTTCTCGTCGTTAAGGTGGAGGGCTCCATTTGCCCTTCATGACCTTGGCCTCGTTTGAAGGATGTGTAATTACGTGATGCGTTTTATTACATCTTGTTTTACATCATTTTAGTCTCGCTCCTCACAATACGTTAATAGTTGAATGCTAGAATAGTTGGAAAGTTCTAGCGCGTCTAGTTGTGCGGGTAATTTATGCCGAAAGTTTCTTACTTCGCCAGGTAAGGCGGCTAGAGTTGAAACTTTTCACAATCAACTCTGCTGCTGTTGCTGCTGGGAATCGTCGGTCGTTTCCTGTTTCCGAAGTTGGCGACATGAGTTGCTGGAAACTATGCGAAGCAGTTTCAGTGGAGAATTTATACCTCAAAGTTTGGGGATGCGCAAAAACGAGGAGTTGGAGTGTTGCAATAGTAGTCACTATTCAAAGAATGGAAGTGTAACCGTTTGTGAGAATCGTCTACAGATGGAATAATGTTTTAAACTTTCGGGAATGGAGAAACGAAGTGATGGACACAACGGTGCAGAGTTTTCGGTGCGAACCATTTCCCGGTTGTTAGCGCTCTTCGCAATACCGAAATTAAAGTGCCAACATCTACCAAAGTTTTGATCAAAGGTACTCTCTATTAAGTTAGCATGCCCGGATGCAATATTAAATTATAAAAATTCCAATGGCAATTATTGTCTGAGGTCTTTGAAGATCAAAAGCCGGTGGTGGAAATGTTCGCATAACGAGTATATTTACGATTAAATACCCACTTTATACCCATCATGTGAACGACACATCATACGACACATATTTGCTGGAGTTGCTGTTTCTGATCTCTATCGATTAGTCTATCTAGACCAGCGGTACTCAACCTTTTTTCAGAAGGGTCGCAAATACGTGTTAGTCATGGTGTCGCGGACCGCAAAAAAAAATTGAAAAGAGTAATGTTCAAACCAAGCCGGAATTTCAAGAATGAAAATCTTTAGTTCAAAAATTTGGTTGCTCTGATAAAGATTGAAAATGAATGCTTTCACTGAGTGTGTGTTTCGCTTAACAATAAAACGCCAATTTGTGCAGATTTTCAAAATAACTCTCAGAATGTACATGTACTGTTGATTGCTCGTTGTCGCTCTGGAACACTGAACTTACTGAGTATCAAAGTAGTTTTTCAGTATATCTTAGCAAAATAACACTTCCTACGCACCCAAAAACAACGTTCCATTCACCCGAAACACTCTCACCCGAAGCAAATTTACCCGAATGTAACAAATGACCAAATGACATTCACCCGAATGTAATAAATACCCGAATGCAACATATACCTGAGTTGACATTTACCCGAATGGACAATTACCCGAATGCAACGTTCACCCCAATGCGACATTTAACCGAATGGAATGTTTACCCGAATGAAGAAGGAAAAATACTGACAAATCAGATTATGAGTTTTGTTGAATCTCCTGATAATAAATAAGATTCAATCAATACAGCATAAGAGAACAACAAAAATAGGCAGTAAAATGAAAAATTGGAATGCGGAAATTTGGAAACGGATCGGGGGACTTCGCTGATTCGTTTTTAGAAATAAGTGTAGACACAATTGGCATGTCGTCTTCTATCCTTTCCGTATTGCTCTTTGAGGCTAAAAGATTATTTAGAAATGAACACGGCCTTTGGAATATCTATCCACATTTTTCCGAAAATGAAGCAGGTAATTTTAACACGAAAAATATAAAGCATAAATGTCTTAGAAATGTGAAAAGAATTGGAAAAAAAACAAGTTCTTACATATTAACACCACCGCAGAGCAATTTTTATTTACAAAAAAGCACCACGAATGACCAGAACCGAATCCCATCATGCGACATATCGATCGTCTTGGTTTGTCGAAAATAGCTCATTGGTGACCATTTTAAGGGTTTTTGGCCACATTCGGATAGCCCGAATGGTCGGATGACATGCAGATCTGCGTTCAAATCGAGTTATGGAAAGACATAACCATACCTTTCGGTGGATTAAACCAGTTTTTTGTAACCTCAAACCCTTGAATTATCATTAAAATGACCGTAGGTGAAGAAATAATTGTTTTTTTCTATACAATTTTGTGCATATGATACTAGAAAATCCTGAAAAATATAGATTGATCAATTTCACCCCGAAGCTACATTTTAAAATTTTCCGTTAATAATTTTCCAAATTAACGCTTAAGGATTTTTTTTGAACAATACTTACAATAACGTTTTTAACGTGATTTTAAAAATAATTGGGTATAAATCTAATAAAAAAAAATCGGAAATATTCACATTTTTCTGAAATTAGTGATCAATTTGCCCCCGGTATACCGTAAACTTTTTTTTGCCCCCGGTATACCGTTTGTCTTTTTTGCATATAAACTTGATGCAGACTAAGACGCATCAAACCTGATATTGACTGTTCAAATCCGTTGCTCTGTTCTCGAGTTAAATCGTTAGGAACGGACACCAAATCATTTTTATTCGTATAGACTAGCTAGTTTTTATTATTATTTTATTATCATTAATTTTTTTTATATGAATTCATTCTTTCGCGACTTCAATCGCTGAACTTGCCATTAATTGATCAAGTAATTTTCCTATTGCTCTTACCAAAACTCGTCATCATGAATTATTTCCAGACCCTTAAGATTCTTGATTCAATTACAAATGACATATTTCTCCGTCGCATGGAATACAACACACGAATACATCAGAATAAAGACGGCTCAAGTCGGGCCTTTCATTCTATGGATATTGCGCTTACCAACACATTTGGCCTTCCATTTTTATTTATATAGATAGAAAATATAGGAATGCGTTATTTCGCCTGAAAATCTATTTCCGCTTTCGAACAAAAATCGGTTTTGTTAGCGCTAACATCGAATGGACTAACAACCCTTATCATGACGTAATTGTAGAACATATGGGAATTCAATTTTCCGAATTTTCCGTAATTTGTCCGATTTTTCTCTCCGCTAAATTGATCTACGGGAAGAGACGAATACAATAAAATAAAGACGGTTCAAATCGCCCCATTCCTTCCTCGAGTTTTGCGCTTATCAACACATTTGACCTTCCATTTTTATTCATATAGAAGATTTATTTTGTCGTAATGAAATTTATTCTGGGGTCAGTGTATTGGGGGTAAAATCTCCATCTAACGAGGAAAAGGAACCGAAGCGGCTCCATGTCGCCGAGGTGCCGCAATCAGAGTCTGCCGCTGACCCGCCATTGGAAGCGGCGGCCTCTCACAAGCAAACCTGTGTTCCACCGACTGCCCGGTTAGTTTGAAACATAGGAAACGATTATCCAGTTGGTTCGTTTTCGGACGAGATATATTTGCCTGGTGCATTACGTTTGTCCGGTTAAGCTTTGCTTCGAAATATAACATTGGTTTGTGTTCAACCGATTTCAATTTATAATCAGAATTATTACAACCATTTAAATCCGTTTTTTAAATATTTCTTTGTTTTTCATTCCAGATTATTTCCCATTATGGGAAATATTCTATCCAGGGAGAAGATATTCGAGTGACCTTGTTTCTCGTAAATGCGTTATAATATTTTTACCTGCTTCCAACGCAATATCTGGTTTTTTATTAGTTTTTTAACAGAATCCAATATCTCATTCTATGAATTCTATGGCGACTGCTTGAAATTGACATCTTTCTTCGATGTGTTTGCTCTACGTGATCCAAATGGATAATGACTGGATAACGTTTAAAATTGATTTTGAAAGTTCGTCATTTATACAAAACTAATGATTTAATTTATAAAAAAGTGAAACTTTTTCATTAGTTTGGAAAATGTAGTACACAACGCCGTTTTCTCTCGTTTTTGCTCTACAATATACAATTTTCGGAAGCAACTTAATCACTTTAATGACGCTTATCAGAATTAAATATATAAATACTTTCTAATTAGATATAGCTGTAATTAGTATGTTCGGTTAAATGTTCATTCGGGTAGATGTTCCATGCGGGTTTTATATCTAGGTGTTTTTATTCAAATAGCTTTTCAAAACAGGTTAAAAAGATTTTTGAGGTATGGCAAATAGTTTTTAGGTTAATAAGTATTGGTTACCACTCAAAAATCTAGAATCTAAAATCTAAAATATTTCGAATGTGACTGTCATACCACTGCATTCAGCCGGCAAAAAGATCTTAACGCTGAGATCCTTGCATCACAAACTCAACGCTCTCATTTTCGAATTCGGAAACTTACACCCCAGTACAGATGAAGAAATTATGTGGTGCAGAAATGCAGAAGCACTTTCCACTACACGGCATGAAAATCGACGCGGTGTCTATACCGAACAAAATTGCAACACCGTTTGCGATATCTATCTTCCGCTCTTCCAGGAACAAGACTGTGACTTGAATTCACGATGATCGAGGTTGGAACTACAGAAACTTTCAAATTTCTCAGTTCATTCACCTCTATCTCAAGGCCAATTTGGAAACTAAACTAAACTCTCGCCCTTGAGAAAGACCATTAGGAAAACCTCGCTGTCGTCTTGTCGCTAGCTGGATGACTGATGAATCGTGAACGCTATGAAACTGCGAATTGTTTATACTCAATAAATTGAAAACGAGTTGACTTTAAATTGTGATACACCCATACCTCGCTATACGGCCGCTCTTTATACGGCATTTCGCTACAACGGCCCTCTTCAATTGAGGCACGTTTTCGATTTACGGCCTAAAATGATCCGCTAGAACGACCAAAAAAAATATTTCATTCCGTCACAGCCGTCAATGTTTAAGTTTGAGTTTGCGATTGAGCTGATATTTTGCATATGGTAGTTTTTCATGATTTTCAACATTGTTAGGAAAATCCCGTTCGAAATTTCGAGATATGAATTCATTCTTTCGCGACTTCAATCGCTGAACTTGCCATTAATTGATCAAGTAATTTTCCTATTGCTCTTACCAAAACTCGTCATCATGAATTATTTCCAGACCCTTAAGATTCTTGATTCAATTACAAATGACATATTTCTCCGTCGCATGGAATACAACACACGAATACATCAGAATAAAGACGGCTCAAGTCGGGCCTTTCATTCTATGGATATTGCGCTTACCAACACATTTGGCCTTCCATTTTTATTTATATAAATAGAAAATATAGGAATGCGTTATTTCGCCTGAAAATCTATTTCCGCTTTCGAACAAAAACCGGTTTTGTTAGCGCTAACATCGAATGGACTAACAACCCTTATCATGACGTAATTGTAGAACATATGGGAATTCAATTTTCCGAATTTTCCGTAATTTGTCCGATTTTTCTCTCCGCTAAATTGATCTACGGGAAGAGACGAATACAATAAAATAAAGACGGTTCAAATCGCCCCATTCCTTCCTCGAGTTTTGCGCTTATCAACACATTTGACCTTCCATTTTTATTCATATAGAAGATTTATTTTGTCGTAATGAAATTTATTCTGGGGTCAGTGTATTGGGGGTAAAATCTCCATCTAACGAGGAAAAGGAACCGAAGCGGCTCCATGTCGCCGAGGTGCCGCAATCAGAGTCTGCCGCTGACCCGCCATTGGAAGCGGCGGCCTCTCACAAGCAAACCTGTGTTCCACCGACTGCCCGGTTAGTTTGAAACATAGGAAACGATTATCTAGTTGGTTCGTTTTCGGACGAGATATATTTGCCTGGTGCATTACGTTTGTCCGGTTAAGCTTTGCTTCGAAATATAACATTGGTTTGTGTTCAACCGATTTCAATTTATAATCAGAATTATTACAACCATTTAAATCCGTTTTTTAAATATTTCTTTGTTTTTCATTCCAGATTATTTCCCATTATGGGAAATATTCTATCCAGGGAGAAGATATTCGAGTGACCTTGTTTCTCGTAAATGCGTTATAATATTTTTACCTGCTTCCAACGCAATATCTGGTTTTTTATTAGTTTTTTAACAGAATCCAATATCTCATTCTATGAATTCTATGGCGACTGCTTGAAATTGACATCTTTCTTCGATGTGTTTGCTCTACGTGATCCAAATGGATAATGACTGGATAACGTTTAAAATTGATTTTGAAAGTTCATCATTTATACAAAATTAATGATTTAATTTATAAAAAAGTGAAACTTTTTCATTAGTTTGGAAAATGTAGTACACAACGCCGTTTTCTCTCGTTTTTGCTCTACAATATACAATTTTTGGAAGCAACTTAATCACTTTAATGACGCTTATCAGAATTAAATATATAAATACTTTCTAATTAGATATAGCTGTAATTAGTATGTTCGGTTAAATGTTCATTCGGGTAGATGTTCCATGCGGGTTTTATATCTAGGTGTTTTTATTCAAATAGCTTTTCAAAACAGGTTAAAAAGATTTTTGAGGTATGGCAAATAGTTTTTAGGTTAATAAGTATTGGTTACCACTCAAAAATCTAGAATCTAAAATCTAAAATATTTCGAATGTGACTGTCATACCACTGCATTCAGCCGGCAAAAAGATCTTAACGCTGAGATCCTTGCATCACAAACTCAACGCTCTCATTTTCGAATTCGGAAACTTACACCCCAGTACAGATGAAGAAATTATGTGGTGCAGAAATGCAGAAGCACTTTCCACTACACGGCATGAAAATCGACGCGGTGTCTATACCGAACAAAATTGCAACACCGTTTGCGATATCTATCTTCCGCTCTTCCAGGAACAAGACTGTGACTTGAATTCACGATGATCGAGGTTGGAACTACAGAAACTTTCAAATTTCTCAGTTCATTCACCTCTATCTCAAGGCCAATTTGGAAACTAAACTAAACTCTCGCCCTTGAGAAAGACCATTAGGAAAACCTCGCTGTCGTCTTGTCGCTAGCTGGATGACTGATAAATCGTGAACGCTATGAAACTGCGAATTGTTTATACTCAATAAATTGAAAACGAGTTGACTTTAAATTGTGATACACCCATACCTCGCTATACGGCCGCTCTTTATACGGCATTTCGCTACAACGGCCCTCTTCAATTGAGGCACGTTTTCGATTTACGGCCTAAAATGATCCGCTAGAACGACCAAAAAAAATATTTCATTCCGTCACAGCCGTCAATGTTTAAGTTTGAGTTTGCGATTGAGCTGATATTTTGCATATGGTAGTTTTTCATGATTTTCAACATTGTTAGGAAAATCCCGTTCGAAATTTCGAGATGGCTGTTTTATTGGCACTCTAATATACATACACATATTTTATGTAACATTTCATTATTGTTTACAGATTATTGTTGGATTTTGGAGTCTGTTATTATCTTATGGTATGTATTTTTAATTTAAATGAAATAGAAAGATAAAAAGCATTTTGAATGATACACCATGTTCCATATTAAACAAACTTGGAACCGATCCGATTGAGTTTGTATGAATTTGTATTAGAATAATTGATTTCTTATACGGCTTTTCGCTTTGCGGCCAAGTTTCATGGAACGTATCTAGACCGTAAAGCGAGGTATGGGTGTATAAGAGAAAAAACACTTTGTCCGTCGAACGAACATTTGCAATTTCTATTCCATGAAATCGTGGCATTTTTCTGATTTGACACCATTACTGAAAAACGTAGTACAGGGAAACTTCGATATAACATACCCTCGTTATAACGTACCCTCGATATAACGTCACTCGATATAACGTACATTTTACCTCGATATAACGTACACATTTCCAAAGTGTAAAGGAAAATTTTTTTCAATGTTTTTTTTCTGATAGAACAATGAATCATCTGTATTGTGATGCTAAAACAAGTTTTGTACCTTCAATCAATCATGAAATACAGCTGGTTTTGTGATTCCGGATTCTAAATGAATCAATTGTTAATCAACAGTACGAAGGGAAACATCATGAGAAAGGCTGGCTTCGTCTTCTGATTAAAGTTATTCATTAACTTTACTAAAACAGCAACACAATAATGTATTATAGACTACGTTTGTGAGTACTTTATTATGTTTCGATATAACGTACAATTCGATACAACGTACAATTTTGAAAGTGAAATGTACGTTATATCGAAGTTTACCTGTACTGCGTGGAAAAATAGGTAATGATTACACTAAACTGACCAGACGTCCCGCGTTACGCGGGACAGTCCCGCATTTCAACGAAATGTCCCGCGTAAGATTCCGTCCCGCGAAATGTCCCGCATTTGGCAAAAGAAACGAAAATGTCCCGCGATATCAATATATTTCAATATCACAATTGATCATTTTGATTTTCTTAAATGGATGAACCTCAAAAAAAAAAATTATTTGGCAGACTGTTCAAGTTTCGTGGCCTTGGTGGTCGCCTGTCTCTCTATTTTGGCCATTCGCCCAAAAGTTTTCTATCGGGCGCAGCTGGGGAATGTTGGGAAGGTTGGTGGTCTTCGCGACAATGTTTATCTCCAGCCGATCCATCCTCCAGTGATCGTGGCATAATGGGCTGATACCAGATTCGGAATAAAGACCACATCATCTTCATAACTCCGGCAAGCACTTCGTACTATATATCTCCCCGTTCACCATATGACTCGAAAGAAGAGGGGCTTGGACATTCCTTCCACGTCTGTCAGAGAAGGACCTTCTTCGAGAACTTGATGTGAATGATATATCCGACGTCATCGCTTACCTGGGGAACGTAAAGTACCCGGTCCCCTGCCATTCGTTGAATTCTTGCATCAAGTACGTCTCGTCTTTCACTATGAGTACGAAAAGAAGTTTTTCACTTCTTTCGCCGGAAAGAAGTTTTTCACCAGCTACTCCTTCTGGGTGATTGCCTGCTGCTCAGATACGGCTTCCGCATAAAAATGTCCATTTTGGCCAGATTTTCCTCCACCGTTTGGCCGGTTGCTTCGATCTCCCGGCTTAAGGAGCGGCAAAGAGATGATATTATAAATACCAGATCGGCTATATCTGGCGGACACAAATTGCATCAGGATGTCCAACTCCTTTGCTGTGGGGTGGAGCTTGCAGTATGGAAAAATCATCAAGTTGCTTGACAGAGCTGCTGCTGCGAATCAACATTCTTGAATCATTTTTGTTGTAGACTTAATAAACGTAAGATCCAAAGAAAATTTGTTCCTATAAATTATCTTTCATCGCCATCCGAAATAAGTCCATTTTTTTGAAAGCATACGTTAACATTAAAATCGATGAAAAATGAATGGAAATTTTCGAGCATTCCATTCGGTAATTTGAAGAAATTTATATAATTATAATCGTGCTTGCCAGGCGTAAATACTCTGATTGAGCGAGTGATTTTCGGGCGTAAACAAAATCTAAACCACCGAAAAATCACAACTGAGTGCCGAAACTCAGAAAGAGATAATACTGATCAGTTTAGACTCGCTAAACTATGGTTTATGTTCACATAACGTATACACATAACGTTTTGTTTTTTGTGTCCCGCGTTAGACCTCTGACCATCTGGTCACTTTAGATTACACATATAAAATAGTTTAAAATACAGTAATACCGGATGGGCACCACCGGATCACATATGGCCCCCTGGTCACTGGTTGAGTATATCTGATCTAGACTACTATCTTCATATCCATAAGGCTTTCATTAGTTCCCCGTGGGTGCTGTCAACTCTGAGACAAGTTGGCGCGGCATCTGTTTCCTTTTTAAATATATTTGATACAAATTTTGAATCATTGATGAAATTGAAGAATGAAAAACATGTTTTTTTTCAATTGAAATTTATGTGATGATGTATTCTACACAGATACAATATTCACGTTCACTAACAACGACAAAGTAAAATGTTACACAAGCATGACGAGAATGAAATAAACACACACATAATACGGATTGGAATGTGATGAACGCTGAGATGAAACCCAGCGGTGAAATTAACGAACGAATCGGATGGTGAGCGATTTCATGAAACATGATATTCTGTGTGTAGTAGCTAAAGCAAAACACAAAGGGCCGCGAATTCTTCGAAAGCCTTCCGTGTGATTGATTCGCTAACTACAACTAATCCAAGCATCCTCCGAATGATGAAAATAAAACGAGACTATGGCGCGCGCCAAGACGTGGTGTATGAACATGGCAAATCGGGTGACAAAACAAAACTGAAGAAAACCACGATTAGAGTAAAGTAGAAAAAAAACACGCTTTTCTAGAGAGGGGGTGGAAATTTTGGATTCAGCATTCGGTTTGCCTGTTATCTTTACCAGAGGTGTTCGGTCCTCTCCGTTCGCGGTGGATTGGTTGAATTCCACCATATTTTCCACCTGGGGCAGAAGTTTTTGCATTAGAAGAAAAAAATAGGAGACAAAAATGGATAGGAGAGAAAAGATGTAGAGCATGTTTGCATTACAACAAGGCTTTTCGCCGTATTATGCGCATTGTGTACAATGTGTTCTCGGTGATGTGTTTTGGGGGATTGATGGTTTTTCTCGTTTGTGTCATCAATTGTAGGGTATATTAATGGCATATTAACGCATATCAATCTTACACGGGGCTAGGTGTTGCACGAATCGAATCCTCGTTCTGAACTGGTGTGATATTGTGAGTAATCAAGTATTATGATGAACCTAAACAATTCAACAAACAAACCAGAATATGCCCCACGGAGCATATTTCAGTGTTCATCGGCATTTCCCTAGCAGTTTGATGATAGAAGTTCAACCTCCTGGAGCAGATATTATTATAACAAATACTTATAGAAGATTTAGATTGATTTTTAATGATTAACACTTCTTGTACATGATGGTTACCAACCACAGGTGCTCAGACATACATTTGTCACGTCTTGTAATCATCAGTCGGTCAAATTCTCTTCGCCATTATTTTCAATCGCTCCATGGTGTGATTTGATTATATTCATGAACGGCCATTTAGAAACCGATCAAGGATCCATATGATCCACTTGATGTTTTGGAATATAAAATATAATTTTATGTTGTATATTTTATATTTTACATTTTATATTTTATATTTTATATTTTATATTTTATATTTTATATTTTATATTTTATATTTTATATTTTATATTTTATATTTTATATTTTATATTTTATATTTTATATTTTATATTTTATATTTTATATTTTATATTTTATATTTTATATTTTATATTTTATATTTTTTTTTTTGGCAGACTTATCTCACTTCTTAACTAGGCGAACCTAGCCAGAATTTTCACCTGCCCCCGGGCTTCTGAATGCCAAAGGGGGACTAGGCTCTGCGGAATGCACGTATCTGCATGCTCGTGCTGTTTCAGTCCTGACCGAGAAATTGTCGGACAATCGCGCAGGTGCTAAGGATGACCGACTTTTGGATGCCGGCCAATTCCTTCTCCATGTTCAACACCTTTAGCGCTTCCAGAAGTGTCTTCGGGACAATTCCAGTTCCAGAGAGAACGACTGGAACAATTCTTGGGACCTCCCTTAGCCCCCACAGTTCCTTGAGCTCCACGGCCAATGGTCGGTACTTGCAGATTTTGCGACCGTGGGTCTCCTCCAGATTCTGGTTCAGTGGAATAGCGACATCGATGATGGTGACTTTGCGGTCGCTCTTGTCGTAAACCATTATATCTGGGCGGTTGTGGTGGATCGAGAGGTCGGTCAGAACAGTGCGATCCCAGTACAGCTTGAAACGGTCATTTTCCAGGACAGGTGCAGGCAGGTACCGGTAGTTTGGTACGTTGTCTTCCAGTAGAGCACATTGGAGCGCCAGTTGTCGATGAACAATACGGGCCACGTTGTTGTGGCGCTCGGTGTAGGCTGCGTTGGCCAAAACGGGACAGCCTCCCATAATGTGCTCTATGTTTTCACCTGGTTGATGGCACATCCGGCAAATGTCATCAACGTCTTGATGCCAGACGTACCGCCTGCAGTTTCTCGTCGGCATTATCCTGTCCTGGATGGCTATCATGTCGGCTTCTACTACTGAAGAGAGTTCACCACGCGTTAGCCACAGATTAGATGCGGCCTTGTCGACGTGTGGCCGGTCCAGTTGATGGGGGTGGGCACCATGCACTGCCTTCTGCTTCCAAGCTGCAATCTTCTCCTCCACTGTCTGCAGATTGCAGTTGAGTTGGTACTCCGCTTGCGCCAAGTGCAGAGCGCTGTATCCTCTGTCGGCGGCGCAGACAGCCCGGTATAGCGCGTTTTGGTTGGCGCGTTCTGCGAAGTACTCGCGCAGTTGTCGTACCTGGGCAACACACAGTGCAGATATGTCGACTATTCCAAGTCCCCCTTCTTTGCGTGGCAGTGAAACTCTCTCCAGTGCCGATTGAGGATGGTGCATTCCGGCCTCTTTGAATGCTTTCCTCATCCTCCTCTCAAGGTCCTCTAGGTTAGTTTTGCTCCATTTGACTACACCAAAACTGAAGGTCAGTAGGGGAACCGCGAATGTGTTGATCGCGCGTACCTTGTTCCCCGCGTTGAGGAAAGTCCTCAGGACACAGTTCACTCGACTCAAGAACTTGTCTCGCAGCTCCGTCTTGATGTCGGAGTGGCGAATCCCGGTGAGCTGTCGGAATCCAAGATATTTATAGGATTCGCCACGAACCATGTCTCTTATGAACTCGCCGTCATAGACCTCGTAACCTCCGGATTCGGTAAGCTGCCCTTTCAGCAGATGGACACAGCGGCACTTGTCGAGGCCGAACTCCATGCAGATGTCCCTGCTTATGTCTTCGACAACCCGGATAGCTACACCTAGACGCTGACGTGAATCAGCGTAGACCTTGAGATCATCCATGTAGAAGGTATGGGTCACTTCTTCGTGGGCGCCGTCGCCATACCTTATTTTATAGCCATGACCGTTTCTATTGAGCGTCCTACTGAGGGGGTTCAGTGCCAGACAAAACCAAAGCGGGCTGAAAGAGTCGCCTTGGAATATCCCCCTCTTTATCTGCAGCGTTCTAGACTGCAACACATTTTCCCCATCACTGAGGTGCAGAGACGTACTCCACTGCCTCATCGCATGCTGCAGGAACCTAACGACGACGGGATCAATCTTGTATAGCTCCAATACCCGGACGAGAAACGAGTGAGGTATGGAGTCATAAGCCTTCCTGTAATCGATGTAGGCCATACTTAGGTTCCGCTGGTTATATACCGCCTGGCCGACTATGGCTGCGTCGATGATGGCCTGGTCTTTGCAGCCATGCGTATTTTTCCTGCATCCTTTCTGCTCTTCTGCGATGATATGGTGTTGTTCGCAGTGGGCAGAAACTTTGGCGGTTATGATGCTGCTTAATATCTTGTACAGACTCGATAGGCACGTTATCGGCCTGTACTTTGATGGGTTCAATGTGTTGCTGTCTTTCGGGAGGAGGAATGTGACGCCACGGGTGGCGAATTCAGGGAGGTTGTGTGGGTCACGTAGCACCTTGTTGAAGCACTCAGCTATCTTTTGATGTGCGACGGTCAGCTTCTTGTGCCAGAAGTTCTGAACACCCTCGGGGCCCGGTGCTGCCCAGTTCCTCAGGTACCGCGAGGCTTCGCGGACATCGTTCTCTTCGACGATGATAGCTGGCATCTCTCCAATTTCACCACAACTCTCCTCCTCCCGTCTTAACCACATTTGCCCGTCGCGATGTTGTACTGGGGTCTCCCAAATACCAGCCCAGAAGTTCGTCACATCGCTAATATCTGGCAAACCTTCGCGGTAGTCGGGCTTCTCGTCGCTAATGTGGTCGTAGAACGCTTTTTCGTTATCTCTGAACATCCGATTTTGTTCCTGGCGCTTTGCAGAGTCAGAGTAACGTTTCAGCCGTTTAGTTAGGACGCTCAATTGCTGTACCAGTGTGTCGAGTTTTTCCGTCAGCTGGTGAGCTCCCAGCTGGCGAAGTTCAGTAGGCCGCACGATCACAGCAACTTGGCGACATAATTTCGCCGATCTGTTGCCTCTTTTGTACGCCATCAGTCTTCCAATTGCGGCGCGCTTGTTTAGGATCCGTTGCTCCAATCTCCTTCGCCATGGAGGCTCACGCCTTTCACGGAGATGTTGGAGCAGTCCGCCTCTTGGCCTAATACGGTATCCTAAACTTTTGGCGGTCGCCACAGCAGCACAGTAAACTTTCAGTTGCAGCTCCTCCATGTTCTCAGCATCAACCAAGTGCAGCGGAAGAACGTGCTCGTTCATGAGCTTTACTGCACTTGTCAGCCTGCGGGAATGCTGCAACTTCGGGATCCTGGGGCGCGACAATGGGTCTGTGTCGCGGAACTGTGAGATCGCCTCGTCGTAGTGGAAGACCAGATCGCGTAGTAGTTGTTGATCTGGCTGTGGGTCTTCCGGCTCAGGGGGTTGTAGTACTGTGGCCTCCACTGGTGCTGATTCGCGTGCCTCACTCGCGAATGAATTGCTCAGCCGTACTGAACTTCGTCTCGACACATCGCTTGCTCTGTTGTTCCTGGAGCTTATTTCTCTCTGCACCTGCTGCTTGATCTCGTCGATTTGCGTTTGGGAGAGCATGTTGTTGCGTACTATCGCTCTACGCCTCGCGTTCATCGCGTTCTGATCAAGCCTCCCGACGAACTCTGGATACGCTTCCTCGAACATTGTTAGTATTCGAGGGCGACCGCTCATGTCCGTCTCCAAAGCAGTGCAGATGTAATAGGCGCGGATCACGAATTCATTCATTTCGTGTGTCCACATGATCCGGCGCCTAGTGGTACCCACAAGTGTGGACGACTGTCGTCTGGCAGTCGCAACACGTCTCGTAGGCGCAGCGTTTCTTGGGTGATGTCGATGGCTGCTGTTTCCGTGTGGCGGTAGCTCTTCGGGTTGAACCCGGCTGGTGGCCCGCTCTTGCACATCGCCCTCCAGCCGCTGGCCGCTCGCTCTTACGCCCGTTCCAGGACCAGCTCCAGTTCGGGGACCCTCCTCGGGTGATCGCATTCTAATTACTCTTCGTGAACGTAGCTCCATTTTCTGGGTGTATCTCCTTTGCCCGGGAGACAGCGGGTTGGCAAGGCCTCCATGACCCGGGAGGCCTTCCCCGGGAGAGATATAGCGCTCTGACTCGCTCGCACCCCCTCACTTAGCCACTTTCGACACCCGTTCTCGGAGCCAAGACCAGGTGTGTGTTTCCAGTTCACGCCCGATCTAAAAATGTCGTCATATGATCTTCGTGGAGGCGTGAGATAGGAACATTTGAGACCAACAGGCAGGCTCATACCCTATGTTGATCCCCATTTGAGAACCAAACATATATATTTTATATTTTATATTTTATATTTTATATTTTATATTTTATATTTTATATTTTATATTTTATATTTTATATTTTATATTTTATATTTTATATTTTATATTTTATATTTTATATTTTATATTTTATATTTTATATTTTATATTTTATATTTTATATTTTATATTTTATATTTTATATTTTATATTTTATATTTTATATTTTATATTTTTCGTTTCGTCGTCTCTCTCTGACGAAAGTCTTCGAAACATTGTGCAGTTGTTCAATCGAACATTACATTCCAGATTTGGAAATGTTTGCCGAGGATCGCAAATTTTAGCGTATCCAATAAAGTTTTTGTGGTAATTTTTGTTAATCATTGTCAAATTCAAAGCGAAGTAAATGTGTAAATATGCAGAATTCCCCCCTTTCAATGACCAAATTCCCCACTAGGGGGGAATTCCTCACCGGTTGAAAATTACTGTTTCAATGTGGAAAAAAATATTGGAGTTTTCAAAACTGCCTTTCGATTTGCGGTGCGATGGTTGTTTATTGAATTATTCATCATTAAAGACAAAGAAATAATTTTTAATTCCAACTAAAATATCTCTGTGTGGGAAGGTCCTACAAATGAAAGTTGGTTTATTGGTAAATTGGATTTGATATTGAGTTGGTTGGTAAAAAATTATGTTAGTCCAAAATATTCTTGAAAAAAAAAACAAAAAAAATCGATTTTTCATTTCTTCTGAGATCATGCGATTAATATTAGGTAGTCATAGATACGCTTCCTCTAACATAATGTTGGACGCGCTACAGTGGTTATCTGTTAAGCAAAGGATTTATTACTTGACAATGGTGTTCATCTTTAAAATTTTGAATGAAATGCTGCCTCGATATTTGTGGGATCGAATTGTTCAACGAAGTGATTTCCACAGTTATAATACTCGAATCGCGAATGATGCAAGAACACCTAATTTCCTTTTTAGTAGGTCGCAAAACTCACTTTTGTATAAAGGAATATATTTCTTCAATTCGATGCCCAGACATATTAAAATAGCGGCAACAATGGCTGAGTTCAAAAAACTGTGCGTCATACATGTGAAATCTGTGTTATAAATTGTGTTGTCTGTAATAATTTACAGGTGCATAAGCTACTATGCTCGTACTGATGATGATGGTTTTTATTGCGTTATTGTATTTTTAGTTTTTAGATTGAAAAGAATCTAGAGTTTGAACTCTGGCGAAAACAGATATATAATGTAATTTTTTTAGGATCTGCAGTGGAAACCGGATTCAATCTCGGAATAGCCCCGTTGGAATACTCGTAAGCTATCGTATTAGCAGATGGTTATATCGAGGTTTTTCTGTGGCAGATCTCAGAGTAAGTCTCTAGTGGAAACTTCAAGATATCGGGTTCAATTCCCGATCATTCAAAGATCTTCCCGGGTTGGAAATTTGCTTGACATGCCATGCCTCTTTTTTTTTTTTTCATTTTTTGCCTATTTCTTGATGTTCTTATGATAGTTAATTTATTTCTGCAACAGAACCAGTTCGTTTTATTTTGCATACTGGGTTTTCATGAACATTATTAAAATTTAATATTATCTTAAAGATAAATCGTCCTGCTCAAACCTTTGTAGGGGTATGAGGTGGGACCATCATCATCATTATCATTTTTTATAATTCAATTTAATTTTTTGATCACGATCAGAATTTGATTACGTTGTCGAAAACAGTTAATTTCACTGTGAATTAATTCTGTACTTGTGTAGTGATTGTGAATGATAACTGTTAGTAATTTTGCATATCTGTCACACCGTTTTGGTTTTTGTCTAGACTGTAAATGAGATAAGTTTCGATTCGTGCAACACCAAACACCCGTAATACTCAACCGAGTATCTCATCGGATTATCTTTTCCACCATCTGTTGATACCCAAATAAATTATGACCAGACGCGAAAAGCTCGCTGACAACGCAGATGTTTCGTTTAAACCCCTAAATAATTTATAGCCATTTTTGAGCGAGACCGTTGAAAGACAAAAAAAAACACGAAAGCTTCTGGTCGCCAATACGGCGGTTGTCCGCTCGAAATAGATTTGACAAATACATAGTTTACAGGGTTATATTCTTTTCCGCTCTCCGCTACCGTGTAGACGGCGGCGGATTTTCCTCGGCACGTTTTGAGGGAGTGTGTATGTATGAATGTGTGGGTGGGCGGAAAACGGATACTTACCACATTCTCCTTCTCCCGTTTGTTGAGACGCAGCTTCCGGAGCATTTGGTTGCGCTGTTCCATCATCAGGGTTCGCTCGTAGGTATACGCCGAGATATCGCTATCCATCTGCGGAGTAGGAAGATGATGCGAGAAAAAAATGTAATGAAAATCTGAATGAAACTTTTTTCTTTGCTTGTAAGCTATTTTTCTCGGAGGCTTTTTGGTTTTCTTTTCAAAACATGTTTCAAGATTCCCGTAAAAAGTTTTCCTATTTCGAGGAGAATATGGGATTTTTTGCATGAATTACGGTGATGAATGATGACAGAGAGGCACTTGAAGAACACGACGGGATTAGATGATAGATAGAGGAAATCCACAAGGGTATCGAGGATGTTCGAGCGGCCGTTTGAGATGCCAACATACTGGAAAGGGTTCATCTTGTTAAATTGACGCGTAAATCTGCTTCCACAACCCCGATCAATAATAATGTTCCGCTCAGGAAGGCGATATATTTATTTCGCTGCTACCATTTGTCGTTAACATCCAACAAAACATGCTTTCATTAAAAACCATTGCTCTTCTGGGAACAAATATCGCTCGATCGATTCGACCATAATCTAGCATTGCAAGTGTATGCTCGTAAACCCCTCGTGTTCTAGTACGGAAAAACCACATAAAACTGTCAACATCAGCCAGCGATGTGCGAAGCGGGATATAGCGAAAAATACAATTTACAGTCTCCCGGGTTTCCTGCCCACTACACCTACCACTAGGAAAACTAAATCCACCGAACAAGTCAAAAGTACTTTCTCGGAATCCGGAGAGCGATATATTTATTACCTAAATTGCCGACGATAGGAAACACACAGGCTTACCAACTCGACGTGAAACAAGGGTTGACCAGTTGAGCAGCTAAATGATTTCTCCCGAAATTTCCTCCAACTTTTGTGCACAGTTTCCCGCCCGGGAGCCAGAAACCTGTCTCCCTAATCACGTGGCGGACTGTGAGAAAACGGCCAAAATAATTAATGTTCAGAAAGTTCTCCCACTCTTCTGTTTCTTTCCTACCACTATCAAATTAGGTCGGAACGGGAATGAGGACAAGCGAGAAGAGATTTCGTGCGGGAGCTTTTGACCTAGATGTTTTCTCCGTCGTCCGGTGTCCGGAAGAAAGTAAAAAAAAAATACAAGAGAAAAAACTTCTAATCAACCGTTGCCTCCCCCGAAATGGCACCAGATAAGGACCGGAGCCTCCACGAGAGGGTCTCCTCCGAGGTGCTGCAATTCGCTGCTGGTGGTCGTCACTGGCGTTTGAAGGGATTTCTTGGGAATCCATCTATCCAAGCCACGGGTGACGCCACGGCGACGACGATAGAGCGGCCGTGATTTATCATTTTGATGGAAGGGATGCTGGGTGTTTTTGTCCCGTACAATCTCGACGAAGGTGATGGGCAAGAAAAAGGACATACATAACGGAACCAAAAAAAACAAGTTTTCAAAGAGAACGGAAATGTGAGTTGCCGTCGGCCGTGAATGATTAAGGAGAAATCGGCCTGTCGCTGGGTGGTGATAATTGAAGGTCTGACAGATTGAAAGGATTTGAACCGGAATAGCGGCGATGATTATTCAAATGTTATTCAAATTTGATTGATTAATAAAACGGGGTTGGTGCGGATGTAATTATTTATGGTTTTGATTCAAAATCTTGGCAAGAGTGGAAATCAGGGTCAAAGATTGAAAAGAGTTGAATAGCCATTTAAGCGATTATATCATTCATTTAAGAGGCAAATTGTGTTTTGGCTTCAAGGGGAGCCTGATAGGATTTTATAGAACGATTTAGATGGAAATACAAACAATATGAACTTCAACTCTTTATTTATTTTTTACACTTCTGAACTTCTGAACTTCATAACTGAACTTCCGAGCTCTTCTGGGATAATATTCTGAACTTTTGTGCTTTTGTACTAAACTTCAGAATTTCGGAATCACGTAATTTTAAAATATTTTCGAATTTCTAAATTATGAAAGTTTAGTATTTTCGAGTTTTCGAATTTTTGAATTACATCATTTTCGAGTTTTCGTGTTTCCAAATTTCCAAATTTCCAAATTTTCAAATTTCCAAATTTCCAAATTTCCAAATTTCCAAATTTCCAAATTTCCAAATTTCCAAATTTCCAAATTTCCAAATTTCCAAATTTCCAAATTTCCAAATTCCAAATCTCCAAATTTCCGAATTTCCGAATTTCCAAATTTCCAAATTTCGAAATTTCGAAATTTTCAAATTTCCAAATTTCCAAAAAAACGAAATCACGAATTTCCGAATTCAAGAATTTTAAATTTTGCGAATTCACGATTTACGAATTTACGAATTTACGAATTTACGAATTTACGAATTTACGAATTTACGAATTTACGAATTTACGAATTTACGAATTTACGAATTTACGAATTTACGAATTTACGAATTTACGAATTTACGAATTCACGAATTCACGAATTCACGAATTTTAGAATTTTCAAATTTTCTAATTTGTTAATTTTTAACTTTTCAACTTTTTGAATTTTTAAATTTTCAAATTTCCAAATTTTCGAATCAAACAATTTTTTGAATTTTTGAATTTTCAGATTTTTATTTTTTCAAATTTTCAAATGAATATAATGAAGAATTAAAGAAAAGAAATGAAGAAATGAAGAAATGAAGAAATGAAGAAATGAAGAAATGAAGAAATGAAGAAATGAAGAAGTGAAGAAATGAAGAAATGAAGAAATGAAGAAATGAAGAAATGAAGAAATGAAGAAATGAAGAAATGAAGAAATGAAGAAATGAAGAAATGAAGAAATGAAGAAATGAAGAAATGAAGAAATGAAGAAATGAAGAAATGAAGAAATGAAGAAATGAAGAAATGAAGAAATGAAGAAAAGAAGAAATGAAGAAATGAAGAAATGAAGAAATGAAGAAATGAAGAAATGAAGAAATGAAGAAATGAAGAAATGAAGAAATGAAGAAATGAAGAAATGAAGAAATGAAGAAATGAAGAAATGAAGAAATGAAGAAATGAAGAAATGAAGAAATGAAGAAATGAAGAAATGAAGAAATGAAGAAATGAAGAAATGAGGAAATAAAGAAATGCAGCAATGCAGAAATGAAGAATGAATTTTCTAATTTTAAAATTTTAAAATTTTAAAATTATTAAATTTTCAAATTTTCAAATTTTTAAATTTTCAAATTTTCAAATTTTTAAATTTTCAAATTTTTAAATTTTCAAATTTTTAAATTTTCAAATTTTATTAAAATTTTGAATTTTAAAAATTTCGTATGTTTAAATTGGCGAATTTTTAACTTTCCGTTTCCAAATAATCGAATTTTCAAATTTTCTTATTTCTAAATTTCTCGAGTTCGAGTTCGAGTTTTCATATTTTTGAATTTTCAAATTTTCAAATTTCCAAATTTTTGAATTTTTGAATTTAAACATTGCAAATTTCTAATTTGCGAATTTTTGAATTTTAGAATTTCAACATTGCAAATTTCCAATTTGCGAATTTTTCACTTTTCGAGTTCCCGAATAATCAAATTTACGAATTTCAAAACTTTGAAAATTATTTTTTTTTTATTTTTCAATTTCAGAATATTTGATTTTTTTATTTTTCGAATCTTCGAATATTAGAATTTTTGAATTTTAAAATTCACGAATTTTCTATTTTCGAAATTTCAAATTTTTGAATTTTCAAATGTTCGAATATTCGATTTTTTGCGAATTTTTGACTTATCGAGGTTCTGAATAATAGAATTTTCGAATTTTTTTATTTCTAAATTTTAAATTTCTTAAAAAATGAAGAAATGAAGAAATGAAGAAATGAAGAAATGAAGAAATGAAAGAAATGAAGAAATGAAGAAATGAAGAAATGAAGAAATGAAGAAATGAAGAAATGAAGAAATGAAGAAATGAAGAAATGAAGAAATGAAGAAATGAAGAAATGAAGAAATGAATAAATGAATAAATGAATAAAAGGAATAAATGAAGAAATGAAGAAATGAAGAAATGAAGAAATGAAGAAATGAAGAAATGAAGAAATGAAGAAATGAAGAAATGAAGAAATGAAGAAATGAAGAAATGAAGAAATGAAGAAATGAAGGAATGAAGAAATGAAGAAATGAAGAAATGAAGAAATGAAGAAATGAAGAAATGAAGAAATGAAGAAATGAAGAAATGAAGAAATGAAGAAATGAAGAAATGAAGAAATGAAGAAATGAAGAAATGAAGAAATTTAGAAATTTAGAAATGAAGAAATGAAGAAATGAAGAAATGAAGAAATGAAGAAATGAAGAAATGAAGAAATGAAGAAATGAAGAAATGATGAAATGAAGAAATGAAGAAATGAAGAAGTGAAGAAAAGAACAAATGAAGAAATGAAGAAATAAAGAAATCAAAAAATTAATAAATGGAAAAAATGAGGTCATGGTGTCATGAAGACATGAAGACATGAAAATATGAATATATGAAGATATGAAGATATGAAGATATGAAGATATGAAGATATGAAGATAAGAAGATATGAAGATATGAAGATATGAAGATATGAAGATATGAAGATATGAAGATATGAAGATATGAAGATATGAAGATATGAAGATATGAAGATATGAAGATATGAAGATATGAAGATATGAAGATATGAAGATATGAAGATATGAAGATATGAAGATATGAAGATATGAAGATATGAAGATATGAAGATATGAAGATATGAAGATATGAAGATATGAAGATATGAAGATATGAAAACATGAAGATAGAAAGGAATGAAGAAATGATGAAATGATATGAAGATATGTTTCGAATTTTTGATCAAATATTCGAGATGTTGACTACACTGTGAACTATAATCACCAATACTGCTGCATCGTTATACAATATACGATGCATGGTGCAGAAATGCTTCTTAGATCAATCCAGCAGCGCTGTTTAGGATTAATGATCCTTTTGGAAAGAGAATTTAGACATCGTAGAAGAATTGCTAGGACGAGAAAAAAAAGTGGAAACAGACAGCGAATTATGCAAGAGATTCACAACGTTCCTTCCTATGTCGGGGAAATTTTCCATGTTTTTTGTTCCTGTTGAACATTGAATTCTGACATGTGCTACGAATTCCACATCCCTTCTCCAATACACCACACACACCTACTGTATCATTGCAAACTCAAAAATAGTGACCCGATTGGGAGTGCATTCCTCGGTACCACAAACAGAGCACATACTTGCACTATTTGGGGGGTAATGGGAGGCAATTTCTATACAACCGAGAAGGACTTTGCGAGTGAGAAAATGTGAAAAATTTATTAGCACCGGTTTGCACAGACGATGAACACTCACCATTTCAACAACTTCCACTTCAGCTTCGATTCGCAGATGATACAGGAACATTTTCAGATCTTTCTTGATCTGTATCGAATTGTCCTCCATCTGGGCAACGGTGAAGATACGCATCTTGCAGTTCTTCCACGAGCGGTGCTGCTTCAGCAAGAATGGTAACAGCATCAGCAAGCCACCATCGTGGACGATCCACCAGATGTCAATGTTTCCGGAAATCTGTATGCGTGTATGAGAGTGTGGGATGATAGAAACAAAAGTTAGGTAACAAGCGAGAAAAAATTACTGTCATAATCCGACTCACCTTATCCTGCGACATCGGGAAGAAGTTTATTCCTTTTGGCACCAGCAGAGCCATCCGAGCGGCACTGACGTTGCGGACCGTTTGCAGGAACACATGCCAGGTGCGGTCGTCCTCGCTTTGGCGCCAACCGTACGGCCAGCCTAGGATCACCGTGTTCGGTTTCATGCCGCCGAGACCTATGGTTTGGACGCTATGATCGAAAAAAAAAACAACGAAAGTCAGTTCTGTGCAAACATCAAATTGGAACAGGAAACTTACGCATTCGAAAGCCCGTCGGCGACATTCGGTGCGACCATAACGTCGCAGAATCCTTTCAGTTTCTCCTCCTCCATGGTCTTGCGGAGGCTCTGCTTGGCAGCGGCAGCTTCACCGGCCCGCTTGGTGAAATCACCCTTGACCAGCGAGACGACAACGACGAGACCCTTGCCGGCCTTCAGCTGTGAAACGAACGAGAACAGCTTGCGATATTTTGGCGTGAAATCTTCATTCAGTTTGGCCAGCAGCAGAATCTGAGGCCGCCAGTTCTTGGTGTGCGGAGGGCCCTCCTCGAGCCGGAGTAGCGAGTAGCGAGCGGCCGACAGAGCGATACCACGGATGCCGTCTCCCCATTCCTTTTCGGCTCTAGTGAACGATAAATAGATGTATTACTGGATGTGTGTACCCTTCAACCTCGAACTAAGGGGGCTGGCCATAGTAATCATTGGTTTTCAACATTTGTGGCTTCGATTGAAACGACTGTACACCACAATGAATGGCCCGACGGGTTATGGAACCACTCATTCAAATGGCACGTGTTTGTTCTGTTGTACATATTCAAATGGTTCCCTATAGAATCGGACGCACTTTGTTGGACAGATAGAAAATTTGTGTGTGATTTTTAATATGGGTTGTCGAGTTAACACGTTCACGAACGGATACTGCTCGTCCAGTAGGAGAAATGGGAGTAAAACGAACAGGTTAAGTAGAACTTTGATTGTTTATTCGTCGTTATTGGTGCATATCACGATAGAAGATACCGGAGTGGAATTAAATATGCTAAAAATCTTCCTCTGAGTGCGTTCTGTATGGATATAATGATGAAAATAATATATGGAGGATGGAAAATTAGATACTCCATCGCAATTTTCACTTTAAATCAACGGAATATGAAACTAAATGCGTCAATGCGAATTTCTATGGGACTAACAATGCCGATTATCATCTCTTTGCAGAGCATAGCGAATTTGAAGCCTCCAGCGACAACAAAAACAACAACTTAAACTAAACTCTTGGTGATTAGTAACATGTTATGTGTGTCAGGAACATCAGTAGAAAATCAATCACATACGCATGTGGCATTGCACAAGCTCGTATTCGTATTGAATGAGCAACTAGGAGAGTAGAAATTGCTTGTACCAATCAACCAATCAGAACGCGGGATTTTTGTTAAGAAAATGCTTGTTATTTTTCAATTGTTCGACAGTTAGTTTAAAAAAATGTATAATTTCATGCAGGGTGATACATTGTTATGGAGAGCTCAAATCAATTTATGCAAAAATCTAATAAATTCCTGAGGAATTTTCGCGTTTTTCGAATTGCACCTCTCAATATAATCCCGAAGGAAGGGATCATTGAAACATTGCCCATCGACCACTATTTTATTTTTTCAGACAGTCTCAGCTCAATAGAGGCAATCCGCTCAATGAAAGTTGATAAATGCTCATCTTATTTCCTAACAAGAATAAGACAACTATTGAGTGTTTTGGTCGAAAAATTATTCAAGATTACCTTAGCATGGGTTCCCTCTCATTGCTCGATACCGGGGAATGAGAAAGCGGACTCGCTAGCTAAGGTGGGCGCTTCAGAAGGCACACTTTTTGAAAGGCAAATTGCTTATAATGAATTTTTCCACATTCCTCGTCAGAATACGCTCGTAAGTTGGCAGCGTATGTGGAGTGAAGATGAGTTCGGTCGTTGGTTACACACGATTATCCCTAAGGTCTCGACGAGTGCATGGTTCAAGGGATTGAATGTAGGTCGTGATTTCATTCGCGTGATATCTCGGCTTATGTCCAATCACTACAACCTAAACGCGCATCTCTATCGCATTGGGCTCGCAGCAAACAATCTTTGTGATTGTGGCGATGGCTACCACGACATCGAGCATGTTGTCTGGTCGTGTATCCGGTTCCATGCTGCTCGCTCTCAGCTCTCTAGAGCACTGAGAGCACAAGGCAGACAATCGGATATCCCCGTCCGGGATATCTTAGGTAGCCGTGATCCTGATCTTCTGCTTCATCTATACCTGTTCCTCAGAAACGCCGATGTCAACGTTTAATGATGTTTTCTTCGTTGTGTCCCCGTTTCATATCCCTCCTATCCAAACGATAAACTTTTACTTAGTCGCGGCAATACATACACACACTCTTTACAGATACACGGGCCAAAGGTTGTGCAGTCCACTGATCATTCAACAAGAGCCAAGAGTTGTACCGCTTATGACAACTCTACACGAGCTGATGATTGCGCCGGCTAGTGACCATTCTATCCTGGATTCCTCGAGTCGAGAAAGACGCACCACGCTAGATATGGGGTACAGACTAGGGGGGCGTTGCTGATTAATGGTCAGCTGCATCCCAATAGCAGGTATCCCGTGTCGGGCACACGTACAGAGCATCGAAGACTGCAACATACCAATTATGAGAACACTTGTAATACTAACCTCGAGCCAACCGCGAGTAATCGGTTACATATTACTAACATAGTTGTAAGCAAACATTGTAGAAAAATTGAACTCCCGGCCCCGTTAGGCTGACGCCATATGAGCCTTAATAAAATATATATTTTGGATAAAAAAAAAAAAAAAATAATCCCGAAGGACTTAATCCCACTTCAAAAGCGGATTGATTCCATAATTTCTTGCCGGAAGAGAGTTTATGTGAATTTAGTAATGTATTCGGACTTATTAGTGATGATGATATTTTGAATTGTAGAGGCTTTAACCATTCTCAGTTCATTTGCCTATAGCCTTGAAAAAGGCCAATCCAGAAAACTAAAATAAACTCTCGAATTTGAGAGAGGCCATTTGGAAAACTTCGCTTCTGACTGTTTGCTAGCTGAGTGACTAATGGATAATGAACCCATTAGAAAAACTACATCTCCAACACACTCAAAAACACCATTTCCCAAATAAATAATCAGCAGGTTATGCTATGCAACACCTTCCGGAGAACGGAAACAGAGAATCCGAACCGAATCGGTTGTGTGGTGTCGGCGGTGGCGGCGACAGCAACTGCAAAAATCCTTCACTTTTAGTTTTCCACACAATTCTTACCGTTGGAAGATACTTCATTCGCATCCGGCTTGAAATGCACTGCAGTTTGACGTCACTCTTATCCTGGAAACAATGCTGGAATTCACGAAAACTAAACGATCGTCGAACGATCAGAAAGTACAAAAATCACACGAGCTCTCTGCCGATAAAAAATCCTAAATATCAATTTATTTTCATTACTTAGGATATTAAGTTAGAATGTACCGTTATTTTCAAAATAACTCTTTAGCAGAAAGTTTTAGTGGCTTTTGAAAAAGACCGATGAGTTTGCGTAGCTTTCAAGAGGAATGATTGATTCATAATTAGTTTTTGTTTTCACGAGATCAATATACGAGATCAGTGTGCTTATTGCCAATGCACGTAGCGCTCAGAGTATCCATCTCTTCTTCTACACAACCACAGCAGATACATGCGAATCTATATTTGATCAACCACCACCTTTATCGATCGGTGACAATGAATGAAATCAATAACGCTTACGAGCGATTCAATCATATACAAACACTCTCCACCTAACGGCATAAGAACCGACGCGGTACATCCTATTTAATATTTCTTTTCTGCTTTGTTACTGCCCGTCAGTGCTGGCTTTGTCCCATGCTTGCTTCGAGCATATTCTGAGGAAAAATTTGCACGCCCGTCCAACATGAAAACAGAAGAGAAATTGAAAGGACAGGAGAAGTACAATATTCTTAGTGCTTCGGCTGACAGCGGCGACTTGCGACATGACACCAATCATGTTTGAGATGGGTTTTCATTCGGGTACTCGTGTTAATAGCTTTGTGTTAATTCAATAATTTGTTTTCAAACAGTTTTCGAACTATACAAATAAGTTTTAGGTCAATAAGTAACAAACATATTACTCGTAGATTTTCTATCTTTCGAATGAAGTGATTTCCGAACCCCTTCGATCAGACAGCAAAGAGGTATTAACTCTTTCACTTACAACTTCGAGTCTCATTCGATGTGTAATGACTGTGCCAAAACCTACAACATCGAGTTTTACTGATGGTGCACTTGCATATCATAGGGCGCTCGGACGCTCAGCAGAGTAGTGAAATTACTCGATGCATGACCCATCGAAGCGTTTGCATTTGGTCCGGCCTTTTTTCGGAATTGAATCGTAGGCTTTCTTTCGTCAGAAAATCATTCATCTTTTTAAAAATACACAAACAGGCGGAGGTCTCACCGACAAACTTCAAAAAACCCTATTCGTGACATCGAGGGTACAGTGTCGCCGTCTACGGGATTTTTTTTTTCAGATGATGCATGTGTAAATAAATTGTCTGGTTTTCGCCGACACTTTAAGTGCCTTTTTCTTGGGTTTTGTAGTTTATGAAAGAAATGCACGTTTTTGCTTCCGTTATTTTATTTGTTATATTATATTTTATGATACACGAGAAAGAATTAAATAAGTTTAGCCTCATTCAGATAGGCATACTTGAAGACAGTTTTAATACATCAAAAACTTGGAATGAAAATTATTTTCAAATGTTATTTGCATGCTCAGATCACATAGTCGTTGGCTCCCTGAAACCAATTTTTTTTTATTTTCACCAGAACGTTTGAAAAGTTGCTCGATGTGCCCTAACATTATGGAGATTGATTACGTTAGTGATACTGAAGGATACAAGCATAACGTATAAGCAACTTTTCACACGGTTTGTTCATTTCAGTTTGTAAACTGAGATATCGGCAGGGAATATCGTTCTTTAACTTTTTACGAAAACGTAGGAATCCCGGTACCTGAAATGGAATCAACAGTTTAGGATAAAGATTGAACCATTGATAGTCAACTGTGTATGAAGTCTACATTTCAGAGCGTCGAATTTCATTTCATTAACGAAATAAAATTACCCTCGACGACCAAACGATTTCCTGCAGTGAAGTTGAAAATATCTGCCAGGCCCACAAATATATTGCAGGTTTCATTTTCTTCCACTTAATGTTAGACTACACGCTGTTCTCGCTCACGTTTTTAACCACTTATAGAAAACTCTTTACACGTTTACATAAAATATTCATTTCATACGAAGAATTCGATTTCCCTTATGATTTTCTCCCTGAAAATGTGATTATTTTTCCCGCCGCGGAAGAAGTGTCACTCTTTACAGCATGAAGTTTTTTCTCTGCAGAAAATTATTAAATAGAAATTTTAAAGATTTGTTTGATTTGATATACATTTCATTTCCCTAGTCTGTGAATCAATCACTCGAAATGCAAATGCAGAAAACAAACACATGGCTCTGTGGAAAGAGGAAATATTGCAATTAGGCTCCGCCCAATGGAATGCTCATTAGGATGGCTAGAGCGTAAAAGTAGAGCGCTTGCTATCTCTATCATCTTTCACGATTCATCAGTCATGCAACGCAAGTAATTGGCCTTTTTTAAGGCTGAAGGCGAATGAACTGAAAAAGTTTGAAGTCTCTATAACTCAAGACTCCTTCTCTCTCTGTTACACAGTCCTACTCCAGCTAACGAGCAGTCAAAGTCGAACCGCGGTGCGATTTTGTTCAAAATGTCAAATACAAGGTGCAACTCGGTTAGAGGATGTGAAGCGTCGGCTTTCATGATGCTCGTCGAGAGCGTTTGTATATTTTTGCATTACACGCACAGATTGTTGTTGGTTTTCCTGTGTTGCCAAATGTAATTTGGAATGGTTTCCATTAAGAGGTTTTGATGTTTTGTTCATTAGAAAGGTGGAACAAACATATAATCCCCTATGCCCGTGTGTACTTCTACAGAACCACGCGAACCAATCGGTATTTTTGAGGGGTTATTTATCAAATTTCGATGCATTATAAAGTAATATCCGAAAATCAAATGAATTTTTAACAGTTTTTTGTGAATTTGGGAAATTCAATTTTCGTTAATTTGAGTATTATATCCAGGTCGAAAGTGGCGTCAATGGGCAGCGAATTTTGAACCGGATGTGGACAAGGTGTTCTTCGGTGGAAAACTGAAAGCGAAAATTTGTTGTACTAAATACTCCATTTGAAAATTTCCATAATATTTGTTCCCGCCGACAATAGTTTCGTAGTTCTACGTGAACTATGCGGTGGCACCACTCTTCTAATTTTCTTGCTAAAGCGTTCGATGAAAGACTCGAAAAGAAGAAAAGTTTCATGTAACTGGAGACAAATTTCATAGTAAAGTTTTGGCTTGATGTCAAGTAGTCTATACAAATATAAATTGAAGATGGAAAAACCAAAAAGTAATAGAGTTTCTTTACTGGTTAGAAAACAGGGTTAGCCGCAAAGAATACAGCCGAAAGATTGATTGTAGAAAAACAAAAATATAATTCAGCGTGTGGAACGTAAAAATAGAGCTATAGAAGAGTAATGCAACGATCAAAGGTATTCATTGCGGGTAGAAATGTTAAAAAAAAAAACATGAATGATTTTCCATAACCCGCCCAAACCAACACAATCGTGAGTGCATTGTACAACTTACCCTCGGTACTCGATGTATTTGTACACCAACACCGCCAGTCCCATCGCGATCAGGGCAAAGTACCACGAAGTCATGAACATAATCGACATGCACAGCGTGAGACCAACCAGCGAGAGAGACCTTTTGTTGTCGCCGCCATTGTTGATGTAGTTGTCATTGTTGATTCGTCGGAAATCGATCAGTCAGCACAGAAGGGACACCGGAAAGTGACCGGAACGTATACGGAAATGGAACGAGGGATGATACAGGGAAAATAATTGATACTGTAGAAATAGTTGTTTTTATTAAATGGCACGCGAAAATGAGAGATTGAATCACTCAGGTGAAGGGGAATTTATGACACAATCTTATTTGCCTACCACACATAATTTAATTGCTGCTACTGAATAATCAATATGTTTTCACGCATTCAAAATTCATATATTGTTGATAAAGGCAACGACGACAATATTTATTTTAGCTTCGAAAATCCTGTTGACGAATGTACACATTCACACACACACATGATGCAACGGTTATTACGGTAAACAGAATTTCAATGACCGGGCAAAAATTGATTGATATTTGCTGAAAAAACACTCACCAATGGTAATACTTGAAGCGCGGTCGCCAGTTCGGGGTTCGCAGTAGAGTTTGGACGGCGCAAGCCAAATTTACGAATCCGTAGCACATCAAGAAGAACATTGACAGGAGTGGCGCGAGCAGATCGACATTGCCAAGTAGGATACCACCCTGGCAAATGAACAGCGTCAGAAGAAGGGCACGTGTTGGTTCGCCCCGTTTGGACGAGACGGCAAACGGCTCAAGGAAGGGGATGATGCCGTCTTTGGCAATGGCCTGCAGCAGCCTCGGGGCACCGGTTAAACTTTGCAGTCCGGCACCGAGCGTCGAGAGGAAGGAACCGATCAGGATGACCCACTGATTTGGCCAGGCCATGTTCGCAACCACCAGTTTACCACCTATCGATTGACCGAATCTGGGGGGCAGAAAAGAGATGTTTTGATGAGCAATTTATGGGTGTCAGTCTTGTGGTGGTGGGTGCAGAGAGAGTCCTGTGACTTTCCAGCATTTCATCTGTTGGTCATGGGATGCGTGTGTCGATGGTTATACTCACTTATCACGCAGTAGCAGGTTATCGACGGTTCCGGCGAAGAGCATCACACAGGACAGATAGACGGTTGATGTGGTCAGGATGGCACCGATTGTACCGATCGGAATACTCTTTTGTGCATCTGCCAAATCGCCTGAGCGGTTGGAGCCAGCCATGATACCTGGGTGTCGACGGGAGGGAAGAGGAAAATAATAATTGCTGACGTAAATGATATAATTACGGAAATAGTTGCTAGGGATTGTATGAAATTGCATGCTGTTTGCGTGAATAAACACATTTTAATGACTCTCTCAATTATAACCGTTCGAGTTCGCGTGACACTCGAGCTTTTCCGCTAATGGGGAACTTTTCGCCAACCTGCACCCGGTATGTACAAAGCGAGAATGACATAATTAATTATGTACAATCAACTTCAGTGATGCCGTGAACGCACTTCGCTTCGACTTTCGCGTAGACCAAACAAATCTTTGACTCCGGAGCGTCCTAAACATTTACCGTGGGTGTTCCCCCGATCTTGGTGGCAATTTATTGCCCTTGTGTACATGGGACAGTCAACCAGCGGTCCGGGGGTTTTATAGGGATCCGCCTTTTGGCGGCGAAATTCCTGGCGCGGAACTAACGAGCGACGAATGGTCTCGGAAGAACGAATTATTTATGTCCGTCGGGATTTTGATCATGGAAAAAGTTTCTTTCTGCCTTCTTCGCTGGTGACGATAATAATGCAGTAATGAAGTAATTAATATTATACGCGATGTTGTTCTGAATGAGTGAAGTTTTCGGCGTTCTATTGAGGAAGTTTTCTTTATGACATTTATCGTCACTGATGATAAATCGATTTTCCATTTCGTGCGTTCACTAAGAACACTCGCATTTGGAACCATTTTGAAAGTGACAAAAACATTTTATTTCACCATCTGGACAATTATTTAGACCGAGTAATTTATATACCAGGGTTTTGTAAATGCTATGGAGCTGTTCCCAAACATTTTCTGGTACCGTGACCAGGAGCGAGATCACTGCAAGGAAGACGCCATTGCGATTCCAGATAGACACCATCCAACCGGCATTGTTAAGAAGTCAATTATATTCCGGAATTCATTTATAAAAAATTATAGAATTTATAAAATTTGTAGAGTATTGGCAAAGGTTAGTACCAGAGCCTTGTCTGCTTCCATCCAGGTCTACCTGGTCTATACGGTTTCTTTTTTGGTCGATTTTCTCTGAATTCCATCAAAAAACTTCGACCGATTCAGACAACTCATCGGCGAAATGGACGGAACCACCTGTAGACGTGAGGAGCAATTGTCAGCCCGACGAGTTACACTGTTAGCACAGATTGGAGGTGCTGAAGAAGTTGCTAGAGGAAGTACAATTAATGCTTGAAGGCATGTCAATGACAAGCCAGGGTAAGTCCTACAACCTGTTTCATTCGAACCAAAATTGAACTGAAGTCGAAACTGCCTGCTTCAATCCTTCCTCCAGATGATTCCTTTTCGGATGTTAGGAATAAAGTGAAGTGTTCGGGTATTTTGATTATTGTTTAAGGGGGGGACCCCGGTCTGGAAGAACGAAACAATTGGATTTTTGTTTTTTGCTTATTTGAAGATGTAGGTTTCATTCTTTGAGTGCACGAATAATGGTTATTACGTTGTTGACAGCTGGATGTCGGTACTTTGCTGTAGGTATCGGTTCGGAAGCAACGGAGTGTCGCAGAACAAATTCCAATGAATATTTTGAAACTTCAGGACAACACGTAAGCATTATATAGGGTTTTTGAAAATTAGAAAAATTGCCAAAATTGCGGCAAAATTTGTTAAAAAATTAGTTATTTTTCATGAAAAAACGCAGTTTAGAAGCTCATAAAAAAATTTAAAAATGAGTTATCAAAAACGGTTATGCAACGCTTTAGATAATTGATTTTAGCTAAATTGGTCAAGTAGATCCAGGATATCGATTCCACCAGCTGAAATAACATGGTTTCGAGAAAAACGCGTTTAAAAATTCGTACAGCAATACTATATCCCATCAGGTGAACTCATACTTTTGGCTGTAACTTTCCAACGAAATCAAATATCGGAAAATCCTTTTAGGACAACATTTTTGAGAGCATCAACTTCTCAAAAATGCAAAACAAAAAATAAATCGATTTTTTTGACCTTCCAGGGTGCCTCCTTATGTGCACAGTTTATGTGCACCCGTGGCCGAGTGGTTAACGTCTCACATTATCATGCCGGGTGTTCGGGTTCGATTCCCGTTTTGGTCGGAGGAATTTTTCGTCAAAGAAATTTCCTTCGACTGGCACTGTGGTCACGCGTATTCTAGAGCTTGCCCCTCGGAATACATTCAAGGCGTGTTATTAGGCTGAAGAAATCTCAACTTAGTATTACTAAATGACGCTAGTTAATGCATACGTTGAGACGGCAAAAGTTCCACAGGGAACGTGAACGCCATTCAAGAAGAAGAAGGGTTCCTCCTTAAACCCACCAAAAGCGCCTCGTTTTGGTGGGCTCTGGAAGGCTGCCTTGAAAACAGCCAAACTACAATTTTATCGTCAACTTGGTAATTAGCGTGTCTCTTTCGAAGATTTATCTACCATTTTTGCAGAAATAGAAGCAGCGATGAATTAAAGACCACTTGTCCCGGTGACATAGGACCCTGAGGACTGTAACGTCATCCCATCGGCTCATTTTTTAATCGGGTCGAGCATGCACGCCATTCCAGATCCCAACGTTTGCGAATTCCATCTCACTCGTCTTGATCATTATCAACGACTGCAGCAGTTGTTCGAGCAGTTTTGGCACTTCTGGAGAACCGAATACTTACAGAAGCTCCAATGAGACGCCTGCAAATATCAACCATACACCGAAATCGGGCCAGGAAGACTGGATAATCGACGAGTCCCAACGCCCAGTTCGTTGGCCAATAGCCCACATTGCAGCATCCAGCAGAGCTATGGAGACGGGGTCGGAGTCGGAAGGAATTTCATTATATTAGAAGTCGGACTCGGAGTTGGAAAAATTTTACCGACTCCGACTCTGACTTCCAGTTAAATGACCCAATAAAATCAAAATATTTAGATCGTTAAAAAAATTTCATTTAATGATAAATGTATATTAATAAGGCGAACTAAATGCAAGAACAGATAATTCCAAGGAAACAATGTCAATGTCAGGAAAAGGGAGCCGATCTGGCGTAGTGGTGACATCCGTACCTCTCACGCTAAAGGTCACGAATTCAATTCTCACTCCCGACATTCTTCCAAAAATGGAAGTAAAGTGACGAACCAGCCAAAAGTGTTGAGAGTCACTATAATACAGTATAAAAAAATGTCAGGAAAATGAGACAAATCAATTTGGAGACATTTTTCTATTTTTCAACACGCACCCAGTCGAAAGTAAAAAACAAAAGCAACATCGAGATTCGAACCAAAATTGACGTCGTGATTATTAAACCTGCATTCTATCACCACATTGACGTAACCACCAACATCACTCAGTGATAGAAAACGCTTTTTTCGTGTTTGTAGCAGAATAATAATAAATATTAACGGTCAAGAGTGGTTTGGAGGGGTTGAATGATTTTGTTATTTTTGTTTAATCAAAAAACACAGTTGGTGCTTACGTCAACCATGCATATTTGGGCAGTGTAGACATACAGCAATACAACAAAGTTTGTTCCTTCGTTGGTGAATTATAAAGGCTTTAAACTTTTCAGTTTATTCGCCTCTAATGGGTCTTGTTGTGATGGGTTACGACATTTATACAAGTAAAACGTTAGACTGAAATCATAGTAGGAGCACATCAGAAGTGAATCGTTAAAAATGAAAATATAGTCGTCTTCATCCTAACACGTTTAGCCCCGAATTATCCTTGCTACACTTTCCATTCAGCCCGCATCCAGAGTATTTGAACAATATCAGTGTTGGTCCCCGCTCCCAAAGATATTCACAGGCAAACCTTTTTTTGTGCGGGAGATAGGCTGTTCTCTGCTTTAAAAATTGTGAAGTCAGATCTTCGAGTATCTATGATTTTTTTAGAGCAATTCTGTCTTTACGAGCATTCTAAATTTCAATTTTAATTTTTGTCTAATCATAGAAAATCGTAAATAGAACGTTCTAATGAAAAACCTAATTCCGCCTAACTTCAATTTTTTTTCAGCAGGAGTCGGAGCGAAAGTCGGAGCCGGAGTCGGTATTAACCCCTTCACGTACAGCTGCTCAAAATTTATTATCACCAATTGGTTCATAACCTTACATCGGATGATGAACCGTGGAGATAATAAATTGAAGCGATCTTTTAGAAGGAGCAAGCCTGCCATAACCTCGAGACTCATGGTTTGTGACAAAAAAGTTATAAATTAAAAAAAAGTTTAATTTTTGAAAATTGTTGGAATGTTTCTTATAATTGTTTTTAAACCTGATTTTATGAAAGTACGCATAATTTACATATAAAAAATAATAAAATCATGAATAAAAAGCAATCAATTGGTGAAATAAAATATATAGTTAAATAAATTTAAGATAATCGATGTTAAGATCTAAAATAACTTGTTGAGTAGAGGAGTAATATTCCCCAGTTGCCTAACAAAAGCATACTTGATGTTTTCTAAAAGTATGCACGTTGTTATATTTTTTGTGGTCAGACAGAAGCGTACCTTATAGTTGTTTCTAATACCCATGTTGGTATACAAAAACAGTGATACAGCAAACACACATGTAAATGAAAAAAAAACAAGTAATAAGCAAGAGATAGTTTAGAAGAGTAGAATAATGAAGTACAAAACGAATACATGTTACAAGGATTTAGTAAAGTGTTCAAAAATTGTCGAAATCTACGGAAAGTAATATTGCCAAATTAGTGAAACTGGGTTTTGCAGAAGAAAACCTGCTTTATAAAAAAAAAGTTGCGATTTGTGTCATCTGTTGGGCAAAAAAATCGCCCTATCTACTAGTGATGATTCATCCAGTGGTGAAGTCGAAAATGATCTCAGTCAGAAAAAAATTGAAGCATCATCAGCAACTTCAACAGAGCCAATGAATTCCAACATGAATCAGGAAATTTTATTATAAGCAATGTCAGCAACTTCAATTGAGACAACGGATTCTAGCGTTCCTGAATACATCTGAATAGTTAATATTGATATTTTCAACGAATCAATCTTAAGTACACTCTATCTAACTTCTATAAGACTAGGTGATGATTTTGCTGCTTTGTGTCATTGTAATGATGATGATGTTGAATTGAAGAGGCTTTAAACTTTTCAGTTCATTCGCCTCTAAAAAGAATTGCATCATTGTAAACAAGCAACACAATTCGTCAAGTTTTGATACAAAGTTCTTACCTAAAGAGATCTAAAAAGGTTGAAGCTTCTAATCTTACACCATCACACATCGAAAGACATCTGAGTTTTGCCAAAGCTCACATGAGCCGACAGTGGGAACCGACAATTTTTTTATTTTTTTTATTAAATCGTTTATTTTTACAGGCTCAGTTACTTAAGTTTAAAGGAGCCAAACTCCTATCTGTATAGTTACAAGTATACATAAACATTTTTTATTAATTCTAATGTTAATGAAGTAGAGAACCGATTACTCGCGGCTTGCTCGAGTTTAGAAGGGTGATATTTTGTTTCAGGAAAAGGATGGGATATAAGGATATGTTGACAATGTTCACACTCACATTCGCACTCACATCCATCATACTCAATTCTTAAGCCTATCTTATATCTAACATGTATTTACATTTCACCTTATTCTATTGTTAGTAAGAAGGGATTTGATTTCTCGCGAAGGAAAAGGAAAAGGAGAATATAAGGATATAAGGACAATCACACACGAAGATCGATAGCTTTTAGGAAGACATATATTTGGGACATGTAATCAAGGTCTAACCGAGCCAACACATCTCTCACCGGCACATTGGGCTGCCTTCCTCTAGCCCGAAGAGAGTTTTCTAAATTCGATCTTGCAACAAGATACTCCTCGCACGACCAAACAACGTGTTCGATGTCGTGGTAACCTTGGCCACAAGCACAGATATTGCCATCGGCAAGATTAAAACGAAAGAGTAGCGCGTCTAACAAACAGTGATTGGACATGAGTCGAGAGAAGGTGCGAATAAAGTCCCGACTTAAGTCCAGACTTTTGAACCATGGTTTGAGGCTAACCTTAGGGATAATCGAGTGAAGCCACCGACCCAATTTATCTTCGTTCCACTTACGTTGCCAGTTAGCGATGGTATTTTTACGGACTAAAGAATAAAATTCATTGAAAGCGATTTGACGCTGATAAATATCGCCTTCAATTGCACCTACCTTTGCTAATTAGTCAGCCCTCTCATTACCCGGAATTGAGCAATGTGAAGGGACCCAGACAAAGGTAATGACATAACAGTGTCTGGTTAAAGCACTCAAATTTTCTCGTATTCTCTCAAGGAAGTACGGCGAGTGCTTTTCCGGCCTCACTGAACGGATAGCTTCGACAGAGCTAAGACTATCCGTTACAATGTAATAGTGTTCAACAGGTCGTGAGGCGATGCTGTCCAGCGCCCAATGTATTGCTGCCAATTCAGCAATATACACAGAGCAAGGATTCTGAAGATTGTGGGAGGTGCTAAAAATTTCGTTGAACACTCCAAATCCTGTGGACTCATTCATAGAGGACCCATCAGTAAAGTACATATTATTACAATTGACACGCCCATACTTTGCATTGAAGATCGTAGGAACGATCCCCGATCGATGATAATCTGGAATTCCATGGATTTTCTCCTTCATGAACAGATCAAAATGTACAGAGGAATTGATGTAGTCAGGAAAACAAACACGGTTGGGAGTATACGAAGAAGGATCAACCTGCATGGAGATGAATTCATGATATGAGCTCATGAATCCTGAATGAAAATTTAGCTCGATAAGCTGCTCAAAATTTCCGATCACCAATGGGTTCATAACCTTACACCGGATGAGGAACCGAAGAGATAATAAATTGAAGCGATCTTTTAGTGGGAGTAGGCCTGCCAAAACCTCGAGACTCATGGTATGCGTTGAGGGCATACATCCCAACGCAATACGGAGACAAAGATACTGAATTCGCTCGAGTTTAATGAGATGTGTTTTGGCAGCTGATTGAAAACAGAAACTGCCATACTCCATCACTGAGAGAATAGTTATTCGATACAACATTATAAGATCTTCAGGATGGGCTCCCCACCATGTGCCGGTGATTGTACGGAGAAAGTTTATTCTTTGTTGGCATTTTTTACTCAGATACCTAATATGGGCCCCCCAAGTACATTTGGAGTCGAACCAGACCCCAAGATACTTGAATGACATAGCATGAGTGATCGGTTTACCCAAAAGTTGAAGCTTTGGTTTTGCTGGTTTATGCTTCCTAGAAAAAACCACCATCTCTGTTTTCTCCGTGGAGAATTCGATCCCTAGCCCAATGGCCCAGGTTGAAAAATTGTTCAAAGTATCTTGTAAGGGTCCTTGCAGGTTGGATTCGTTAGATCCTACGACAGACACCACTCCGTCATCTGCAAGTTGTCTTAGGCTGCAATTTTGTGTAAGACAATTGTCGATGTCGCTTACATAGAAGTTGTAGAAGAGGGGGCTTAAACATGAGCCCTGGGGGAGGCCCATGTAGGAGACCCGATTTACTGTCGAATCCCCGCGAGAAAAGTTCAACTGTTTCTCACAAAGCAAGTTATATAACATATTATTCAATAGAGGCGGCAGACCCCGAGAGTGTAATTTGTCTGACAAAACCTCTATTGAAACAGAATCAAAGGCTCCCTTTATGTCCAAGAATACTGAAGCCATTTGTTTTTTTTCGGCGTAAGCCATTTGAATTTCTGAAGAAAGCAACGCAAGACAATCGTTCGTCCCCTTGCCCCTGCGGAACCCATATTGTGTATCTGAGAGTAAGCCATTCGTTTCAACCCATCGATCAAGGCGAAACAAGATAATTTTCTCGAACAATTTCCGTATACAAGACAGCATTGCTATTGGGCGGTACGAATTGAAGTCGGACGCGGGTTTTCCGGGGTTTTGAATAGCTATAATTCGCACTTGTCTCCAATCATCTGGAACAATATTATGCTCCAGAAACCGATTGAATAAATTCAACAAGCGATGTTTCGCCACATCAGGGAGGTTTTTTCACAAGTTGAACTTAATTCTATCCGTTCCTGGAGCCGAATTGTTACAAGAAAGGAGAGCAAGAGAGAATTCTACCATCGAAAACTCGGAATCAAGATCGCACCTATCTAGTGGTATATCTCGAACAATTTTTTGCACAGGAACGGAATCGGGACAAACCTTCCGTGCAAAATTAAAAATCCATCGATGTGAATATTCTTCGCTTTCATTCGATGAAGAGCGATTTCTCATGTTTCGAGCCACTTTCCATATTTTTTTCATTGACGTTTCTCGTGACAAACCTCCCACGAAATTTCGCCAATAAGCACGTTTTTCCCTTTGATCAAGTTTTTAAATTGATTTTCAAGGTCCAAATACGTTTGAAAATTCTCAATGGTTCCACGTTTCCGAAAAGCTTTAAATGCGTTCGATTTATCCTGATAAGCTTGGAACATTGGCTATCCCACCATGGATTGGGAGGCCTTTGACGAAAAGTGGAGCCTGGGATGGGTTTCGTTTGAGCGCGAACCGCGCTGTCATATATCAAACCCGAAAGGAAGTTATACTCCTCCAATGGAGGCAAACCATCTCTGGAATTGATGGCTAGAGCAATTGCGTCCGCATATTTTTTCCAGTCAATGTGTCTTGTGAGGTCATATGCCATGTTTATAGATTCAGAAGAATTCGAACCAATGGTGATGGAAATTTTGATTGGCAAGTGGTCACTGCCGTTGGGATCCTGGATTACATTCCACTTGCAATCTAACGATAGTGTATTCGAGCAAAGCGAGAGGTCAAGAGCACTTGGGTTAGCAGGAGGTTTAGGTACACGTGTTGTTTCTCCAGTGTTCAAAACGGTCATATTGAAGCTGTTACAAAGATCATATATCAACAATGAACGATTGTCGTCGTACTGTTCCCCCCAGGCAGTTCCGTGAGAGTTGAAGTCTCCCAAGATCAATCGTGGCTCAGGAAGGAGTGAGCACATGTCAACAAGTTGATTGCGGCTAACCGCAGCTCTCGGAGGCCAATACAAGCTGACAATACAGAGGTCTTTGCCTCTGATGTTTGCATGACAAGCAACAGCTTCGATCCCTCCAATAGGTGGAAGGTCAATTCGAAAAAATGAGTGGCACTTATTGATACCCAATAGCACCCCTCCGTATCTGTCATCACGGTCCAAGCGTATGATATTAAAATCGTGGAAAGAGAGATCATCTCGCGAAGAAAGCCAAGTTTCGGACAGAGCAAAAACATCACAATTGAACTTATGAATTAAAAATTTTAATGTATCCAATTTAGGGATAAGACTACGACAATTCCACTGTAAAACAGTGATATCTCCGACCTCTCTATTTAAATTAGACATCAAGAGAGATAATCATTGCAAGGAGGGGCCATGTTTGCATCAATTGTTGCATAATTGTCTTTAATACTGGAAGCATTGAAATGACAATGGTTCTGATGGAGTCGGAAACATTAAAACACTTGAAGATTTGGTCCAAAAGGTCAGACAACTTTATAAATCCCGATTGGGAAGTTGAACTGGACGGAAAAACAGGGACAGTTGGGGTTTTTGATGTCCCCTCGAGTGCTGGGTCGTTCGAAGGTGAACTATTCCCACGGAAGCCAGGAGGCACCTGATTTTGCTTGTCCGCTGCACTCGATTTTTTAGGCATGCTAACAGGGGGTATAACCGGAGGGGCTTGTCCTTGAACTTTGGGAGTGATCACATTTTTGCGCCGGGGATTCCCTTGGAAAATGAACGGTGTGCCCCCCTTAGCTGTGTCCGCTTCTATTTCGTCAACGGGCAACGTGGCGAAGACATTTTGTGTGTTGATTAGTTGTTGTTGTTGGGCCATTGGAGAAGCGCCCTTTAAAATATCCGCAAAAGTGCGTTTCGAGCGTTCCTTCAAAGAGCGCTTCTGTTTCTCCCAGCGACTCTTGTAAGTTTCACAAACTGAGAGCTCGTGTGGGGATCCCCCGCAATATGGACATTTATGCTCAGTCGCACTGCAGGATTTCCCCTCATGTTGCTCTCCGCAAGTGGCACAGCGCTCCTTGTTGGCACAATAATCTGAAGTGTGACCAACTGACTTGCATTTTTGGCAAGTCATGGGCTTTGGCACGAAGAGTCGCACAGGCAATCTCAATTTGCCCACCATGACGTAGTCAGGTAGAGCGGAACCAGCAAAAGTTACTCGGAACGAGTCTGACGGCGTGAATTTAGTTTTTCCCTCTTCTTGGGATACTTTTCCTAGTTGGCGGCTGTCGAAAATTTTAACACCCACCAACGGGAGTCTTTTAAATTTACCAACTCCTTCTTTTAACATTTCGCACGTCAGACCAGTTTCAGTTACCACCCCCGAGATTTCTACGTCATGGGAGGGCACGTAGACGCGATACTCTAGGGAAAATCTCTCGCCGATCAAAATTGCATTCGCGTGTTTCCGATCATTCACGACAACACGCAGTTTGTTCGGTCTAACCTTAGAGATTTCGACCACGGAGGAATATAATCTTGCCAGATCTTTCGAAACCTGAATGACATTGATTGACTTTCCTTTTGGTTTAGGCCGGAAAAAAACAACCCATGGACCAGCTCCAAGTGCATCGTCTGGATAGACCTTGACACGAGGAGAGGAAACAACTGAGGGGGAGGACGAGGTCGATTGTTGAACGGGAGCGGGATCAGTAGGGCTGGGAGGCAAGTTCGGTAGTAGAGCGGAAGCTGGAGCGGGAGATTGAGGGGGCGAAGAGGAAAAGTTTGCCAATTTTCTTGAGGGGGGCTTGTTAAGGTAGATTACCTCTTTCTCTGAAGAGACATCTTCTGAGGGGGGAACGCGTTTAAGCGACTTCCCAGCCCCCGTTGTAGCTAGTGAGGAGGAAACAGTAGTTTCAATCTCCATGTCAACATGACCTTCTGCCATTACGGCAGATATAAAATAATATAATTTTTATTTTTTTTTGTATTTCTAAACCTAATATATATTATACCTAAATCGCACACCAATGCGAATGAAATGAAACGGTGTCCCAATCGAACCGCGTGGCAATCGCTCGGCACAGATGCAACGGTATATCGCACCACAACACGATGATGGAATCGATGACGATGCTAAAGCACACACAGCGATGATACGGCACACGCACCGCGTCCGCCGTGGAGGACTTCTTCCTCACGCTGGTAGTGATTGCTGCTCTCCTCACTCGCGCAATAAAGAGAACCTCGTTAGGGCGAAATAACTTCACCAGCCACGAACTGATAACGGTATAATCTCCACTCTACAATAGACGCGAACAAATTTGCGACCGATGTCTTCGGACTGCGCGAGCTGAATGGAACCGACAATGAATGAATTCAAGGGAAGGAAGGAAGGTATTGAATTAGAGAGACTTTAAACTCTGAGAGTTCATTCGTCTCTCGTGAATTCAAAAGAATACATTTTGCTATATACCATAACGAGAAGTTCTTCAATGTAAGAGGGCATTTTTTTACTATTAACTTTGCTAGGTTATATTCTGTGACGAAAAAAGTTCAATTTGGATTGTCCTGGTGGTTTCAATGAGTACTGGTGTGATTTACGGATGGAGGAATAGTATTTTCCAACCATGAACTTTGGATGGATGCTTGTGCATATTTTGGGCGGGAATCTGTGCTACCGGTACACTCAAGATAGCTTTCACATCCTTCAGAATGAATAGCAAGGATTACATACATGTTCTGGAATCCTCTCTCCTATAATTTTGGCGTCGATTTTTTCGCCAAAAATTCACATTTCAGCGAAATATACCAGCAAAAAAATAACGTCTTTGCTCTAAATTAGTTAACTGTTAAGTTAAGTTAACTGAGCAGTTCAAAGAAAAGTTTATTAGAGAAGGGACGAAAAGTTCTGAGCGATTTCAACTCTTTAAGTCAACTCTATGTCATGGACAGCCGACGGGCTTAGAAGCCAATCGAATAATTACAAAATTTTATTAACCCAAATTTTCTTTTCTGGTGCAGCTACAACAGGGTATGAAAATACCAAGCAATATCTTAATGTTCAATATTCGAAAGTGAATACTATTCAAGGAACACAAAATTGTTAGACAATTTTCAAACTGTAGTGAATCCGATTGTGCATCATTGTATGAAAGCTTGAAATAAAATGCTTTTAGAAAAATCATTTTCTCATTTGAATAAATTCGAAACACATCCGAAAACGACCGAAATTGATTTTCAGTGTATTTTTTTCTAAAATCACTGTATCTCGGGAACGGTAAAAATTAGAAAAAAATTGTTGTGTCTATTTTTTATTACAAATCTTGCGTATTTTCATAAAATCCGGTCAAAAAACATTTTTAAGAATCATATCAAAAGTTTTCAAAAATACAACTTTTCTAAACAAATATAACTTTTTTGTCCATAATTTCTCCGTTTTGGCCCACTGTGCAATAAACATCGTTAGTTGTCCGCTGCCACAGAAAAAAAATTAAAAAAAACCTTTATTGAGAAAGTTGAATTTGAAGTGTTATTTTCGAAATAAAATAAAAATGAATTTTGTTTCCCAACAGTACATACTTCCTCCATATAGCCCGAATAGTTTCTGAGTAAGATTTTTTTGAAAATTTTCAAACAATTTTTGTTTAGACCCTTCTTAAAAGTAAGGCTAGAATTAAAATAGAAAAATTGTACTTTTTGGTCAAAAAGAATGCGTTTGCAAAGTTTGAGCCAAATAAAAATACAAAAAAATCGACCTTCGAATTCAAACGGAATCGTTATATGGCTGATGCGAGCTTTGGAAGAACATGGCCCAATAGTTAATTGCCTCAAGTGGCACTTTCGAGAAGGACTAGATCTATATAATATATTCCAGAAACGTACAAGCACTCATTTGAATATCATGTAAAAACATTTGACATTGCAAAACCTGCCATCCTGCTACCATTCGTACAAGCAGATAGTTCTTCCCCAAAACTGGTTCGGTCCGGTTCGTTACAAATTGCTTCCCACTTGAGCTACTAAAACTGAACAACCTTGTTGAATTGATGGCTCAAGGGGTTGCCTCAACTTGAAAATATATTCCCCGCTCCTTGGCACGCACTGCAGATAAATTTACATTTTCGACTTCACACTCCATCAAGCGCTAAAGAGACTCGCATCACCCTTAATATACTTCACCATGGGTTGGCGAGTTATCTCCTTCACCCAAGGTGAAGTTTCAATCGGTCCACCGCCCAAAACACCGTCACGGATCCGCCGCTCACACCGGTGCTCACGTAGCGATTCGTAGCGTAGCATTGAATAATTGAACTTGAACTTGATGTTCTTCTCGTATCCCGTCCCTGTGCTCTACTTCATGCAGAAAGGTCACTCCCGAAAGGATTTCGCTACAACCCCTCCGGGGCCGGCTGTGAGGCAGGTATTTCCACCTTCAGTCTCAGAATTGATCTTCATTAACATTCATTGAATTGCCAGACGGCATCCACTGCGGGAAGAAGTTTCCTTTCTCAAAGGATGAGCAATTGGGGTTGATATTGGGTTCGAGATAAAACTGAGAGTATGACTCATATATTTTTATTATGTATATAAACAAATCGTTCGGATGAATTGGGACCTGACAAAACGTACACACTCACCTGTTACCGACGGGAAAAAGATGCCAATCAATATCGTGAAAGCGGTGGTAATATCGGCGTAGACTTGGTTGTACGTTGGTCGGTCCAGTGGTTCGATGTGTTCCGGGTCCATTCCGTAGGCGATGTATTGCCCTTCCTGTCGATTATTGAGGCGCCGATATGGTAGAAGATGAAATGATGGCAGATCAATTGGGAAAAGCTATTAGTTTCCGCCAGAGAAATTTGTCATCTGTCTTTGTCGGATCTAACACGTCAATGTAACATACAGGTGCAAGAAAAATAGCTCCTGTATCATGACACTTTCCTCCGTCCCAAAACGGGTCTCGTTCGGTGTTCGATTCGGAATGCGAAAGGGACAGACAAATCCAAAATAGTGTACTCACCTGCAGAAACGATGGGAAAATATTGTCGAAAAATACGCCGCTCTTGAGTCCCTTGATGCCTCGGACGAGCGATATGTTTTGCTCTGGAAATGGACAGACAGAATTGAGGTAAGTTTTTTGATTGTTTTGTATGCGGCTGCTGGATCGGCGATTATCACAATAGAGAGCCTTGAAAGTTACCTTTGAAGTAAGGATCACATTCGCCCTGTTCGCAGAACATGTTGTACAGTGGACCACCGGCCTCCTTGGTGCAATTGTCGAGCGGGATGTCTTTCAGCAGACGCCTTCCGAGGACGCACATGCTGAAAAATGAAGTTGCTGTTAGAATCTGGAAAATCAATTGTACTAAATAAAATCTTAACTGATTATACGGCCTTTAAGAATTAATCTCCTTTTCCAAAGTATTTCTAGTTATCTTGGGTAATACAGTTTCAAGAATAAAAAATCTTGAGAAAACGATTTTTCCGATTGAATTTCAATTTTCATTCTATTCCATATTTATTCACACACAGTTATTCGAGTATGCTAAAAACTAGATACAATTTCAAGTTCACATTTACAACTCAAATTCTAAATGCAGATTTTGACGTAGGGTGCAAAATGGTCGAAGGGTGTCAAATCAGAAAACAGGTCACGTTTTTATGAAATAAAGTTAACGTTAATAACTATTTTCGCCGTGAACGGATTCTGGCGATTTACATACCAAACGAATCGGAAATTCCCTAAGATTTGTTTGATATGCTACACATTACAATCCCATAGTCTGTATATGGTTTAAATTGATGAAAATTGGAAGCATTCCCATTTCCTCATACATTTGTTCTGTCCATTTGTGTGCTTCCCGAACAGAGCTGTCAATAACGAGTAACTTATCGACGAGCAACTAAGATGAAATCGTAAGATGTAAAGACTCCGTGAAAAAAAGGAAGAAGAACGAAGAGGAATATTTGCCTAGAGATTCTTCGTGAGTACATCGACTTGCTGGGCGAGCTGGACGGCGAGAGATCGAATGGTTTATTCAAGGCAATGGGGTGGAGGAGTAATATGAGGAAAGAGTAGAGTTTTCCAAGGGACTTTTTGAAGGCTAGAGACGAATGAACTGAAGAAGTTTAAAGCCTCTTTAATTCAACAAGGGAAGGAAGGAAAGGCAAAATTTCAGTATCGTTACACATACGAAACAATGAACATCGCTTGTTCTTCATTGTGTTGCGCCATCACATGTCTTCGTTTCGGATTGAGCTGTGGACGCGACTCTCGCTGATGTTTCTGGTATTGCAATCATTGCATCAATTCGATTCGATTCTTTGTTTTTAAGAGGCTTTAAACTTTGCAGTTCATTCGCCTCTAAAACACCAAACTGACGCCATTGCATTAATGTTTTGAGCTACACAATTGTGTGGGGAATCATCAAGCTAGGCTATCGTCAGCTCACCAAGAAAATAAATTTCTGAAATTTTGTCAGTGGTTTGGTTTCGCATGACGGTAGGAAAACTCTCTCCACAAGTGATGACAGCAACGCTAATCTAGACTGGCAATATTAACAGAAAGGGCTTCTGTTGAAAAGAGCGCAAACAGAGATAAGTGTGTGTATATTTAGTTGCTTCAAGCCATCGATATATGGATATTTGTGTGCGTACGTGCGTGCTTCATAATCCGTACGAAAAAATAGTACATCTTCGTTACGCTGAAACCCCATTTGTAATGAAAAATATAAACAAGGAGGGGATATAGCGGGAAGGAATTATTTACGCTAGGGTATTAGTAATGAATCTCTGCGGAGGCAAATATTCAGCCTTTTTACAAGCAGCTAACATTGTTTGTTTTCTGTCATCATAAAGGCTTCGTTGGTGCCTTTGACATTGCATCAATGCATTGAACTGATGCTATGGTGAAGCAGGTGTTAAGGCTGTGCACCAAAAAATTGTTTGGGGAATACCAAGTTATTCAATAAGTTATAACCCCCCTTATTCTACGCGACGAATGACGTGAGATGGCTCAAGTGACTGCATTCCCGTAGGCGAATGGCGTGACTATAGTTCGATACTAGGTGAGATTTGAAGTCGTGTCCTCATTTGTTATCGACTCGAGCGTCAAATAGGAGCTCAAAAGTAAAGTGGCTTCCAGAATAAAGTAGTAAACTTTGCAATCTCATGTCACTCGCCGCGCGGAGTAAAGGGGAATAAGTCATTAATTTATTTGGGTTCGCGTGCATATAGAGTTTATTTCGCTTATTTTGTCATCAAGAAAGTAAATGTCGTTTTGGAATTTTGTATGTGATTAGGTTTCGCTTGCCAGTAGCAAAGCTTCCTCCACTAAGGGTGACAGCTGCGCTTATCGCGAGCATGAGAAAGTAATGCAACTTTATCCGAGGCCAGTGATATTAACAGAAGCGTTTCTTTTGAGAATAGCACAAAATGATGAGAAACGTTTATATTCCTAGTAGTTTCAAGTCACCAATGTATGGCTCTGTATGGTTTACTGTATTGGTTTACGTTGTACGAACGATGCCTAGAGGTGCGATTCCACTGAGGCAATACTAAATAACATGTAGCATGATATTTGATACTTGCAAGTATTTTCATTATTGTTGTTTCCATGCGGTGCCAAAGATATATTGATGTAGTTATGAGATGTGAAATAATGGTGCTGGTGCAACATGTATATAATCGACTGTAGCCTAGTCTGTGTCAATTGCGAAAAAGGCCACCGGAATATCGTTTGAGGTAAATTTTCAATGCATTGACATGGAATAAATTGCGACATACGATCAGCTAGTGTATTGTTCTGCGAGAGCAAGAATGAATCATCAATCAATTATCATCAACTGATTCTACAGTGAAAATTTCAGAGATTATTCTACTAAGCAATTGTTTCTAAAATTTCACAGCATTATAGAATAATATCGGAAGTTATAAACAAGCAACTTATAGAAAATAACAGCGTAGTTCTACGTCAACAATGCGGTCGTATCTTGGACACAACCTCCTATATATTTTTTTCAAATATCCAATTAACATCCATCTAGTCCACATCTAGCATTCTGCATTTCAATTTTCATACATAAAGTATAGAAATCCAGTATGTAATTTACGCATATGAAATATATATATTCCATATTTGACATTTTAAATTGCTCATTCCGGATTCCATATAAAATTCTGGATCCTAGCCCGCAGCTTCCATTACCCGGATTTTGGTTCCGATTCCAGATACCATGTGCAGTGAAAAATAGTCGATTGATTTTCTTGGTTTTCTTGTCAACAACCGAAAAATTACGACCCAATGTTCAAACCATGAAAGATATGATAATTGTCGAACAGAACCTCGATTTGGGATGCGATAAATCGATCGGTCTTATCTAAATTTTCATTCGTTGCAGATACCAGAGCAGGTGTTTCTAAGAATATTAAATTTTTTGTTTTGACGTAGGATTACGTCTAACTTTTCCATTTAAATGTTTCGAATGGGAAAAGTTTGTAGACTTCGAGCATTGATGTCTCATTACTAAGGATTTTCAGCTAGGAATCGGAATCGCTGTTCATTTTATGACAGCGGTCATAGTAGGCGTATTTAAAATATTTTGACGGCAAATTGTTCTAATAATCTGTTTCGTTCGACGGTAAAAATTTCACGTTGATCCGTTTTGAAAAAGTTGTGCAGGATGGAAGCCGTAAGACGGAATTTGATTTTGGACAACCACATTAAAAATCCGGCGTGGTCAGGTACTAAAATCGAGAAACCGCTGAAAGTGGCTAAATCGACCGTGTATGATGTGCTGAAACGTTTTCGTGAACATACAACCGTTGGATCACAGGAAGCGTCATAGTTGAACTTACACAAAGCCGAGACTCTCGAACTATGACATCGCCAAAAACCACAACTCTAACCAAAGTATACTCCGGAGAATCCGTTTGTGAGAAGGTCATCGTAATTTCCGTGCCTGCAAGCGACCAAACTGTGCAAATGTGCTCGAAAGCTGTATAACAAGATTTTGACGAAGTATGAAGGATTCATACTGATGGATGACGAAGCGTACGTGAAGATGGACAGCTTTTGAACAGCTCCCAGGTCTTGAATGCTATAAGGACATTGCGAGAGAAGATGTTTTTTATCCGATTTGTTCATTAATTCAGGCTCATCGGCATTTTAGCTGTAACGGATCCTGATTTAAACGTTATCGTATTTATACATATGGTAAATTATACTGTAGCCGTTTGGGCGTAAGAGTATTGCTGCCGTTCCATTGTTCAGTTGGACATTGTTGTGTTATCAATAGTACAACAACCTGATATTTCTCGTTCAAGCAGCAGAACATGAATGGATGAAGAGAGGCCAGGATTCCGACCGTGAATCGATCTCCATCACTGATGATTGTTGCGCGCATGTAGTTATTCTAAATCAACACAATAATGGTCAATTGAGGGGACTGAGTTTTGAAGCCGTGATCGATCGCTTAGTAAGTGAACGCACAATCAAGATATCTCCAGCAAATTTAAGTTTGTTTTCGCTGATAAATTTGCTCGGAAGTTCTTGATTTGGCAAAGGATTTGCAGCTGTGGACTGGAAACAAAGATTCTCGTCACCAACAAAAAAATGAACTCGAAAATGTATAGGGAAAAGTACCTGCAGAAACGGCTCCTTCCGTTTATTGAGGTTCAGGTAGGTCCGGTGAAGTTTTGACTAGATTTAGCAAGCTGCCACTACAGTCGAGAGAGGCTTCAGTGGTATTATGACAATGGGGTCGATTACTTTTAAAAAGACCTCAATCCAACCAAATTCCGTTCAATTGAAAAATATTGGGTAATTGACGAGCGGAAATTGAAGAAGGGTGCCAAAACAAGTCGGTATACTGCAGACATGAAGAGAACGTGGAATAAAATTACCACTAAGGTTGACCAACGGAAGGTTCAAACTTTGATGGAGGGTATCCGAAAAAAGTACGAAAATTTATCAAAGCTGTAAGGGAATAATTGTAAGAAATGCACAATAAGTTATCTGCATTTTGAATAAAACAATATTGTACCTTCAACCAATCCAGAGATACAACTGATTTTGTGATTCTTGATGATAAATGAATCAAGAATGGATTTTGATTCCAAATACCCAAATTAATAAAAAATATTCTCTGATTTTTTTTTGCCAAAAACATATACAGTTATACCTCGATATAAGGAAGCTTTATTCTTTTTCTCGTTACGTTATATCGAAGCGAAAGAAAAATTTATTTTATTGATGCAAAACTGTTCATGATTTCTCAAAAATGCGCAAAAACTAATCCCATTTAAGAAAATTTTCGTAGACAAACATGATAGTAGAAAAGGAAAAGTAGAGGAAAAGGTCTGAAAAAAAAGTGAAATTGGTATTAATTAGTGATAAAAAGGATAGTAGTTTGGCCGGGTACCGGATAGCTTCAAGGCCTGATAGCCGAATATCTGGCAGTCGGATATTCGGGTTTTTATTTGTGAATACGAAACTGGATGACACTGCATTTGTGCGTGAAGCGAATAAAGGATTGCATTTTAGAGGAAATAAACACATTTTTAAATAAAAATAATGAACTATGAATAAATTTCTCGTTTCCGTGGATATCCTTCTATAGAGATTCTAATTTTCTGTAAGTAATCTTCAACAGGGTTTTTTTTCTGATAAGGATTCAACTACTTAGGAGAAGATCAGAATTACAGATCAGAATTGTCGTGGACAAATTCTCAAAAGCAATGTACAAAACAATCCGTACATCGCTTTTCCACAAGCTCTTTTTTATCAAAAAATTAAATTGAGATCCTAAACGAAACCTACCAAAGCTACCCCATTTTACGGTACTTATGTGTTTAAAAACTTACTAGAAACATTTATTCGAAATAATTTATACTCCAAAAACTATTTCTGTATTGTTTATTTTTACATATTAAAAAAGTTCGATATAACGAGGTTGCCTTATATCGAGGTATGACTGTATAGTGGAAAAAATAACATTAAATGGCTAATGGTTCAAGGTGGGTTTTTTAATTTGCCTTTTTCAAGGCTTGTGGCGAATGAACTGCAAGCGTTCAAAACCTCTCTTTCTACCTCTCTTTCGTCAATTTTTATAGATAATAAGTGAATATTTTAGAATGTCTTTCAAAAAAAAAAAAAAAATCGCGCAAAAAAAATTATCGAATTGCTCCTTATAAAATTATTTTTTTTGTTCCGTCGATGATAACACTGCATTCCCCACTTCGGGATGATAATATTCGGCTACTCGTTCAGTCTGATCGGATGGTTTTGAATGTCAAGATGTACAATTTACAAGAACGTATATTTTTAGTGAAATCATACTACTCGAGCCACCGAAGCCTTAATGAAACTTTGTCCTCTTATGGTAAGAATTTCAACATTTCTCGTCGTCGATTACTTCCTCTGGGGGTAAGTGAAGGACCGTTGCTATGTTAATAAGCCACAAAATTTAGAGGTACTTAAAGAGGAAATAACTCGGATTTTCAACAGCATCGAAGTCGTAATGTTAGAGTTGTACATGAAGAATTTTGTTCACCATTAGCGCGTTATCGAAAAAAGGGGTGGTCACATCGAAAAAGTCCTAAAATAAACTTTATTTTCGTTTTTTTTTAAAATCATGATCGGTTCATTTTTGTAGAAGTTATTAAAATTTGTTGCGTGAGCGTTTAATCTGAAAGACCCTGTATTATGTATTGCCTTTTATGTATTTTTTTTTTGCCGGATGGAGGATGGGGATTTGTAAATTTAATTCGTTTCCGGACTTATTTATGATTTTTCAGAACGATCATTCAAATTTCGCAAATCAGAGCTTTGTTTCCGAATAAAAAGTGGCGTCGAAATGCAACAGGTTTCAAGCCGGATGTGAAAAAGGTATTTTACTGCGGTGAAACCTGTGTTCTTCGGCTGCTACCGCTCCGTTTCGTTTCGATTCAGATTTTCTGCTGCCGTTCCACGAATGATGTTGCATAATATAATTTGGTATTTATTTCTTTGGGAATGATTTTCTTTGGGCGCTAAGAGTAAGTTCAATAAGTTATTTAAATCGATAGTCCTAATTTTTTCCCGGATATGTCTACTATATAAACACCCGTCATTTGTTCTCGGTTTTGTCACTCAATAAAATTCTCCAAACACTTCTTTTATTTTGTTTATTTTTTTTTGGCTTGCGTGTCCTGTTTTTATTTCCGAACTATTTGGTCAGCCTATGTTTCACTGTCACGTATACGAATATCCGGCACATTAAATACAGAGGTTCCAGAAGCAGATCGTGGATGCAAATCCGCCCTCGAAGTTGGAACTACATAGAGTTTACGCACGATTGGTTTTAAAGCAGTTCTCTTGTTTACCATCTCAGGTTTCCGGAATATAACTCCGCAGTCGCGATTTAAGTTCGATACAGATTATGCGCGATAAAACCAATAAAACCAATCGGTTCGATTGGTTTTAGATTGGATTAGATTAGATTGGATTGGATTAGGTTTAGAACTTCTCTAAAACCAATCGGTTCGATTGGTTTTAGAGAAGTTCTTTCGTTTCTCAGGATACCCAAAGATTACTCTCCACTGTCGCGATAAGATATTTATAAAGCGTCCGCGCGATGAATATCGTCCAATTCATTTTATACCAAACAGTAACTTATTCAAGAAGCAACATTGTTTTGGCAAAGGCTATTTAACCCATATGCGGCAATTTTGCGTGTTGTTGAACTTTTGACGTGAAAATGCGTTAGCTTACACGATATGGTTTCTTTCTTCGATGTCACGTAGCATCGAGCAAAAGGTACAACTTGATTTGCTGTGGTTTCGGTTTTTAGTTTCACTCTAGGCAGCGATCAGCCAACACCATGTGTTGAAACTGAGAGTTAATTTGGAGATATGTTGCTGTGCTGATTGCTCACACCGCTCAGGATAAACATTCTGTGTATTGAATACAATAAGTTATTGTGCTATGGAATATGTTTGCTGCTGATTTGAGAGTTGATTCCGCACATGTCAAGTTGCCTCGAGAAAAACGAGTGAATTGTTTTGTTCTGGAGTTTCAATTTTTTAAGTTTGACACCTCTATAACTCATACTCTTTCTCTGTCTCTCTCTGTCTTTCCCTCCATGTGTTGAAGCTGAGAGTAAATTTGGATTTTACTATTTTTGACATTTCTAATATTTTTGAACGAACTTTTGGACTTATGTCGTCCGTAAAATGGACGAAGGACCATTTCAAAAATCTGCAACCGTTGTCGACTGACAGTCCATTCATCATATAATGGCAGATAAAACGAACCCTAAACACACAAAGTGACAGCTGTCAAAATAGCGCTTTTATTCAAACGTGTTGCCAACTTTAAGTCAAAATATCAGAAATGCTAAATTTCACCATAAAATCTTATTTGCTATATGATTCTGTTAATTTTTGACGTAGAAATGCATCTTGCATTTCTGTACTGGGGTGTAAGTTTTAAATTTCGAAAACGAGAGCGTCCACATTATGCCGAATGATGCCGATCGACCTGTACTGGGCGATCTTGCTCTTGTTCTCGGGAGAACAAGTTGGCGTCGGAATTTGTGTGAAGTCTTTTTTAGACACATTGAATCCATCCACAGGACATACTACATCTGAAGCTGATGGACACTGCTAACCGGTTAGGAAATGAACTGCTTCGAGATGAGTGAGTGTTTGATTATAAAGACTTTAAACTTTTGCAGTTCATTCGTCTGTAGCCTCGAAAAAGACTTAGATAAAAAAACTTATTCTAAATTCACGGCCTTGGAAAAAGCCATTCTAGTCGCCTTCGTTGCCGCCGTTGCTAGCTGGATGGCTGCCGGGAACGTGATGATTTGTTGTGACAGGAGCGAGGCAGACGGTTCAGATTGTGCAGGGAAATTGAAACTATTTGATTGTGCAGGGAAATTGATATTTGTACCGGTGTATCTGTTGATATTTCTGCTATGCTTCCGCTCCTGTCGATGTGAACTGCTTCCCGGTTAGAGAATAAATTTTCGTTCCGGAGTGGAGCAGTGAATTTTATCCATATTCACTGGCTAATTGGCTGGTCTAATTTTCAATTTCCCCTTGAATAGGATGATATGCATGGTGGACAGCTACGTTTGTTTTCGCAGTAATATTGATGAATTTAAAATGTATTCCGCTGATAATCTAGTTGCGCCTTTGGTCGATACAAGTTGAGTGATACAACCAAACGTAGGATTTAGAGCGTTAGATAATAAAAATTAGCTATTTGATGATGAAAAGTGACGTTTCCATAGCGGATGGAAGATCCTGCGTAGGATAGCTCTATTGTAACGTATTCAAGCACGTGTTAAACATGTTCGGTTCGATTAAAAAAGGACTATAAATGCTCTAGGAAAAAGGGCTTGCCACTTACAATAGCTTATCGTTGCCGTCGATGTTGTTGAAGATGCCGGCGTAAACCGCAATGATGGAGAAGATGACACAGGCCAGCGCCACGGTTGCAAATTTGTTCACGAATTTCACGCCCACGTACACGATGAGGCCTAGAGAGAATAAATTGAATAAACAGATTGTGCGATATAAAGTGGTTAGAAATTGATCAGACAGTGTGGGATTTATGTATTTATATGAGGGTGGGGATGTGTGTGGGTGTGTGTATGTTCGTATGGATGGGAACCAAGCAGTGAAATGTGCGTTCGTTTGGCTTCCGGCATATATCATCGATGTTTGATCTCACCGGCTGTGGTTTGGGGCGAGTACTCGGTTCAATTTTCTGGCTCTGACCTAGAATTTGAATCAGATGTGTCGGGTCGTAGATGTATGTCCTAATCGGGAGCGGGGATCCGATAGGATGATGCTTACATCCAAATTAATTTGCGTGGTGTGTTGTCTGTGGCATGTATACTCCGAAAGATTAGATTGAAAATAGTTGAACCATCAACACTTCGTGTGGTATCAGGTGAGGAAACCACCCAGTTCGATTGTAATTCGCCATGTAATTAAATATTCACATTTAATGTAGTGCTTTTTGTGCATCGAAATGGATTCTGTTTAATCCTTGGAGCAAATTTACATTATTACGCACAAAGTTATCACAAGCGGAGCAAAATGTGTGACTGTTATTGCAGTGATACCTCTTTTCTGGTGTACCAATTTTCCTCTATCGGGCGTGATTTATCTATCTCCCCAGCAATACATTTTAATCCCAATGTTCCCTCGCCTATAACACATCGCTGGCAATTGGTGGCATATTTCATGACAGCGCAGCATCGCCATAAAGCAAGTAGCAATGAATTATGGTGCGATCCGGCTGACAAACACACACACACACACACACACATACTAGTTCTGAACGTTCCCACGATGTGTTCCCGGATGCCACGAAAGACAAAAACGCTCATTTTTCGTCCAGCGACTCCACGCGGCGCTATGAAACGTTTCGATGGGTGTCTTCATTTGGAGGCGCCGAATATTTTATGGGGGTCATTTGTTCACACGACGATGGAAGGGGTGCTAATTTTGTCCCGATTAGGGAATGTGCGGAGAAAAGCATTCACAGAGGGTGCGATTTGTAAAGCCTCAGAATTGATGCAGTTTACAAATGAGTTATTTAGGTCATTCTGATATAGAAATGGTATTCATGATTAGTCGAATTAGTCCACTGCTGGTGATTTATACACACTCAAACCCACACCCAAACTAGCGTTGGCTGAAAACATTTCATCTTTGGCAGAAATGATGCCATTTCGTGTGCTGGAGGATCAAATGCGCAAATAATACGCTGTTCTAAAAGCTTAAAAATGGTTTGTATGTATGCGAGCAGACATCTCTTTCTGTTTTCTTTTCTCATTTCATTTGGGATTGTGCCAAAAAAAAAGTCCATACGACGTCAATGGGGATCGAACAAAGGCCGGCTGGAATGCAAAGATATTTCAGACGACCGCGCTATCCATATAGCTACTAGTGCTGTTGTACAAAAGCGTGATAATATTACACCTCATCATGAAATGAAGTTGGAAAGTGTTTTCTAAAAGATTTCTGAAGAAGAACATGTACGATAATATATCTTTCTCTGCCTGGGCCGTATATGGGCAAACTATACGAAAAGCTTTCATATGCTTTCATTTAAATGTGTCTCCTGTTTCGCTCGCTCATATTGGCTCTAGCATATATATTATACAAATGATATACATGTATTGGGGAGTAGAACATTTTCTGTTATTTTCAGCTCATTTAATGTAATAAATCGGGATGCCATAACATGTGCTAAAAATTAACTTTGGGTGCAGCTACTATGTGTTCATAATGAATATGATACCTACCCATCACGCAGAGCAGCCCCGTGCCATAGACGCGGAAATTGTTGTACATCGCCGATGCATCTTTGGTGAAATCGCCGAATATCGACAGCCATGGGGCCATGTACGTCTGCAAGAAAAGGGGACATAAGTAAACCATTAGAAAGGGTTGGATTTATTTCTCTGTAATTTTAAGATATCAACAAGAACATTTTGGTCCATTATAACCTCCATCTCCTTCGCTGGAAAAATTACTCCGAACACATCATCAACGGCAACGGGAAACTGCGGCAGTAAATTTTTGCGACCCCACAACAACTTCCCCACAACAATCGGCGGCTGACAAACGAACCGTAACCACAACAATAAAAACATTCTTCGACTGACAAACTTATCAGCTTCCGTCCAGAGGGGCGAAGGTCAGGACTTGCCAAAAACCCCCAACACATGAAAGATGATATCAACCGTACAGTATTTTTGCTCCGGTATGGAATACTTCTAACTTAAATTCACGTCTTTGTGCGCATTCGACAAGTTACATGGCGCGCCTGTCTTCTATTGATGGCTGCTTTCTCGGTACATTGGGCAAGGAAACAAAAAGGAGGTATATAAGACAAACAAACCTGAACCTAACTTTTTTCCCGGGTCCGGGTCGCGGTCGGCGTAAGTGATAAAAAGTTAACCATCGGGATGCTATTTTTGGACTTTCATGAACCTGGCCGATGGCGTATTAGAAATTCTCGCTAGATCCGTTCTTCCTAGCGGAACCAGAAAATGACAGACATTCTAGTCCACATTCGTGACGGTCGGGTAGGTTGTTTTTATAGCCCTATAAAAATCCGTTCTCCATCGTTCCATCGTTCTGTGGAGGAGACAGAAAAACCTCACCGAGACTCACCGCACCGTTGTTGAGTCGGAGCCCAGAGTTACCTGAAGGAGGCGATATACTGCCATTAGATGGGATGAAATATTTATCCCCATCGGGTGGATTTTCTATCCATCGCTGTGTTGTGTTGGGAGAAATATTTTCTCGGTTTCATAAACAGTGGATTGGACTTGGAGAAACCCCCTGATCGGGTGGTGGTTATCCAACAGGAGCATTGTATACGAAGCAAAAATGTTACATTATACGAGGTTTGGATAAAGATATACGCGACAAGTTTATTGTGCTCCACATTGCTTTATATCGGAGTTACAGCGAATGAAGTATCTCTTCTATTTTGCTGGAGCATTGGTTTTGGATTGTCTATTGCTCAAAAATAAATTTATTTTGAAGCGGGACTTGGAACCATGATTCAAGCAATATCAATATGTACACGATCGTAAATATTTATTTATTTTTTAAATTGGCAGAACTCAGTTTTTGTACAGTAGATGTCATTTGATGATACGATATGAAAGATTGACATTTTTTTTTAATTCGTTCATTTTTACAGGCTCGGTTGCGTTTTAAGAAGCAAAATTATATAATTTATTTTTCTATTATTTTCTATTACATTGTTACTCAATCTACGATTAATACGAGGCGAATAAACTTTATTGTTTAACCCTCTAAGACCCAAATTTTTTATTTGTCTAAAAAACCCATTCCACTTTTATCTCGAATTTCCGACTTTCAACATAAAATGCTCCTCGCAGAAAGCTGCCAGCATAAAACCAGTGTGTATGTGTGATAGATGAAAATATTCTAAAGACTTCTAATGGAGGTGAACATTGAAAATAATGTCTGAATAAATTGAAAAGAAAATCCGTGAAGCCCGTCTAAAGACGGAGTTGGGTTGTAGAAGGTTAATGCAGCCTCTCTACAATAAAAAAAAACAGCTAAATCAACTCAATATATCTTGGGATGTGTACTTTGGACATTTTCATGTCACTGTTACATAGTTAAGGGCATTTTAATTTATTGAAAGAGTAATAAAGTATCACGCTTCCGTATAACATACGAACGAAAAGATGTACTCTGTTGTTTTTCAGGTTATGATCGCTGTGAGCGACTCATTGCCAACTTGTTTGAGGAAAGGTCTACCACCTTGGTATTAGTAACTGGACACAGGAATGCCACCACCTTTGTAGTAGCTCGATTTTCGAAGAACCATCACTTAAGACCTGCCCCTTTTCTTCAATCAACTTCTACAAGCGATTGCTGTGAAAGTTGCTCCTGGCAAAGGATACTTCTGAGTTCTTAGTCCGGACGACGTTCAAAAGCGTATTCTAACGTCAACGATAAAAGTCGTAATAGTATGAACTGGTAAGTCTTATAATAACAATTATTGAGTTTTTTTTTCAGAAAAAGGAAATGATTCACACAGTGGAATTTAATATTAGGTGAATCTCCAAAGTAGTCCCGTTAGGTTCACAAAGATCTCCGATGGTACTCAAAATTTCTGATCAATAATGGATTCACACAGCATAAGAAATGAGGAGCGTAGAATGCTAGGGGTGTAAGTGACTTGATCGATTTCTCTTCGTCAACTTTTTCTTTGATTAATAACTCAACTGCAAAAGTGTTCCAATTTGAGTTTGCTATAGAATCCGATAGATGAGGTTCCAACCTGCAGCTAAGTTAGGACCAGAAGAGAGAGTTGATGTAGAGAAATCGATCAAATCACTTACACCCTTTTCATTCCAAGCCGAGTCCGAGTTTAACGTGATTTGTTTTGATAGCTGTTCGAAAACAAAAACTACCATACTTCATTACTGAGAGAAAAGCTGTTGGGTACAACTGTATAAGATTTTCGAATAGCAGCCGCAACGATCGGAGGCCAATACAAGCTGACAATGTTGACAGTTCTTGGCCCCTGATGTTTGCATGACAAGCACAGCTTCGATACCTCCAATAAGTGGAAGGTCAATTCTTAAAAATGAGTCTGTCATCACGTTCCAAGCGTATATCAAGACTTGGGTACAGAAAGTTGCATAGATAGCCTTAATTTGTCTGCCAAGATGTAGTCGGGAAGAGCCCGACTTACGCCGTCGTCCTTCGAACGACGGCGTAAACTTTGTTCTTCCTATTTCCTCGAGTTGATGGCAGGCAAGATTCGAAAAGCCCTCTCGATAATTATTGGCTTTTTAAATCTTGCCTGATCTATCTATCTTAATGGATTCGCACGTTAGAAGCGATTCGGTTATCACGCTCTCAATTTCTGCTTTATGGAAGGGAATTGTAGATACGATACTCTAAAGTGAAATGTTGGTCGGTAACGATAGCATTTGCGTGCTTTGGTCAGTCACGACAAGATTGTTCATACGCTGTTGTCTGTCCAGGGGACCGGTCCACACATTAACAAGAAGTTGATGGGTCTGAGCCTAGGGGTACGGACGAGATTTTGACTTAGGGCTATGATTATGTATAGTAATTGCATTGAGTTTTTTTTCATTGTTAAACATCTGTATTTTATTCTCTTTTGATACATCGAATGGAAGCCCTGAAAACCCCGTTCCTGTATGAACTAGTATCCTATACGGATTAGATGAGATAACGTGGTACAATCCAAAACCACATTTTATTCAAAAATGTTATTATTACGCTTTAATACCCTGTTCTCCTGTTTATTAAATTATGCAGAAGAAGACATCATTTATCATTTCTAAACAAAAGTCAAAATAGGTAAGATCTACATAAATATAAACCCAAGTCAAATAAATCTATGACTACAGAAGTGTATGATGGATAAAAAATATAATTTTCTTCTTCTTTGCCACATTGTCCGGAACATTGTTTGTAGGGGGTTGTGATAACGTTATAGCCAGGTGATGTATATTGAATATCCTATGGCCATGAGTGCTCTCTTGGGAAGTTCGTGTAGCTTACGTATTATGTTTATGTTCTGCTTATGTATAGGAATGGGAAAGTGCATTCGAGGAAGTGAAGCGGGCTTCTAAGGAAGACATATATGGGGAACATACTACACATATTGTGAGCTAACGCCGAATTGTAGGCAAAAAGATTGCTTGTTGCGTCGGGGAGGAAATCGAGTGGTTAGCGCAATAGAAAAAAAATTCCATATTTAATCGTCAAATTCTTAACTTTTTTACTATTTTTTCTGTTCGTGTTTCAAACAAAAAAATAACTGTATAAAACACAACATATGTCGCAATAACGATTTTGAGTAATATGCGTTTGAAAATTCTTAATGAATCGTTACATTTGTCGTAGAGTGACCCCCTATATCAAAATCAGAGACATAGTCCTATGTCAAAAGCCACGCAATAAACGCATATATCAAAGCGTTGTTTCTTTGTTGATTTCCATTGATTGCAAGAGCTTTGCAAACTTACTGAAAGTTTTCATTGAGCGGTGCGAACGAGTGGCAGAACGGCAAAGCAACAAAAGGTCAATTTAAAAAATCTCAAATTAACTCCCACCTCTAACATATTCTGTTGACTGCTCGTTATCTAGAGCGAGGCTAAAAGAGAAATCGAAGAGTAAAACGATTTTTATTAATTTTGTGAATATGGAAATTGAAGAAAACTGCTTCAATACGTTTAATGAGCATAATAGTGTATTGATATGTTATCTGATACTTTCAATGTAGTTCAAGTTCGTCAACATACACAGACAAAGAACAGATGAATCACTTATTATTTAAAGTTTTCGTAGTTTTCCTGTCCGTTGAAAAAAGATTAGGAAAAGTTGTGAAGAGAATTATTTTCAACTGATTGTTAGTGGTAATACGTAACGTCAGCGTGGCGAAAGGGGCTGTGAGGGTGTCTTATCAATATTTGTTTAGCTCGGTAAATTTAACAGCGTTACGCGTCTCGCGAGATCGAATAATTTTCAGATAAATAGATAATGATAAAGACAATTTCGCCGATTTGTTGTATGCATGCGTAAAACTGCATTTGAAGAATTAAAAATTTTGTTACCTTCCAGGTTTTCCAAAAATAATTTCGAGAATGGAGTTCGATAAAAAGGACGCGTATAAGAACATATTCTCAGGTTTCTCAAATATGATTCTTCATCGTCGCGATAAGAATCGAATAACGGAATATATCAACGATCAAATTGGTTTTGGAGGAGTTCTCTCGGTTACCTTCTCAGGCTTCATAAAGTTTATCTCCGGCGCACAGTGGGGCCGTTCTGAAAAAAGGCGGTCAAAAATCTTTTCTCGTCTTACCTTACATTTTAGAGGTTGGGTGTCTTCAGAAAAGTTGTTCAGAATGCTGATTTGGATAATTTGACGGTTTCATTTAAACTTTTACTAAGTTACAGTAAAAGCTAGAAAAACTAACTTTTTATATTTACGAGATAGTTGAGTTATGTCTTCAGCAACATTGTAGGGCTATAAATTTCATGAATCTTTCCTGAAGATACATAATATCTATCTATCAGTCCTTCAGAGATATAACTGTTTTTCTGGGGAGACTATCTCAAAACTAGTTTTTTGACTAAAATACATTATATCAACTCAACATGTTCCACAAAGTTTTAGATAACATGAAAGCACATAACTTTGTTGAAGACACTATTAGTGTTAAATGACACCATTGCGATGTACAGTGGTTACAAAGCGAAAATATGTCACATTTATTCATTAAATTATTCAAAAATGTGCACGTATGTGCAGCAATACTCAACGTCATTTTGTTCGTCAGGGCTTGGAGTATACGGCAAACTACTATTCGAACTCGGGAACTCTCGGGAACATCACTTTTTATACCAATTTTTACAGTGCAATTTACTCAATTTTGCTCTGTTTTCTTCATACTTTATCTACTATTGATGTTTATTTGCATTATATTAATTTATAAATCAATTTCTGATTCTATCTCACTATCAGGTCTCAAAGTAAAACTAGTTTTGAGATAGTCTTCCCAGAAAAACAGTTATATCTCTGAAGGACTGATAGATAGATACTATGTATCTTCAGGAAAGTTTCATGAAATTTATAGCTCTACAATGTTGCTGAAAACATAACTCAACTATCTCGTAAATATAGAAAGTTAGTATTTTTAATTTTTACTGTAAATTAGTAAAAGTTTAAATGAAACCGTCAAATTATCCAAATCAACATTCTGAACAACTTTTCTGAAGACACCCAACCTCTAAAATGTAAGGTAAGACGAGAAAAGATTTTTGATCGTTTTTTTTCAGAACGGCCCCACTGTGCGGCGTGGCGATTGGATTTCGACAAAAAGTGCGATAAATAATACAATATATAAACGGTTCAAATAATTTTACAGGTTTTCCTTCTAAGGATACCTAAAGAAAATCTCTGCCGTGTGTTGTGACACATAAGATTTTCGGAATTTCGTTTCACAGATTGGTCTATAGTTAACGTTTAAATAATCACAGAACTTACCAAAGTGAATCCTGATTCTTCCTTCTCCCTACAAACAACCATCCTTTCCATTATAATCGCTAGGGAACCACTCTATAGAGGCGACTCTTCTGGCCTTCGGCGGCGAATAAACTACTAACATTTCTTCACTTCCCCAGGTGACTGTAAGGACGTGGCGTTGTTATTGACTGTTTAAAGTTCGAATCATCGAAGCTTGCACAATGAGAATGGTTTGCTACTCCCAAGCGCCATTCAGTGTGTTCTCTGTGCAATTTCGCTGATCCAGGTCAATCACGGAGAGCAACTGCAAAGTGTACAGTCTACCCAAGCTCAAGCTCAAGCTCATGCACATGCTCACATGTTTTTCTGCGTTTCCAAATGTAGATTGACCCCGCCTACGACATTGAAACACCATCCTATCAGATGAGCATTCCTCATCGTTGAACCCAAGTCAGAGAACTGAGATGTGACTGCGGATCTTCACGAACCATCCAAAAGTGTCGAAGTAATCACAGTGTGTGAAGCATCACACACTATTGCATTGTGAGAGTAGAGAGTAGAGAGTAGAGAGTAGAGAGTAGAGAGTAGAAAGTAGAGAGTGGATAGCAGAGAGTAGAGAGAGTAGAGAGAGTAAAGAGTAGAGAGAGTAGAGAGTAGAGAATAGAGAGTATAGGGAGCAGAGAGTAGAGATAGTAGAGAGTAGAGAGTAGAGTAGAAAGCAGAGAGTAGAGAGTAGAGAATAGAGAATACAGAGTAGAGACTCGAGAGTAGAGAGTAAAAAGTAGAGAATGGAGAGTAGAAAGTAGAGAGTAGAGAGTAGAAAACAGAGAGTGGAGAGTAGAGAGTTGAAAGTTGAAGACAAAGTTAAAAGAGCAACAATTGATCGCAGAGAAGGAGTAGAAGTTTGAGACATACAGACATTTGGACTAAAAATGAAACATTGAATAAAGGAAAAGAAAAAAAGTTGCGAGAGTCTGTTCGAGTGCAACAGCGAAGCTATTCCAATGACTTTGCGGTAAACTTATTAAAACATGGAATTGGGCCGCTAGTCGTACTAATAAGCTCACGGTGTGCGGTGCGCGTCCTACTCACAAAGCCTCGTTGTTGCGTATGGTGCATGTCAGAAATGAAAATTAGGTATTTGCCCAACCCAAAGCGGTTTTTTTTCCATATAAAATTCATGTCTTTTGACTCCAACATCCGGATCAAATTGTTTTGTTTTAATTGTTTTAATTGTTTTGAACATTTTTCCACTCATCAAGGCAGACGTGATGACGTCGTAATTCCATTAAAATCACTTTTGATCAACTTTCCAATAAACGATTGAAATTATTTTTCTCGTACAATGTACCTCGTACGAGAATGATTCAGCTCGCCATTATTATTCACCTCAAACACATAACGAATATTCATTATATTTCAACCAACAATTTTTGTTGTGCCCTAGAATAGGTCTGAAAACAGCCCAGAAGTGCACTGTATCTAATTTATTTTTACACACTCTCTTGTCGCTTTCGTTTTCACGCTCTCCCTCTCTATTTATACCACGGTGAGAACTTCCTTTCCACAGTTGAATGTAATATTAATTAAAAAAATCCACCCCATCGACTAACAAGGGGCTTGGAGGGTGGGGAGGCGATTCCACACAGGAAGACGAAATAAGGAAGCATCTTCTGCTGCCCCCGCTTGAGCGACGATCTATGATAGTGAAGAAGTAGTAGTAGTAGGTAGAATATGGCTCCAGTAATGACCCGAAAGGCAGGCAGGTGGAACACAGCACATGCTAAATTCATCTAATAAAGAGGATGTCAACGGGTCTTTTAGTTTTGCACGCACAGGGTACAACAGCTGGGGTTGAGCGCTGGAAGCGCTGGTGCGGTATTGAGGGAGGGGAATATGTGTCAGTAGATTGCTCGAAGGGATTCACAAGCCGACGGAGGATGAAAGTTTGCTTTCTCGTCCAGCATCCGGTGCGGAGCTTACAGCTTAACAAATAATAACGAGAAGCTGCTGTCGTGTGGATTTATGTGGTCCGGGTCGATGGTTGTTAGTCCCAGTGACCCACCAGTTGATGTTTCGGGGTGAACCGCACACTTAGGCAGAGATTTTATGCAGCTTGGTGCTTTCTTTTTCTGTTGTGCAACTGTGACGTCTGGCCACAAAACAACCAGGGCTCGGGGCTGATGATGGGCCGTGAATAATATATGTAAACATTTGGTTGTCGGTAGGGGTACAGGAACAGAAGTGAAATAGGATTTTTTTAAGTTGTGGAGACTAAAAAAGACAAGATCATATAAGCCTCATTGAATAATTTAAAAGCTTAAACCCAACTCTTATTGAATCAGAAAATCCTGACAAAATAAAGCGAAAGGCTCAACTAGAACCAATTTGAAAAATTCATATCGTTAAAATAAAATTTAGACCAATTTTGATCAGTTGTTCGTTATAAGTGAGTTCGTCAATCTTGATAAACTTATGAAGCGTTCGCACCGACTGTTTTCGACTGTAAATAATCGTTTTCAAAAATTATCGATGGAATACTTAATTTGACTGTTTACTGCCAATATTTGCGACATTCTTGGTTTAATTTCAGATGCACTCGTTTTTGTGTACGTTTTACCCACATATCACCCATGTGTTTCCAGGACTGAAATCGAAAAAAATGCATCCATTTCCAGCCTCACTTCCTCCCGATGGTTCGCATCTCATCGGCGTGTCTGTCGCATCCCAGATTAGTGTCATTTTAACAAGTTTTGCAAATTTAATAAAGGCAATTCGATTACGATATCGGATGGATCTCACGCTTTGAAGCCGGTTGAAATTGGAAAGAGGACAAATTTAATAAATGCAGCAATTACGGCATTTCCTCTCTGCCGATTGTTCATTTTTTTTGCTACAAAACCATAATGGAATGCGAAATCCGGCTACCATCCGCCCCGGTGGTAGAACATGTTTGGCACAGACCCGGAGCGTAATGCGAAGCTCACGAAAATATTGCCATCGACCTCACGCTAATATCCTTGTTTTGATTGTGTCGGAAGAACGAAGGAAAAAATAACATAAACCCCTTGAGCGTTGAATATTTTACTCGGTCCTGTTGCTGCTGCCACTGCTGTTCGGGGGTCTGTGACATTTACCATTTTCAGTGTGGCAAACACAGCACAGAAGATTGCTTCCGCCCCAATCAATACGAAGGCTACAGAAATAGCGCCCACAATTTCTCGGAAGTGCTTTGGGGCTGTTGAAACAATACTACGCTCGAACGGCGCCCTGAGATAATACGAAGGATGATTTATTCGGCGATGGCAATAATCCACCCTTCTCGAAGGAACCCATCTTGATGGTGTTTGGGATGTTTGTAATTGTTCTCTGAATAATGTGTAACAGAATCTGTACGAGAGGGGATATCCATCAATTTGATTTGGAAGCGTTCTTGCAAAAACATTTCCACATGACATACGATTGAATGGAAAAAATTTGCTTCACAACGATAATCCTGCGAGTGTGATAACCAGAGATTTATAATTGAGTAACTACGACTCATGGTTAAACGCTATTGGAGCTTATTGAAAACTTCTACAAGACAGACAGGCTTTTTTCTAGGAAGCAAACTTTAATTCCTGCTAAGTGACTGCAAATCCTATTTCCATTGCCAGTTTCACATTCGCCCAAGTTAGTCGAAAGTTGCACTCATTTTGGACCGTAGCTCACATGGCTTTCCCCACATATCTGGCCATTGTTCTTACTTTGTGGTAGAAAAAAAAGACCCGCGCATAATCATTGCACCCAATTAAAGAGAGAAAGGAAGAAGGTCAGTGAACAGACATCTGTGGTAAACGGGATGATTTTTAATGGTCCATCATCAAAACGGCCAAAGCCGAGCCAGCTCGCTTAGCTTTTGTCCTTTTGGAGTTGGGGTGATAGTGAAACGTGAAACTTTGCTATTATCTCTCACTCTTGCGACCGTTGTCGGATTACAGTTCAGCTGGGATCACTTTATCGGCAATTAAAAGTTGAACGCGGGGCGTTTTTATCGCCACTTATATGTCAGTTGCATACAATGTGTCTGCTGTTGAGACCATCAAAAATAACATTGGATAATCACAAAACAGATTCGGAAGAATTTTCGGTGAATGAAGACTGCGTTATACAAGATTATAAGCTGTTTCACCTGTGGCCTTAACGTATTGTATTTCATTTAGCCAGAAGTGGTATTTCAAAGTTTCTATATCTCTATGATCTGGTGGTAATTGTTGCGACATAGTGAGACATTCGCTGTGATGGAGATATATCCCGTAACATTTCTCCTTATCATAGAAAGACGGGAGGGTAATGTCGGGGACATAAAAGGGGAGTCGAAGAACTATAAAAACCTGTTTCTGTACGCATTTTTATGTGCGATTTTTTTTGTGCGAACAAAAACGATACAACATGTCTCAACGTATGAAAAGAAAAAAAAACATAATCGATTGTGCGGTCTCTATCCCTCGCATAAAAATAGGTTTGACTGTATTGTTTTTTTTTCATTTGTTATAATTTTTCAAATAATAATGTGTCTTGTGAGTAACCAGAAAATGAATTAGTTGACTCGGAAAAATATCTCGTCATGAAAATTTTGGAGGTTCTGAGAGAAACCTTTGGTGCCATTGATTGTGTTGCTGAATGATGTCTTTGGCACAGGTGTTAGTGTTGATGGATTCGATTTTCGTTACATTCCGATTAATTTTTATTTTGTTTCTACACAATTTCTCAATTACTTCTACAGGTCGGACTCGATTTTATATAGTCGACCATTTTTTTTCAACAATTATTTTCAAATCCAATTAATGTATGAATGTGAAACATTAATGGAAAAATAGCTTTTTTGTGATTCAATTATGTATTGGATTCGAAAATTAACGTTGAGAGTGAAATTGTGATGATATATAATCGAGTCCGAGCTGTATTACATTTTGATTTTTTCTTCTCCTTCCGGTTTTGGTTTTTTGAAGCTTTGTACTTAAACGGCCATTCTACGGGGGTGTTTTTTTGATGGTGATGATGATGATGATGACTAACATTTTCTTCAATTATTCGCATGTAACCTAGAAAAGGACCAATTGAAAAACTAAACCTAAACTGTCATCTTCCGGCCTTGAAAAAGGCCATTTGAATGTCCTCGGCGTTCTCGCGAATGATGTTCTGATGATTGAGTGAATGGTTAATTAAGGAGACTTTAAACTTTTGAGTTCAATTGTTTTTAGTCTAGAAAAATGCCAATTTAGAACACTTATTTTGAACTCACGACCTTTGAAAAAGTCATTTTGTATACACTTGCCGCCGCCGTCTTAATGCTAGCTGGATGGCTGCCAAAATCGTGATGATATACCGTTGATGATAATTTCGCCAGATTGCTTCATTCAGCAGTTCGTGTTAGAAATACATATTTCGGTGTGCACAAATGCATGCAAGTACTAGAGCACCAGTATGATGAAGTTTTGACGTACGCATCAGATCATTCCGTATCATAAATTCCATTGTCGAGCACATTGCAGTACATCACAAAGGGCCTATTTAACAAGACTTATTCGAAAAGATGGCGCAATGTAGTTTTTTTTATTTGACAATCATTTGATAGTTGAATTCAAAAAGTATATAATACTCTTCGTTGTAATATAAGCAAACTAAATGCTTGCATTCAACGGCTTAAAGCATTATCAGATTAGCGAAGCAATACAATTTCCAAATTATGTCTCAGCCTCAGCTTATTATGTACAGCAACCGCAGCGGAACAATTTTTTCACCTTCAGTTTTCAACCGGAGAACACAACTCTTACCGCTGGTAGATACTTGAAATTACGAATCGATCCGGCTTGAATGATCGATCGGTAATAGTCACCAATATCAATCCTAAAACATTGTACAATTCACAAAAGATCTCTTCCAGCAAATCAATCTATTTGCTTTTTATTGTTTCGGGTACTACTTTCGATTTTTTTAAACAACCCAGCCAATCCATTGCTTCATTGCTTGCAGCTTCGAGACCCGTTGACAGGACTCCCGCTTCCTGATGTGTATGTCCATGTTCGCTAGGTACATTTTCACTGTTTGGTCGTTTGCACCGACCTCTCGGCTAAGCGCATGCAGCGATATAGCCACTTTTCCCTCGATCTTCCTCTTCAGCATCCTTTGGAGCTTCTTGTCGCTCACGGTTGTCGACCGTCCGGGAACGGGCTTTCTTTCGATGCTCTGATTGTTGTCAATAGTACTAAGATGTTGTAGATGTCAAAACGGGCGTATCCGGCGTCCACAAAGTGCCGCACGATGTCCGTTTTCGACGCGGCGGGGTACCGTTCCTTGAACACTTCTGAACGAAGTAGCTTCACTGTTTTCGCCATTACGGTTAGTGTTCGACTGTTACATTTTTTCTGCTGACTAATGGGTTACTATGACTATGCTGCATGGGTAGTTTCGTCAGTGCGTGTGAAGGTAAACCCATGAATAATCGGCAATTTTTGTCCGCTATTACTGATCTGATAACTTAACTACAACACGGTTAGAACATAACTGATCGATTCGCAGCGCATACTGGCTGGCAGGAGAATCACAGAGGGGATTGCGACGCAGGATGATGTTGAGTCTAGTTAGACCAACATTTGTATGTTGACATAGTTTCCTTATTTTTTTATTAATCCCCTTGGATAGAATTATATGCACGGCGGATACCTTTGTTTTTTTCGATGTGTTAATTATGTATTCGAATTGTACTGATGATTGATTGATTCCTCTATAATCGAGGGTTCCATCTAGTTCATTCCCCTTGTTGGGGAACCGATCAGTCTGACCACCGCGTCAATCGTTGAGCTGCCGATAAGTAGCCTTCCAAAGGGAAGTTGACAATTGTCACATTAACACAACCAATAGAACCAACTAAAAGACCAATAGAGACAAATAGAGATGTAAACAAACACTAAACAATAGAAGTTTCGATAGGTAGTACAAACGTGGAAGCTTAACAGAGAATTTACGATAGTTTACAATTGAAACATTATTTAAATTAAAGAATTGAATTAACAGTAAGTACATGCAACATTGTATTACACAAAACATAAAAAATAACATGTATTTACATTGAAACAGATATTGTTATTAAACGTTGCACAACAGTCCGACACAGATAGCGAAATACATAAAAAGGACTATAAAAGTATGTTTACACATTATAAAACATAATATTATAATTATAGTTAAACTAGCTGACCCGAAAAACTTCATCCCGCCCAACATTTGTTTTTTTTTCTGTTATCAATAACTTCAAACATTCACGTTTTCTCACTATGAGCAAGTTCATGGGTGCAATCGCAGAACTGTTCATTGATTGATCTTCTAATCGACACCGCTGAATTTACCTTTTACTATAAAATTCCTAGTATTTCTAGAAAAACTCATAATTATAATATCAGATTATTTACAGACACAATTCTCGTTCAAGATTTTTCAACTCTTGCAAATAACATGTTTCTTCGTTACATGGAATAAATGAAATGCAGAAAATATGATAGAATAAAGACAGCCCTAAATCGGACAATTCCTTCCTCGAGTTCTGCTCGAGAGTTGTCTGACAATAATCTAATAGTACTAGGAATTTGATAGTAAAATGTAATTTTGAAGGGTAGATTAGAAGATCTATCAATGAACAGTTCTGCGATTGGATCCATGATAAGCGCACGTGAGAGAACGTGTATGTGATAACAAAAAAAAAAAAAAATTTGGGCGGGACGAAGTTTGCTGGGTCAGCTAGTATATTATACAAATGCGTACCAGTATTTGTTGGTAAATGACTGGACTAAGCGCACCATCGGTACTTCGCGTACCTGCAGGCATAAAATAGACCCCATTCGTGGTCCACAGCTTCCTGTCCAGTAACTCCTATCCCTACCTCCCCGTGGTGCCGGCTCGGGTACGAGTAACCATAGTGAAGATCGGGTAACCAACCCCGGTGGGATCTTGGTCGTATGCTGACAGGGATGGAGTTACCTATCCGAGCGTCTGTTCACACCATGGAGGTGCGGCTCAAAACAGTGTCTGATCTCCATGTTAGGGGCGGCTGATCACTGTCTTCGTGCCAGCGGGGACTCTAAAAAGAGCTGTGCACGACGGTCCTCCGGCGAGACATTGGGTTGGTGCAGGCCCTACAAGCCATCCGTAAAAATAAAACGCACAGGAAAATTCACAAAGAAATTCGAGACAGGACAATTGGACTAGACCCACGCAAAGAAGACGGACTAGAGATTGGAAACTCGGAACATGGAACTGCAAGTCTCTCAATTTTCTTGTGAGTACCCGAATTTTTTCGGAAATATTGAGAGCTCGCAATTTCAACATCGTAGCGCTGCAGGAGGTATGCTGGAAAGGTTCGATGGTGCGATCGTTCCATGGTGGATATACCATCTATCAGAGCTGCGGCAACACACACGAGCTGGGTACAGCTTTCATCGTGATGGGGGAGATGCAAAAACGGGTGATTGGTTGGTGGCCGATCAATGCAAGAATGTGCAGATTGAGGATGAGAGGCCACTTCTTCAATATCAGCATTATCAACGTCCACAGCCCCCATCTAGCTAGCACCGATGACGATAAAGAAGAATTCTACGCGCAGCTAGAGCGTGAATACGATCGCTGCCAAAACACGACATCAAATTTTGATTTGATTTGAACGCTCAGGTCGGCCAGGAGGAGGAATTCAGACCGGTAATTGGTAGGTTCAGCGCCCATCAGCGAACCAACGAAAACGGCCTAAGACTTATCGACTTCACTGCCTCCAAGAACATGGCCATACGTAGCACCTTCTTCCAGCACAGCCTCCAATACCGTTACACCTGGAGATTACCACAGCAAACAGAAACACAAATTGACCACGTTTTGATCGATGGTCGGCACTTCTCGGATATCATCGACGTCAGAACCTATCGTGGCGCTAACATCGATTCAGACCACTACCTGGTGATGGTCAAACTGCGTTCTAAACTGTCGGTTGTCAATAACATAAGACACCAGCGCTCACCACGGTACCACCTACGACGACTACAGGAGCCGAACGTTGCTGCAACATTCTCGCAGCGTCTTGAAGCTGCGCTACCGGGGGTAGACGAACTGGATGCTGTTCCCCTCGATGAATACTGGAACTCCTTAAAATCAGCAATTAGCAGCACAGCAGAGACCGTCATCGGGTATGAACAACGAGGACAACGGAACGAATGGTTTGACGACGAGTGCCGAGCGCTCCTGAACGAGAAGGATGCAGCATGCGCAGTCATGCTGCAACGAGCTACTCGACAAAACGTGGAACGATACAAACTGAAGCGAAGTCAGCAAACACATCTCTTTCGGGAAAAAAAGCGCCGCCTGGAAGAGAAAGAGTGTGAGGAGATGGAGCTGCTTTATCGTTCTCGAGAATCGCGGAAGTTCTTCAAGAAACTAAACGCCTCGCACAAAGGCTTTGTGCCGCGGGCCGAAATGTGCAGAAACAAGGAAGGAGGCATCTTGACGAACGAACGCGAGGTGATCGAAAGGTGAGGGCAGCACTACGATGAACACCTGAACAGCGCGCAGACAGGAGACCTAGACGGCGTTGAGGAGGACTACACCGGTGCAATGAACAACGACGACGTACCACCCCCGACGATGGGTGAAGTTAAGGAGGCCAATAATCAGCTCAAGAACCACAAAGCAGCTGGTAAGGATGGCCTCGTAGCGGAGCTCTTCAAGGGAGGTCCGAGAAAATTTGTAGAGTGTATGCACCGGTTGATAGTCAGGATCTGGGACACAGAACAGCTACCGGAGGAGTGGAAGGACGGGGTAATCTGCCCCATCTATAAAAAAGGCGACAAGTTGGATTGTGGGAACTATCGTGCCATCACAATACTGAATGGTGCCTACAAAATTTTGTCTCAGATCCTCTTCCGCCGCCTATCGCCAATAGTAAGTAGATTTGTGGGAAGTTATCAGGCCGGATTCATGCCCGGTTGCTCGACGACGGACCAGATTTTTACACTGCGGCAGATCCTCCAAAAGTGCCGCGAGTATCAGGTCCCTACACACCACATCTTCGTCGACTTCAAGGCCGCATATGATACAATCGACCGACGACAGCTATGGAGGATCATGGACGAACACGGCTTTCCCCGAAAGCTGACAAGACTGATTCAGGCAACGATGAACGGTGTGCGGTGCAGTGTGCGGATCTTAGGTGAGCTGTCGGAATCCTTTGAGAATCACAGGGGACTTCGACAAGGCGATGGAATCTCCTGTCTGCTCTTCAACGTGGCGCTGGAAGGTTTATGCGGAGAGCGGGCTTCAACATGCGGGGCACGATTTTCAACAAGTCTAATCAGTTTATCTGCTTCGCCGACGACGTGGACATAATCGGAAGAACACATGCGACGGTAGCCGACTTGTATACCCGACTGAAACACGAAGCAGGGCTGATTGGGTTTGGGATCAATGCGTCTAAGACTAAATACATGCTAGCTGGAGGGACTGATCGATTCTTCTTGGTAGTAGTGTTGTGATCGACGGCGACGAGCTCGAGGTGGTAGAGGAATTTGTCTACCTTGGCTCGTTGATAACAACTGACAACAATAACAGCCGTGAAATTCGAAGACGCATTGTCAATGGAAGTCGTGCCTACTATGGGCTCCGCAAATCCTTGAGGTCCAACAAGCTCCGACCCCGTACGAAGTGTACCATGTACAAATCCCTAATTCGACCGGTTGTTCTCTATGGGCACGAAGCATGGACGATGCTTGAAGAGGAGTCACAAGCGCTTGGAGTTTTCGAACGCCGAGTGCTCAGAACAATATACGGTGGTGTACAGGAAAGCGGAGTATGGAGAAGGAGAATGAACCACGAACTGGCGCAACTCTACGGCGAACCCAGCATTTAGAAAGTCGCCAAGGCTGGACGAGTGCGATGGGCAGGTCATGTTGCAAGATTGCCGGACAGCAGCCCTGCAAAGATGGTGTTCGCATCGAATCCGGTAAGAACAAGAAGGAGAGGAGCCCAGCGAGCGAGGTGGTTGGACCAGGTGGAGCAGGACTTGGCAAGAATCGGTGCAGCAGGGAGTTGGAGAACTGCAGCCATGGATCGGGACTATTGGCGAAAAATTGTGAAGAAGATCTAATCTCTCAATGGGATGTAGTATCATTATAAATAAAAATAAAAAACCAGTATTTGAGAGTCATGGCAATTTCTGTTAGGTTATGTTTCATTTAATATCACAAATCGGGATGACAAAACATGAGCTAAAAATCAATTTTGGGTGTAGCCTTGAAAAAGGCCAATCAATCAATGGAGGGTCCAATTTGAGGTACACCAATTGAGCCAAAAATGACGTGGAGTTTAGTGCGTTTAGAAAGGGCTTGTCATTCTACAATTATTCAATTGTTTATGACAAAAAATCTCTAAATGCATACATAAATAAATATAGTAAAATAAAACAAAATTTTATTCATACGTAGAAATATTTACAACCAATTGATGCAATATCTTTACGATCTGTCAAGAAATGGTCGAGTTAGAAGCGGTCGAAATTTTCCAGTTCAGTTTTTAGATGATTATTCACCCGGTTGAATTTCTATTATCAATAAAAAAATACGAAAATTCAGTAGCAATATTAACTTGTATTAAAAGAAGCTAACTTGTACTTTTGTAAAAATCATAGTCCACTGTCGTTCTAATGAGACCGGTGCGAACCAGACGGAAAACTCAGTCGCGGGACTCAACGTATTAATGAATCTACTGCATTTCATTCACGCTGCCTCAATATATTGTTGCCCTGTTTCCAATCGTTATTTTCAGAGCAAATTGAAATATTCATTTATTCGATCTGTTTATATTCAAGTGAAAGTTTCGTTGTTGTATTCTAAACCTACTCACTGAAACAAATGAAAATAGTGAGGTGAAAAATTTTGCGGTAGGCCAGTATGAGGGATCAGTTACCGGCGTCAATGCACAATGGTCCAGGAGATGTATTTGAGTGGAAATTAACATTTAGAGCTCGACAGTTGTTCTCTAGACGAAAACTGTCTTCGGCAAAGTTGTTACATATGATAGAGCGCTCATTTTTATGTTATCAAAAATAGGGTGACCAAAACTGTCGATGAAATAAAGAAAATCTAACTAGCGCTTTTTTTCTAAATTGCATTAGGGTGACCATGAGAAAACAGCTTTTTTTGCTTTAACTTTTATATTTCAAGTTCTACATCAAAACTATCTTAGACTTTTAGTGCTTATCAATTCCAACATTTCGCGATGCAGAACTTGTCATTATCTTAATCCTACTTAAAGTTATTGATGTTTTTTTATCCAAAAACTCATGATTTCAATTTTAATTTACTCAAACACAAAAAATAACATAATGTTGAAAATCACACATCATGTAGAGTGAAATATGCTCTTTTAAATGCCGTCAATAAACTTTGTTTATTTTTGCCCCAGAACGAATGACAAACAATTGAAGAGAGCGTATTTTTTGGGAAGAAATATCAATAATTTTGAGTGAAAATCTGCATCACAAAATGTTTGTATTAGTAAGCTTTATAAGTCTTCCGAAGACAGTTTGTGTGTAGATCTTGAAATATAAAAGTTAGAGCAAAAAAAAAACAGTTTTTTCATTGTGACCTTAACGTAACTTAGAAACAAGGCGCTATATCGGTTATTCCAAGAGATAGAGAAAAACTTTGTTCTACAAAGATGTCCCAAATAATTGGAGCTACAATACTGTGTTTACCTTTATCTATAAAGATAATAAAGTTAGATTTTTTATATCATCGACACTTTTGGTCACCCTTTTTTTGACAACATAAAACGAGCGCTCTATCATGAGTAACAACTTTGTCTAAGACAGTTTTTGTCTAGAGAATAACTGTCGAGCTCCAAATGCTAATTTACACATAAATGCATCTCCTGGACCATTGTGCAGTGGTATAGCGGTGAACGTGACTGCTATACCATCCTATGTCCTTTGATATATTTTTTGGAAGATTGTCAAGGAAATCTAGTTTGATGATACGAAACGGATAAACTTTCAGTAGAATAGCTAATCTCACTGTTAAAATTACGATTTGACAAAAAAAACTGGATGTTGATAGTTATACCGTGCGGGAAATCCAACATCAATAATTCGGGATAATTTCTATTAGAACTAAAATTATTTTTGCAGATAAGTTTGCAAAAAAGGGAAACTGTAGTTGTGTCAAGAAATTCGAAGTTTTTGTGTCGAATATGACCTTGAATTCGGAATGGTACAAATCGGAGTGTCTTGAAAGAGTGGATACATTTTTTTTTTTTTTTTTTTTCAGTTATCGTTTCATTTATGTTCGAGATATTTTCATGATTGAACAGTGTCGCTATAACTGGCAATATGTATCAACAATTTAACTGTTCGGCACTGCTGCACTGGGATGATATTCCTAGATGTGCTTCATAAAGCACGTCGCGTAATGTTGTTAGTTCGCGAGAGGCAAACTGAATGAGTTAACTCGTAAAAGTAGATTGTCTCATTAGTTCCATTTGCTGTTTGTTAACTTCGTTGAGAGCACCTTTCTCGAGGGATTTCGCGAAGTTAAATCTGATATGCTTTACTTTTCAACTAAGGTGATGCAGCAATTACCTCTATTGTTCATACCCCTAAGAAAAACCACTAATGGAAATAAGGAAGAAAGATTAAATTCGTTTCGCCTAAACAACGTTCTAAAGAACAATAAAATGCCCCCTCCACAGGATGACGGTAGGCAGATTATATCGTTCCTCCCAACAAAGAGCTAATCTGTGGAGATAGTCCAGCCGAAAACACAACTCAAAGGAGGCGCAATCTTTTCATATAGCTTTAATACATGCATTAACCACATAACTCTTTCTGCTAGTTCGACCGTACCTTTTGACCCTATTTTGCTGCAAATCGGTGGCCAATGCGAGCCTGGGAAAGGAAACAAAGCATGGCTCGAGGGATAAAGCAATTTCTGCCAACAACAGACAAAAAAAAATAATCCAAAATTCTCATTCAATTAGTCGTTATTGAACAGCACTGAGAAAAAAAAAGAAAGCGAGAAACGTTATTTTTTGTGTCGCTGCGGCAGCAAAGTCAAACTTGTGTTCCGTGTGAATGAGGATTTTTTCCTTCATAACCGGGCAGCCACTAGCCTTCAACCTTCTTTTGTGTGTGTGGCAAATGTGGTGTATGGCATACATAGCTACACACCCACTCAGCGAACAGCCTCCCTCCGAATGGGTATTTGGCCGAGGGTTGTGTTGTACGCTCCTCACACTCGAGCAAGAAAGCTTTCTGCAGCTTCCTGTTTCGGACGGGAAATTAGGCAACCCTTGACCCAAGACCACCGATGTGGTCCGCCGTGAGGGGCGTGTTTCTCGTACATGCGGTAGGTCGACCCGGGACTGGCCGTAATCATTGCCTTTCTGTTGGTCGTGTCGTTAAATCGGAAAGGGTTTCGATGTTATTTTGTTTCCACGTCTTCTTTGTTGGGGAGGTGATCTCTTAGAAAATTAATGAGGATTTAAGATCCGAGGGGGTAAAAGTGGATTCGCAAATTACTAGCCCTGCCTTTTTTAGAAATCCTTATTCAATCGATCAGTAACATTTCGTATGTTATGATGTTAGACACGTCAATTAGATTCGGTCTGAGTATACAAATTATCTGGCGCATTGGTACCCTCGTTAAATTCATGAATTGAAAGACTAATAATTCGTCTCTTAATAAATATTCAAGGATGATAAAACAACAGTATTCCATTAGAAAAAAAATAGCGGCTCCATTATCCATTACCAATAATTCAGCAAAACATTTAGACATGAGCAATCAACGAACACTAGGCTTAAAAACATCAAATATACTTTACTAAAGAATAAATTTTTGCAGCATATAAAAAGTATTTGAAGACTTTGCTGCCTCATGAGGCGAAAATTTTGCACGAAAACAAAAAAAAGGAACAGAAAGTTACAGAGGGATTAGGAGAAACTAGTCGAACGTTGCATCCGCTTGTAGTCAATCACGTGGTGTGAAGTTTAACATCAGGAATATCCACATCTGATCAAAACTATTTTCCGACCAGCAGAAAAATAAAACACCACACATTTTCCAATTCAGCGACGAAACAGATTACTAAACTTTCTCGTGCATTTCTAAGGCATCATCACGTAGCGCCTGGATCAAACAGCAGTGATGCAAGAGAACTTATTTCGAAATTCGATCAAAAAAGTATCACCAATAATGTAATCTATTTTTCTCTCTACCAGTATATAAAGTATCTAAAGTTTATACCAATTTCAATATTGTTGGTATTTCTTTGCTGTTCCTGGAAGCCCTTTTTTACGTGGAACCAGAGATGCCAACCAATTTTTCCAAAAAGCTGTGAATAATTTGAGAAAAAAATTGGAAAAAGCTGGAAAAGTCAATTTTTTTTTCAATTTTGTTTAAAATATCAATAAAAATTACTGTATCTCGTAGTGACACTTTCGGTGAGTAGCATTTTTAATTTTCCTAATCCTGTTTGTGATTATACATCATAATTTAAATATTATACTTTTGTTTTACGTTTTGAGTCATTCTAACTAATCCAGATTTTTCATTATTCATGTCTACATAATTTTTGGAAGCTAGAATTCGTCGCATAGTTTTTGTTCCTGCTCCACTTCTTCTGCTTCTTCTTCTTCTTCTTCTTCATTATCGATATCCTGAATATCATTTCGATCGCACATATTCGGAAGAGGTAGAAGTGGCACAATCGGAATATGCTTCCATTTATGGAATCTGTTGGATCCGATATCGTCATGTTGATGATCAAAGGATCATTGAAAACAAAAACTCTTTGGAACTTGATTACAGAGTGTGAGTTAAAATCTATTGAATTACTCTTGAATTCAGTTACGCCGTTGTGTGAAAGTTTACATACTGTCAGTTATTCGTTGATCAACATTATGCCGCAGCACCTAGATAAACACTAGGGTGGCAATGGATGTATGGGAAAAATTTCATCATCGAATTTCAAAAATCGACCATGTACATTGTGTTTATTGGTCCAAAAAAATTATCTGTGTAAAGTTTCAGATCGATCGGATATGATTTAGGGGTGCGTCAAAGCACTCAAAGTTTTGATTTTTTAATCCTCGAAAATCTTCCAAGAAATTTGGAAAATCGAATTTTTTTTCGATGCCAAGAAATCAAAACTTTGAGTGCTTAGAGACACCCCTAAATCATGCGCGAATGAGAATTTTTTTGGATCAATAAACAAAATGTACATGGTCGGTTCTTTAAATTCGATACCTTCATTGCCTCTCAGGCCAAGTCCCGAAAAAAAAGGGCAAAATTTTTTTTTCGAGATGACACCAGATCTCAACGTTTCATGCATTTTTAAGTCATTTGGCATCGAAGAAAAAAAATCGATTTTCCAAATTTCCTTTACTCTCCCCTTGGAAAATTTTCGAGGATCAAAAAATTAAAACTTTGAGCGCTTTGAGGCACCCCTAAATCATGTCCGATCGATCTGAAATTTTACACAGATCATTTTTTTGGACCAATGAACAAAATGTACATGGTTGGTTTTTGAAATTTGACATGACCATTTACGATGCCACCCTAATAAACACATTCCTGATCGTACCTTACGTCATTTAGATTGGTTGAATTCCAATCTCAGGGTATGAGACCGTCGAAGGGTCATTTGAACCATCTTGGATGATCTTAGGCGGATCTCAACTACTTGATCATTTCTCAGAATAAATCCAAAAGAAATTCGGAGAGGTTCTTTACGTTCCAATATGCGTTTGAAAACACTTTCCGGTGAAAGCCACCGCGTAATTGACGGGTGCATTATTTTTTAGGGTTCCAACTCTAAGAGAGTTGAAATTTCAGCAAATAAATTTCACCACAATAGATCAAAATGGTCGCAAATAAATTTCCTTACACAACGGCTTGATTCTATCTGGAATCTGCTCACATGCAACGCTATGGCAATGTTTTGGAAAACACATTTAAGTGTAAACAAGCCTGGACAGCCTTTCCTTAGATACGCCCCTGATGGCTTCTCGGGACCGTTCTTCGTTGTGGAGTCAGTTTCGATAATCTCAATCAACCTAAATAAAGTCGTTGAAACAGTCTTCAACATGAAGTGTATTTTCCTTCCAGAAGTAATGTTTTGGAGAGTAAAAACTTGAAAATTACTCAAATAAACTGGAGAAAACTGTAAAAACTTTAAACAACGGGAGTTTTTTTGCCTTTGCCAGTTTTGCTGGCATGCTTTTAAAATACTGGCAATATCCAAGAAAAACTGGAAGGTTGGCAACTCTGCGTAGAACTACATCTAATAGGAAGATATGGGGAGTTAAAATGAAAATCTAAAAACTGAACATGTAAGGAATAATGAAAGATTTACAATGCTTATAACACGATCATTTCTTGGTAGATCACAAAGATCAATTGATTGGATATATTTCTACGCATCTATCACAATAGAGAAAATTTCAATACATTAATACCACAACGAAAACAAATGTAGCTATCCACCTTGTAAATCGTTCTAATCAAGGGGAATAACAAAAATAAGACAACAAACCAATATATAATTATTGATCTCACTCTGGTCAAACAAAGATAGGCGAATCAAATAAAAAAAAAATCCTGTATAGACAACAGTCTTTCTCAATGCTGATATCGCACACAACAGTTTTACTCGATACAGTGGAAGCCTGAAGAGCAGCGAAACATTGCGGCGCAAGCCCCACCCTTTGGGCTTCTTCTGCCTCCTGCCAATCCTGTCAATTTTCCAGCAGAAAATATCAGCTCAGCAGCAGCAGGAATAAAAGAGTTACAATTTTTCTGCATAACCTGAACCATCTGCTTCGTTGCTATATCACGCTTCCAGAGGTACTGTTTTTTCCGGAGCTGCCGAAAATTCGTTTAAAGAGTTATTTAAAAAAGTTCTATGTATTCTGAAATAACACCCGAATTAATGGAAAACAAATTGAATTTAATAATTATTCTTGCCGATTTATTATTCAATTTTCTGGAATTTGTGCATTGTTTCCAGGTGAAAAATTGCGTCAGAATGCAGCCCTTTTCTGGCCGGATGCCAAGAAAGTATTTTCCAGCGGTGAGAGTTGTGTTCTTCGGTTGAAAACTGAAGGTGTGAATTTGTTCCGTTGCAGCTGCAATCGCTTCCGCAGTCACCACAAAACTGCACGGTATAATATGTAGTATAATTTGTGGATTATTTCTTGAAGAATAATGTTTTTGGGAGCATTGTAGATGTGGTTTTTAATAGAGGCACTGACTGATTCATTTTTCTGGTGGTCGCATAGGAATGTTGAACGTAGACTGAAAACATGTTAACTTTGAAAAATCATAACTCAGAAACGAAAAACACACCTCTCTGGTTTTTGGATACGTTATGTAAAAAGACCTGAGCTTTCAAGATTTCTATATAGCTTGAGCTTGAATAGACTTTACAATTCGTAGTTGCTCTCCGTGACTGATCTGAACCAACCAAATTGCACAAACAACCCACAGAATGACGCTTGGGACAAAACAACCATTCTTGTTGTGCAATTTTCGGTAATTCAAGCTTTAAATGGTCAATAACGACGCCGGCCACGTCCTTACAGTCACCAGGGAAAGGGAAGGAATGTTAGTATGATATTCGCCGCCTGAAGGCCAGAAGGGTCGCCTCTATAGCGTGGTTCCTAGCGTTTATCAAGGAAGGGATAGTTGTTAGTGGGAGGAGGTAAGAATCAGGATTCACTGCGGTATGTGATTATGTAAATGCTAAATATCGACCACTCGACTGAACGAAATTCCGTAAATCTGTTACAACTCGCGGCAGCAATTAGGTATCCTGAGAAGGAAAATATGTAAAATTGATTGAACCGGCTACATAATCTATTATTTAACACACGACCTGATATCTTGGATTGTCTTTGGAAACTGCAATAGTTATGTTGATGTTGAACACTTAAAATAATCTATTTCTACTGAAAGTCCAGTTTATTCTATTAGACGCAACAACTTCACATTAGACGTATAAATCGCCCAAGAATTTTCTCTATTTCACACGATGTCACACGATGTTTCACATCAAATTTAGTATGCTATCTGCAAAGATTTTCAAACAACTGACGCGTCATATTTTTAACCCATTTTAGGCCAAGCGTTCGAAAAATCGAACAGCAACTTTGATAATTTTTCATGTCTTTGGACAGGAACCATATGGTAATGTCTTTACACCAAAAGATAGCTTAATTTATTAGCTACCACTTATATCGATTTCATTCGATTTTGAGTAACTTTATTGGATAATAAATTCGATTTAAAGCAAGTATGTTTGGAAGGTGTTTTCAATTTCAATTAAAACCCCAATAAAATACAAAAATATGTGAAGTTTTCTACAGTATTGCTTTGATAAAAGAACATACATGGTGATATAGAGCGAAAATCATTCGATTGAGCCGCATACAGGAAAATAACAGCCGGGGAAATTGAGTGTTCGAAAAATCGAACGTTGGCCATAACGAACTTTTTTTTTCTGCTGAATCAACACCAACACATCTAACCTCCGCTGCGCATTTTGATTTGTTTACTTTAGAAGACGGAAGGATTTTCATTTATTCTCGCATTTTCAGTTGTGATTGTTTGCAAATATCGATTAATTTAGCAAGTATTATTGAAAATCTGTATGATTTTTAGTCCGTAACAACCTTAGGTGATGGCAGCCCGTAGAATTTCTTTTGTGAGGGAGCTGTAGGAAATGATCAGTACGTGTAACGAGGATTCTAATGAGATTGTTTGTGTGAATATTCTTCCGCCGGATCGAATAATAACCTCCCAACCCTCTAGGCAATTGTTTTTTAGCAGTACTCTGGTACTTTGCAGGTTTTGGGAAAAAATTTTTTTCGGGAAATGGATAATTGGAGAGACTAGCTTTTAAGCATTGACATTTCTCCACAGTTAACAATAAAAATAACAGCATATGCTTTCGTTTGAAAGAAAAAGCCTGTCAGTAATAAGTTAAAATTACATGAAATAAGAAATGCCACATCTCACCTTCGGTGGATTAATTTGGATTTCTCCTGTTCTTGTTCTTCCGGGAATCCAAAATTGATGCATTTATGAATACCGTACATTTGCTAATTGAAGTGACCTTTAGTTCGCAGTATGTTTGTACATGCAAAAAAAAGTGCGGGTTTCGGCCAATGTTCGATTTTTCGAACAGTCATATCCCGGAAAACGGAAGATGGGAAAAAATAATTCTTGAACATTGGAGTTCCTTTAGCGTTAATAATCGAAAATACAACAATCGCTTTCGTCAAAAAAATAGTTTTTACAGCTTGGTCGTTAATGGGTTAATCTTTTTTTCTTATTGGACGTATACAGTGATGCTTCTGAATTCGGACGCTTTTTTATCCGGACACTTTTTCATTACATTCAATATTATGACATAACATTTTTTGCATGTTGAATTGATGGGACTGATAGTTAATATTGTGTCAATTTAGTTTAGTGGCAAACATGGTACCTAGCTGTTAACAAAAAAATGTTAGAAATCAAAAATCAATGTGAATTTCATAAACCCATGTCCGGAATAAAAAGCACATTCAGAAAATGATTTTAAATCCGGACGGTTAAAAGTTGACGATTAAATTTCTCATTGAAGGAGTTGCATAAGGGTATGTTAGATGCCTTAGTATGGAGTATGGAGTGTGGAGCGAAGATTTTCGATCCGGGAAACCGCAAACCTCTTCGGTATACAGGACGGGGTCGATTATATGACCCGTTTGTATGTACGTGGGTTACCTTTTAACTTTGTCTGTAGCGCTGTCCTACATTAATAGAAATTTAACCCCTTCCTGTTGACCGATTGATCTGAAATGTGGAACACACCTTTATCTCTGCAGTCATTATAAAACTGCGTATTTCATAATCTTGAAAATCCAAAATGGCGTCCGCTATGAAATGGCGGATTTCAATTTTCTCTGAACCCCATCACTATGGGTATCAAACGAAAAAGGTTTGACTAGTATAACACAGCTATTTATGAAAAATTCAAATCCAAAATGGCATCTTGGATTTACATTTTTCATAAATTTCTGTATTCTACTAATCAAGCACTTTCATTTGATACCAATATTGATAGGATTTTGAAAATATACATAAATGGTGCCATCTTGTGAAAATACAATAAATAATTGAATTAATAAAAAACTTTTATACCAAACCCGTATCCATTTAGTCCCGCTACTTATGACGCACCCGTTAATAAGTTCTACAATAATAAATAAATAATTTTTCTTTCAAAGAATTGCGAAGAAAACAAGTGTCCGAATTTAGAAGCAAAAGTGTCCGGATTTCGAAGCATGATTAAAAAAGTGTCCGGATTTAAAATCACGACACGATGAAAGAAATTTCAAATTTTGAACAAATATAACATGATTTTGTGGAGTTCTGTGATTCATAACATAGATGAAGGCCTTCTAATTCCGTAGGAACGCTAATTTTTAGTGCTATGATATGTCAATATTTTTTAGTAGTTGAGTAGTTTAGTAGTTAGTAGTTTAGTTAGTAGTTTAGTAGTCGGACGCTTGAGCGTCCGAATTTCGAGGCATTACTATATACACGTAAACTTCGATATAACGTACATTTCACTTTCAAAATTGTACGTTGTATCGAATTGTACGTTATATCGAAGCATAATAAAGTACTCACAAACGTAGTCTATAATACATGATTGTGTTGCTGTTTTAGTAAATTTAATGAATAACTTCAATCAGAAGACGAAGCCAGCCTGTCTCATGATGTTTCCCTTCGGACTGTTGATTAAAGCCTGACTCATTTAGAATCCGGAATCACAAAACCAGCTGTATTTCGGGATTGATTGAAGGTACAAAACTTGTTTTAGCATCACAATACAGATAATTCATTGTTTTATCAGAAAAAACAGGAAGTGGGTTATATTTATGGTATAACCGCAAGGGTGACGTAGGACTATCGTTGATTTAGAGATCATTTGTTTGAGGTTGATTCTGAATGAATGAATAAATGAATATAATAAGCCATTAAAGTATAGAATGTAAACCCCACCCTCTTTATTATATAAGCTTACTGTATACTTACTTCGATGTTATTCGTTTCTCTCCCAGGGTAAGCAACGAATATAATAAGGGTGGGGTTTAAATTCTATACTTTTATGGTTTATAAAATGGTGTTTCCTCTGCTTTCGTTCATTTCTTACTCTACTCTCGCACCGTGAGGACTCGTTTCATCGGGACTAAGCAGACAGCTCGTTAATCTTTCGGTGGTAAGGCACCACGAAAGCAGCTTGGATAAGCGCATCAGCCACAGGAAGCGCGAAGAAGCCACATCGGTATCGACCGGGAACTTTACGTGAAATTTGTCGCTATCAGAAGTCGAGCGAATTGCTGATCCGCAAGCTACCTTTGCAGCATTTGGTTCGTGGAATTGCTCAGGACTTCAAAACCGACTTGCGCTTCCAAAGTTCCGCGGTTATGACGCTGCAGGAGGCCTATTCGAAGATACCAATTTGTGTGCTATCCATGCAAAACGCGTCACATCATGCCCAAGGACATCCAGCTGGCCCATCGTATCCGAGGAGAGCGTACTATATTAGCTTAGCATATAATCAGCGGCCCTTTTCTGGGTTCCATATTTGATGGTTTAGAGTTCAGAAAAGTTTTTTACAGGCCGAGCAGAAAGGAGCATTTAGCGAAATTCGTGGTGTCGATGATAATTCGATACCGATAGGTGCCATGGATATGGATTTTATAATGAAGAATATGAAATATATGACATGATGTAGTGAATATATCCCAATATCGAAGAAAACACTTTGATGAAACTGCATTGTAAAATTATTTGTGTACGAATGCCGCAATCGATAGTCGACTCTAATTTGCGTCCTCCGAGGAGGACTCGATTTCTCCTTTGAGCATCAATAATCTCTTTCTGGCAAAACGAAGTGGTATGAATCACATTTTTCGAAAGATGTTTTCTGCCAATTTCCTTCAATCTCCAAACATCTCTTTCTCCCGTTTGTCGTTTTTGCGTTCGCTAATCCTTTCTCACAACACCCATTTCTCGTTTGAGAAAGTGTTGAGTAAACATCGTTTGCCAGTGCGTGTAGAGCGGGAATTCCTAAAGATTCATAGCACCTCTAATAAATTGCCAAAAGACGTGGTCTTACGTTGATCGCACTTGATTGAAAAAACCAAAACGAAATGTATTTGGTCGCAGCATTATTTGAGTAGGAAGCAAATAATCGCTCGAAAATTACATGATTTTCGCGATGTGAAACATTTTCCGTTTTTCATGTTATGCATCCAATATTGGATACGAAAATTTTCTACTGATGGGGAAAAATAATATTCAGAAGCTTTCCTGCTAATTGAGATTGATTGAAAAATCATAAAACCAAATGTTTTTGGTTGCAGTGTTGTATGGATAGAAAACATTCAAATAAACTCTTTCGCATGAATGTATTTTTCAATTCCCAGGGGAACTGGTAGATTATTTTTCAGCAACGATGATAACAACGAGGGTTCCGCGCGCGTATGTGTGAGTGGCGGCTGCTCCGATGTTTCAAGCGGAACCGTGGCATCACTCTCCTCCTGATGGATTCCTCTCTGGCCTAAGGCGCACAAACAGGCTCTTGGTGACCCCGTTCATCAGCGCTTTCAAGATAAACGAAGTTAGGTTCACCACAACAGCGACTACATGCTCCAATCGCTGTTTAATTATAACTGAGTGGGATTTCCGAGCGGCGCTCGCTTATATACCGATTGGTGATTTCAATAGCCTGTTTTGAAAGCAATTTAAAGGCTATTGAAACAAGTTTTTGGATGAAAAAGTAACAAGTATATAACGCGTAGACATTTTACCTTTCGAATGAAGTGTTTATCATACCATTTCGTTCGGTTGTTTAGGAGTTATTAACGCTCAAAATCTCGGTCACCGGCGTAACGCTTTCGTTTTCGAAACTTTGATTTTACACCCCTGTATAGAAATGAAAGACGTAGTCCTACGTCAAAAAATTGAGGAAAAAGAACATTTTTCTTAAATTTTTTGCACTTTGGAAATGTGTACGTTATATCGAGGTAAAATGTACGTTATATCGAATGACGTCATATCGACAGTACGTTATAACGAGGGTACGTTATATCGAAGTTTCCCTGTATAGAGTCTAGTTGAGAAAAGAAAAGAAATCCTATTCAACGCACCCATTGAGTATAAAGTATAATAAAAACAGAGAATGAAAAACAACTAAGCTCTTTGTCTCCTTCCCGCTCGCGTAACGCGTGCTCTCTCCCAAGTATCGGGAGAGAGCACGCGTTACGCGAGCGGAAAGAAACTGCACAGTAACGCACAGGCACACATATAGATGCGCCCCGAACGCGTAGCAACATGAAACGGATTCTTTCACTTTATACTTGGTTTGCCTCATAATTACTTGAAATCACTATATTACTTTGGACAATTTCCATTTTGCGAAAACATTTCCAAAATTATTTCAGATGGAAGAACTATTTCGGACTGGGAAAGAAACAACGTTTTGCCTAACAAACTACAAACACTCTGATAAAAGAGAAAACTTAAACTGAATGCAGAGAGACCGAAAAAAGACGTCCGCATTCGACAACTGCACGCGCAAGACTCCCTGAGCTTTCAAGATTTCTATATATTATATATCAAAAATGGATTCCTGTCTGTGTGTCTGTCTGTCTGTGTCATTCTAATGGACTTGGAAATTGCTGATTACCATACAATTACTTGCCATTCAAATGAAACACAAATTTCGAGAAATCTGCATTCGAGAAATAATCAAGCAAACGAAACCAAATTCTGCATGTGGAGGTCCTGCATAACTCAAGAACTAATCAAGCAAAAAGAACCAAATTAGGTGTATGGAGGTTTTAGGAGGCAATAAATATTTCTATGGTGGTTTGACACCTTTTTTTTACTTTTTACTTTTCTTGTACTTTTCTTTTACTTTGATCCTAGAATAAGACTAATAATATGAATAAGACAATGGAAAGAAATCAAAATCCATAGCTAAATAAAATAGAAGCAACTTCATATTCAATGTAATCAATGACGATATAATTTTTTTTGTTTACCGATCCACATATACTTCATCTGGTAGATGAATGATTAATGAATATATGTGTGACACCCTGTTATGTGTCACACTGACATTCATTAATCATTTTCAGTTGGACAGTTGAACTTCCTGCCAGAAGCTTATTTTCTTTTTTTGTACGTTACATATTAGATTTTTTTGTACATATAACAAACGGCCTTTCTCAGGACTACTATTTAGAGTTTCAAAAGAGTTAAATTAACAGATTTCTGAACAATGAAAAGAATTACTTTTCAAAAAACAGCTGTTCAAAACAATTACAGTCCTACGTCAAACTTTCGTTCGTACCCCCAGGCTCAGACTCTTCTACTTTCTTTTTCTTCACGCTTTGACACTCCACCATAGAAACATTTATTGCCTCCTAAAACCTCCATATACCAAATTGAAACACTTATCTATGGTGGAGTGCCAAACCACCATAGAAACATTTATTGCCTCCTAAAATCTACCCACTAATTTTAAAGGGTAGATTAGAAGATTAATCAATGAACAGTTCTGCGATTAGAGCCATGAACGTGCGCTCAGTAAGAAAACGTGAAAGCTTGAAGGTAATGATAACAAAAAATTGGGCGTCACGAGGTTTGCCAGGTCAGCTGGTGCCAAATAAAATAAATGATAATTTTGCCAACTCTAAGCGCAATCTTTATAGATTATCCCCGGATATAGTGTTCTCCTTTCAAATAAGTTCCGTAGAAATCAAGAAATAGGAACTCTTCTCTCTTGGAACCAACAATATTCACAGTTTCAATAATCCAACTCTAACGTTCGAGAACTGAGCCTAAGGCCTTCGAAAGTTCAAAACTGTTGGCCGACGCGGAATGAAACTTTGCCACGCAGCTTCCTGTATTAAATTCTATGCTCAAATAAATCACTCAGCAGCTTTCCGCCTCCCGCAGTAACTTTACTCAAGTCCACCCCGAAGCAACACATCCCGGCAAATCACGTTCGCTCGTTTTTTGTCGATTTGCCTGAAGTGCGAAAAGAAGATACAACCAGCGCCCGAACTTTGAGAAAACACAATCTAGCGTTAGTAATTTGCTGGGCTAGACCAGTTAGTCGGCGGTTTGTTGGACTATTGCCGATCGCCCCTCCGCCCCCCCAAGGGACCAAGCGTCAACGGAAGGCAGTGACCGCGCGAAGACAAGAGGTCAAACGCGGGAGCTGTGTATCGTGAGTAAATGTGGCGAGAAACATCAGAAAAAAAACTTTTCATGTTTTCTAAAAAAAACATAAGCTATTCTTCTTGTGAATACATTCGCTGCAGGCGGGGCAGCAGAATAATGGAGCTCCGCGATTAGCGGGGGTAAACATTAACCCCCACCGACCCAAGCTGTTGACATCCGTAATGATTGTTTATTCGCAGAAGTTTGTCCTTGAGAATTTGTAGTGGAAACAGTAATCGTCAACGACAGAATTGTTATGTTTTGCCTTCAACCTTCAACGAGTAAAGCATTGATTTCGATATATTTAAGATACATCTATTTACTATTGCTTATTTCACGGAACGACTGACATTCGTTCGGTCACGTTACATCAATTCTCCAACAGAGAGCGCTCACATTTGTCACAGCCAGTGAATAATCAAAATACATTACAGCGGTAACGTATGAAATGTTTTCCTTTACTCCTTCCAATCAGTGGGAATCCTTCGTTGTTATTTTTCCACTTTTTCTTCCATTCAACCGTTCTCTCCACGAACTATCAGCTTGGTTGAAGAGCTGGCGAGAAAAAAAAGGCAGACATTCGAGTGCGGAAAATCGCTGAGGCGTGCGACAGATGGTTGAGATCGAAACACGTCGGAGTATCCCCGCAGGATATTTGTCATCCAGTGTGTGCCTTCCGATGAACAGAACCCGTCCCAATATAAGCTCACAGAATGAATGAAGTAAACGGAATCGGTGGAGCGCGCGCACACACACACAGCCTCAGTTGCACAGGTGCTCGAAGGTGTGCGAAGGTGGGAGGATTGGGAATGTAGCACACAAATCGCTCTTGAAACATCAAAACGATACGGATCGATTCGTTTTTCTTTTTTTCCTGTTAACTCTAGGTAGGGTTTTTTCTTTGTGCGAAAAACGATGCATGAATTCTTGGATGGGTTTGACGAATATTGTTACCGTATTTATTCAATCTTCTTGTTCACACGGTTGAGGCATAACGACATGTGAGCCACTTGATTTCATTATTTCTTCCAATATTTAATCTTCCATCTAAGGGTGTGAAAAAGGCACTACGTACTACCGATAATTCCATTATTTTTATTTTTCAATATATCCAATATGCGGGATTTGATGGTAGTCTGTATATTTGCTGATTTGACTGAAAATTGCCTTGCCTTGTCAAAACTAGACTTTTGGAGAGGAAAAGTATTTTCTAAGTATATCCTCTCCAATTTTACTATGTGAGCACAACACTCGGAATATCGAATATCGATGGATACACTAAACATTTTAGGCTTCACAAAACACTGATTTGACTTTCATTTGGATGTTTTGAGGAGAGTTTTCTGACTGAACGACTCGTGTGAAGCTTTTGCGGTGATGATGCATCATTGAAGTACAGCTTGTCCACTTGCACTTTTTGAGGGAAACTGTTCTGTTCCAGAAATTTTCAAATAGATTCTTTTAATGTGCCGTGGTTTCTATTACACGGCATTATGTTTAGATTTACAGTTATCTCAAAAACTTTTTTGACGTGGGACTACGTCTAACCGGAATATATGGAGGGTAAAATGAAAACCTGAACACAGAACATGCAGGAAAAAATGCAAGATTTCGAATGCCTATAACTCGAACATATCTCACTGGATCGGAAAGATGTTAGCATCAGTTGATAGGGAATATTTCTACGCATCTATCGCAACTAACAAAATGTTATTTTTCATTATATAAACAATTGAATAACTGTAAAATATTAGGCGGTATCTAAACGCCCTAACTGCCTCGTTTTGATTGGCTCGATTTACGATTTCCCTAACACAGCCATCAAAACCAAGCAGCCTTGGGGGAATCGGCATTGCAAATACATGAAAGTAGGGGGACTTTTGTTCTCAACGAAAAATGTTCCCTAACACAGACTTCAAACCCAAGCAGCGATGGAGAAATCGGCATTGCAAACACATGAAAGTAGGGGGAGCTTTTGTTCCCACCGAAATGTGTTCTGGAGGAAATCGGCATTTCAAATTCCTGCAAGTCGGAGGTATTTTTGTTCCGACTGAAATGTGTTTCCCTAACACAGACTTCAAATCCATGGAGCGTGGGGAAATCGGCATTGCGAATTCATACAAGTCGGGGGTATTTCTGTTCCGATTGAAATGTGTTTCCCTAACACAGACTTCAAAACCAATGTTTCTGGGGAAATCGGCTCTGCAAATAAATGCAAACTGCGAGTACTTTTGTCCTCGCTTGCCTTCTGCAGACTGGAATATATCTGTCCTAACACGACCTTCTAAACTTAGGAACCTGGAAAAATCGTGCAGACACTAGAAGCGAATGAACTTTCCAGTTTCAAGCAAATTCGCGATTTGAGAAGTACGTACACTTGAGAGATGTAAAATTTAGAGGGAAATGTAAAATAAAATAATCGTTTGATAGTTCTTCCGTACATATATTTTGTCCTAGGCATCATACCAAACGTAAAAGGTATGACATTAAATTTACTTGTAACGAAGAACATAATCTATCACAATGCATGATTGACCTTACATGGCAATATACAATCTTTTTACTCACAAAGCATTGAATTCAATTGAATTTGGAAACTGTTTCATTCAATCAAGAATTGAAACGAATGATTGCTAACCTAAGGTAGTCCCACGTCAACCTTGCGGTTGTATCATAGATATAACCCACCCATTTTTTTCAAAAATCGACTTGATTTTTTTAAACAAAATTTAATTTCCGAATTAACAGAAAATGTCGACGTGTCATGCAATTTTAAGTCATTTGGCATCAAAACAAATTTTAAGCCATTGATTTTTGTTGATTTTCCGGTTTTCAAAAAAACTCAAATTTCAACATCTGCGACACTAGTAAATGAAGTCCAATTGAGCTAATACTTTGCATTGGGTATATTATCGTGCAAATCAACATTTCGCAGCATGTTTCGAATGAAAAATCGAAATAACTATTTTTATTGGCCAGAACCATACGATTTGCTTCGTATTCTGGAAAAAAATCTCCTATGTGTCGATTTTTTACAAAAAAAACTTTTTTTTTAAGATGACAGTTCCACAAATTTGATCTTTTTCAATGGATTTGCTGTCTCACGCATCACATATTTCTGGTACACACAAACATATAATGGCTGTAATGAATTGGAAAGTAGCAAAAAAAAATTTATGACAAATGTTTTCGAATTGCATGAAACGTCGATGCAATTCGAAAACATTTGGCATAAAATTTTTTTTTTGCTACTTTCCAATTCATTACAGCCATTATATGTTTGTGTGTATCAGAAATATGTGATGAGTGAGACAGCAAATCCATTGAAAAAGATAAAATTTGTGGACATTAAAATATGTTAGTTTGGGAGGATCTCTGCTTTGGACTACCGATGATGTTTTCTTTGTCGTAATCCCATCAGACTTGACATATAGTTGGTGATTATGTTCCGTGCCACAGACACATACCCAAGCATCAATACTAAATACCCAGAATAGTGTTTGAGTCTAGAGAATTTACAATAGAAACTTCTTTTTGTGCGTTGTCTTCAACTTAAAGCACGTGTTAGCTCTTACTTGCAAGGCAGCAGATTATCTTCCCCCACCGCCGATAATGGGGCAACGATCCACCACAGATAGCGACCATATCTCGTTACTTACCAGCACGATTTCAACCGCACCGACGATGTACATGGCGGCTGCTAGCGTTGTCCCTACGTAGAACAACATCCCGACAGCGCCACCAAATTCGGGCCCGAGCGATCTGCCAACGGAAAAAGATATGAGAAAAGATGTAAAAATTCTGATGAAATTTGCTGAAAACAGATAGGCGAATAATGGAAAGCAGCACTTCAGAGAGTGGTTCGCTGGCATCCGTGGTGTTTTCCTTTCATTCTAATTAAGTCGGGTCAAATTTGTTTGCACAAATTATAAAGCTGTGATGAGCGAGCACTCATTCTGGTGTGCGAAGGATTTACGTTGTTCGCTCGCAGCAATTTTATGCTTTGAATAAAATGTGCTGCCGTTGATCATGGAGGATCGAATAAGTGTTTTCTGTGAAGATTGATGGAGCATCGTTCGAATCGGGCTTTCTTTGCAACATCATGAGATAGAGGAGATGTGTCTTAAACGCGCCTGCCGGGCAATTTGATCCGCCTGATTTTCTCGTAAACCACCAAGAATAGGAATGCAATGGTTATAGGTAATCGTGCTAGTCAATGATAGAATCCTACCAGGCAAGTTTTACATTTATAACATGCTTTAAAAAACTAAGAAAAATAATTTTCTTTGAAAGCGATTTTCGATGTAATTTTCTAAATAATTTCTATAAGGTTTTTGTTGCTTGAAACCGATTCAGAGGCGATAACCGTGACTCATATTTATTGAGTCGAGTTCCCAGTAGATATCTCAGATGAAGAAAACGATAAGAAAGGATTCATTTTCTTCTCAATTTGACATTTTCCGCAACAGCTTACCATCGGGCAGTACTGCATACCCTCGATCGGGGCAATATGCTCGCTTTCGACCGGATAACATTCTCACGAGAGAAATAGCTTGTATGTGAGGGATGCCAACGGGTCGAAATGTCAAACGACATCGAAGCGTTTATTTTGGAGTACTCTTGATTCGCTGCTTATATCATCCGCTTCCGTTATATTTCTGCCAGTAAGAATCATCAGATGATCACGAATTTTCTAGGTATTTTTGTTATCAAACGCCGAAAACGACAAAGAATTTTGGATCCAATATTTTTGTTTACAAGCGTATTAATATGTGCCGCTGTTCTACTACATATTGATATGTGCCGCTGTTCACAACGGTGCTGCCAGACTTTTGGCCTTTGTAATTATGCGCTTTTATTTTGATTGTAAGGTTTGTATTATTCTTAATAATGGATGGGTTTTGGTAGTCAGAAATATTGAAATAATTTTATTCGTTATGGTTTCTTATTAGATAATACAAGAAAAGATATGTGAAAATGGTTTTATGCCTTTCAGAAATCATCTGGGTATAAAACAATTGCAGAAAACATCTGTCTATATTGGTAACACTGGAACTGGAACTGACTAACTCTTTATTAATCTTCATACTGGAGCGATGTGCCCCATTATGAGATGGATTATGAAATTGCAGTTTGATATAAAAAATGAATTTTTAACATTTGTTTATTCAAACCCAATTGATAGATCTGGTAACATTTGAGAATTTAAATACGTTATTTAATGCTTCAAAAGTCTTATGACAGAAGCGGTCAAAGTTGATGAAATCATGCAGTTTTCAATATATAGAACGATTAGCAAAACAAAGCATATGTTTCGTATGAGTTGAATTTTAGATACTTGAAATACTTTGTTTTTGTATTATCTGCGATAAGATATAAAGTCTATCTGGTTTCCCAACACGGAAACGTGCAAAATACAGTTGAACAATCCGCATCCGAATTTAAACCACACAATTTCAAAGATTGATTTTGAGTAACGCCAATCGAATAAAAATAAATGGATTTAAAATCAATATCAGATACAATTTTAGTTCACGATTTTTCAAACACTTTCAAAAAATATATTGCTATCACATAGAATACATATTCAATACTAGAAAGTACATTTACGTTCACAGCTTTATTTCTGAAGTGTGCTCATTCCATCTGGAAATCATAAAGCTTCCTGAGGTGTTGACAGTAGCAAAAACAATCCTTGAAGTGTGTAGTATATTTTGTCATAATATGAGCTCCATCAGTACCGAACTTTTCGAGCGCACACAAACGAACAGAACAATTTTTCACACATAAATTATTTTTTATTAATAAAAAATAATTTCATGGAAAGAAAAGACAAAGTAGGAAGCATGCACTGATATCTATAGATCTACATTCACCAAAGGATTGAGGAGTAAAGGGTCGAAATGTTTAAGTGATTTCGGAACGCTGTATCGTTTTGACTTATATTCCGTACAGACTCAAATTCCGAACACTTAATTTTGAAATTAAATTTACTGAACACAATGTTATTAATAATTGAATAATGAAAACCCCGATATTCTTTAGGGTAATCCTTTCTGTATAACAACATTTATAGGTATCAAAATAACATTGATGTTCAATGAATTCAGTTTTTACAATGAAGTGATCGGAATTTGAGTCAAAAATCAGAATTTCGGAATTGTAGACAAAATGGTAGCTTCAATTTGGTTGATAAAAACAATATGCATTTTTGGAAAATTAATAAAAACCCATTTAAACACAACATTTTAAGTTTCTTCGTTACTCCTCAAAGATACTTGGTTCCATTAATTTGAATATTTTACAACTGTAACTGTCCCTTGGAATCGTTTAATCGTTTTGGGTTATGGGCGTCTATGCATACTCCGTAACTATGAAAGTTCGACCAAAGGAAGTTTATATGAGATATTTTTAGAATATAGATGAAAAAGTTCGATTATATGAGAAAAAATTATTCTTATTCTTCTGCTGGGCCATTTAACACCGTATGATTGGAAATATTGAATTTGGACGCTTTACAAAATAAAATTCATAGCACTTTTGGTACACAATATCTAAAATACAGAACGATTACAGATGACTGAGGGTTAAATAATCTACGTACCGACGTAGTTGTTACCTAAATTTTTATGAGAGCGGTCAAGATAAATCCATTCTCGCTTAGGGGGTGTGTATTACACACTTCTCCTATATCATTCAATCTAGAAGAGGTGTTGGCAGCCTCAATTTGTTCATGATGGCGTAGAAAGTATTGGAGAAGTGTGTAATACGCACCCCCTAAGCGAGAAGGAATTTATCTTGATCGTGCTTATAAAAATTAAGGTAACAACTACGTCGGTACGTAGATTAGTTAACCTTCAGTCATCTGTAATCGTTCTGTATTCTAGACACTGAATAACAAAAGTGCTACGAATTTTATTATGTAAGCTGTAATTTTATTCAAGTCGCTTGTTTATAACTGCGGATATTATAATGCTACGAAAATTTTGAAATAATCATTCTACCAGTTTGGTAGCCCTGAAATGTTTTTTTTATTGTAGAATCATTTGACGATAATTGTTTGATGATTCATTCTTGTGCTCGCTGAGCAATGCATGCCCGAGATAAGCGCAGCTGTCATCCTTAGTGGAGAAAGCTACTGGCAAGCGAAACCATACACATACAAAATTATAGAACGACATTTACTTTCTTGGTTACTAAATAAACGAAATGAACTTTATCTGTTAATCTCAACAACCTCGAAAAGAGTAGCACTGCTTCATTATGATTAAGATTAGCGCAAATGCAATCCTAGTTGAAAGCAGTTTTTCGAGTGGCACGCGTACCCAAATACATTAATAACTTAATATAACTTATTATACAACATGGTATTCCCCAAATAATTTATTGGTGCACAACTTTAATACCTGCTTCACCATAGTGTCAGTTCAGTGCATTGATCGTTTTGCGCTCTTCTCGACAGAAACCCTTTCTGTTAATATTGCCAGTCTATCCTTTGTGGATAGAGTTTTCCTACCGTAATGCGAAACCAAATCACTGACAAAATTCCAGAACATTTTTTTTTCTTGGAGTGCTGGCGATAGCCTAGCTTGATGATTCCTCACACAATTGTGTAGCTCAGAACATCAATGCAATGGCGTCAGCTTGATGCAATGATTGCAATGCCAGAAACATCATCGAGTGAGTAATTTGGTCGCGTCCACAGCTCAATCCGAAACGAAGCCATGTGATGACGCAAAATAAGGAAGAACAAGCGATATTCATTGCTTTGAATACAGAAAGATACTAAAAGTTTGCCTTCCTTTCTTGCTTGAGACTTTAAACTTCTTCAGTTCATTCGTCTCTAACCTTCAAAAAGACTCTTGGAAAACTTTACTTTATCTATAATATTACTCCTCCATTATATATCTTCCTAAGAAGCGCTAATGTTATTATTTAGGTCACATCTCCAACTCCCACTGTTCATTCTCCCTTGCTTTCCTATTACACAAGCAGAACTTAGTACCCGTTGAGATAAGATCATTCCAGGAGCTATCAACATAACAAGGAGGCACTCACTACCAAAGAATACCGTTGCTACATCAACTGGCGATGTAGTTGTTACGACCCACCACAGGCACTGTTCTAGACAAGGATAATACCGACGAGGCAACGAAGGAATAAATTATATTTTTTTTATATTGCACTGTAGTTGCACTGTAGTTTTAGCTAATTAGACTTAAGTTAATAATTATGTAGTTATAATATATTCAAATAGTTTTAAAATGTATTGCTTGATGGTGGCTCTTTATCCACTTGAGCCTAATTAAATCAATAAAGTAAAAAAAACTCCTCCACCCCCATTGCTTTGAGAAAGGCATTCGATCCCTCACCGTCCAGCTCGCCCAGCAATGATGCTGTTTAGTCGATTTCCTCACGAAGAATGAAAGTTTGCCTCATCCACTGTTTTTTCTCTAGGTAAATATTCCCCTTCGTTCTTCTTCTTTTCTTTCGTTCACGGAGACTTTACATCATACGGTTTCCCCTTCGTTACTCGTCAATAAGTTGCTCGTTATTGACAACTCTGTTCGGGAAAGCACCCAAATGGACAGAGGAAATAGGAAAGCTTCCAATTTTCACCAATTTAAACCATATACAGACTATGGGATTGTAATGTATTGCATATCAAACAAATCTTAGGGAATTTCCGATTCGTTTGGCATGTAAATCGCTAAAATCCGTTCGCGGCGAAAATAGTTATTAACGTTAACTTTATTTCATAAAAACGTGACCTGTTTTCTGATTTGGCACCCTTTATGAAAGACGTAGTTCTACGTCAAAAATCATTTGGCATCCTTCACATACAAGCTATTTTTGTCGTGAGAATGTTATCCAACCGAAAGCGAGCAAATTGCCCCGATCGAGGGTATGCCTACTGCCCGATGGTAAGCTGATGCGGAAAATATCAAATTGAGAAGGAAATGAATCTTTTTAATATCGTTTTCTTCATCTGAGACATCCAATGGGAACTCGACTCAATAAATATGACTCACAGTTATCGCCTCTGGATCGGTTTCAAGCAACCAAAACCTTATTCTTGCTTGAAACCGATCCAGAGGCGATAACTGTGGCTGTCAAAAAAGTCCTGCGGTATTTTATTTGAATTTTCATTTGTTCATAAAATTAGTTACAATCATCTGTTTTAAGTCAAATATGCGTCGTTTTGTTCGATGACTTGTTCCCAACGAGATGCCAACTTCATAATACCCCTGTTATAGAAGCTCGGTTCCTTATTGGCAAAAAACTCGGATAGCCAATTTTCACAGGCCTCTTTTGTGGCTAACTTCTATCTAGCTATCTAGCTCGTTCGCCATGGACAAAAACAGGTTGCAAGGTCCGGACTATACGGCGGATGCAAAAGAACCTCCCATCCGAGCTCCCGGAGCTTCTGGCACGTCACCAAAGAAGTGTGTGGCCTGGCGTTGTCCTGATGGAAGACAATGCGGCCTCTGTTTATCAAAGATGGCCTCTTCTTCATGAGTGCTACCTTCAAGCGGTCCAGTCGTTGGCAGTACAGGTCCGAATTGAGCGTTTGGCCATAGGGAAGCAGCTCATAATAGATTATTCCTTGACAATCCCACCAAACACACAGCCGAACCTTCCTGGCCGTTAATGAGGGCTTGGCCACCGTCTGAGCCGCTTCAGTGGGCTTCGACCACGACCGTTTGCGCTTCACGTTGTCGTAAGTGACCCACTTTTCATCGCCAGTCACCATCCGCCTCAGAAACGGGTCGATTTTGTTGCGATTCACATGCGTCGATACGGTCAAAGATGTTTTTTTTGCGTCAACGTGTGTGGCACCCATACATCGAGCTTCTTTGTGAATCCAAGCTTCTTCAAATGGTTATTAACGGTTTGATGACTTATCCCCAGCTCTTGGCCGATGCTACGGCTGCTACTATGCCGGTCTTTCTCGGATAATTCAGCGATTTTGTCGCAATTTTCGACGACAGGCCTTCCGGAGCGTGGCGCATCTTCGACGATCTCTACACCAGAACGAAAACGTTGAAACCATCGTTGTGCGGTGGAAATGGAAACTGTATCGGGTTCATAAACTGCAAAAATTTTATTGGCAGCTTGAGATGCATTTTTGCCTATGTCATAGTAGTACTGTAAAATATGTCGGATTTTCTCTTTATTTTGCTCCATATTTGCGACACTATAACTCACGAACGACTTAACCAAACAAAACACTGTCAAGGACTATATTATAGCGCGCATAAATACCTTTCCAACAAGCTATAGTATGACTCGGTACAATGAATACAACTAGAACTACGCGCTTTCAACGACACCTCGCGGAAATACCGCAGGACTTTTTTGACAGCCTAATATAAAACATAACTTTCTTTGGAAGCGATTTTCGAAGTAATTTTTTATATTTTTTTGAAGCATGTTACAAATGTAAAACTTGAGTGGTAGGATTCTGTCATTGACTAGCACGATTGCCTATAACTATTGCATTTCTATTCTTGCTGGTTTACGAGAAAATCAGGCGAATTAAATTGCCCGGCAGGCGCGTTTTAGACACATCTCCTCTAGGTGTGGAGAAATGAGCGAATGAACTTTTCCATACTTGCTGATAATATCACGCCAGATTCGAATTCGATACAAGCTGAAAGCGAAGCCACACGGCGGCTCTTATGTAACAGCTTGGAAGACCATAATGACCATCGTTACCACTTATCTACTGTATAATATCACCCGCAGCCCGCAGTCGAATTTCTTTCTGCCTGCGACATCTTCGTTCTGCCATAAATATCGTAAACTGCGGGCGATTTTGCTTCTGTTTGTGGCTCTGTTTCTACAGCATTCCGGATCATTGGATGAGTCGATAAATGAAATGATATTGTTATCTGACGAAGGATCGAAAAAAGAGAATAACTCTTGAAATTATTTAGGGTCAAACGGGGTTTGCGCAAAATAGGCTAGAACGCAATTATCATCTAGAAAAGGTCAATAATTTCGGCGAAGTATGAAGAACGGTTCAGAGCTACTTGAATTAATACCAATTCCACATAACACTTCAAGTGCGACTTCATTTATTTTAAAATTCCCTAACCACGCAACCCTTCCTGGAAGGCCCGTTCACCGTCAGCTGGAGTCTATCCAATTCCAGCAAATTTCATGAACACACGTACTCGAGCCCAAACGCCACTCCAATTTCACTGATCCAATTAGAAAGTCGGCCATCCGTCGCGACGATTAAAACTAGTTACCCAACGACTCCGGATTCGAGCCCGATCGCGGAACCGTTTCTCCTAATGCTAAAGTTGCATAGTTACATCAACAGCGATTCACACTTACCTCGATATCATGAAATAGCTCCCGCCCGCCGGTACCACCCCGTTCGTGGCAATCGCAGACATCGAAATGGCAGTTAGCATAGTCTGGGCGAAAGGACCGGCAACAGCAGCCCCATTGGTGACACGGTGGGTGATGGGAAGGATAAGAGTTGAAAAAACACTATTAGTAAGAATATTATCATCACCGTGGGAGCGATTCGTGTCGAGTTGAATGGAGTCTGCATGAGAGATTATGAATGGCTTTGCGTTTTTAGTTGATGTTCTATTTTGCTGGATGGGTGGATGGCGCTTTAAAACTATTCATCTACAGATGGGTTCATGAACGCGATGATAAAGTGGCTTGTGGAGGGGGATGAAACGAACCGGGGGGAAAACTTTGCCTGCAATCAAACTATTTTGTCCCCATTAGCTCGAGTGAGTGACTCTATCCAGAGCGGGAATCGTTTAGCCTTGATTTCCGCCGATGCTAGGAGAGGGGCGAAAGCGTCGAACGTCTTGATTGGAATATATTTCTTTCCGTAACGATTCGAAACGAGCGTCGACGGAGGAATTCCGGGAGCGGAAATGAATTATGTCGCCCCAAATCTTTTTAAAGAAGGATGAATCAAATCCATACTGGAGAGGGAATGCGACATCAGCATTTGACGGATTGCTTGTTGCTGACACTTTGGGAATGTTCTAGTTTGAAGAAAGAAGTAACATAGAATAAGGATAAATGGAATGGGCGTAAATTATGGGTAAATTTCATTTTCACTTATCCACTGTTACAAATTAATCGTATAATGGTCCAAAAACTTTCTGCTTCTGTGGTGATTTTGTTTCCGCATCAGGTTCCGCTGCAATATTTGGATTTCAAGAAAAATCTTCATCATAAAGGTTGAAAACTTGACAGTTTGTTGTATTTTGGGATCCGAGTATCAAATCAAGGAAGATGACACATAACATAGACGATATACAGAAAAATAATATGAATTTGATTCTTAACTTCGACTTGCATAAATGCATGAGTATATTTATTGGATAAAATTAGTGTTGTTGAGCACCGCCTAGTTCGTAAGTTTGAATCTAAACTTTAAGGTGTCTCCGCTCAGAGAGGTGTCTGAGCAGAGTTCCAGGGTAATGTTGAGGATAAACTGGCTACCCGATCAGTGATAAGAGAAGAAATGATGAGATCGAATATAGTCAAGACGCTTGATCTGTACTGATCGATGGTTTATTGGCAACTGAAACTCTGTTCTGAACATTTCGTGCCCCTTTATACGATCGGTCCCATAATCATTCTTTGTTTGGATTGCGTCTGGAATGTTCGCTATAACAAAATTACATTACTATACAAAATTGTATAGCGGACCCGTTCCCATGCGTTCCAGTCTTTTGACAATTCGCGTGTTATTGTTTCTGTGTTGTGATTGTTTATGCGTTGTTTTGTTGTGATTCTTGTGTTGTGTTCTGGTAAGTATGATGTGTGATACAATTAATCAACATTCTTTTCAGGTAATTGTTCCTGGTAGCCTGGTACGTGAGAATAAATATTTTGATCTATATCTATACTAACAATTCTCCTTTTCCAGGTGCGGATCCATGCCTGTTGCTGTTGATTTCGTGTAATGTAGAAGCTGGAAAGCTGTGATTGTGAATAATTTCATTTTTCCCCTCTGTGCTTTTGAGTGTATGTTTTCACAACTAACTTCAAACTTGCACCGCTTCGATTTCTGAAGTTATAAGGGTTATAAATATTTTTATATAATTCCTTTCCAACTGTTCCTCTTCATTTATAAGTTTATTTATTTATATGAAATATTTAATCCACATATTTCAAATTCTAAATCTGTCAAACTTTGTTTAACACTCCTATATTCGCGCATTGGTCTGCCAGACCGAGAAATCAATAATTCATTCATTTCTCAAAATATATCAACACTACGACTTTGCGATTCTCTCTAGCTTCGTTATTCGTCGTTCGTCATCGTTTAACGTATCGCATGTGTTGGTACAAAGGGACGTGTGCCACTTTTTTAACACTTTCGGTCTGACACACCGACGCGAGTATAGGAGTAACTTTTTTGGACAAGTGCTTTTTTTTTTCATATTCTAGAATATTGTTGAATGAAATGTACAAATTAATGTTAGTGGCGTGAAATATTTATTGAATATAATGCATAAGATCATTACCGGACTGTTCTTATTTGATTTCAGTCCCTTTTGTAACTGGAGTAAACGGATCCATATATTAACTATTCGTCGTTAGATTCATACTTTCAAAAGCAAAATATAAATATTTGACTTTCGTCTAGTTATTCGTTAAATATAATAGTCTCAGATATATACACACACACACACTACACACAAAACAAATCACTTGTGGAAGAATTGTAAACAGTAAACTATAAACTAATCGATGACTTATGGTAATTTTTAACAGTTACAGTTTCGGGGTTTTTTTTATAATGGACAATATCGACAAGAAAAAAAGAAAAAGAAAAGGAAGTTCCTAGAAATCCTTTTTTTATCATCTTTTTATGCTCCATCTAAAAAAGGCATTATATTTTAGTTTACCAAGAGTACAGAGACAAAGAATATTAGAATATTATATGCTAACTTTATATTCCAGAACCTTTATCATCTGGAAATTTTCTAGAAGGTCGTTACACATTCTTCTCTTCGATTAAAGACTCGAAAAACACGTAACAACTGCATGAAAAGTAAAAAATATGTTTGTTTTGAGCATGTAGTTATGCTATGTTCTGATTCTTACTCCAATGAAATCACAATCGATTAATACGTTTTTATGTTATTTTTTAACTCTTTATACTTCCTTGAATTATATACAGTTGCTCACTTTTAATTAATAACAGTAAAAAATTCAAATTTCGTTATTCGTGTTGGAGTATCAAAAATTACTCTGATTTGAGGAGGCTGAATTAGATGACTATTAAAACATAATAAAGACAAAGAAAACATATTTTTTTGGGTTTTTTCATTCAATAATACCCTCTTCTTCAAATAAATGCCAATAAAGCCTGAAAAATATACAATGGCAACATTACAGAGAAGTTCAACTTTCGGTCTGTGACACCGTGCGCGAGTATACGTGTTATGATTTTGCACGCGAGTACAGGAGGGTTAAATTTGCGTATAGTTTGACCATGCATTCTTTCAACTAAGATAAATTTAACTTTTTTTTTGCTCGGCGATATTTAATATGGGTAATTCTATCTTGTGAATTTTTGTGTTGCATACAAAAATTCTCGTTGTTTTTTTGTCGATGTTTTGGGCATGAAAAAAATCGCAGCACGTTTCGGGCCCAAAGATACGGGTGTACGAGTATGACATGCAAATCATCAGCATGGACTGCCGGAACCGAAAAAATCACGTCAAGTTCGATCAAAAGTGAAGGTAATGCAGATTGTTTTCTTCGATGTTCGTGGTGTTGTGCATTCGGAATCCGGAGGGTCGAGCGGTCAACAAAGCGTATTCCATTGGGGAAATGAGGTGTTTGAGAGAGAAAATTCGTCGTAAATGGCCGAATTTGTGAAAGTATTATGCACCCCGATAATGCACCATCTCATCGATCGATCAGAACTAGCATTGTTGTAACGTGTTTTGAGGGAATTGTCAGTAGTTCTTGTTTCCTCATTTACGGTTATAAATTAAATATTCAACCGTATATTTTGATTTTCCAGCTGATAGGAAGAAGAAGCTTTTGAACTACCTTGGAAGCTGCTTTGAGAAAGTTAACAACTGGAACGATTCTTCAAATATTCCACAATGAAAAGAAAGTTACAAAAAACGAAGATTTAATCGTGAACTAAAAGGTTTTGTTTTTGGAAAAAGGTTTTTGTACGCAAACCAATGTGTGCTCCCGTGGCCGAGTGGTTAGCGTCAAACCTAACATGACGGGGGTTCGGGTTCGATTCCCGTTCTGGTCGGGGAAATTTTTCTTCAAAGAAATTTCCTCTGACTTGCACTGTGGTCATTCAAGGCGTGTTATTTGGCATAGAAATCTCAACTAAGTACTAATGAAAATGACGCAAGCAATACTACGTTCAGACGGCGGAGTTCCTCTAGGAACGTTAGTGGCATATAAGAAGAAGAAGAAGACGCAAACCAATGAATGGGAGGTAGTTGAGCCCAGATCTTGACTCTATCCTGATTCAAAAACTCCTGCAGAGTAATCCCTACTAACTTATTGTAACGCTATTTATGGAACAAGATTTTCAGAATAGTTTCGAGTGCTGGATCGCGTTCCGTGTATTGGTTTGGAGCATCCTGAACAGGAAGAAGTCCCAGGACGATGTTCACGGTTTTTTTTACCCATTAACTTTTTCTCTTTTTTTTGGGAATTGATTCACGTCTAGTAACACATAAATAATATTCTTAGCTAACTATTTGAAATTCTGGAAAAAAATATGATGCATCGCATTCGTTATCAACTTAAATTGACGTAGTTTTTAGGGTTCTTACTCATTGGACAAATGCTATCCGCTCGCCAGGTGTTAGGATTGATTGTCATACCCACGTCTCGATGTGAGTAACAATGTGTTCAACTAATATTGGGTAGGGTCCAGCCATAGAAACGGTGTCTTTGGCGATGTAAACGCAGTCTAATCTAAATCCTCCAAGATGGGGGTCTTCGAAGCCTGATTGGCTGCGTGTCCACTACCAAGCGAACGATCATGAGCTCATAACTCAGGGCTCTTAACTAACCATCTAGGTCCACGCAACAATCATCATGTGGTGGTAATCTCAGCCCATTACCGCTCACCGCAGTCTACTGGGTGGGTAATTGGTACTACAGTAATCGTTCGCTAACTGGTTCTGGTTTAACTGGTCTGCTTTTCAACTGGGCGAACGTTAACTGGTCCTTGGACCAGTTAAAAAGCAGAATTTCGTGAACAATCGACGTCATATTCAAATGAAAGATGAAAGGCATTCGAATGTAATTTGAAATGTTATGAAAATTGACATTATTTTCGCATGACAAAAGCATTGATTAAATTACAGAAAAATAATTTCCTCAAATAATACTTCATACCTGTTTCGCACTCAATGCGAAATTTCAATTGGAATCCTTTTGTTTATCCAATTTCATGATCAACGCGAATCAAACAATTCATTAAAGTTCCCCTCGATTTTATTTGACGTTTAACATGCCGGACCAGTTAAAACGCGAATGTCGATAACTGGTCTTCCCTTTTCGCCCAGTTTTTACTGTATTAATAACACAGCAATGGAAGCCTCACATTAACAGTGTATGGTCCTGCTGTGAAAATTCGAACAATAGGAATATTCTCACGCAGAAAAAAGGCGACATGTGTATTGATAGAATAGGAATAGTTTAACCCTAGGTAGTGCGGACTGAATCAAAACGGCTGTCAAAAAAGATCCAATTGAAATGTCAAAAGAGATCCAACTATCAGGAGTGTTATTTTTCTTATGATAATCAACACTATAAAAGAAGTATTGTTGTCAAGGGCAAAAATAAGTAAAATTATAAAATGAACGAACTACATTTTTCCGTCAATTGTTTAATTAACCATCTCTGAAAGAGCATCTCAGCCTTTCACGCAACGCATTTTTAATGTCCCCTCTCTTTGTCATAACGTTTTTCCGAACGAAATAAAAACAAACAAAGTCAGAGTCACGTAAATATTTACTCCTGCGATTTGGAAATATTCGATAAAAAGTGAAAGGAAGAGCTGCCAGATGATTTTTAAAAAAAGTCTGTAAAAACATGTGAATGTCTGTTAAAAATGTGGAAAAGTCTGTAAAAGTGTGCAGATCTATAGAGATGTCTTTTAACGTTAATTTTCACATATTCATTAATACTTTGTACATCACGATGCACGTAAGATTGTATTTTGTATATAGCCATTCCATGCCAAACCAATATAGTGGTTCTCACATCTTCGTCAAAAGTGGTAATTTTGTTCTTTATCGCAAAACATTAGACTCGCATTTTTTTATTTTGTCATTAGGGTGCCCATTTCCATTTTAGGGTGATCCCAAAAATCATTTTTTCCCCTTTTTCCAAAATGACTTCAAAAATGTATAACTTTCGAACCACTTAACCGATTTAGATGATCGACATATCAAATTGAAGCCAATGAGCTTTAATTGAGAAATATTGAACTTGCAGATAATATGGATCCTATTTTTAATATGGATTGAAAGCTGAGAATTTTTTACATAAAATAACGCGATAACAGAGATGCTATTTTTTCGTTTTTGAAATATGATTTTTCAAAACTAATCGATGGTTCGAAAAACAATTTTTCCCCATTTTTCCCACTACAAAAAGTCATAACTTTCGAACTATTGGACCGATTCATATCATCAACATATCAAATTGAAGCTTACGAGTTATTTTTCTTCGAAAAAATATTACTTTTGCGAAAAAATTGATTTTTTTTTGTAATTATTGATTGAGTTATTTTTTCATAGTATTCTCGGTTAAAGATAGGAGCGCTATATTTTTTTATATTTTTTATGGAAAGCTGAGGATTATTTACCTAACATATCTCGATGTCAGAGATGCTATAATTATCGTTTTTAAGTTAGAATTTTGTAAATTTAACATGTTTTAAGTCATGTTCGATCAATATTCATATGTGACTAAACTAGATCTATACTCCTAGAATCCAATCTTCCCGCAAGTGTGATATTTTTTAAAATTTTGCTTATTGGCTTCAATTTAATATATTCGATCATCTAAATCGGTTCAGTAGTTCAAATGTAATGATTTTTTTGCAGAAAGTTATTTTTGGACAAATGGGGAAAAATGATTTTTTTTGAAAAATCATATCTAAAAAACGAAAAAATAGCAACTCTGATATCGAGATATGTTATGTAAAAAATCCTCAGCTTTCAAGAAAAAATATAAAAAAATATAGCGCCCTCTAGTCCAAAGTCATAAAAAAATAAAAAACGACTACAATCAAAAATATACTACAAAATATAATATTTTTTTTCGCAAGTTAAATATTTTTTAATAAAAGGCTAGGTCAATTTTATATGTCGATCATCTAAATCGATTCAGTGATTCAAAAGTTATTAATTTTCATTTGTCATTTTTGGGAAAAAGTGGGAAAAAATGATTTTTCGGACCACCTAATAACTTATGTGCTGTAAGTGTGTTTAAATGTTTCAACGATCTACACATACATACATACACATACATACACATACATACGCGTTGTTAATATTTATAAAAATCAGTATTTCTTCGTTGATATATTGGACATCCACCAAGGCTTGCGGTCTTGTTGATGAAATTTATAAAAAAAATGCAGTGTATATTTTCCATCCGCCATACAAGGCTATACAAGTTTTAGATCACCACACGGCCATGAACCATGTCTGTGGTAACAATATCGTACAGTAACCCATATTTCGTCCCGAAAGCAAATGTAAGTTGTTGAAAATAGAATGAAAATGACATAGTCCTGACCCTAACTCAACTATTTTTCAATAAATCTCCTTGCATTTCAGCAAAACAATCTTATCTAGAACTGAAAATAATTATCAGAGACAATTTTCGTTCAAGATTTTTCCTTACCTGCAGAGAATGAAATTTTTCATTAATTGTAAATAACCGTATCCTCTCTTTCGTCTGCAATGATGTCAAGGCAAAAGTACTTATGTGTATGAGTTCCAAACTTCATACACACCAGATGGGCCAACCAGAAAGACTGCCGGGCCGCAGGTTGAGTATCGCTGGTCTAACGTCATTTGTATTGATATAAACTAGATATAATAACTTTTCTGTATTAAAACTATGGAAAAATGTCATATGGTGAGTCAAATATCTTTGATGTGAAGAATAGAGCCTCTTATTTTTCAAAAACCTGTGTAATATTGTTATATCCAAAAAGTCAACAAAAATAAAAAGTGTTTTACAGATATGTCTGTAAATTTACAAATATATTTGTAAATCTGGCATCTCTGGTGGTCTGAGAATTTATTGCAAGAAATTGCTTGAAAACATGCATGAATTTGCTTGAAAATGAAGTAGATTGAGTCCGCACCACTTAGGTTTAACCCCTTAAATGGCTACTGTGTAATATACAACAAAATTCTCGTTAGATAAAAAATGTGCACGAATAAATTCGGCTCTGTTACAGCTGAATTGCTGAATGAGCCTAATAAAATAAACAGATGGGATAAAAAAAATCTTATCACATTCGATCAGTTTCTGAAACTATATTTATTGTTTTCAAACAAATTCTCACTTCTTAAACTTAAGAAAACTGAAATTATTCGCAGAGACGGGGTGTCGAGCAGGTACGGTGCAAATCCAAAACTTTGAAACTAGTTTTCTTGGGCGCGATTGGAAAAGTGAACTAATGAATCTTTGGTTTATCGTTTTCGCTTTTTTTTTAAGATAATTTATTTCTGAATATAAACTATTTTAACATATAAATAGATGTTCATTATTCGCTGCAGCAGTTCCCCAGTTAGCGTTCTTTGTATCATCCGTGCTTTGAACAGATAATCCAATAAATTTCCGGACCTGGTGGGCGAGTGTTTCAAAAATTAGGATCGGAAATCGACGTTTTTGGCCTACAATAACTTCTTTCGGGGACATTTTAAGTCACAAAAATTGTCCCATTTTGAGCGCTTATTGCTCAGTCGGTTCTTGATGGATTCAAAAGAAAATATAGTTAATATGTTAAAATAGGGGTGAAATAAAAGCTACTAGTCACCCACACAATTGTTTACATCGCATCCCCTTTCCCAAACACGTGATCGATAAAGGCTGTGGTGTGTCTTGTTCAGTGAGAGTCAGAATCAACAATGTTGCATATCGTAACGTGAACTCATGTCAATTAGGCGACCATGTCTCAAACACTACCTTTAAACTTTTTGCATATTCAAATGCTACAGGTGATTTGAAGGCCAGTTTCTGGCTTATATAGTTTAACATTCCTACACCCAAATTAGCGTTGGCAAAAATCCTTGGCAGATATATATGCCTTTTGTGGTGTTAACACGTTGACTGCCGTCAGTCACCGGTGTCTGACACTGTAACATATAAGCTTATAAGCATTCCTTTTCGAAGGAAAAATACCTTCTACAACGATGAGAAAAGATGGCCCCAATACGTTTAACATGACTGAGTATTTAACAGATTGTCAACGGATTCCAAAATACAGCCATTTCATTTTATACCGATTTTTTCATTCATCCGTAGGGTTTCACCCTTAGAGTCTTTCATTCTGAACAAGGAGGGTCTGAAGCAATATTGATATATTGATATATCTAAAGGGAGCCGAATTTGACAAGTGGAGGTTTCAGAGAGCAGGAAATAGTTCTTTGGTAATTTGACACTCCTCATACCTCTCTAAAGAGGGGCTGTCATACAAATGAAACACAAATTTCTGCAAAACTCGAGAACTAATCGAGTAAATGGAGCCAAATTTGTCAAATTTATTTTTTGGTACGAGAAATACTTCTATGATGGTTTGACACCCCTTCCTCTGGGAGGGAAAGGGGTCACATAAAAAAACTATACATATTTCAACCAATCATATTCCAACGAAACATGACAATTGAAAATTTTCGGAAAACTATGAAGGAAAATAGAATTCCCATATGAATTCGAAAATGGAAATGGATTTTCAGGTGAAAAAACGCACTCCAATCTATATAGGGTAACACGGGGTGAGTTGGTCATACGGGGTGATTTGGACCGCCTCTTTACTTCAAAAAGTACGGCTCAATTTGAATTTTTTATAATGTCATACCCTTTATTGTTGAACCGTATATGCTTAACATAGAAAAAACATTGGTAAAATTTAACAGGTAGAGGGAAAGAGTAGAATGAACACATCAAGCACTTTGATTGTCAGAAAATGAGAGTCTTTCGATCGTGGTTTTAAAGTTTTTTTCCGCTGATTAAACAAACTTTTCGTGTATTGTGCAGTAAAGTTCTGGTCGCCTACAGAAGAGGAACCTTTTGATGCAGCGAAACTGTAAATTTGATAATAATAAAGGAAAGTAATCGCATTTTAATTTTTGCATGTTATGTGGGGTGACATGGACACGTTTCTGTGGGGTGAATTGGTCCTACAGGTTTGAGGCTTTTCTTTGGTCTAATTGATTCCAAATGTCGCAGAATTACCAAAAAAAAAGGATGGTCAGACAACGTTGGAAGAGGAAGGAGCTTGAAAGAGCAATGCAGGTTGTCAAGAACGGATTTTCTGTGGATTTTCAAACAGCGAAATTGTTTGAAAATACTCGAACAACAGTGAAAAGATCCATGCAGAATTCTCTGAATCTGAATCTGAATCGAGAGCTAATCAAGAAAACGAAATTAAACTTAACATATAGAGGTTTTAGGGGGCGATAAACGGGGGCGATGAACGTAACGGTAGAACATGTTATTTGCAAGTGATTGAAAAATTTTGAACGAGAATTTTGTCTGAAAATAATTTTATATTATTTTGACGAGTTTTGGTAGAAGTACTAGGAAATTTACTAGGAAGGGCTCTACTGGCTGGTGTAGTGGAAAATACAATATCAAAAATGTAGATCCACAATATCAGAATGTCACATCAGACACCACGCAAAATCTTATGGAGGAAGCCAGAAGGAAAGCTCGAAAACGGTTATAAAAATAAAGAATTTGTTAGATTCATTTAATAAAATATTGATGAACAAAGTTAATGCTATGTTTATGCTAACCAGTCGTTTAGTTCACAAGTTGTAGTTGCAATTAATCTTGTTGTAGTTTTATAACAATGAAATTATTAATTGTCTCATTTTTGTTGTTGTTCCAATCGTGATCATAATAAGTGAACAAATCTAATTCAGTATTTTACATTCAATGTTAGCACTTCATTCAACATTCATTTTTGCACTATTAGAGCAAATCCCGTGTTCTATAAAACAACGACAATATTGAATCATTTGTACTATTCTGAGAACAATCTTGTTCGTAACATAGAAAACGTTCGGCGGAGCATGAAGAACAATCCGCAGATACTCTCGTTTATTATATTTTCAAAGACACTTCACATTATTATCACATTCCTTAGGTGTGTCCCTCCGTGGCCAATTGAATTTCTAGATTAAAGCTGTTTTCCCTCCCCCTCGCGGTTCGTGTTCCATTCCGCCGGCTATAAATTTCCCCGAAAGTGTCGACTCATGAGTGAGGTTGGGCGGAACGCGCCCTGGCGGTGACTAATGTGCTCATCCAGAAGACGACATTAACAGTGAGATGGAGAATGGTTATTGTGTGAAGATGTCCCCCGGATGTATTTGCTCCGTTTAGTGGGTCTCCACCAAAACGGTTGCCCAGTCAGCAGATCCGTGGGTGTGATAAATGGAACATATATGTGAGGGCAGCAGACTTTTCTCGCACACGTTTGCCCCACCCCGCCGCTCAGTGTGCGAATAATCGCGTTAGTGAAGCCCCAACGAACGACGGCAATTATGGTCCTTGGTTCTTAGTTTTTTTTTCGTTCACCTCTGACTCGCCTCCCTCAGACGGCACGTGTTTCGGGTGGGAAAAAAGCACACCGCACACAAGACGAAGTTGTGACATTGTGGCGAAACGCTGGAGAATGGGACCTCCGACCGGGGAGATTTATTCTGGCCTGCGTTTCCTGACAGTCCCCCTCCCGATGTGGTCGGGAAGAGGGCGATACAATGAACGGTAGCGCGAGTTATCTCCAGGTGAAGAATACATTCTTTTGTGTGCGGTTAATCGACCGCGAGGAGATGCTACCTTGGTTATGATATGATATGTTTACTGGTATATGAAGGCTTCTAGAGACGTGAACTGGTCGAAATTTTCTCCGTTGGAAGTTAATCCCCATTCGTGGGTGTCACAGGTTTGGTTCATGTCCAGGTTGGGTTAATTTCCGGTTACAGAGAAAGTTTCATTTTCACCATGGATACATAAAACTCGCGCGAATTCTATTGTGCCCTGGTATTCATCTGCCTCATTGAACATTATCCGATAAAGTTGCATCGACGCATTATAACAGCTTCATTAAAGAATTAATTACGGAAATTTTGGCCATTGTTGCGGGCATTGATACTGGCTGGAAACATAGAGCCCTGATTTATTGATGCACATAACAGTTAATATTGGGAGCATAAATATAACAATGAATAATACCCCCACTCGCATCGCTTCGTGCTCACGTAGCTCTTCCTAGCAACAAAGAGCGCATCGCTTGAATTGCACGAAATTCAGCAAAATGAGCTGCTGGCTTCATCGAGCAATGAACTTCATTCCAGCTACGTTGTTCAAAGTGAGCTGGAAACAATTTGCTACATAGCTTGATTGAAGATAATTTTGACTGTATCGAGAATGATATCCCAAATTTACCCACTTTCAAATGTGTGGCCTTCGGAAATCTGCTTTGAAGGAATCATTTATCCGAGCACATTGTTCCATTCAACCCAATCCTCCATAGGTAGCAGTGAGCTCAGCATGGGTTCGCGAGGATTCACAATGGTTCGATTTTAATTGCTTCTCTAGCTTCGGGGTATCACCGTTTTTCACACAACGTCGTTTGGAAACGTCGTCTCATCGAGTACTGCTCAAATTTCGCCTTCTATGCAGCAAAAAGAATGGTTTCTGATGAATCATTACCGTGAAATTATATCGACACAATCTGTCAATCATCAAGCGACTCCATTTTTCGACATCGGATGCGTGCTGCCGCATGGTTTTTTGATGTGTGTAAAAAATGAAGTTTATGTTCGTATAGTATAATTCGAACACCATACTAACAAGCGATAAACATTGTGTAATTGTAAATTGTACAATTTATGAAACCTCACCTTTTGAAGGTTATTCTCTCAAAATACCAAGAGAAAGGGAAATTATTTCATTGAATGTTGTTAAAGGCACTACTTCCTGAAGCAATTTACCGAAACCATCATCAAAAACAGGAAGCACTCGACGCTAAATTGTTTACTCAGCATTTAATATCGAGTTTAAATATCGGTTCTCAGATAGATTAGTGAGATGGTCATTAATCATTATCTGAAGTTTTCCGTTTAACTTAAAGACCTTTTTTCGATATCGATGATAGTATCTGTTCTGCCCCATATTCGTCCCAGTGCCACAGAGTGGGGTTAAAGAATGCTTCCTTGTTGAATATCTCAAAATTGAATGATTGATGGGCACAATCTTTGCCAGAGGTGAAATGGAGAATAATATTTGCTTCAGGTGATAAAAAATGAGTGGGTTATATTTATGATATAACCGCAAGGTTGACGTGGAACTACCTTAGCTTAGCAATCATTCGTTTGTATTGATTAAATTCTTGATTGAATGAAACAGTTTCCAAATTCAATTGAGTTGAATATATTTGCTCTGTGAGTGCAAAAAATGAACAAATGCCGTGTAAAGTCAATTCATTTATTGTGATTGATTGTTCATCGTTACAAGTAAATTTAATGACGGTCCTTTTACGTTTGGTATGATGACTAGAACAAAATATATGTACGGAAGAATTATCAAACGTTTGATGAACCAGCCTAAGGCTGAAAATCTTTCCAATAACGACAAAAAAAAAATTATCAAACGATTATTTTATTTTACATTTCCCTCTGAAGTTTACATCCTAAAAGTGTACATACTTCTCGAATCTCGAATTTGCTTGAAACTGGGAAGTTCATTCGCTTCTAGTGTCTGCACGATTTTCCCAGGTTCCTAAGTTTAGAAGATCATGTTAGGACAGACATATTCCACTCTGCACAAAGGCAAGCGAGGACAAAAGTACTCGCAGTTTGCATTTATTTGCAGAGCTGATTTCCCCAGAAACCTCGGTTTTGAAGTCTGTGTTAGGGAAACATATTTCAATTGGAACAAAAATACCTCCGATTTGTATGAATGTTTTTGAAGGTTATTCTCTCAAAATACCAAGAGAAAGGGAAATTATTTCATTGAATGTTGTTAAAGGCACTACTTCCTGAAGCAATTTACCGAAACCATCATCAAAAACAGGAAGCACTCGACGCTAAATTGTTTACTCAGCATTTAATATCGAGTTTAAATATCGGTTCTCAGATAGATTAGTGAGATGGTCATTAATCATTATCTGAAGTTTTCCGTTTAACTTAAAGACCTTTTTTCGATATCGATGATAGTATCTGTTCTGCCCCATATTCGTCCCAGTGCCACAGAGTGGGGTTAAAGAATGCTTCCTTGTTGAATATCTCAAAATTGAATGATTGATGGGCACAATCTTTGCCAGAGGTGAAATGGAGAATAATATTTGCTTCAGGTGATAAAAAATGAGTGGGTTATATTTATGATATAACCGCAAGGTTGACGTGGAACTACCTTAGCTTAGCAATCATTCGTTTGTATTGATTAAATTCTTGATTGAATGAAACAGTTTCCAAATTCAATTGAGTTGAATATATTTGCTCTGTGAGTGCAAAAAATGAACAAATGCCGTGTAAAGTCAATTCATTTATTGTGATTGATTGTTCATCGTTACAAGTAAATTTAATGACGGTCCTTTTACGTTTGGTATGATGACTAGAACAAAATATATGTACGGAAGAATTATCAAACGTTTGATGAACCAGCCTAAGGCTGAAAATCTTTCCAATAACGACAAAAAAAATTATCAAACGATTATTTTATTTTACATTTCCCTCTGAAGTTTACATCCTAAAAGTGTACATACTTCTCGAATCTCGAATTTGCTTGAAACTGGGAAGTTCATTCGCTTCTAGTGTCTGCACGATTTTCCCAGGTTCCTAAGTTTAGAAGATCATGTTAGGACAGACATATTCCACTCTGCACAAAGGCAAGCGAGGACAAAAGTACTCGCAGTTTGCATTTATTTGCAGAGCTGATTTCCCCAGAAACCTCGGTTTTGAAGTCTGTGTTAGGGAAACATATTTCAATTGGAACAAAAATACCTCCGATTTGTATGAATTCGCAATGCCGATTTCCCCACGCTCCATGGATTTGAAGTCTGTGTTAGGGAAACACATTCCAGTCGGAACAAAAATACCCCCGACTTGCATGAATTTGAAATACCGATTTCTCCAGGCACCTTGGTTTAGAAATCTCTATTAGGGAACACATTTCGGTGGGAACAAAAGCTCCCCCTACTTTCGTGTGTTCTTCTTCTTCTTTTTGGCTTTAAGAGGGTTTAAACTTTTCAGTTCACTCGCCTCTAGGCTCTTTCGTGTGTTTGCAATGCCGATTTCGCTGCTTGGTTTTAAAGTCTGTGTTAGGGAACATTTTTCGATGAGAACAAAAGTCCCCCTACTTTCATGTATTTGCAATGCCGATTTCCCCAAGGCTGCTTGGTTTTGATGGCTGTGTTAGGGAAACCGTAAATCGGGCCAATCAAAACGATGCAGTTAGGGCGTTTAGATAACGCCTAATATTTTACAGTTATTCAATAGTTTATCTAATGAAAAACAACATTTTATTAGTTGCGATAGATGCGTAGAAATATTCCCTATCAAGTGATGCAAACATCTCTCCTATCCAGTACGAAATGTTCGAGCTATAAGCATTCGAAATCTTTCATTTTTTCCTGCATGTTCTGTGTTTAGGTTTTCATTTTACCCTCCATATATTCCGGTTAGACGTAGTCCCACGTCAAAAGTTCATGTGTATCATGGACTTTGATTTGAGCCTGTTGATTTTCTATCGCTTCTTGTAATTAGTTTGAAAGAATATGATTTTTAAATTGAGTATAGGGCTAGAAACTACCAGACATTAATTGAAACCGTTTGACATGGTTGAAAAGGAACTGGAACTTGGACTCTCGGCTTTTGAAATAGAGCAATCCCGCGCCGCATAAACCGGTAATTGCTTTGATTTTCTTCGGGTTTCAAAGCTTTTTATCATATGACCAATGTTAATTGCGATCATGGGAAATTGTCCAAAATCATTGACATTTTATTTTAAATCGTCAATTTTAAATCCAACTGCTTTATTGAAATTCAAGAAAAAAAAGTTAACGCAAGACAAAGGGCCTGATTATCGAATACACATCACGGTGAAAACAAAATGAACGGCACGCCACTGAACTACGTTTTACGAGTTAGTGAAGTGTCAAAGATAATAATGCGTTTTCAGGCAGAATGAGCACTTTTCAAATAAAAGTTATCAATGAAAATTAACTTCTCCGTTTCAAATTAGTGTTCAATGTGTATGGAAAACTTTGTTTTCTTGATGTGGTACAATAATCTATAATCTATATATATATAAATGGAGTGATGTCTGTCTGTCTGTCTGATTCTTATAGACTCGGAAACTACTGAACCGATCGACATGAAAATTGGTATGTAGGGGTTTTTGGGGTCGGGGAAGGTTTCCGTGATATTTTGAGACCCCTCCCCCCTCTCTAAGGGGGGGCTGCCATACAAATGAAACACAAATTTCTGCATTACTCAGAAATTAACCAAGCAAACGAAACCAAAGTTGGCATGTGAAAGTTTTAGGGTGCAATAAATGTTTCTATGGTAGTTAGACAGTCCTTCCCCCACTCAAAGGGGGGGCTGCCATACAAATGAAACACAAATTTCTGCATTACTCGAGAATTAATCAAGCAAATGAAACCAAATTTGGCATGTGGAGGTTTTAGGATGCAATAAATGTTTCTATGGTGATAAGATACTCCTTCCCCCTCTCTTAGAGGGGGCTGCCATACAAATGAAACACAATTTTTTGCATTACTCGGAAATTAATCAATCAACCAACGAAACCAAAGTTGGCATGTGAAAGTTTTAGGGTGCAATAAATGTTTCTATGATGGTTAGACAGTCCTTCTCCCACTCAAATGGGGGGCTGCCATACAAATGAAACACAAATTTCTGCATTACTCGAGAATTAATCAAGCAAATGAAACCAAATTTGGCATGTGGAGGTTTTAGGATGCAATAAATGTTTCTATGGTGTTGAGATACTCCTTCCCCCTCTCTTAGAGGGGGCTGCCGTACAAATGAAACACAAATTTTTGCATTACCCGAGAATTAATCAAGCAAATTAAACCAAATTAGGCATATGGAAACTTTAGGGTGCAATGAATGTTTCTATGGTGGTTAGATACCCCTCCCCCCTCTCTTAGGGGTGGCTGCCATACAAATAAAACACAAATTTCTGCATTACTCGAGAATTAATCAAGTAAATGGGCGGGACGAAGTTTGCCGGGTTAGCTAGTCTCCTTTAAAAAAATTCATCTGAAGATAATTTGATATTATAATGACAGGTTTTAGTGGGTAAATAATTTCGTATCCAGATGTCGACACCGTACCATTTTCATCGCGGATACATTTCATTTCATTTCCACCGTGAAGTGTATTCGAGAATCAGGCTCAAGGACATGAAATTCATATTCTGACGACTAGAGGTGCCAGTGGTTATAAAACCACACCACTTGTTTTTTAAATCGTAATTGTTTGACACAAAGATATGTTGAAAAACCTATCATCAACTATATACAATTTTATGTGCATTCTACCGTTTTTTCTTGAGATTTAAGATGTTTGTATGTATGAGAGCAGACATCTCTTTCTTCCAGCTTGAACGCCAGCTTGGGATTGTACAAAAAAAAAGTCCAAACGATATTATCGGGGATCGAAACCAAGGGCGCCTGGATGCAAGGCTGTTTTACATGACCACGCTATCCACATAGTTATTCTGGTGATGCTGCATAAATGCGTGATAATATTACACCTCATTGTAAAATCGTGAATCTATCTTTCTTTCGGTCTAGGCCGTGTATGTGGCAAAGTATACGAAAAGATTTGCGTGCTAATTTGCAATTTGTCTCTTGTTTCGCCACTTATATTGCTCTTACATTGCTATACAAATGCTGTATCAGTATTGGGGCGTAGCATATTCGCTGTTATTTTTAGTCTCATTTAGACTCATTTGATGCCAAAACTTGTGCTAAATAATGAATTCCAATTTTTTATACATTTTTTTTCCAGCAGCAGTATACATTTACTATTTTATCACGAGCCCGATTTTCATCTCATAAATTCAGTGTTTTGACATATGCATGTTTTTAATAATAAATTCAATTTTTGAGAATGTTTTTTTTTGTTTTTTGAGAGAGTGTATTTGTTGACGTTTCTATGTTTGCGATAGATAAATGCTACTACCTATTATAGATTAGCTGAAATTTGCCATATAATTGATGTTACTACTAGAAAAACTCAATATTTGATTCTGCTCAATATGTACACACAAACTAATATGACAGGAAACATATCATCTTCGGCAGAAACAAATTTTTTTTCGTGTGCTGAAGGGTGAAATAAACAAATAAAAGCATAAAGTGTTTTCTAAGAGTGAAAAGAAGAGCATAAACGTGAACCTGTATCCTTTCCGGTCGGGGCCGTGTATGTGGCAAAGTATGCGAAAAGGTTTAGTGCGTGCTTATTTGCAATGTGTCTCTTGTTCCGCTCTCTCATATTGCTCTTGTATTGCCATGGCATATATACTATACAAGTGATGTACCAGTGTGGGAGGGCAGCCTTTTTGTTTTTTCAAGCTCATTTAATGTTATAAATTAGGATGTCAAAACATATGCAAAAAAATAATTTTGGGTATAGTTGTAATAGCGTACAATAGATAAAAGCAATGCTTTGTGCTATGCAATAGAGAAAAAAAAATCCACTCTACTTTTGTTTCCGCTCACAATATTTTCAATACATCAATCTAACATCGAATATATATCACAACCTGGGAGAGATTTTCCGAAGTGAACGAAAGCTGCTGCTTTCACGGAACTTTCACGGGATTCACGATCATTTATGTGTCGCAACAGTATTTAAAACTTTATTTCACCTAGAAATTTTATTGACTTCCCGACTACTTTTTTGAACACATTACTTTGATCAGACAGTTCGATTTCAAGTCACGATTTCTTGAAAAAAAAATTCAACAATTAGGATCTTATAAAAAAATCAATTATAATTAAAAATAATCGTATAATGATGAACATTGTAATTTAGGGTAGCTGCTCCCTCATGTATAAGGTTTACAAAGTATCACAAGGTTTTTTTCAGTATCACTATGACAGTTTGCACACCAATCTCAGATATGTGTGTCTGCTCTGACTTTTAATAAGAGGATAATTTATGAATTTGTAGATCATTATTAGCAAAAATGTTGTCTTAATTGATTGAAATGTAAACTGACTTTCGACGAAGAAAAAAAGAAAAAAATAGAAATGCTCAAAACACGACCGCATTGTTAATGGTAATCTAAAGAAATTATTGTTGGCGAGAAGAAACATAGTCAAAATTTATTAATGAAATCTTCAGTTCAACAAATTTTCACCTTCAAATTTCCACCGAGTAACATAGCCCCTTACCGGTAGAAAATAACTTCTCAACATCCAGTTTGGAGTTTGGATCCAGAAAGTGATGCTCAAATTCACGCAATTTGAATGATCGATCGAAATAAAATTCCATCCCGATAAAAAATAATAAAAATTCATTTGACAACGCATAACAACCAACAACAATGTGCGCATGTTAATCAAAAATACACAAGGTTTCTCCACTAGAAGGCGTGAAGGCCGACGCCATGTATCATTTCATGAAGTTCCACACCCAAAATTGATTTTTAGCTCATGTTTTGTCATCCCTATTTATTACATTAAATGATCTAATAAATGACAGAAAATGCCATGACTCACAAATACTGATAAGCATTTGTATAATATATATGGTACGGCAATATAAGATTGATACGAGCGAGCGAAACAAAAGATACGTTTCAAATAAGCATGCATGACTTCGCCACATATGTACACGGTCCAGACCGAGGTGGATATAGTTCTCCTTCATGCTGGAAAGTGTTTTCTAAGAGTAAAATTAGAAAAGCCTTTCCAACTTTAATTTGTAATGAGATGTCATATTATCTCGCCACTCCCTAACAGCATCATTAGCTACGTGTATAGCGTGGTCGTGTAAAACAACATATCATTCCAGCCGCTCTTGGTTTCGATCCCCGTTGACGCTGTTTAAACTCTTTTTTGTGTGCAATCCCAAAAAAGATGAAAAAAGAAAAAAGAAACAGATTTCTGCCTCCAAACATACAAACATTTTAAAGCGTTGGGGGACATTATTTGCCTATTTGACGCCTCAAGGCAGGAATTGACATGTTTTCTGTCGAAAATGAAATGCTTCCTGACAACGCTAGGTTGGGTGCACTTTGGATTTGAAGTTGCGAATAAAACCGCATGCTCGCTGGTGGGAGCAATACTGAATTATAAAAAAAAGCAGGCCCTTCACGCTCCGACTGTCTCAATAGATTACCAAGGGGTGGGACTTGAATTGCAATATTTACTCTCTCCACAGTGTACGTTAACATGTGCCAGTGTTTGTTCTCTAGGATTTCAAGCGGCCGATTTACGTAAGACTGATTCTCAGTGGTGTATAAAAATAATTCCGCGTCGTGAGAGAGTGTTGAATTACAGAGGATTGGGAAAATGAGGATAAAGCGGATGCTAGAGGATTGTAATGTGCTGCGTATTAACCAAATATAGCATGGTTTCCGATTCAATTGGTATACAAAACATCCAAATCTGTTCGGAGCAAAAAAAGTTACCAACATGACCTTAATCTCATAAAAACGTGACCTATTTTCTGATCAGAATTTTTTACTGAAATACGCCCTACGTCAGCAAATTGAAATGTATATATACAGCCATTCCATGCCAAACTATATGGTGGTTCTCAGATTTTTGTCAAAAGTGGTATTTTTTTTTTATTAGGGTGCCCATTTCCATTTTAGGGTGGTCCGAAAAATATTTTTTTTCCACTGGTTCCCACAAATGATTTTTTCAAAAATTAGATGATTAACATATCAAATTGAAGCCAACGAGCTATTGGTATACAAAACATCCAAATCTGTTCGGAGCAAAAAAAGTTACCAACATGACCTTAATCTCATAAAAACGTGACCTATTTTCTGATCAGAATTTTTTACTGAAATACGCCCTACGTCAGCAAATTGAAATGTATATATACAGCCATTCCATGCCAAACTATATGGTGGTTCTCAGATTTTTGTCAAAAGTGGTATTTTTTTTTTATTAGGGTGCCCATTTCCATTTTAGGGTGGTCCGAAAAATATTTTTTTTCCACTGGTTCCCACAAATGATTTTTTCAAAAATTAGATGATTAACATATCAAATTGAAGCCAACGAGCTATCCTTTTGTTAAAAATATTGAACTTGCAAAAACAATGGATTTCGTTTTCGTAATTATTGATTGTAGTTGTTTTTTGTTGTTTTCCTGGCTTTGGACTAGAGGGCACTATATTTTTTTATATTTTTCCTTGGAAGCTGAGGATTTATTAACATAACAGATCTTGATATCAGAGATGCTATTTTTTACTTTTTAAGATATGAATTTTCAAAGTTAACCGGTGGCCCAAAAAATTAGTTTTCCCCTTTTATCCAAAAATGATTTTTTGCAAAAAATTATAACATTTGAACCACTGAACCGATCCAGATGATCGAAATATCGAATTGAAGCAAATGAGCCAGCTCTTGAACCTTAAAAAACAATGGATTTTGTTTTCGTAATTATTGACTGTAGTCGTTTTCTATTGTTTTCATGGCATTGTATTCTATCTTTACTCAATTTTTCCATAACTTCGTCAAAGGTATCATTCCAATATGACTAGTAGTTTGAAATATATTGTTTTTCTGGATGACATTCACATTTTTGGCTTCAAATATTGTAGTTATTAGAAGCCAGTGTTTTACGAGCAAGCTGAAATTTTAACGGTTTAGGTAATGAAAAATGGTAATGTTTTTCGTCATATAATTAATTTTTTTGAGGCAATTAATTCCATCCAAGAAAATGAAGAGACCAAAAACATTTTTCATGAGCTAGACAGCGAAAAATTTCATCTTGTTTGTAAAATGCTGACTTCTAATAACTATATTATTTTTTATTTTTCTAAAAAGTCTATCAAAATATCTTTCATTTGCGATCAACGAATCGTAATCGATCAGGTGGTTCAAAAGTTACACAAATAATAGCGCAAACTAGATTCTTTTTCTATGGAATTTTTGAATTGTAAAATATTAGAAATTGATTTTAAACGATTCGTTAGGTTCTCTCCGATGCAGACATTGAAATGCGGCATCATCGCTAGTCTTCCAAAAGGGGCTTATTCAATGCTAGAGGCGAATGAATGGCAATTTCTTTTAATTTGAGGCTTTAAACTCAACAAAAAAAAAAACAAAGAATCAAACAATTATTAATGAAGGGGAAAAGTACCATGTCTAATCACAGTCATTCATCATCTGAAGGGTGTCACGATCAAAATTAGGTCAAATTCAACTTGATGAATTTTCCTCCGATCGTGCATTTGAACATCCTAGAATCCCTCATTTTATAGTTATGCGTGCAAAATTATGTCTCCAATTTGATTTTGACAGTTGTACTTCTGTTAACAAAATTGTGTCCATGCGAGAAGGGCAACAAGATTTCAAGATTTCACCCACCCGATGATAAAAAAAAACAAGACGACCTATACACGATCTTGGGAAATGCACCCGAAAACGCTGACGAAGTACGAGTGCGTGGAGATGGATGACGAAACCTACGTCAAGACAGACTTCAAATAGCTTCCAAAACGAGGCCGGCAACCGAAAGGAGGAAGTGGCAAAGGCTTAATTAAATATTTGTTTTGTATTTTTTACTAATTGCTCTTCAAAATGAAAAATAATTATTTCTTTCAATTAAAAAATATTCGATTAATACGCATTTCTTATTCAACAAATTTCGATCGTAACACCCTTCAGCACCATATCAAAGCGCTATTGAAACATAAGAAAAACACACCGTTTCCGTACTGCTAGGTGCTCTACAGAGTAATAAATACCAGACATAAATACTTGCTCTGGATCAAACGTGAACGTGTATTCATTTACATTTACTTTATCACAAACTTTATACAAATTTAATTTCATAGTACACTTAAAACTACTCTGATTTACAGCTCACCGAATGTAACCGAGCTGGGGTTATATGATTATTAATTCGATTTTGATCGGCACTCATCCGATACCGGTAAGACCTCAGCAGCAATATCATTATGTGTTCTGATGTCTTTCTCTGCCTCTCGAGAGAGATAAACCTCAGCTTCTATCAGCTAGGATCATGCAGAGCAGATTGCGGGTTCACAAGCCCTCATCAATTTCAGGTGTAAAGTGTAAGCAATTGCTTTCTTGTCGTGATTGATGTTGGTGTGATTAACACGAATGAATTTCATGTTTGGCTCTGCTTGGGCTGTTGGCCTTCAACTTCGTCCGGCAGCCGGTTGAGAGTAATGAGAGGAACGAACGGTAATTTGTGTGTTTTTTTTGGCAGACTTATCTCACTTCTTAACTAGGCGAACCTAGCCAGAATTTTCACCTGCCCCCGGGCTTCTGAATGCCAAAGGGGGACTAGGCTCTGCGGAATGCACGTATCTGCATGCTCGTGCTGTTTTAGTCCTGACCGAGGAATTGTCGGACAATCGCGCAGGTGCTAAGGATGACCGACTTTTGGATGCCGGCCAATTCCTTCTCGATGTTCAACACCTTTAGCGCTTCCAGAAGTGTCTTCGGGATAATTCCAGTTCCAGAGAGAACGACTGGAACAATTCTTGGGACCTCCCTTAGCCCCCACAGTTCCTTGAGCTCCACGGCCAATGGTCGGTACTTGCAGATTTTGCGACCGTGGGTCTCCTCCAGATTCTGGTTCAGTGGAATAGCGACATCGATGATGGTGACTTTGCGGTCGCTCTTGTCGTAAACCATTATATCTGGGCGGTTGTGGTGGATCGAGAGGTCGGTCAGAACAGTGCGATCCCAGTACAGCTTGAAACGGTCATTTTCCAGGACAGGTGCAGGCAGGTACCGGTAGTTCGGTACGTTGTCTTCCAGTAGAGCACATTGGAGCGCCAGTTGTCGATGAACAATACGGGCCACGTTGTTGTGGCGCTCGGTGTAGGCTGCGTTGGCCAAAACGGGACAGCCTCCCATAATGTGCTCTATGTTTTCACCTGGTTGATGGCACATCCGGCAAATGTCATCAACGTCTTGATGCCAGACGTACCGCCTGCAGTTTCTCGTCGGCATTATCCTGTCCTGGATGGCTATCATGTCGGCTTCTACTACTGAAGAGAGTTCACCACGCGTTAACCACAGATTAGATGCGGCCTTGTCGACGTGTGGCCGGTCCAGTTGATGGGGGTGGGCACCATGCACTGCCTTCTGCTTCCAAGCTGCAATCTTCTCCTCCACTGTCTGCAGATTGCAGTTGAGTTGGTACTCCGCTTGCGCCAAGTGCAGAGCGCTGTATCCTCTGTCAGCGGCGCAGACAGCCCGGTATAGCGCGTTTTGGTTGGCGCGTTCTGCGAAGTACTCGCGCAGTTGTCGTACCTGGGCAACACACAGTGCAGAAATGTCGACGATTCCAAGTCCCCCTTCTTTGCGTGGTAGTGAAACTCTCTCCAGTGCCGATTGAGGATGGTGCATTCCGGCCTCTTTGAATGCTTTCCTCATCCTCCTCTCAAGGTCCTCTAGGTTAGTTTTGCTCCATTTGACTACACCAAAACTGAAGGTCAGCAGGGGAACCGCGAATGTGTTGATCGCGCGTACCTTGTTCCCCGCGTTGAGGAAAGTCCTCAGGACACAGTTCACTCGACTCAAGAACTTGTCTCGCAGCTCCGTCTTGATGTCGGAGTGGCGAATCCCGGTGAGCTGTCGGAATCCAAGATATTTATAGGATTCGCCACGAACCATGTCTCTTATAAACTCGCCGTCATAGACCTCGTAGCCTCCGGATTCGGTAAGTTGTCCTTTCAGCAGGTGGACACAGCGACACTTGTCGAGGCCGAACTCCATACAGATGTCCCTGCTTATGTCTTCGACAACCCGGATAGCTACACCTAGACGCTGACGTGAATCAGCGTAGACCTTGAGATCGTCCATGTAAAAGGTATGGGTCACTTCTTCGTGGGCGCCGTCGCCATACCTTATTTTATAGCCATGACCGTTTCTATTGAGCGTCCTACTGAGGGGGTTCAGTGCCAGACAAAACCAAAGCGGGCTGAAAGAGTCGCCTTGGAATATCCCCCTCTTTATCTGCAGCGTTCTAGACTGCAACACATTTTCCCCATCACTGAGGTGCAGAGACGTACTCCACTGCCTCATCGCATGCTGCAGGAACCTAACGACGACGGGATCAATTTTGTAGAGCTCCAATACCCGGACGAGAAACGAGTGAGGTATGGAGTCATAAGCCTTCCTGTAATCGATGTAGGCCATACTTAGGTTCCGCTGGTTATATACCGCCTGGCCGACTATGGCTGCGTCGATGATGGCCTGGTCTTTGCAGCCATGCGTATTTTTCCTGCATCCTTTCTGCTCTTCTGCGATGATGTGATGCTGTTCGCAGTGAGCAGAAACTTTGGCGGTAATTATGCTGCTCAGTATTTTGTACAGACTCGATAGGCACGTTATCGGTCTGTACTTTGATGGGTTCAATGTGTTGCTGTCTTTCGGGAGGAGGAAGGTGACGCCACGGGTGGCGAATTCAGGAAGGTTGTGTGGGTCACGTAGCACCTTGTTGAAGCACTCAGCTATCTTTGGATGTGCGACGGTCAGCTTCTTGTGCCAAAAGTTCTGGACACCATCGGGGCCCGGTGCTGCCCAGTTCCTCAGGTACCGCGAGGCTTCGCGGACATCGTTCTCTCCGACGATGATAGCTGGCATCTCTCCAATTTCACCACAACTCTCCTCCTCCCGTCTTAACCACATTTGCCCGTCGCGATGTTCTACTGGGGTCTCCCAAATACCAGCCCAGAAGTTCGTCACATCGCTAATATCTGGCAAACCTTCGCGGTAGTCGGGCTTCTCGTCGCTAATGTGGTCGTAGAACGCTTTTTCGTTATCTCTGAACATCCGATTTTGTTCCTGGCGCTTTGCAGAGTCAGAGTAACGTTTCAGCCGTTTAGTTAGGACGCTCAATTGCTGTACCAGTGTGTCGAGTTTTTCCGTCAGCTGGTGAGCTCCCAGCTGGCGAAGTTCAGTAGGCCGCACGATCACAGCAACTTGGCGACATAATTTCGCCGATCTGCTGCCTCTTTTGTACGCCATCAGTCTTCCAATTGCGGCGCGCTTGTTTAGGATCCGTTGCTCCAATCTCCTTCGCCATGGAGGCTCACGCCTTTCACGGAGATGTTGGAGCAGTCCGCCTCTTGGCCTAATACGGTATCCTAAACTTTTGGCGGTCGCCACAGCAGCACAGTAAACTTTCAGTTGCAGCTCCTCCATGTTCTCAGCATCAACCAAGTGCAGCGGAAGAACGTGCTCGTTCATGAGCTTTACTGCACTTGTCAGCCTGCGGGAATGCTGCAACTTCGGGATCCTGGGGCGCGACAAAGGGTCCGTGTCGCGGAACTGTGAGATCGCCTCGTCGTAATGGAAGACCAGATCGCGTAGTAGTTGTTGATCTGGCTGTGGATCTTCCGGCTCAGGGGGTTGTTGTACTGTGGCCTCCACTGGTGCTGATTCGCGTGCCCCACTCGCGAATGAATTGCTCAGCCGTACTGAACTTCGTCTCGACACATCGCTTGCTCTGCTTGTTCTGGAGCTTAGTTCTCTCTGCACCTGCTGCTTGATCTCGTCGACTTGCGTTTGGGAGAGCATATTGTTGCGTACAATCGCTCTACGCCTCGCGTTCATCGCGTTTTGGTCAAGCCTCCCGACGAACTCTGGATACGCTTCCTCGAACATTGCGAGTATTCGAGGGCGACCGCTCATGTCCGTCTCCAAAGCAGTGCAGATGTAATAGGCGCGGATCACGAATTCATTCATTTCATGTGTCCACATGATCCGTCGCCTAGTAGTACCCACAAGTGTGGACGACTGTCGTCTGACAGTCGCAACACGCCTCGTAGGCGCAGCGTTTCGTTGGTGATGTCGATGGCTGCTGTTTCCGTGTGGCGGTAGCTCTTCGGGTTGAACCCGGCTGGTGGCCCGCTCTTGCACATCGCCCTCCAGCCGCTGGCCGCTCGCTCTTACGCCCGTTCCAGGACCAGCTCCAGTTCGGGGACCCTCCTCGGGCGATCGCATTCTGAGTATTCTTCGTGAACGTAGCTCCATTTTCTGGGTGTATCTCCTTTGCCCGGGAGACAGCGGGTTGGCAAGGCCTCCATGACCCGGGAGGCCTTCCCCGGGAGAGATATAGCGCTCTGACTCGCTCGCACCCCCTCACTTAGCCACTTTCGACACCCGTTCTCGGAGCCAAGACCAGGTGTGTGTTTCCAGTTCACGCCCGATCTAAAAATGTCGTCATATGATCTTCGTGGAGGCGTGAGATAGGAACATTTGAGACCAACAGGTAGGCTCCTACCCTAGTGTTGATCCCCATTTGAGAACCTAGTTTTTTTTTTTTTTTTTTTTTTTTTTTTTTTTTTTTTTTTTTTAAGAGGTGAGGAACGCTCTACCAGCCTTACCTGGGAAGGGTTAACCCAGACGTCGAGTGGGGATCGCACCCACAAAAACCAAGCCCTCTACTCGTTGCCTTATTCCCCCTGGGACCACATCTAGGCGACTACTTCAGGGGGCGGCTGTGCTCATGCACTTCTCGAGTTTTCAACGCTAACTAGCGTTGTCCTTCCCTATTTCTCAATATTTTTTTCTTTCCATTCGTTTTTAATTCCACTGCGCTGATGTCCTCTTCGCAGGCATTTTGAATTTACCCGTCGAGACGTGAACCGATTAGGAATTGCCCTCCTACTTGACGCGCAACCCGTCACAGCCACCCTCGCGGGGTTTCTCACCTGTCGAGACGTGAACCGATTAGGAAGCGCCCTCCAACTTGACGCGCGCCCCGTCACAGTCACCCTCGCAGGATTTCTCTTCCCAACGGAGCGCCGATTAGGCAGTGCCCTCCAACCTGACGCGCACTCCGTCACAGCTACTCTCGTGGGGTATTCACCATTTTGATCGTGGCTTCATCCTTGATGCTCGTTCCTTCGAAATGTTCGCGGTGTTCCTCCATCCAGGCCACGATCAGGCGTTGTCAGGTAGGCCTTTTGCTGTTCTCCGCGGCAGTATCCGTTTACCTGTCGAGACGTGCACCGATTAGGAAGCGCCCTCCAACTTGACGCGCGCCCCGTCACAGTCACCCTCGCAGGATTTCTCTTCCCAGCGGAGAGCCGATTAGGTGGTGCCCTCCAACACAACGCGCACCCCGTCACAGCTACTCTCGTGAGGTACCATCTCTTGCAACAGCCGTCGCCGTTGTTCACCTTTCACCGTCGGACGTTGTCAGCACTTTGGTCAGCCCTCCACCTTCGCTGCAGCTCCGACATGATTTGTGTGATTGCACTGCTCACGGCATTCCAGATCATCTCGTCGCGACACATCTCCTCCACAATATTCTCGACATGAAGTGCAGGCAGCCCCTCGCGCCTTTCGGTGAACCTGGGACAGACAAAAACGACGTGCTCCGGTGTTTCCTCCATATCTCCACACTCCGGACAGAGGGGTGAAACTGCGTGCCCGAACCGGTGTAGATATTGCCTGAAACAGCCATGCCCAGACAGAAACTGCGTCAAGTAAAAGTTAACTTCACCGTGTTTCCTGTTCAACCAGGTCGAAAGTACCGGTATCAGCCTGTACGTCCATCTACCATTTTCTGCCGTATCCCATTCATACTGCCATTTGTCCAACGACTCCGCTCTCATCAATTTCCGGATACCTCTGCTTTCCCGTCGCTTGTAGCACTCGCTATCTTCCGCCAGAGTGATGCAGATGGGAATCATTCCGGCGATTACACACACAGCTTCTGTCGAAATGGTCCTATAAGCACTTACGACTCGCATGGCCATGAGTCGGAATGTGCTGTTCAGCTTCCTCCGATTTCGGTGGGTTTCCAGAGCCGCCAACCAGGCAGGGCCACCATACCTCAGTATCGACGAAGATACACTTGCCAAGAGACGCCTCTTGCTGCTGCTTGGGCCAAAGCTATTTGGCATGATCCTCGCCACCACGTTGATGGCCTTTGACGCCTTCCCACATGCATAGTCGACGTGCTGGTTGAAGTTCAGCCGGTCGTCGATCATGACTCCGAGGTACTTCACCGCCCGCTTCGAAACGATGGTATGTCCTCCGACCGATACCTCTGCCCGCAGCACTGCCTTACAATTGCTCACTAACAGCACCTCGGTTTTGTGATGTGCCATCTGGAGCTTTACGCTGTCCATCCAACTACCGATCATGTCTACAGCCTCAGTCGCCAACATTTCCACCTCCTGAAGCGTCTCGCCGATTACCGTTGTTACGATGTCGTCCGCGAAGCCCACGATCTCCACACCTCTGGGTAGCTTCAGCCTTAGAACACCGTCGTACATCGTGTTCCAAAGCGTAGGACCTAGGATGGAGCCTTGTGGAACTCCCGCCGAGATATTCTTCACTATCTGTCCCCTGTCTGTGTTGTATACCAGGATCCGATTCTGGAAATAACTCCTCAGTATCCTGTACAGGTAGCTAGGGACCTTCAATCTGTGTAGCGCCTCGGCGATGGCCTCCCAGCTGGCACTATTGAAGGCGTTCTTCACGTCAATCAAAATCACCGCGCAGTAACGGTCGCCTCTTCGTTTTTGTTTAAGCGAGACCTGAGCTTTCTCGATAACTGTCCGAATAGCGTCCACTGTCGACTTTCCTTTCCGGAACCCGAACTGCATTTTCGACAATCCGTGGTCATCCTCCGTGCATTTCACCAGTCTGTTGAGAATAACCCTTTCCAAGAGCTTTCCCAAAGTATCCAACAAACAAATAGGCCTATACGACGCTGGATCTCCAGGTGGCTTTCCTGGTTTCGGGAGCAGCACCAACTTTTGTATCTTCCATTCCGCAGGGAAGAGACCGTCATCCAGGCATTTCTGCAGCACCACCCTGAACATGTCGGGGAAAGCAAGGATCGCCGATTTCAGGGCCACATTGGGGATTCCGTCGGGGCCGGGTGCTTTTTTCAACTTTAGACCTTTTGCCACCGCGATGAGTTCTTCGTTGGTGACTTGTGCGTTCTCTGCTTCGTCCTCACCGTACAGTGTGGGTGGCCACGTCGGTGGGTCGTGCTGCGGAAAGAGTCCATTCACAATGACCTCGAGTTTTTCCGGACATAATTCCATGGGAGTCGTTGAACTACGGAATTTCGCCATCACGATTCGATATGCTTCACCCCAAGGATTTGCGTCGACGTCTCGACACAGCTCCCTATAGCAGTTCGATTTGCTCCTACGTATCTCTCGTTTCAAGGCGGCTCTGGTCGCTCGGAAAGACGCGCGGTGCTCCTCTCTCTCTACATCGGTTCGTGCCCTCTGGACTCTTCTTCTGGCTCGTAGACAGTTAGCGCGGAGGATGCTGAGTGTCTCGTTCCACCAGTAGGCTGGACGTCGTTCATTCGTCGGGTTCAGTCTTCTCGGCATCGCTGTATCGCATGCCCTCACCAATGTTCCTGCCAGCCCGTCGGCGCTCAGATTAAGAGTTCTGCTGTCTATGCGTAGTGCTTCGACGAAAAGCTCCTTGTCAAAAACCTTTGTCCTCCACTTCCGCTCAAAGGTTTTTGTATTCCGTACCGCTGCGGGATTCCGTTGGCCGACACTATACAGGATTGCCTGGTGGTCGCTGTGTGTGTATCCCTCCGACACTCTCCACTTCGTATTAGCCGCCAGTGATGGACTGCAGAAAGTTACATCGATGATGGATTCGCGGCCGTCCCTTCGAAAGGTGCTGCTAGTGCCTTCGTTCAGAAGTGTGACGTCTAGTTTTGCGAAGGCTTCTAGTAGGCTGTACCCCCTGGCGTTGGTGCATCTGCTTCCCCACTCCTCAGCCCAGGCGTTGAAGTCTCCTCCGATGATGACTGGTTTGCGGCCGCTGACCTTATCCGTGAGTACGTCCAACATCTCGTGAAACTGCTCCGCTGACCATCTTGGGGGTGCATAGCAACTACACATGAAGATTCCGTTGATTTTGACGATCACGAAACCTTCCTGTGAGCTTTCCACCACTTCTTGGATGGGGTACCTTCCCATCACTAGTATTGCAGCCATCCCTGCTTTATCCACCACCCATTTTCCGTTATCGCGAGGAACTCGGTACGGTTCTGCGATCATTGCAACGTCGCATTTAGTTTCAGTTGTTGACTGCCACAACAATTGCTGTGCTATGTCGCAATGATTGAGGTTGAGCTGGGTAACCTCCATTACTGCGAACCCGCAATCGCCTTTTTGTACGCCGGACATTTGAAGCTACCTGTGACGTGGTCGTTTCCGTCCTCCTCCTTGCACAACATGCACCTCGGTTGCTTGGTGCAGTCTCTAGCAACGTGACCTTCCGTCCCGCACTTCCTGCACAATTTCGATCTGTCAGGACCACCGCAGTTTTTCGCCTGGTGACCGAAGCCCATGCATTGAAAGCATCTCTCCATTTGCTTGGCCATACGAGGGGGAGCTTTCATCGGGCACACGGACCACCCCACTTTTATTTTACCCTTCTCCACCAGTTTATTCGCAGCTTGTTTCGAGAGCCGTATCGAGGCCGTTTGTGTCCCACCGTATGCCTTTCTCAGCCGGATTGTCATTGGCACATCGCCAAGGTCACATTGTGACTGTAACGCAGTTCTCAATTCCTCAACAGTCGTGATCTCGTCCAGATACCGGCACTCGATGGTTGATTCCTGAGAGAGAGCTCTCACCTTCGCCTCCTCCCCTAGTGACTTCTCAATGAGTTGTTTGAAAGCGGAGCTCTTAACCGCTGGATCTTTTTTAAGCTCGAAGAGCATCTCGCCTTTCTGCGTGCGCCTAGTTTTCACGACGTTCTCGCCCAGTGTCTGCAACTCCGGATCGTCTCTCACTTTCCGAAGGATAGCTGCATACGATACTCCTGCTGACACTTCAACGATCAAAGCATCGCCCTTGATTCGCTCCACTCGAGGTCCGAGTTTCTTCTTTTCCTGCTCAACTTTTTTCTTCTTCTCCTTCTGTTTTTTGCGTTTTTCTGCCTGGTTATCGACAGTACGCCATTCACTGCTTTCACATCCTTTCGCGTTACTCAGATCGTTCTTGGCCTTTTTCAGCTCTTCTTCTTCTCCTGGGGTGTCCCTCCTTCGCTTGTCCGATCGTGTGTTCAGAGGACCCTTCGGCGTCTCAAGTATCTCGACGGGTTTCTCATTCGCCTCGAGCAGAGCCTTTTCAGCACCCTCTGCTCTCATCTGCAGCTCCTTATGCTCGCGTTCAGCAACCATGACGACCGATCTGATGCTCGTCACCAGATGTTTTATTTTTAAGTGGACATTGTTTTTGTCCTTTACGAACTCGTAAAGTTCGTTGACCTTTTTCCTAACGTCCGTGATGCTGAGCCTCCCAAGTTGCCCTTCTTGGGATGCGCTTGAGGTCAGCGTAAACAACTGGCTCTGTACGGAGCCAAGATCTCCTTGGAATGCTTGGGCGGCAAACACTTCTTGTGGTTTTGTGTTGCTTGTACTCGTTGTGGCTACTCGAGTGACAGGTGACCTCAGCATTCGTCCGCTTCTCGCGAACACATTCTCCTCTCCATCGTTTGTTGGTGTGTTATTGCAACTATTCATATTTTTCTGGGTCCCAACTTCGGGCCGCTATCTCCGCTCGTTGTACATAGTCGCTACCAGTGATCCCATGGTTATCTATGCAAGCAGTGAGGCCATGCAGGGGTTGACACGGTCCTTCATGGGGACCGTGTTCAGAGCCAGATCAGCGCAAGTCAGGAATGTGACATCTGACGCCTAGTACCTAGTGCCTGGGCCTAGACGAGCATCGAACGTACCCGAAGACTTGCCAAGTTATTACCGGGACGGGGGCAACCGCACTATTAGCCCAAACGCCATTTCAGGACGGTGTCACCCTTCCTTACTCAGGGAACAGGATAGTACGACTGTCAGCCTTTAGCGTCGTGTTGAAATCGTTTCCGTATCGTGTCCGTTTTCTATGTCGTAACCAGTATGTCGTAATCAGGATCTTACTGGCGTCAATCCTGATGTGCTTGGCACTCCTTTCGTGGCTCCTGTACACGGTATTTCCCCCGTGCAATCTCCAATAGGCTTTACCGCGCCCTTACTCGCGTTGTCACCCGATTAGTCGCCTCATACGACAGGGACAGGGACCAAGACCCGAAGTGCTATTCTAGGCCGGCAACTCCACGGCACGGCAACGGTAATTTGTGTGTGTGTGTGTGTGTGTGTGTGTGTGTGTGTGTGTGTGTGTGTGTGTGTGTGTGTTCTATTTCAGGGCTGTGAATTTATTTTCATATCGATAAACAATCGTCGGCAAGAATGTTTGCCCAGGGGATGAACACTTCACCGCGAGGAGAGCGAGTGTATGTATGCGGGAGAAATAAAGCTGTCGATAAACAATTCCACTAAATCAACTTCATTTTCCGCCGGAGGCCAGCATGGAACACATTTGTCTCGGTATGCAAATATACGATACGAGTGCTGAGTCTGATTGCTGTTTGAACTTTTGTTTACACGAACTTTGGTAATCATCAGTAGAAACATGTAGAAAACAAAGAGATAAAGCGTTGGAAATCTCTTCGACAGAACTTCCGTTCCTCGCGGCAAACTTAAAATTATCTCATACAAATCGCAACTAAAAGCCACGCTGCTCCATCAAATGTTCCACTCCATGGAGTCGCTTGGTGTATCACCACTATCATACTAATCTTCATGGCCAATGGTTATTGTAATTTATTACTAAATGATATGCAAACACGTGAGTGGTAAATTTAATTTATGGCTCCATAAATTCCCCCTCTGGCTAACGTTTCCCCACTCTGGATAAAGTTTTCCGCCTCGGTGTGTGATTCGCGCTAACGGAATGATTGAGGTGGACACATCGAATCTGAGTGAATATCAACAGATATGACACATGCATTGGGGTTGTTTGTGACACAGTGAGTTTTTTTTTTGACGGATGCAAGTAATGATATTATAAATATATGTGAGAAAAAATCTGTAAACATACCACGCAACAACAACATAACACAATTAAAAACCCATAAATAGCTCCGGCCGTACCGACTACCCATGTTAAACGGATGAATAAAATTACACCGAAAATATTCTGTATACACGGCAAATAGACACCGATGAGTGTGCCTGTTGGTGGTGGTGGTCAGTAGTAGTGGTTGGTAGCAGGTGGGGTAGCGGTGGTAGTAGAGTCGTTTTTTTTTGTTTTTCGAGGAGAAGGTTGATGAGTTGCGTTGGGTTGGTTATTATGTCCCGAGGATGTTCCAATTTCCGGAGTGCCGTAACCGAAATAGTAGAGAAAAAAAAAGAGTGTGAGAGAAGAGAACAAGAGAAAAAAAACTGTGTGAGTATTCAGCCTGGCTACAACTGGATATAACAGAATGTTAAACGCAATTCCAGAGTTTTCATTCGCGACATCCCCGAAAAAGGTGTGAAAACAGGAATTAATTGAAGGCTGAATAATTGATAATTGTACGCATTTTTTTCTGTTTACCAGCGGGGTGCATACTTGGAACAGATTTTATTGTTTTTGTTTTCGGTATGGAAACGAATTACTTACCCATTCGGGCCGAGGCGGGTGCTGGCTTGGCATCGGGATCCGTCGGTGCAGGGATTGTATTCGAGTAGTTTGCCAGGGACGAGATGAGGGTTGTGATTTGTGGACGCTCTTGGATTTCATCCTGTGGAGAAGAGAAGGAGAAAGGTAGTAAGATTTATGTTTCAAACAAATGTTTTTTTTATCAAAAAAAGAAAAAAAAACACAGTCATACTTGTACACATAACACATGAAGGTTCGAAATTCTGCATTGTGATATTCGCCTTCTAGCACCCCATGTGATCTTATAACAATTTCGCACCACCAAATATCCCTCTTCTGCCATGCGTAAAAAAAACCAACCGCTTATTTTCATCATCTAATTGGACTATTTGACATCCGAGGCGACAATGGGTCGCCAAATGATTATCAGGCAGCCCCGTGTAGCAAGGCACTGCACTCTCGGTCGGCGGTTCAGGTGTACCGTGTACTCTGTGTGTCCTGGTCGGGGAGATGGTAATTATGAGGATTTATGGCCCATTTGCCAGGCAATCGGTCTTTTGGCTACCGGAGTTTCCCGGCACGACAGCACCAAGCGGTGGTTGAAGTAAGTTTCTGTGATTTATGTCTTGCTGGGACAGAAGTGTCCCCGCCCGGTGTGTTATGCAATCGGGTGGAAAAACAAAAAGGTATCACGGTGAAAAAGATTCTCTTTTCCTCTTGTGTAAGAGTTCGAATTTTTGCTGATGATTGTGCTGATCCTACCCAATCTTGTAGCTTTGTTGTTCGAAGCTCTCAGGTGAAGGAAATTCGAGTTCCATGATTCGCATGCTATAGGATAGCCGATTGTACAGCTCTTTCTAACGTGTACGAACGGAAATGAGACTCCAGCGCACAGAACGCAATTGAGCATGAGTAGATCATTTGGTTTCGCACAGCACACAGACGGAAGAAAAAGAACCAGACAAATTGGCCTCAGTATGCAATTTCAAATTACGAAAGTGCTTTTTTTAATTGAGCCGCGAATTAATCCGCGGAGAGAGTGGAATTCCACACAGAAGAATGGTGATACAATGAGTACACGAGGGGGACAGTTTCCGGAGTGCTCTCGGTAACATAATGATAATCGTTTAATTCACTACGCTTTTGTTGGTGTGTTTTGTTCCGTCGCTATAGGGGAGTGTTTTGCAGGAGAGCTATTTGATCTCTCTTAACGACACCACATTATTCAGTGGATTTCCGCCTTTTCCGTGACGTATTATAAATTATTGATATGAACACGAATAAATTATTGATATGAACAGAAGTTTTTTTACGAAGTGGTCATTTGTTCGAGTTTACAGTTGTACCAAGAATAGTATCAAACTCACCATTTTAAGTGAAAATTAACTCATTTCCGTTCGTCCAAGAGAAACATATCTTGAGGATATTTTCTTCTTCTTCGTATTCATATCAGAGTAACGGCTATAAACATTATGTAAATATGTTCAGAACACTTCTAGAGAGTGCAAACAAGTAACAAGAGAAAATAGTACATTAAAAAATATAGTTTCGAAAAAAATAAGCACAAAATCACAGGCGACTCTCGGCGAATGGGTTAACGAAATGGTCGGCAACATTTCCTGCGTGATAAAGAACTACGACGTTATGTGATATAGATGAAGCGCTTGGAAGGGAGATGGAATTTTAAAAACAAGTATCGAATAATCTGCTGAAACGTGCAATGCAAGAAGTGGATAATAATTTTGTCAATTACAACAGTGTGCATGAAGCACTGCATTGTTTCTTCTTTTGAAGATATGCAACCCACTTCCTGAGAATATAATTCTCTACATTTTTTGACGTAGGATGACGTTTGTCAGTAAGAGTTCCAAATCACAAAACACGTCACGTTTTTTGAAATAGTTTTAACGCCCATAACTAATAACATTGCGAATGGATTTTGGCGATTTGTATACTAATCGAATCGGAAATTTGATCAATTTCATTTGATATGCTATGTATTCCGATTTCTCAATCCGTAATTTGTTTAGATCAACAAAAATTGGGAAACCTCCCATTTCCCATACATTTGTTTAGTGTTTTTCTTGCTTGTCAACCCATGGTGTTCAGTAATAAGCAACTAATGTAGTCGTGAGGTAATTTTCGGAGACGAATGAATAGTACGATTTAAAGTCTCCGTGACCAAAGAAAAGAAGTAGAAGGAGGTAATATTTATATACCACTGTGAATCAGGCGTAAGTAAATCGCTCGCCCTATATTCGAAGTTTTTATTCGTTGTATGGACACAGAAAATATACTGAAACCTAAGCTTGACCTTTCCAACTTTTTTATGCGACGAATTTCATGCCAACTTTGAAGTGAAAAGTTGTGGGTGTAAAAATATCAGTCATCAAAGCAACATTGCATACTTCAAACCTCATAAAAATAGACTACATTTTGAAATGGGCTAAATTTTCTTGTTAAATAAAAATCTTACTTAAAAACTATAAGACCTAAAAAATGTTCGTCAAAGAATGACATGTAAGAAATTGTTAAAAATTTTATTCATTTTTATTTATTTATTCATATTTTGAGAATATGTTTCTCAAAAATGTATGTTTTAAAAAATTATGTGAACAGCCCATACAATATCCAACAACTCATCCATACATCGGAAAATGGGCACTTCTACAGGTAAAAAGTTCTTCTAATAACAACTTTTCCATGCGATATACCCTCTGTCCAACTTCTATAAGACCACCGTGATTTCATTTCGTTGCAACACAAACAGTTAGAATTTCAACAAGATACATTCATACATTGTTAAATGCTTAAAATAAAGTATATTTAAGGTCAATTTCGTTCAGTAGAGTTGTTTGTTTATTTATTGTACTTAGATATGATCATTTCATCTGTCTCTATAAGACCATTTCAAAATTCATAAGTATACGATAGATGAGTACTACTATTTCGAAGCAAGAAAATACTCCTGCCGGCCGTATAATAAGCCGGGTCGGGGGTCGGGTTCAATTGGTATCGGAGTTTCCCAATCATTTCCTTTGTAATCATACTGCAAACAGTAATGGGGTCTTTCAGTCTGCAGTCTTTATATTCATGCGGGAGAAACATTTCTTATCGACCGAAACCTTTATGCGCTTTTCTCTGAAGTCCGGAAGATGCCTACAGCAGCACGACTATCTTTTTTTTGTGTCCATTGTACGACGGCTCTCCCGTTTCGTTTATGTGCCGATAATGCAATCCGTTAGCATTGGAAATTTTTCTTTGGTTCGATTAAGTTGCAAACCTAGGCGACACCAGAGAATATCTGACTTTTGTTACAGTTCTGGAGAATTTTTTTCCCGCAACGGATGGTATCTCGCTGCTGATTGAACATTTCTCTCTGCGGCAATTTTCTCTTGATTCAGATTGTTCTGCGCCACGATGTCCATAAGCTATCGCACATAACGCTGGTGTGTTTATCGGAGTTCCTCTGCCATCTTGCCATCCTTGCGAAGAAACACTGAAGCTGCAGTTCGCTATTCTTGTGTAAGCATCTTTCTCTGAGCAAAGAAATTGCTTTTCATGCAAAGGTTGACTTGTTCGGCATCTCTCCGCATCACTACACTCTGGAGGACACTTCAAAAGTTCTCCTCGTTATTAACTTATCCATTGCTCGGACGTATTGTTATTATTAACCACTGCATTTGGGCGGTTTGGAGGATGGCACTAGCGCATCGACCAGACTCGCCCCATTACCAAGGATTGCACGCAAAGAGCAGCAGCAGCATAAGCAGCAACAACAACAACAGCAAGAAATGAAAGATTCGTTCCACTATGGGATGGGTTGCGGCCTGCAAGCGCTTGAAGAGGAGCCACACTGATTCACTCAACGTAAACGAGTGCGAGACCGGATCGAAAATTGCTGGCGGAAGGCACTTGGGAAGTTGGAAACTGTTCTCTTCGTGTTTCCCTTGTTCCCTTGTAAAACGAGGAAATTGAGAAACTGTGTTTGGTGTCACACGACACGTGTCCCGAGCGTGAACGATAGATTCTACGCTTGAACCCGATAGAAGCTCATACGTTCTCCTGAGTTTATGATATGATAGAATATGTTAAACGTTTGTTAAACAACAGTTGGAGTGGAGTAGTATTGCTAAGTGTGACTATTTAAAACAGTAAATATTAATGCCAATTTGAGGATAACTTGGCGCCAATCTGGTATGACAGGAGTTCTACGCACAAAAGTGTTACAATATTTCATATTTGATTTCAGTATTCAGTATTCTACTGACAAAATTTAAAGCTGTTGAACCTGTATACAAAATGATCGACAAAAAAGAAACATTAGGATCGATAAAATAAAACTCATGATTACAATTTCAATCTGGATAGTTGTTGATTGCTCTGTCAATTCGAATGAAAAAGTGCATGAGCCCTCCAAAGTCCCAAAAGGTGGTTCTTGTTCGTTCCGCAACAAAATCTCAAATTTAAACAAAAAACGCCGATCTCAATTTAAACCTTTGATATCCATAGCTAGCCATTACTTTCCGCCATTTATCAGGCAACGTGCGAATCTCACGTCGAGTAAATATTTTTCACGTATTGATCCAATTTTTTGAATTTCTTTAAAGACCTGAAGTATTCACTAATTCGATTATCCGATAAAGAGTAAAAGCAGCTTATAAAGAATTCATAGTTTCTACGTTCACAAATCCTGACCACTCTCGCAACATGGGGTGAGCATTGCCATGTTATCGTGTTTCACTCTGTTTACGACGGTTTGATCCATTTAAGCAGAGCTTTAAATAGAGAAGACGCTGTGAGTCGTGAATATTTGCTTAAGAGAATGAACTTTCCATTATTTTGATACAGGATATGATGAAAAACTCTTTTTCAATATAGTTCTATGTCGTTTGTAAAAGGTGAAAGAAATGTCGTATTTTACATAATAGTTTAAACATTAATAGCTCTTTTTGCTGCAAACGGATTACCATGATCTGCATAGCAATCAATATTTATCTGAGAGTTTTTTGATACCCTACACTTGAGTGCCAATGGATGTATGGGAAAAAATGACTTTCGAATTTTTAAAGGGGACCTGATTAAAAATGTTGATTCCCATGAAAAGCTACCCAATGCCAAATATCAGCACAATCGGACTTTCGTATTTTCAAAAAACTTAAATTTTGTGGCACTGCTTCGATTGTCATGTCATCTGCTGGAGAGTACTTCTGAGCTTTTGCATCACACGCACACATTGTTGTTTTCATGCTTTGGCAAAGGTAAATTAAGATCGGTAAGTGTAGTGATCTTGTGCTCCCGTGGCCGAGTGGTTAGCGTCAAGCCTAACATGCCGGGGGTTCGGGTTCGATTCCCGTTCTGGTCGGGGAAATTTTTCTTCAAAGAAATTTCCTCTGACTTGCACTGTGGTCACGCGTATTCTAGAGCTTGTCACTCAGAATGCATTCAAGGCGTGTTATTTGGCATAGAAATCTCAACTAAGTACTAATGAAAATGGCGCAAGTAATACTACGGTGAGACGGCGGAGTTCCTCTAGGAACGTTAGTGCCATATAAGAAGAAGAAGAAGAAGTGTAGTGATCTTAAATACGGATGAGTTTTGTTTACCCGAATTCAAGCCACAGAAATAAATGTTACTCGGACGATTCTTTGTACGAATCATGTGATTCATAGGTAGAATTTTTACGGACGAAGCGTGCCTAGTAATACAATTGGAATGTTCCGTTTCTGGAGCAGTCGGTAGAAAATAAGATAGATTAGAGTTCAAGAAAAGAAGCTCGATAAATGAAGAGGGGTCTTGATTCATAGCACAAACTAATAAGTTGTTTTTATTCTTAGAGAGTTGAAAAGTGCCTTGGACCGCTCGGTCCGTTACATAAGAAACGTAGATTAATCATGCTGTTCAGCAGAGCAGAGTTGTCATCCTTCCAGTTTGCCATTGCCAGTTTTTTCCAAGCATGCCATCAAACCAGCCAAAGGCAAAATCTTCAGCTTTTTTCAAATTTTAGATGTTTTCGACAGATTTTGACTTTCCGAGGAAAACTATTTCCTCAGGGCGTATTTTGTTGACTAACCAAACAAAGAAATAATGAATTGAATTGCTTCCGCCATTCATTTGAATACATCTAGCGTGGGATCGAAGACGTGTAATGTTGTAATTAAGCTCATTAAAAACTTTATTTTACTTTTTAACAGTGCACTGTAATGTCATGATAATGTATTGTGTTTTGGCCTGGCAATATCAAAGGCTGTGTCGGCTTTGCTCATGATAGCCTCTCGCAAGTGAATGTATTTTTCCTCACACCGCTTTTGTTGATTGTGTCGTAGGAATCGCAGCCTTTCGCTTTCTACCTTCGCGTACATGTCGATCATAGATTGTTGGCACAGCTAACAGCTAACAGCTTTGAATAACGTTGTCCTGACCATGTTGATTCATCTTGATATGATACACATAAAAATGCATAGAGCGCACTCTCTTGTTTGTTTCGCCTCCTCTAACTGTCGTTCATAAATATTAATTCAAAATGAGGAATGATGAATATAATGAATGAGCTACCTGCGGCGAGGTCTCGTTGTTTAACATGTTAAGCCCCACGGCGGTCTTTGAGGACTGACACTGAAAAGTCAGTCTTTTTTGCGCCGATCTCACCGGACTGACAGCAGACCTCTCGTTCGGATAGTGTCGACATTGGGAACGGCAACAACAAAGTTACAAAATGATATTTAGAGAAGCCCACTATCGTTTCGCTGGGACTGACACGGGCCAGACGAAAAGTTCATTGTCGGTTCCCTATTTCGGTCAGGGGTCAACGTGTTAATGTTTATGTAATATGTGTATTGTCCCTTCAGTACGGCTGAGAGATTTTTCACCGAAGAAACCCTTCTGACTTGCACTATTGTCACCAGTGCCATAAATTATCAAAATTTATTCACGAATGGAGGAATTAGATTTTTCCCAGTATCGGGTGAGTTCTCTTCTGTTAAAACTCAACTCCATATATGGCATAATGAGTATAACACAAGAGTCGAGACGCGTGAACTTTGTCTGGTATATTGATCGAAAACAGCATGAACGAATTTCGAAAAGCCTGCATTCAGGCACTTTCGTAACTGTCAATAATTCTAGGTGATTATCACGAACGTTAAGTTGATCTTCATCACTTGCAGTAAATTTTTATTGTAAAAGTGATATAAATGGTGGTGTATGTCATTTCCGGGCAATCGTGAGTATATTCATAAAACGTAGCCAGAGTTATTCTATACATTCCATTGCCAAAGTCGCCAAAAACAAGAATTTTGTGTGATGAATTGCCATCCTTTACCATTAATCGGTTTTACTCTCAATTGGTGACGCTGAATTTTATGCTTTGATTTTCACTAACACACAATGATCTTCATTTTCGACCTTACGAATACCATGACGAAAAAGAAGATGCAAATGAAAAATGAACTTCATGGCAAGCTGATGTTGATGTTCATTCCACTGGGGTTCATTGATAATGTTGTTCCATATTTATCGACTCTCGCTTGAGCAGTAGGTTATCAATACAAGGAAGGCAGAAATTCGCCCAATTTGAATGTCATGAATGTGAATATTTTCAGCACTGATTGTCACTCTTATTCTAGAGCAGGGGTTCTCAAACTATTTTGAGCAAGAGATCCCTTTTCCGGAATGAAGTCATGCCACAGACCCCTATGGCCAAATTTCTTTGAAAATCCTATTTTTAGATTTTGACGTAAGACTACGTCTTCCATTAAGGGTGCCAAATCAGAAAACAGGTCACGTTTTTATGAATTAAAGTTAACGTTAATAACTATTCTCGCTGCAAACGGATTTTAACGATTTGCATACCAATCGAATCGAAAATTTTCTAAGATTTGTTTGATATGCTATACATTACAATCCCATAGTCTGTAAATGGTTTAAATTGATGAAAATTGGAAGCATTTCCCCATATAATTGTTCTTTTCATTTGTGTGCTTTCACGAACAGAGCTGTCAATAACGGGCAACTTATGCAACCGCTAGAATAGAAGCAACGAAGGAGGATAGCGAAAAGAGAATATCTGAGAGGCGATGCACGGAAAATGCATATCGTTAAATACTGCATTACGTGCAATTTGTTTCTTTTTATCAATGCACATAAAAAGAAACAAATTGCGACAAATGACCAATTAGTGTATTGTTCTCGCAGAGGCAAGAAAGAAATCGTTGCTTCTCGAAATGATTCTACAAAACCACGAAAGCCATTAAATCTTTTCAGGGTCTCCGGAAAATTTTACTAAAGAGTTATTTATGAAATTTCGACGTATAATATCGCAAATAATATCCGAAATGGTAAAGCAACAAATTCAAAAAAAAAAAAGATTGCGTAGTCCTACGTCCTAAGTGGATTGTATCCCAAGTCGCTTAATTTTTTTCTTACTAAATCATTATCAATTTAGAAACATTGCAGTTATTTCAATGAGTAAACTTGACATTATTTTCTCATCATATCCGCGTTCGTTGATTTTCAAATGATTCTTTCGGTTTCGGGTTGTTTGTAACCACACTGAAGCCTTTTTTGACAGGATACCGAACGGATTCAGCAATGTGTTTCAATGTTGCGTTGTAACCAGAACTCATGACAACTTTGGTTGTACTCCTGCTTGAGCTCCTCATCTGTGCTGGTGATAATCAACTTTTCTTACATTATCACCTTGGCTCATTCCATGGCTATGATATAGTACGGATTAATTATCCATTGAAGAATTTGAAAATATTGAAGAACCTGAAACATCTTAGTAAAATCTTAAAGCTGTTGTGATAATTCTGACAAATGCGGAAGCTGTGATTATTCTTTTTTGCAAAACAAATTCGGCAAACAAATTTAAAAAAGCTGAAAATCTTGCTAAGCAGGATCCTCTTGATTGTCAACGAACTCCAGCGTGTAGAAGCAACCAAGTAAAGGTTTCATCGTTTTTCCCATAAAGCTGAAAAAATAATCGAGAGTTCAAAGAGTTGTTTGGAAGCATATTGATAGCACTTATAACATATTGTAAAGACTGATGCGATCTAGGGCCAAGATTTTCTTCTACTAAATGTTGTCTGTGAATCACGCAGTGAATGACCAGTATCTCACGCAGTTGTAACTTTGAGTAAGCTGTAAAACCACGATGACGACCAACCATAGATGGTACACAATCAGTCACAATGTTCTTCAATGGAATATATTTGTCGGTAGAAGAAAACCATTCCACGGCCTGAAAGATCGATTCTCCTCTGGTATCAGTCTTCATATATAGTGATGTCTCGATTATATCACTGTGTGTTTTTATCACGTCTCGTTTATATCACTCTCAAATTTATCACTGTTTTTTTTGCAAAATCACATATCTCGAAACATAAGAAATAATATGAAAAGTTCGATTTCTCGTCAAATTATTGAATAAAACATGAGAACTAAGCAGAAACAAATGTTTAAGCATTCGTGTCAATTGTAGCCGTATTCACGGTGATTACGGAAAATTTTATTACTGCGTAATTTATAGCGTATAACACCTATGTAATCTGAAAGCTCCGAGTATTACTTTCATAAGTTCTGAATCAACAAATATGGGTTATTCCGAGCGACTTTCTTTTTCATTGTGTGAAATTATATGCCAAATATACCTGACATTTGGACATAATTGTTTTAATTATAAGAATTCTCCCGTGGCCGAGTGGTTAGCGTCAAACACAACATGCCGGGGGTTCGGGTTCGATTCCCGTTCTGATCGGGGGAATTTTTCTTCAAAGAAATTTCCTCTGACTTGCACTGTGGTCACGCGTATTCTAGAGCTTGCCACTCAGAATGCATTCAAGGCGTGTTATTTGGCATAGAAATCTCAACTAAGTACTAATGAAAACGACGCAAGTAATACTACGTTGAGACGGCGGAGTTCCTCTAGGAACTTTAGTGCCATATAAGAAGAAGAAGATAAGAATTCTAATTTGATAGCATTACGAAAAAGCTTGACATTTTCAAGAAACTAAAATACAGTGACTTATCCGAAGCACAAAGAAAATCGCAAAAATGCGATAGGAGATGATCAAAATTGCGAATATGATAAATACAAAATATGCTGCTTTAGGTAGAATTTTACATTTTACTTTAAAGAAAAATACAGTCAGCTGTAAACAGCTGTATACATATGGTTTCACACTGAACGAGAATTTAACAATGTTATTTCTTCGAAAGATATTCATTTACAGAAAAAAATCGCCTCTATTTTTTAGTATCTGTGTCGTTTAAGTGAGGTTAATTTTAAAAAGAGGTTGGATCTTCAAAAATGTGAGTTGCAATTTGCGGTGAAAAGTCGGTTGACTTTCGGACAATGGATAGTTTCCGAGAACATGTTCACGTTTTTTACTTGCCGAATTTTTGATCATGTACTTTTTGTCCTTTTTTCTTTTCATCTTGCGTACACGCTCATCGTATTGTTGAGTTTTTAAAATGTACAGTAATAATATTTTCCACTGAAATATAAGTCATACTTATAACAGGGTGGCTGTTATAAGAATGACTTATATTTAAAAATGCCCAAAAGCCAAAAGACTTTGTAACTTTGTCTGTAGCACTGTACCACATTAATAGAAATTCCACCCCCTTCCAGTTGATCAATCGATCTGAAATTTGGAACACATCTTTATCTATGGTGTCGTTATAAAACTGCGTAATCCATGATCTTGTAACTCCAAGATGGCGGCCGCCACAAAATGGCGGATTGAAACCCCATCAATATGGGTATCGAATGAAAGGGCTTGACCAGTAAAACACAATTATTTATGGATAATGTAAATCAAAGATGGCGACCGCTTCAAAATGGAGGATTACATATTTTCTCAGAACCGCTTCAATGTGAGTATCAAATGAAAAGGCTTGACTGGTAAAATACAATTATTTATGAAAAATACAAATCCAAAATGGCCGCCATCACAAAATGGCGTCATATATATATTTTTTTAAAACCTCATCAATATGGGTATCAAATAAAAGTTCTCGACTAGTAGAACAGATCATGGTCATGCAGATCATGAAAAATCATGGTCATGGAATACGCAGTGTTATAATGACAGTAGAATTAAAGGTATGTTCCAAATTTCAGATCAATCAGTCAACAGGAACGGGGTCAATGTGGGTTAATGTGGGACAGCCCTACAAACGCTCGAACATACATACAAACAGGGCAAGCTGAATGGAACCATTAAAACGTAATTGTTTATTTTGGAACTGCGGTCATCTTGGATTTGGATTTTTCATGAAATACTGTGTTCTACCAGTCGAGCACTTTAATTTGATATCCATATTGATGGAGCTTTGAAAAAAAATAATGGTGCCATTTTGTGACGGCGACCATTTTGGATTTGCATTTCTCATAAATAACTGTATCCTACTAGTTAAGCCCTTTCATTTGATACCCATGTTAGCTATTCAATATGGAATTATTATTCAAATTATTCAAAATTATTCAAATTAGTAAGGGGAAATGTCTGTCAAATATTATTTTCAGTATGATCTGTTCAAAAAATACAAGTAAACGTGTTAAAGGATTATCACATGTAGAAAATATTGAGGTTGAGGAGTGGTCGGCGCATTCTCTGGACTCTATTTCGATGTTTTCAATAGTACTCAAGTCTTGAAAAAAAACTCCTTGCTGTTTTTGTTATGTTAGTTTGAATTGTTCTAATTATTTGTTGAATTTGATTGATTTCATACACCACCTGAGAGCCGATTGAGAACCTTAGTCGAAGTCAGGCTACGTACAACTTCGAGAACTTGCCGGAACTTTTTAAAGACCCACAGTATTGTTAATTCCAATTGTTTTGTCTAACATTTGTTAACATTTGTTCCAGCATTTAGAATTCAACAGTAAAACCTCAATTTCAAGCAACAAAGATCGTAGGAGTAGACCAATTTATCCATCATATTGGCAATGCTGTATAACTCATTATTCTTGGTTCTAGGTTTCTTTTTTCCGTAGATCCCTAGATGCTTTATCGTGAACTGCTGAAACTTAGTCTACTATTTATCGGATTGGATGCATCTGAATATATAATTGACAGGAATACTAGTAGAAACACGACGAATCAGGTTCGAAACAATTTTTTTTTTTTATATGTATTATAGTGATTTTCAACTCATTTGGCTGGTTCGTCACTTTTTACTTCCATTTTTGGAAGAATGTCGGGAGTGAGAATTGAACTCGTGACCTGTAGCGTGAGAGGCATGGATGTTGCCACTACGCCGATCGCCTCCACAGGTTCGAAACATGATAACGCTTGGCCTCATGTTGTGAATCTTTTTTGTGTTTTTATTTTGGATTCTCCGGCGGTGTTTTTTTATGAATGTGAATTAAAGAAAATTTAATTTCGTTTTTCATTTGAGAAGTCGAGTTTAGATTGCCATAACTAATATCAATAAAGTAGGTTGCGCGAAATAATATTTCTCATATGAAACTAATTCATCAAATTATTGACAGATCGAACGTTTTAGATCATTTACTGTAAAACGTTAATTATAACGATTATCTAAATTATCTCAAACCTTTTTTTCCCTATACTTTTTTCATTTTTCTCTTCCGAATTGAAGTGAGAATTCTTATAGTAGGATCGTTTCGAATAAATCTAGAAAATTTTATGTTCACTCGTTCTAATCACTTACCGAATAAAGGAACAGGTTGGTGTCCAGCTTTTCATTTTTAGACACGAAAGGCTGATCATCGGTGGGTTCGCCTGAAAATGAAATAGAAAAACAAGAAAAAAAGATGAAAAATCCGTCGAGTAATATCCGCTCTCATCTCCCTCATCAGTATCACACACAAAATTAGCCAGCAAACATATGTGTGTCAGCGAATATATCAATCTCCCTTCCTCTGGGTACAGGATGAATGCAACAGCAAAAGAAAAAAGACTATAAATACACAGGAAATCGCTCAGTGCACATCATAAAAATATAGCACAGGCCGTGCTCAAGTATCCTGCCGGGTGCAACCGTGATGAAATACCATCAGTACTCTCGTGTAGCAGGGGAACAGAAAAAAAACCAGGAACGAAGGGCCGATGCACTTGCCTTGATGACAGACGGTGAAACGTGCGAATCAATATTTCGAACAATGGAAACCATGAAGAGGGTTGACTGGGCGGTTTTGATACCTCCCCCATTCGTGATATGCGACGCGCACCTGCTTGATTCTGTGCAGGCGATTACTTGAAAGGATTCTCGGTTTTTTGAATTATGACATTGATTAAAGATCGCAAAGCCGTCGGTCGCCTTTGTTCGGTGAAGTGTGAATTTTTCCGCGCATACATCGTGGAATATGTATGAACAAGTTGACCCAGAAATGTTGTGAAATGAATGCCACAATAGAATTCAAATATATAGATAGAGCTGACAGATCCGGTCCAATGCGTAGGATTATACTCTCCATTTATACAACGGAAAAAGCAAACAGGACCGACAGTATAATGCAAATTGATGGCAGGTGTCAGGTTTGGAAAAACATGATTATCCCGGGCCTGTTTGTGCGGTGTAGCAATTTTGGTTTTATCAAAAACGTGAATCAACGAATCGCTGAAAAGTGATATGTTTCAGAGGAATGAAAGTTATTTAAAGTATCCCAACCAGAGGGAAGTTCGATACTTTAATCATTCATGAATAATTTCGGACGTCCGGAGCGAACTCTCAGAGCCTGTCCGAAGCAAATGGAGATTATGTTCGATTTCTCATTTCGGCGTTATAGGTCATGAGGCTGAGGACCAAGAAGAAAAAAAAACAAACAACGGAATAGACAAGGTCTGCCACTCGGCAGCGTTAATCATTTATGGTAAGCCGAATGAGCGTTGGGTATCCTATAAATATTAATAGGAGTTTTATCTCGATTGGCTTTCACTCGGTGTGTGGGGTTTTGCTCCTCCTTTTGCTGGTTCATCAATTTCGACATATGATGCGAGAGCTATTCCAAACACATAGCAAGGGAGTCTATTTCGATTATCGGCATTTGATAACATGTTACGTTTTCGTTAGGAGAAGTTCCCAGAGCACTGCCCGGAGGGCCCGAATGAGATGCTGTGAATTTACTGCTGTCTCGTAACAATCGATAGGATACAGTGGGGGAAATAAATTTGAATATTTTACTGCTTCAATCATTTGGTAGTAACTAAGAGGTATTCGATACTGCGTACGCGGGTTCAAAAGTACTGAGGTACCGTATAATCATGCTGGCCATTTATCGAAATTAAAACATAATAACCCAATTGTTAGATCATTCTACATCGCGACCTGGTCCGCCGGTAAAAAATAGAGCTCCGCGATATTGTGTGCTCCTCCAACTGAAAACTTAACCCCTTTTTTGATTCCGAACGCTTTTTTTCTCAGCGAGTGGCATAACACTTCATGAACACACGCGTGCGGAATTTTTCTATTCCCAGATGTGATGTTTTTCGCAAACCCATCTCCACAATATAAATCAATCCAGGCGGACGGAATTCGCACAGAGTACACGTTTAGCGCGTTAATTTAGATTGCGGTCGGATGCAAAGGATTCACAATTTCGAAAGCTATTAATTTCCGGGATTTCAAGTGGAAAGCGGTATTGCCTGCGCACCTGGGATAAGAGGGAACAACCCCCCAGGTTCCCACCGCAGCCGTGCGCGCGTTTTCAAGTCGACAGGAAAAATACGATGTAATTTAGCGAAAGCGTTATTTGAAAGTGTGGGCGTAAGCGAATGTTTGGCAGTGACTGCTGGGGTATTTTGTTTTATGTTTAATCAGTATGTGGTGGTGAAATAAAGAGGTAGATTTTTGAGGTAAAATATGACGATCAAATCTGTTTCAGACGCTACAGAAAAGTTCATTTTGGTTAGAGTTTTGCCATTTTTTTGTTTTAATGGGCGGGTCTGGTAGGTATTTTAAAGGCATGGAAGCATTAGTTGTGAAGGTTTGATTTTGTTTGAGTAGTTCAAATTTTGCGTGGCTTGTTCTCCGCAGCCAAATTACTTGGGTGTATATTTCACACTTTCTCGGTATACAGGTCATTTATTTGGAAATATTTTTCCAGAAATAGGAAAAACACAATTGAATAATTTCATTTTGTAGCTAGTGTTAATCGTAGCTAACACGCATTTGTAATTTGTAATTTTATCAGAAATTACCAGGAATTAAACATTAGTTCGTCTCAAACAACACCGCGTCTCCATATGCTTCCGAATTTAGTTTTTGCGTCGATGGATACGCAGTGTTTTTGTTAACTCTTCTAAAATCGATGACGTATTTTCCTCAGATTGCTCCCGATTCAGCACGCAAGCGATCTGTTCTAAACTAAAAAAAGAAAAAAAATACAAAATACCCTAATAAAATTATTTTAAAAAAATTGTAAGGGGTTGTATCTAGGAAACGACCGCATATTTTCGACGTAGAACTAAGCAAAATATTATGCAATCCACTTGTTTACCACTTCGAATGTCATTTTAAGATTATTTTCTTCATTACAAGTAAATTTGATGAACGTTCTTTTACGTTTGATATGATGCCTAGGACTACCAAAATATGTGAACGGAAGAATTGTCAAATGATCATTGTATTTTACATTTCCCTCTGAAATTATTGCACATCTCATTTCTACGTAGTTCTTGAACCGCGAATGGTCATTCAGCTCTAGTATTTGAACAAACGATTTTCCCAGGCTTCTCAGTTTAAAAGCACGTTTTATGGTAATATATTCCAGTCTGCACAACGACAAGCGAGTATAAAACTACTCAACACCAAAAAATACCCCCTTGCATGTATTTGCAAAGCGGATTCCCCCAGACGCAGTTATTTTGAAGTCCGTGTTAGGGAAACACAGCTCAGTGGGAAAAAATACCCCCGACTTGCATGTATATTTGCAAAGCGGATTTCCACAGGTATATCGATTTTGAAATCTGTGTTGGGGAAACCGTAAATCGGGCCAATGAAAACTTGGGAGGACGTTTAGATAACGCTTGACATTTTACAGTTATTCAATTGATCATCTCATGAAAAATAACATTTTATTAATTGTGGTAGACGCGGAGAAATATTTCCTGTCAACTGATGCTGACATGTTTCCGATCTATTAAGAAATGTTCGGGTTATAAGCATTCGAAATACCGATAGGGGTAACACACACATTGGCAGAACAAATATATGAGAAAAAGAAAATTCATCCAGTTTTCATGAATATAAACCGTTTAGAGATTAGCGAATTATAATGTATAGCATATTAAACAAATCTTAGAGAATTTTCGATTCGATTGGTATGCAAATCATGAGAATTCGTTCACAGTGAAAATAGTTATCAACGTTAACTTTATTTCATAAAAACGTGACCTGTTTTCTGATTTGGCACCCTTCCTGAAAGACGTAGTTCTACGTCAAAAAAATTGTTGTTCTATTTTGCGATACATCATAGTAAGATTCACTTTACAAACATTAAAAAAGGATGTTCCACTCCATAGATCCTATGTTTAACCCAATAGCGATTCAAAAAAGTTGCCAAAACTTCTTACTAAGAGTCGTAAACCGGGGGGATATTGAACGCGATTTTCAGTAAAATGTGTATGTTTCCGAAATTTTTTGTTGAATTTATACCCAATTATTTTAGAAACCAGTACTGGTGCTAGGACCACAAAACGGTATGGAAAGTTTTGTTGAAAATTTCTTTAATGTTAATTTGGAAAATTTTTAGGAAAACATTTCAAAACGTAGCTTCGGGGTGAAATTGATCAATGTTTTGTTTGTCAAATCAATCACCTGTCCATCATACCCCCACTTACCCGCGGTTTCCCTACAACAAATTGTAAGTAACATACGTTCCCATGACAATCAAGTATTTCGATTCCATCGTACAAATTATTCAACATCCAGGTGTAGTGCTGCACTGATTTTACTATTGTTGAGCTCTTCGTTTCTTTGAGTATAAACTTCAAATTCATACACAAATTGCGTGGTGGAATCTGAGTTTCGATTCTCTGTGTATATTTCGGATGAACTGAAAAGCGAGTGCTTTTCCCCTTTTCGATTCAACTGCTAGCTATAATTGAGTGACAGATGTAACCCGACGGCTCAATTTAGCCAAGGCACGTCTCATAAATGTCTTAGACACTCGTGTGAGTTTTTCTAAGAAATTCACGTTTCCTTAACCGGGAGAGTTTTGGCGGGTTTTCTTGGACTCGATTTAGGCTGCGCTCGGGAGATTAACGATTAAATATTTGAAAAGAGGACAGATTTAGGCGAGGGGGTTGAGGGTAGGACTACGTACCGTTCTGAATCATATTTCGGACGCTTAAGGCATATGATGCAGAAAACAGGTCTAAACTTTATGCACAGGTATTATTTGGTTGATATTTTTAATAAATTAGTTCAATATGCTTCTAAGCTTTCTACTTTGGTACCTATTTGATTGAAATCATGAAAAATTCATCGAATAAAATGCTTTTCAAATGAAGCGAATAAAAATCAAACTTCGGACACTAAATCAAATTTCGGACAGATTGAATTCAAATTTCGGACACTTTATTTTGGAATTTTTTGAGCGAAAATTACATTACACTTGATTTTGTTTTCTAGTCAACTGCGAAACACTTACCTAGCAATCATAGTAAACTGTTAACAATGATGAGAATTGATGAAACACGGGAGAAATTTAAATATTTATGAACGGGTAAATTCTACGTACTCACTCTAAGCAAACATCAAACACAAAGAAAAAGAAAGCTTTAAAGCATATTGAACTAATTTATTAAAAATATAACCCAAATAATACCTGTGCATAAAGTTTAGATCTGTTTTCTGTATCATATGCCTTCGGCGTCCGAAATATGATTCAGAACGGTAGTGTTGATGGATTTTTGCCGATTATGTTATAATTCAAATGTAATTATGAAAAGTGAAACCAAGGGATGTATCAATATGAAATGATAGTGAAACCAAGGGATTACTCTAAAGAAGCAATTGTGATATTAACTTTATAGTTATATCATCAGTGCATTAAGCATTTCAAGATATTAGAACAAAGTGTCCGAAATATGATTCAGAACGGTATTATTAACATCGTTAATAATTGTGTAGTTCCGGTCCTTTTGATCATTGCGCTGATTTGAGGACTTGGAAGAAATATTCTTCCATTTCAACTTGGACCGTGGAAGAGGCAGCAGTGTGCAGTTCCGTTTGCGAAATCGCGAGTAGTTTAAAAGGTAGTAGGTACTTTTCCACGCCATAGTTTGTGTAGCTCATTTGTGTTTTTTTCCTTCGTTTGTTCTTTGTTCTGTTTCTTTAGTGAGCGCAGTTAGCTCAATTTTAAATTCATAAATTACCCCTCCAGTACGTAAAGTTTAAATTCATTTGGAGGTAAGCATTGATTTTTTTGACGTAGGACTACGTCTTACATTAAGGGTGCCAAATCAGAAAACAGGTCACGTTTTTATGAAATAAAGTTAACGTTAATAACTATTTTTACTGCAAACGGATTTTAACGATTTGCTGCATACCAATCGAATTGGAATTTTTTTTAAGATTTGTTTGATATGCTATACTGTTGACTTGAGATCAACGATGGTTGAGAATAAGAAATAATCCGAGTTCTTAATAACGTAGTAACGTGTATTAAAAATTTCCTGGAAGTTTACAATTTGTATAATTGGAGGTTGATTACAATAAATTAACAACCTACGTTTAGTGTTTTCTTGATCCCTGCTAATTTGCTTCACTTCTAGTTTGGGCTACGCGCTGTAGGCGTGAAATTTCCACCGAATGGAACGGATCCTGTTTATGAATTTTCCTGAATTCAGTTGTACATATTCAATTTCCAAGTAATTCTTACCTTCTACTTGAGTTGAGAATTCAACTAGCTTTTAGTTCTATGTAACGTTTCGAATTCTAATTCTAAGGTTATCCTAATGAAAACAATTTAATTAGTATAAATAATAGTACAAAAACAAAACGATGGTGGTATTTACCAAGTAAGTAGATTTAATATAGAGTAACTAGTTCAAATTTTAGGTTTAAGTAGAATATTATGTATAATTCACTTAGTACATCAGAATTCACATCATCTCAAACTCCTATTCTTTCAGTTAATAGTAATCAATTCTATTGTTTTTAACTATTACAAAACGTTTGTCATTCTATCGTTTGAAGTTTCTCGTTGTCGGGCGAGTTTTCTGTCGATCCGCTCACATTGTAAGACGCGCCGACCGAGGGGTCGTAACACTATATATTACAATCCCATATCCTGTATATTGTTTAAATTGATGAATGTTGGGAGCATTTCCATTTCCCCATTCATTTGTTCTGTCCATTTGTGTGTCATCCCGAACAGAGCTATCAATAACGGGCAATTTATGCAGCCGCTAGAATAGAAACAACGAAGGGCGATAGCGAAAAGCGAATATTTGCGAAGTATACTTCACCCTTGCATAGTAAGTAAGCAGTCGCTAGCGTATAAGTATTGCATCTCCTCTGCGGAAAATTCTCAGAATCTTTCTGTGCCCGAAACAATAAAGGTCGCTTATTCTGCTCGTTTTGTGTTGTGTGTTTCCCCTTGACCTGTGAACGCTTGCGAATATTTCACATGAAGTGCATCTGGCATTGCAATTAACACAACTATTCGAGCCATGGCGAAGCAGGCGAAAAAAGAGAAAAGTGTAAATGATTATAGGTTGATATTTGATATTCATTGATATAAAGAAACAAATTGCGACATATATCCAACAATTTACTGTCAGAAAAGCACATGAATTTCTCTCATGGCAACTCAAAATCTTCTCGTTACAGTTTTATGGGCCTACCTGCCTAAGCCCCCTCTTGTACAGTTTTTACGTCAATGATATGGATGATTGTCTAACTAGAGACTGCACGCTGAGACATCTTGCAGACGATGGAGTTATTTCCATCACGGGTACTAATCCCGTCGCTCTGCAAAAGTCGTTGCAAGATACCATGAACAATCTGTTCACGTGGGCCCTCAAGCTGGGTATCGAATTCTCTACGGAGAAAACTGAAATGGTCGTTTTTTCTAGGAAGCACGAACCCGCCCAATTCCAGCTTTACCTATCCGGCAAAACGATCCAACACTCTATGTTTTTCAAATACCTGGGTGTATATTTTGATTCTAAATGTACCTGGGGGAGACACATTGCGTATTTGAAACAGAAATGCCAGCAAAGAATCAATTTTCTCCAAACAATAACCGGAACATGGTGGGGTGCCCATCCAGGAGACCTCATTCAGTTGTACAAAACAACGATATTGTCAGTGTTAGAATATGGCAGTTTTTGCTTCCGATCAGCTGCCAGGATTCATATTCTCAAGCTGGAGAGAATACAATATCGTTGCTTGCGTATAGCCATGGGGTGTTTGCATTCGACACATACGATGAGTCTCGAAGTTTTGGCAGGAGTACCCCCGCTTACTCTTCGGTTCACAGAATTATCCTACAGATTTCTCATCCGTTGCAAGATCATGAATCCATTGGTGATTGATAACTTCGAAAATCTACTCCAACTGACTCCTCAGTCAAGTTTTATGTCTTTATACCATGAGTGCCTTACCCACGACGTGCACCCTTCACCAGGCATCTCCAACCAAGTTTGCTTCCCATACTTTTGCAATTCCTCTGTCATTTTTGATCTGTCCATGCGACAAAAAATCCATGGAATACCAGATCACCTACGCTCCAATGTTATTCCGTCGATATTTTCGGAAAAATATGGGAAAGTTGGATCTGATAAAATGTTCTTTACTGACGGTTCATACATAAACGGGTCCACTGGCTTCGGCATCTTCAATGAAAATTCCAGTGCCTCTTTCAAACTCAAAGATCCTTGTTCCGTGTATGTCGCAGAAATGGGTGCGATATACTATGCTCTAGGGATCATTGAAACACTGCCCATCGACCATTATTTTATTTTTTCAGACAGTCTCAGCTCAATAGAGGCAATCCGCTCAATGAAAGTTGATAAACGCTCATCTTATTTCCTAACAAGAATAAGACATCTATTGAGTGTTTTGGTCGAAAAATTATTCAAGATTACCTTAGCATGGGTTCCCTCTCATTGCTCGATTCCGGGGAATGAGAAAGCGGACTCGCTAGCTAAGGTGGGCGCTTCAGAAGGCACACTTTTTGAAAGGCAAATTGCCTATAATGAATTTTTTCACATTCCTCGTCAGGACACACTCGTTAGTTGGCAGCGCATGTGGAGTGAAGATGAGTTCGGTCGTTGGTTACACACGATTATCCCTAAGGTCTCGACGAGTGCATGGTTTAAGGGATTGAATGTAGGTCGTGATTTCATTCGCGTGATATCTCGGCTTATGTCCAATCACTACAACCTAAACGCGCATCTCTATCGCATTGGGCTCGCAGCAAACAATCTTTGTGATTGTGGCGATGGCTACCACGACATCGAGCATGTTGTCTGGTCGTGTATCCGGTTCCATGCTGCTCGCTCTCAGCTCTCTAGAGCACTGAGAGCAAAAGGCAGACAATCGGATATCCCCGTCCGGGATATCTTAGGTAGCCGGGATCCTGATCTTCTGCTTCATCTATACCTGTTCCTCAGAAACGCCGATGTCAACGTTTAATGATTCGTTGTGTCCCCGTTTCATATCCCTCCTAGCGATCGATAAACTTTTACTTAGTCGCGGCAATACATACACACACTCTTTACAAATGCACGGGCCAAAGGTTGTGCAGTCCACTGATCATTCAACAAGAGCCAAAGGTTGTACCGCTCATGACAACTCTACACGAACTGATGATTGCGCCGGCTAGTGACCATTCTATCCTGGATTCCTCGAGTCGAGAAAGACGCACCACGCTAGATATGGGGTACAGACTAGGGAGCGTTGCTGATTAATGGTCAGCTGCATCCCAATAGGAAGTAGCCCGTGTCGGGCACACGTATAGAGCATCGAAGACTGCAACATACCAATTATGAGAACACTTGTAATACTAACCTCGAGCCAACCGCGAGTAATCGGTTACATATTACTAACATAGTTGTAAGACAAAAATTGTCAAAATATTGGACTCCCGGCCCCGTCAGGCTAACGCCACATGTGCCTTAATAAAAAATATATTTTGGGAAAAAAAAAATATATATATCCAATTAGTGTATTGTTTTCGCAAAGCCAAGAAAGAATCGTTGCTTCTTTTTTTAATTGGTCCCGTGAGGATATTTTCGTTGAAGTTGCGGTGTTGGGATCGGCCCAAGTACCCTCGAGCTTCAATCTTGTCCTCTGACCAGGGTTGCCATAATAAAATCTGTATTGTTGGTCTCAAAAAATCTTTTTATCTTGGTTTTTTTCGGAAAATCTGTATGAAAATATGTATTAAATTTCAATTCAATTTTGATGCATAATGCTAGTTTTAGTATCATTGATTGGCATAGTTATCATGAATTTGATGATTTTGGTGGTATCCATGTAGAAATTCGCATTCACTGTGCTTTTGTACATCCAAAATTAATTTTTAGCACGTATTTGACACATTTGACATCCTGATTTATAACATTGAATGAGCTCAAAAATAACAAAAAATAATGTGCTGCCCTGCCATACTGGTACAGCATTTGTGTAATATATATGCCATAGCAATATAAGAGCAATATGAGAGAGGGAAACAAGAGACACATTGCAAATAATCACGCACCGCCGACCGAAAAGGATACAGATTCACTTTTATGCTTTTCTTTTTACACTTAGAAAACATTTTCCATGCATTCTTACAAGATCAATTAATAATGTGGTGTAATATTCTCACGATATTCGTACAACAGCACCAGTGGCACCTTGGTTCGATCCCTGCCCTGTTTGGCATTATTTGAACTTTTTTTTTAAGCTGACGCTCAGGCTGAGAGATAGGTCTGCTCCCATACATACAAACAAAGTCTTGAAAAAGATGCTTTTATTTGTTCATTCCACCCTTCAGCACACGAAAAAGATTTTTTTTTCTGCCGAAGATGATATTTTTTCTGCCAGCGCTAGTTTGGGTATAGGAAAAAGTTTAACAGCGTTATTTATTGATTGTAAAGCTAACCGTTGACACAGGATTTTGCACCTTTTCGACTTAGATTGAACATGAGTACGCAGTACTTCACGCTACATATGAATGCCAAAATGTCTCTCATTCATGCTGATTCCAATGCTACATGAATAAAATTGGTGAGATGGGAATAATATTATTGAGATCAGCCATAACTAAAATTGGATCGTTATTTTGAAAAATCTGTGAATCTGTATGAAAACCTAAAAAATCTGTAATCTGTAATTACAGATTCTTGGTTTCAAAAAGTCTGAAAAACCTGTATAAATACAGATTATTCTGTAGATATGGCAACGCTGCTCTGGACAAGTAGTGTTTTGGGTTCACCTTGTAGCGCAGCTCAAATTGAGGAGAAAAAAGATAAATCCGCCCTCGGAGTTCGATTCTCATTGGCTGGGCGACAAAAAACACGGCGGTTGGCCTCCCTTACGGGAGTGGCACTTAAGCCAACTGCTTGACTGTGCAGAGCCGCGGTTAGGAAGTACTCACACGCAAGACGGTACGTGATACAATATGACAAGGTGACTGTCGTTTCTGTTGAAACTTGGCATTCCTCTCACTCCAGCTTTTTTCTATATAAATAGCTATAAAAAAAACAATGAAACGTTCTGAAATCAAACCTCATCGCAATTCATACCGATAGCGCAAAAAGTCCAATCAATAATGCAAGACACCACTCAGTGCCACAGTTTCAAACTGTCATGGGCAAGACGTATAACGTTTTGTCGAGCTTAGACGAAAAGCGCCACCTTTTGGCACGCATTAGGCATGTCACTCACATTTTGCACACAAAAGCTTCTTCCACGCGACAGCCCAACAACAACAAAAATCAATCGGAAGAAATAAAACAAACGCGAAAAGTGTAGAGAAAAACTCACCGAAGAAACGCGAACGACGGATGGACGTGATGGCGTGTATGTTACTCGTGATGAATTTCTAATGTTCACTACAAGAAACAGAATACCAAAGTTCGAAAAAAATCTAGGGAAGAATTTCGCTACGCTACCGGATTCCCGGTGCAACTGAAGCTCCCTAAACCTGCACGAAACATGATAACGCTCAAAATTTTGCTCCCTTTGACAGTTTAATATTTTTGAGGATGGCCGAAAATAACAATATCGTTCAGTGGAATGGGAGAATTAAATGTTTAAAGATTCATAACAGAGATCAGACACTTTTTGGTGGAATCCCTCTGAGGTCATGATCCGTGGTTTGAATTAATGAGAAAGCAAATGCGCGCGTGTGTGTGGCTTTGTTCTGCAGGCGGTACCATAAAATTTTCCCAGAACAGAACAAACAAAATTCGAAATCGTGGGCGGAGGAAAAAAAAGTTCATCAAAAACGTCCCTCCCTTCGAATGTGGGGTCCAAAGCCAGTCCAAAGCAATAACATTTCTAATCAGTTGCAGACTTGAACGAAACAAAAGTTAGTGGATATGGCTTCGGATGACGGCTGTGAATGAAAAGTTATATTTATGCGAAATGTTGTTCTTTCAAGTTAGCTAATAATGTCGGAGGCTAAAACAGAACGTGAATAAAATATTCTGAGCACGCTAAATGGGCCACCGAAAGTGGGTGACAAACAACTTTTTTTTGTTCATACGACAATCAAAAGTTGTGTGTGTGTGCTACAGCATCTGTGGGGAAACTGCAAGGATACGTTTATCGTAAAATTTTAAATTTTATGGTCGTCGTCGCCTCTTAGTCTGTCACTTTACATCGATACTTACTTACCATTGTAAATATTTCATTCCGTTGTAACGTAAATGTGTATCGTCCAGAAGCTAGGGAAGCCGACTAAAGATTTCATCTTCTCATAATGGTTTCATATTTATTCAATCGCGTTCAGACTACATTTTATTCCAAGCGCATCCCCTAGTATCTTCCATTTGTGGTAATTTACAGATTTCATATTTTCATAAACACACTTTCCTCATCAAACGAAACAACACAGACAGCGTGGAATAAAGCGGTCGTTAAAGTGGGTTATAAAAGTGTCAAAATAAAGCACCGCTGGGTCTTCAGCATCGCATCCATTGCCGCTCCATTCGTTGACCACCATCCATAACGACATTTAACGCTTGCCTAGCCACGGTTGATGACAGCATGATTGGCTGTAATAATACTGGCGCGACGTCGGAGGAATGATGAAAACATATTTTTCATACCCATCATCATTCCGACTTTGCGTCCATTGGGGGATTCGATTCAATGGTCACAACTCGCACTGGGTCCTCAGAAACGATCGATGGCTACCGTGGGAATCCATTTTATTATTCTCCCATTCCGATCGCAAATTCATCTTAATCAATTTCAAATACAAAACTCCGCTCCGCCACAAAGCATCCTTCCGACAGACGATAAACAAATCCAAATAACTCTCATCTCTATCGGTACTAATTTCCATCGGTGAAGGAAAATGCCAAACATCGAATCCAATCCCGGCATCCGGGCAAATCTCTGTGTGCGCGCCCGAAGAAACGGAACTATCGGAGGACAATCAATTTCGTCTCACCTCAATTGTGATTATGTTGAAATTTGCAGTTCGTTAGAGTGTGCGGAGAGATGCACATCGACTGCTTTTCGTCGGCACAGGACTCACTGTCTGTCCGGGCCGAACCGGTGTGCCGACGTCGGGTCACCCGGCCAAGAGTTTGCTGAAAGGACGGATGCTCGCAGGTGACATCATTAGTAGAGATTATTATCATTACGCGCCGTCGTGTTCGTTATCGGCTGCGGGGGTGATATCCGTTCGGTTCGGTAGATGCGCATAGTTTGTAGCATTTGGGTGGCGAAGGATATCGTCATTATTCGCTGCTTGGGCCCCGGGTTGCAGGAGTTTGGGAATTGTGTTCTGAATTGCAAATGCAGTCCGAGCCTCGACCCCGACCCATTTCATGGCCAGAGTTTCCGTTCGGAACGATGATGAACGGGTTTTTGGGAGGAGAATTTTAATGACAGCATCGCTTGCGGCCAGAGCTCGTGACTGTTGTCTGGAAGAGGGAAATGATTTGGGGGTACAACTAACCGGCTAAATTCATTAGATTTCATTCCTAAAATTGGAATTGAAAGAGGAGTTCTCTGACTCGCACGGTTGGGGTGTTACTAGGTTAGTTAGCTTACCAAATATTACGTTGGGAAAAAAGTTATCCATGTTATTCTCGGTAGCTGGCTTTAGTGATCAATTTCTCGCGTTATATCGATCATACAATTTCAAGTTTAGGCTCGTTGTAAAGATGACATTTCACACTAAAAAAATCTTTTGGAAGTCAGCGAAGAGAAAATTCGATAAATTGTGAATGGTGTTCATGGTGCTGATACTGCAACATTAAAATACGTGTAATTTAACTAATTTATTTTTTTTGAATTTTTTTTTGAATTTTTTTAAATTTAATTTTTTATTTTTTTTATTTAGTGCAATACACTAAATTCAGAATCTATACTGTTAACAAATGAACCGTTTGAAGCTAGCGATCGACCAGAGACGTCCAGAACTGACCAACCAAAGAGGCGTTGTGTTCCTTCAGTACAACGCAAGGCCACACAATTCCGAAAGCTTGATTGGGATGTTTTAACACATCCACCATATAGTCCGGATCTGGCACCAAGCGATTTCCAAAGAATTTCCAAAGTGATAGGGGAGCCGCGGGTAAGACGAACAGTGGGGGTATGATGGACAGGTGGTTGATTCGTATAGTTACATTATGAATTTAATTTTTGTTTGATAGGAACCCCTTCTACATGTTATTCTAGAATATTTAAACCATTCTATGACAAAAAATACTATTCAAGAGTGAAATAGGGAAACAAAAACCGAATATCAAACATAATTCGGTGTGGGGATGTAGTTTTTGCGGCTTCGATATTAAGCATTTTGAGTGGTTTAATTGCAAAATTGAATTCGCTGATGGTTATAAATCGGTTTGTGAGTTGACAGAGAAGCGATAATAGGTATGTACGGAAAAGTAAATTCATTCGTAAGTGGTAAATTTAAATTATTGAAATAATTGAACTGGTGGGGTTGAAATGGACAGTCACATCTATAATCACATCCAATGCATAATGGAAAGTGAATGGAAGGTAAGGTAAGGTATTGTATTATAGAGACTTTAAACTTTTGCAGTTCATTCGTCTCTAGCCTTGAGACAGGCCATTTGAAAACTCTACTCTACACCAGCGCTACCACCTCCACCCTATTGCCTTGAGAAAGGCACTCGATCCCTCGCCGTCCAGCTCGTCCAGCAAAAGTGAAGGGAAGGAAGGAAGGAAGGTATTGTATGATAGAGACTTTAAACTTTTGCAGTTCATTCGTCTCTAGCCTTGAGAAAGGCCCTTTGAAAACTGTACTCTACTCTACTTCAGCGCTACCACCTCCGCCCTCTTGCCTTGAGAAAGGCACTCGATCCCTCGCCGTCCAGCTCGTCCAGCAACGATGTTGTCCAGTCGGTGTCCACACAAGGAATGAGCAAGTGAAGGGAACGGTAACGGTATTGAATTAAAGAGACTTTAAACTCTGAGAGTTCATTCGTCTCTTAAAAAGTGAAGGGAAGAATATTGAACTCTTATTTATATTGCTTTCTCTCTTTGTTCTATTTCAGTTACTGGACGCACAAACACTGAGAGAGCGAAATTATTCCTCTCGCGAGCGATAAACTTCATAAACTTCTACGCTTCGTATATTATTGACCTGTCCATATCCCCCCACTACATGTCCATTATACCCGCACCGATAAAAATGTTCTACTTTTCGGCTTGTTTTAATTTCAGTAAAAAAATATGAAAACACACATTTTTATAAAACATTTGGCCAATTATTTCGAAAACCAGTATATTGAACTGTAAGAAACTGCTTTTAAGTTTTGGAAAACATGGGTTTCCAAAGATACAATTGAAGTTTTCCTTAACATGTCCGTCTTACCCCCACATCCCCTATAGACTTTGAACGTTAATATCCTTACGACTGTTGGACTGTTTCTCTCTACTGATTTGAGAGTCGATTTCGCAGTTATTACGTTGCTTTGTGCGAGAGGTAGAAAGAGGTACAGAACAGCTGGCGGCGAGAGCATCCAAAATGGCCTTTCTCAAGGTTGAGTGTTTTCTAAATTGATCTTTTTCATAGCTAGAGGCGAATAAACTTCAAAAGCTTAATTTTTTTTAAATTTTCCACTCTCTCTCTCTCTCTCTCTCTCTCTCTCTTTAAAGTGTAGTTTTACTCTAGGCAACGATTAGCCAACATCACGCTGAGAGCAGAGAATTAATTTGGAATTAATTTCTTATTGATTGCATTTTTTTGGCCGAGAGAAGTCTTTTAAGGGGGTATTCTAGTCTAGAAATCTGAAAAAATCGAAATTTTTTTTTTACCATATTTCTGTAGTTTAGGCATTCAAGAATATACTCTAGAAAGGACTTATCGAAAATCCTATTATTTACCTAGTTAGAGCCATCTTAGTGATGTGGTATCTAACCTGTTACGGCAATCACAATGAACTTCAAACGCGTTTCTCTCGGAACTAGTTTTTTTCTAACTGGCGTACACGATATCTCAAGTTCTACTGAACCGATTTATGTCAAATTTATATGAAAATAATCTGCATACATCTCTCTATCGTATGAACCAATAAAAAATTATAACTTTTTAATTTTACTATTTTTAAAAAATCGGTAAACGCAAAAAAAAAAACGTTTTAAACAGCATTTTTGTTTTCAAACGGCCGCCATTTTGTTAAAACCCATGTTTTTGACTTGTCCGAGGTTCATGCCATAGCGACATCTTTACTGATTCAGAATCTGTTCGATTTTTTTGTTTCAGATAACCAGAAGGACTGGAATCGTGTACGCCATGGCACAACTTTTTTTTGAACACCCTCACTTCACCAGCATTTAACTATTCTAATTATGAATATTTTTTTCCGTCCTATTTTTGTTTTATTGTTGAAAGATAGATAAACGAATAATGATATAATGGATAGTAAAAATATTCTTTGTTTTATTTTTACGGAGTTCGAAAAAACGTCCGAAATTCGTGTCTCTACACTAGAATACCCCCTTAAGTGTTTTCCGATGTTTGCCGATCGATCATTAAATTTTCGCGAATTTGTGCATCATTCCGATTTAAAAGTGGCGTTAAAGTGTAGCGTATTTAAAACCGGATGCAAAGAACGTATTTTAATGCGGTGCTGTGTTCTTTGATTGAAAATTGAAGATGAAAATTTGTTCTGCTGCGATTACTATCGCCTCCGTCGCCACTACACAACCGGTTTGGTTCGGATCAGAGATGCCAACCTTCCTGGTTTTTCAGGATTTTTCAGACTTTTTGACGCGTTTCCTGACAAACACTCAATTTTACCTGATTTTTCTGAAATGCTACTGATTTTTCCTGATGATGAATGTTTACTTTATCAGAATAAAAAAATATCTGTAATATCTACTCTTGTAGTTGGAAAGCAGAACTTCCGTAATAGCTCTCCGGTCCGCACTTGTATAAAGCTAACATTAAATAAAATTCTCCTGATACAGTGCTTATCGTTTTTTTCATCAGGAACAGCATTACCTTGTTGAGGATAATGTGTATGTAGATTTAGTCGAAGAGTCTTTGATGAAGAAATAGGTTTAAGAGTGTCAAATTACTCTAGAGAAAATTTTTGAATTTGCGGTCAATATAAAAAGATTTTATATATCATTTGCTCGTCAGATTCAAAATGGAATCAACTTCAATAACAGAACTATGGTAAACATATCTATAAACAAACTAAATAACATCAAAATAAGAAAAAAGTGTCCACGAGTGTTCCACTGCTGAGAAGCTTTCCTCATTTGGTGAGTAACGATTCATTCCAAAGCATGGACGATGGAATCAGAGAAAATCTAAATATTGATTCCTCTATATTGACTTGACAACTACATGCAGATGCGAAGGTTTATACCATGCTTATTAATTCTTTCACATTCCTCAGCATTGGTAGAACGACTTCTCACTTAATTCAATCCTAATGAAACAAAGATTAGAAATAGACTAGTAACAGAATGTTTTCCTAGAAATCAGCATGAACTTTCTGGACAGCCCAGTATGAGCTACTGATTTCTTCCTGATTTTTATTTTCATTCTTCCTGATTTTAGAAAATTATAGCTGGCAACCCTGGTTCGGATTATTTGTTATCATTCTTCAAAAAAGTGCTGCATAACATAATCTGTGGTTTGTTTCCTCGGGAATGATGTTTTTTGGAACGATCGAGATGTAGTTTTGCTGAGAGATACATGTTTATGATGAGACCGAAAATTAATTTGAGAATTTTACTGTCTCGATGTTTGCATAAAACGTTTGAAAATATTTCTACGCACCCATCACTATAAAGACAAATCATAAACTTTTTTAAAAAAGAAACATAGAACAATACCAACGTCAATGACAACATCAAAGTTTCTTATCAGGAAATCCAAAATTTTCAAAAACAATAATCTTCTCGAGTCAACTAATTCATTTTCCGGGTAGTTTCTCTTAGTCAATTTATCATTCGAACAATGAAAACGAATGAAAATTAAATAATATATTCCTATTGACAGCACTTGGTTAGTCCTACGTCTCCCCGACATTACTCACCACTTTTTATTGTAATCAGTTGCAGACAAGGTTAATGGGATAGTAGGATCTGTAGGGATAGTTTTACTATCGAGTTTCTGTATATATTTTATAAAGGTTGATTAGGAAAATTCGAGAATGCTGAATTTCTCGTGATTATGTTGAAATAAAGGTCGGACTCGATTATCCGGAGTATTGATTTTTTTTCACTCCGGATAATCGAATCCTCCGGATAATCGAGTCAAAACATTTTTTTTTATTTGTTTTTTTTGCATTTATTTTTGGTTTTTTGAAAATAAAAGAGGAATTTGATTTTTGATTCATCTCCTTAAAGTCAGAAAACACCGTTCTCACATTAAAAAAATTATTTATCCGGATTCTCTCAGGAGGAGACGATCATATTTGATGAAAAAATCTTCAAACGCATATGTTCGAATTTCAACAATGACAGAGTTACAGAACTTTTTTTTGTTTCGGACTCTGTTGCTTTAAACTGGCTCTACATTAAAAAGTACGCTACAGAAGACGATTCTGATGCTTTAATTTGAAAGATGAGAAAATTTAGTACAGGATATAGTAGTGGAACAACTAAATTAGTGAATTTTAATAACATTTTGGAAGTGAAACATCTTTGGGCATTTTTCATAAATAACTGTGTTATTCATTTGATACCCATATTGATGGGATTCTGAGAAAATATGTTATCCGCCATTTTGTAGTGGCCGTCATCTTGGATTTTCATTTTTCATAAATAACTGTATTCTACTAGTCAAGCCCTTTCATTTGCTACCCATAAAGATGGGGTTGTGAAAAAAATATATATTGCGCCATCTTGCGGTGGCGGCCATTTTGGATTTGCGTTTTTCATAAATAACTGTATTCAACTACATATTGATGGGGTTTTGAGAAAATATGAAATCCGCCATTTTGTAGTGGCCGCCATCTTGGATTTGCATTTTTTTTATAAATAACTGTGTTCTACTAGTCAAGCCCTTTCATTTGATACCCATGGGGTTCGGAGAAAATATGAAATCCGCCATTTTGTAGTGGCCGCCATCTTGGATTTGCATTTTTCATAAATAACTGCATTCTACTAGTCAAGCCCTTACGTTTGATACCCATATTAGCTATTCAATATAGAATTATTATACAAATTATTCAAAATTTTCGAAAATCAAAAATAAAATACTCCGGATAATCGAGTCTAAAATTCCGGATAATCGAATCATGGATAATCGGGTCCGACCTGTATTTGTTTCCCATTGTTCACATTTTTTTTTCAAGACCGAGAGTGATTTGTCGTATCTCATATGAGATAATACGTCCACGCAGTGATACTCTTGAGAACAATCTGTCATTTTTCACATTTTTTTTTCTTTTCGATACCCAAGATACTCGACTCTTCGACTCTTACAACTTCATTAAAAGTTTTAATTCATATAAAAATCAGGGCTACTATTTAGATATAGCGTTAAACGAGTTCAATTAATGGATTATTAAAAATCAAATAATAGTTATTCCGAACAATGTCAAGCGTCAAGCGTGGATTTTATGTTTTAGAATTGTATATCTTTGGATAACGCTTTTTAGATTTTATGTCTTGAATTTAGATTTATCTTTTTATAGATCCCAAACTCTAAATTTTTCAACTTTGAATTTTGAATTTTTGAAATTTAAATATTTTTTGGTTTTTAATTTTTTTATTTTAAATTTCATTTTTATTAGTTTACGAGAATTTTTGTATTTTTGTATTTTTGTATTTTTGTATTTTTGTATTTTTGTATTTTTGTATTTTTGTATTTTTGTATTTTTGTATTTTTGTATTTTTGTATTTTTGTATTTTTGTATTTTTGTATTCACCCCGATCCCCTATATTTAATAGCGATTTTAGTATTTTTGTTTAAAAAATATCCAAATAATTTAATCGTCGTTTGCTTTCCAAACAAAACGAATTTACATACGTTAAATGACAGATGGCGCTACTTCCGTTTCATCGAACTTTCACACATTTCATCCTCAGTTCGAGCCAGCCCGACGAGCTGGAATGAGTACAATGAACTATTGAAAATTCTTCAAATCATAATCTTCGGATTGCAAAATGATATTCGCGCTATTGTCATCAAACCTCTATAATACAAACAAAGTAGGAAGAAATTCTGATAAAACACCGGCTGGAGAGCACGTGTCTATATCCAATGCGCATGTTGTTGAAGACATTGTTGGAATCATGGTAGGTGACTGTACAACGACGCGAGGGATTGTGATTCGAAAGGAAAAACAATAATCTGGAGTTCGTTGTTGACACACACTGTTCATACGACGCTCTTCATTTTCTTCTTCAAAACAACCGTTACTGCCTTCGCAATTACCAGAATAAAACACAATGTATTTTCATGACATTACATCACGTGTGTTCAAACAGAAATTATGCTTTCAATGAGCTTTATTTCAGTATGGTTAGTAGACACAATACGCCCTGAGGAAATCAATAGTGTAATTTCCTAGGGAATTCCAGACCTGTCCGATTCAAGTCGCTGCTCGTTGATGGTGCAAAAATTACCGCCGGCACTGCAATTTTATGCTGTTGGTGTCGCATGTTTTATTCGTTGATGGCAATAGAAAAAAAGAGGTGAGAAAGGAATTTCCCTACAGGATTGTCATTCTGATTTTCCCCGCAGTGTTCGGTGTCTGTAAAATTTGGAAGTTGTAGAAGTAGGCCAAGTACCTAACGAAAGAATGGTAAAAAATGTGGTATCATATTCATATAACCAATAATATTAACTAATTTGTATCTCCTCAAAATTGGCTATGAGACAATATCTATGATATCCGTAGCACAACAATGATTCGCCGAAAAAGTGTTACCATACTAATATATGGAACAACATAGGAAAAATATTAACAAAAGATGTATGATGTCTCCGCAGGAACAAAAGAACTATCTCCATATGGTCGTAGAAAACCGTCGTTAACAAGCTACAGCGGGTGAATTTGTTGTGATCTAAACGGACCAATAGTTTTATTTTCAGTGCGGACAAAACATCATGCTTATTTTTCGTTCGTCTCGATGAGGTTTTACAAATTTCATTCTGGCCACCATTCGCTAACGAAAATGAGGTTAAAAATCAATGATGCTGCCTGTCTTCAAATTCCACTGTGCGATGACGCAACCACAAAGGATACACAGTTGATCCCTTATTTTCACCCAAACACTACCACATCATCCGTTTTGTCCGTACGTATTGAGCACACGTGTTCATGTGAAGATCAGCGACAAGGACTCTTGAAAACCAAACCAACCCCACCCTACTTCACATGTGGTTCTCCATCGACCGTGACATAACGGTGGGAGGTGGGCGCGGGTTGTCAGGAAATCCCCGATGTGTCCGTGCGTATGCATCGCTACACACCGCCGTCGCCTCTAGGATTTATTTCCGATGAAAAGCTATCTCCTATGTACGATGTAGTGAAGCATGCGAAGAGCCACCCATTTCATGTAACAGCTGTTCATCCGATAACACAGCCCTCTCGGGTTCTGCTTGATCCACTTGGCAGAGACCCTTGTTTGCGCGTAGCGTAGCTTATTGAAATTCAATGTAACCGAGCAGCTGATGCAGTGCTTACTCTACCCTCTCTGTACTCTCCGTCAGATGGCAGAAAGTGAAATTCCACAAATTCAGCTGCAAACAAGTTCATAATGATATTACAACTCTGGCAGCCAGGGCCGGAGACAGCGCGTTTCAAAGGATGCGCTGGACGAACGCGACGGTAACCAGAAGGACTAGTAATTAATTTTCGCATGTTTATCGCCTTTGATATGGACAATGAACCAACGCGGTGAATGGTCAACATCATCGAAACATATGTATTAACTTAATTGAAATTTCGCTGTGGTATTGAATTATTTAGGTGAGTTTGTTTCTGAATTGTAAGACATAAATAATACATTTCGAACATTTTCTATAGTTGCACACTAATTAAAGATATGATTTCGGAACTGGTTATACTGGCACATTTCGGAACATTTTATTTGTGCTCCGGTGGCCAAATGGTTATCGTCATACATTATCACGCCTGTTTTTCGTTCTTCATCAGCCAAATTAATATAATTGCTTCTGAATCGTTTATACACCTCAGTCGAATTTTTAGTGACGCGGTATCTGATATGGACGACATGACTCAAAACATCAAACACGTTTTTCTGGAAACTACTTTTTACAAACTAACGTACACGATGGGCCCTATTCCCGTTAGAATTTCACGGTGAAAACAAAATAAAGAGTATTCGCGATGGCAACGGTACGGTGTTAACATCTAGATGCGAAATTAGTTTTCCACTAAAACTTATCATTGTAATATATAATTATCTTCATATACAATTTCTGTAGGAGATGAAAAAACCACATGAAAAGAACAAAGTTTTTCAATCACATTGAACACTAATGTGACACGGAGAAGTTAATTTTCATTCATAATTTCTATTTGAAAGGTGTTCATTCTGCCTGAAAACGCATTATCATCTTTGACGCTCCACAAATTCGTAAAACGTAGTTGATGGCGTGTCGTTCATTTCGTTTTCACCGATAAGTGTGTACGGGTATAGGGCCCGATATCTATTGAATCACTTCAAATTCGATATGAATGCATCTTTATACATCTTTCTTTCGGAACGATCAATATATATATTTTTTAATTTTAATTTTTTCAAAGGGTGTCGTCAAAAAAACGTGTTCAAAACAATTTTATTTGTCTAAAAATATTTTTTTGTCTTGTCCGATCTTCACTGATTATGAATATATTGGATTTTTTGTCACAAATCACAAATCAATGAAAACGATGGCAAAATTGCATGGATTGGGGTTCGAATTGCTTCCGCATCCACCATATCTCCAGATCTGATGAATTTTGATTCAATTGTCTTGAATTTGCCCGAACCATACTAAAGCTAGTCATACAGGGTTTTCCAACTTTAAATTCCGAAAGTAAATTGAAATTGAACACACTTAGAATTCGAATTTCGATGAAACTTTTATTTCAAATTAAAGTTTGGTTTATGCCATTATGTGTGAAATACAACATCATTCAAATCTCCACCTAGGGCTTCCTCGCACACCTTGATCCGGAACAAGTAATTTTCGATGACTTTTCGGCACATATGGGGTGGTATCTCGGTCATAACTTCACGAATGTTGTCTTTCAAATGTTCAAGAGTTTGCGGAGAGTTGGCATAGACACGGTCTTTCGCATAACCCCACAAGTTTAGCGGGTTCAAATCCCATGATCTGAACGGCCAATTGGCATCACCAAAACGCGAAATTATGCGTCCCTCAAATTTCGTTCGCAATATGGCCATGTTCGGTTGTGTTGTGTGGCACGTGGCGCCGTCCTGCTGAAACCACATGTCATCCGTATCCATATCTTCAATTTGTGACAAAAAAAAATCGGTTAACATGCCATTCACCATTCACAGTTACCGTCTCGCCGTCCTCATTTTCAAAGAAATACGGCCCGATGACTACACCGGACCATAATGCGCACCAAACAGTGACTTTTGACGGATGCAATGGCCTCTCAACAATCACGTATGGATTTTCTGAGCCCCATATACGGAAATTTTGTGTGTTCACATAGCCACCGAGCTCGAAATGTGCCTCATCGCTGAAGAAATTTTGATGCGAAAATTCAGCATTTTGCTGCTGTTGTTCGTTCACCCAATCGACGTATGCCCGACGCATTCCATGGTCACCACGCTCTAATTTTTGTACCAGTTGGACTTTATATGGATGTAGGTGCAAGTCCAAATGCAAAATTCGCCACAATGATGTGTTTGACAAGCCCAATTGCTGAGCACGTCGTGGAATCGAAACATTCGGGTCATCCTCCACACTGGCAGCAACAGCAGCAATATTTTCAACCGAACGCACATTACGATGATGCACAGGTTTCACAATATCCGCTACGGATCCAGTTTGTTCGAATTTACGCACTACATTAGCGATTGTGTGCTCTGTAGGCCGCCCATGACGACCAAAATCCGTCCGTAATGCTCGAAAAACATTTGCCGGTTTTTCATCAGTTTTATAGTATAATTTAACAAAATTAACACGTTGTGCGATGCTAAAACGATCCATATTGTAAAATGACAGACATTTAACTAACGATATGACGCTTTGGTTGACAGCTTTGTTAAACGGTTGTCAGCGCAGGGCTATATAATTTCGGAAGCCCGAAATGGAAAACCTTGTATATTGCATATATTTTATTAGGCTGATGTCACACACGTTTTCGCTGCTGAAACACTCTGCCGTTATTTATTAGCTACGGAGCAAGAAAAAGACAAAATCTTCAATTTATATAACATACAGGGTCTTTCAGGTTAAACGCTCACGCAACCAATTTTATTAACTTCTACAAAAGTGAACCGATTTTATTTTTTTTAAAACGAAAATAAAACTTATTTTAGGGCATTTTCGATATTACCACCCCTTTTTTCGATGACGCGTTTTAAACGGTGAACAAAATTCTTCATGCACACCTCTAACAATACGATTTCGATGCTGTTGAAAATCCGAGTTATTTCTTCTTTAAGTTCCTCCAAATTTTGTGCTTATTAACATAGCAACGGTCCTTCATGTATCCTCAGAGGAAGTAATCGACGACGAGAAATGTTGAAATTCTTACCATAAGAGGACAAAGTTTCATTAAGGCTTCGGTTGCTCGAGTAATACTAATTCACTAAAAATACACGTTCTTCTAAATTGTACATCTTGACACTAAAAACTATCTGATAAGACTGAACGAGTAGCCGAATATTATCGTCTCGAAGTGGGGAATGCAGTGTTAACATCGACGGAGTGAAACAATTTTTTATAAGGTACTGTTCGATTCTTTTGCGTGGGCGTTTAATCTGAAAGACCCTGAACATAAAATAGGAATTACGGAAATTGCTCGTTGAATTGGTCGATCGTATCAAGTAGGGCGCAATTTTCAGAGAAATATCGAAAAAAAATTTTAAAAAACTACAAGGACTTCACATAAATCGAAGCTCTTTAATCGAGATAAGCCGGAAATTTTACAAAACTAGCTGTACCCTGCCACGCTTTGCTGTGGCTCATTGTGGTTACATGGTTGAGTTGATTTTTCATTTTTTTTAATGTTGTAACAACAATCCTAGATGTGTTTGGTTGATTTGTATATTGTATCATAGTTTGAGCTCAATCGGTTCCGTACTTTTCGAGTTTTTAACGCGCACACAAACGAACAACAATTTTGTGTATATATAGAGATAGATGAGAATCGAAAAATTTCAAATCACTTCGAAACACAATTTCAGTTCAAAATTTTGTCAAACACATGGAAAAAAGATGTTTCCATCACATAGAACACATATTCATTACTGAATTGTCGATTTTCATTAGAAGCTCAATTTCAGAAACGCCTTCTGGTCATATATAAAATCATTTTTCTTCCAATTTTCCAATTTTTTATGCCGTAACAACACTCCTTGAAGTGGATTGTATATTGTGTACAACTTTGAGCTCAATCGGTTCCGTACTTTTCGAGTTTTTGACGCGTACACAAACGAACAGAACATTTTTATATATTAGGCTGTCAAAAAAGTCCTGCGGTATTTCCGCGAGGTGTCGTTGTAAGCGCGTAGTTCTAGTTGTATTCATTGTATCGAGTCATACTATAGCTTGTTGGAAAGGTATTTTTGCGCGCTATAATATAGTCCTTGACAGTGTTTTGTTTGGTTAAGTCGTTCGTGAGTCATAGTGTCGCAAATATGGAGCAAAATAAAGAGAAAATCCGACATATTTTACAGTACTGCTATGACAAAGGCAAAAATGCATCTCAAGCTGCCAATAAAAATTGCGTAGTTTATGGACCCGATACAGTTTCCATTTCCACTGCACAACGATGGTTTCAACGTTTCCGTTCTGGTGTAGAGGTCGTCGAAGATGCGCCACGCTCCGGAAGGCCTGTCGTCGAAAATTGCGACAAAATCGCTGAATTAGCCGAGAAAAACCGGCATAGTAGCAGCCGTGGCAACGGCCAAGAGCTGGGGATAAGTCATCAAACCGTTAATAACCATTTGAAGAAGCTTGGATCCACAAAGAAGCTCGATGTATGGGTGCCACACACGTTGACGCAAAAAAACATCTTTGACCGTATCGACGCATGTGAATCGCTGCTGAATCGCAACAAAATCGACCCGTTTCTGAAGCGGATGGTGACTGGCGATGAAAAGTGGGTCACTTACGACAACGTGAAGCGCAAACGGTCGTGGTCGAAGCCCGCTGAAGCGGCTCAGACGGTGGCCAAGCCCTCATTAACGGCCAGGAAGGTTCTGCTGTGTGTTTGGTGGGATTGTCAAGGAATAATCTATTATGAGCTGCTTCCCTATAGCCAAACGCTCAATTCGGACCTGTACTGCCAACAACTGGACCGCTTGAAGATAGCACTCGTGAAGAAGATGCCATCTTTGATAAACAGAGGCCGCATTGTCTTCCATCAGGACAACACCAGGCCACACACTTCTTTGGTGACGCGCCAGAAGCTCCGGGAGCTCGGATGGGAGGTTCTTTGCATCCGCCGTATAGTCCGGATCTTGCACCAAGTGACTACCACCTGTTTTTGTCCATGGAGAAATGAGCTAGGTAGTCAGAAGTTAGCCACAAAAGAGGCCTGTGAAAATTGGCTATCCGAGTTTTTTGCCAATAAGGAAGCGAGCTTCTATAACAGGGGTATTATGAAGTTGGCATCTCGTTGGGAACAAGTCATCGAACAAAACGGCGCATATTTGACTTAAAACAGATGATTGTAACTAATTTTATGAACGAATGAAAATTCAAAAAAAATACCGCAGGACTTTTTTGACAGCCTAATATATACAGCCATTCCATGTCATTCCAAACCGATAGAGTGGTTCTCAGATTTTCGTGGGAAGTGGAAATTTTGTTCTTTGTCGCAAACCATTAGACCCGAATTTTTGTATTTTTTTTGTTAAAGTCACCATTTCCATTTTAGGGTGGTCCGAAAAATAAAATTTTTCCAGTTTTTTCAAAAAACTACTTTTTTCAAAAACTCATAACTTTTTAACTACTGAGCCGATTTGAATGATCGACATATCAAATTATAGCCAATTAGCTGGTATATTTTAGAAAAATATTACAGTTGCAGAAAATTTGAATTATGTTTTCGTTATTTCTGATTGTATTTGTTTTTTTATAGTTTTCATGGTCTCGGGACCAAAGGCGCTATATTTTTTATATTTTTTCGGGAAAGCTGAGAATTTTTCACATATCATATTTTGAAACCAGGGAAGCACTTTTTTTCGTTTTTGAGTTATTATTTTTCAAAGATAACCGATGATCCGAAAAATCATTTTTTCCCTTTTTTTCGACTACAAAAAATCATAACTTTTGATCTACTGGACCGATTCAGATTATCGATATATCAAATTAAATCCTATAAGCTAGTCTTGTTTGAAAAAATGTTACACTCTGAATAGAAACGGATTTTGTTTTCGTAATTATTGATTATATTTGTTTTCTATAGCTTACATCGTTTCGGGACCAAGAGCGCCATATTTTTTATATTTTTTCCTGAAAGTTGACGTTATTCCACATAATACATCCAAATATCAGAGAGGCGTTATTTTTCGTTTTTAAGTTATGATTTTTCAAAGATAACATGTTTTCAGTTTTCGTTCAATTTTTCTATGCGACTAGACTGGATGTATGTGACTATAATCCAATTAATTGGCAAGTGTGTTATTTTTTTAAGAAAGGTAAGCTATTAGGCTTACTTAACTTAATTTGATTTGATATGTCGATCATCTGAATCGGTCCAGTAGTTCAAAAGCAATAATTTTTTGAAAAAAGTCAATTTTGGGAAAAAAGGAAAAATGATTTTTTGAACCATCGGGTAATTTTGAAAACTCATAACTCAAAAAACGAAAAAACGCCTCCCTGGTTTCAAGATATGTTATATGAAAAATCCTCAGCTTTCCATATAAAATATAAAACAATATAGCGCCCTTGGTCCTGAGACCATGAAAACTATTAAAAACAAATACAATCAATAATTTAAAAAAAAAACCTGAAGTTTTTACAAGCGTAGCAATTTTTTAAGAATGACAAAAATGATAAGCTTGATTTGATATGTTGACTGTTTAAATCGGTTCAGTAGTTCACAAGTTATGCATTTTTGAAAAATGTCATTTTTGGAAAAAAGGGGAAAAGTCGATATTTCGGATCACCCGAAAAAGAAAATGTGCATCCTAACAAAAAAAAAAAATAAATAAAAAAATCGGGTCTAATAGTTTGCGATAAAGAACGAAACTACCACTTTTGAGGAAAATCTGAGAACTACTATATCGGTTTGACATGGAATGGCTGTATAGAGATGATGCGAATCAGGCTACTTTGAAATTAGATGTTCCTCGGATGACAAATTTTGGTCAAATGTTCATTGAAATGGATGAAAAGGTGGAACAACCAAATCTTACTTCTTCTTTCATAAAAACACGTAAGACGATATTTGGTGATTCTCTAACACGGTCTACTAAATCCAATGACGTGACGTCATACATTTTTGCAGACTAGAGGCGATAGAACTGAGAAAGTTGGAAGCCTCCATAATTCAGAACATCATCATCATTTTGCCGACCGCAAGGTCCAATCTCGGACTACAAAATTAAACAACGTGACGAAATTGTCACTGACTATAGAAGAGATGTGTCTAAAACGCGCCTGCCGGGCAATTTGACCCGCCTGATTTTCTCGTAAACCAGCAAGAATAGAAATGCAATGGATATAGGCAATCATGCTAGTTAATGATAGAATTCTACCATGCAAGTTTTACACTTGTAACATGCTTCAAAAAAATAAGAAAAATAATTTTCTTTGGAAGCAATTTTCGATGTAATTTTCTACATCATTTCTATAAGGTTTTTGTTGCTTGCAACCGATTCAGAGGCGATAACTGTGGGTCATATTTATTGAGTCGAGTTCCCAGTGAATATCTCAGATGAATAAAATGATAAGAAAGGATTCTTTTCTTTCTCAATTTGATATTTTCCGTATCAGCTTACCATCGGGCAGTATGGCATACCCTCGATCGCGGAAATTTGCTCGCTTTCGGCCGTAAGCATTCTCACGAGAGAAATACCTTGTATGTGAGGGATGCCAGATGATTTTTTCAAATATCTCTGCTTGGCACGAATAAATGTCTTCAAATGTAATCATAATGAACAAAAATGATCAAACCATTACGATATTTCTAAACGATGTTCGATAAATCACACAAACTATTGTTTTCACATACTTTGAAATGACCTCAGTATGTTTGTACAAAATTAAATGCCTTCAAAACGAAAACATGTCTTCACATCTGGAATTTATATTATGTGCTCAGAGAATGCAGGAAAACAAGAGCGCGGACATCTTGTTTTAAAGATATTTGAATCAATATGCAAAAAAAAAATCCTAACGTTATTCTTACCATCGGGCAGTATGGCATACCCCATTCCATTTCCTTCAAGTGACGGTCATGTATTTACCGAAACGGTAAATACATGATTTTTGAAATCTGAAAATTGATGATTTTGATGTTTTTTCAATTAAAATTCTAACTGGGCAACACAATTAAGTGTATTCAAGTCTCAAAAGACACTGTATGATTCTTTGAGTTGAATTGAGGTTGAATAATTTGTACTTGAGTAGTGAATCAGATCTAATCTGAATGGGATGTACAGTAATAGTAAATAACTTATACTTGAAGTACTTAATAATGTGTCAAAAACTTGACTCAAACCACTTATTACATGTAATAGAAGGATATTGGGGTGATCGAATAGAAGTTTGACGGAATGTATGCGTTATTCAAATTCAGTTTCAATATGTGGAAACTTTCAGGTTCCGCTGCAATCTGCTTCAAAATATGGAATCTATATCTGAATACGAAATCTGTCTTATACCAGACCAATCCACAGTGGTTATGTCGCATATTTGGTGACATCACTGCTGTGAATGATCAGCAAATAAAAAATTCCAAGATAAGTGACTTCAATCCTCAAAGTGTTTTCTGCTCCAAATGTAAATTTTTGACAAGTTTCGTCCTTCTAGATGATAAATCAAACCCTCTATCAAATTGCTCCTGCTCCTGCTCCTGCTCCTTTGCTTCCTCAATTCATTTGATATGCGTGTCATTTGACTCAAGTCTCCGGAAGATTAAATTTGGGTCCCATTCTACCGACGATGATTGTCACCTGTCTAGCTGCCATATTTTTACTTCACCTGAATTGTGTCATTTGCTTCCCGCTCAAAACAGTCAAGATCCTCACCTGTAATGAAAAAAATAAAGAAGAAAAACGATATAAATGTCGTGTTATCATATTTTCATTCCTAAAAATAAATGTCGGGCGTCCCCATCGTGGCCCACCAGACGAGGCTGAAGCGCAAACAGGAAGAATTGAGACAGGAAAAAGCTATGCATCACAAGATGCAAAAAAAAAGTGCATCGCCGTGGGTTCAAACAGAATGAATATGTATAATCCGAGCAATTGAGAGATGAGAGAGACGCGAAAGATCGGCCACGTGATCCGTGGTGGCACAATGGAGGGCATATTACATAACATGGTAATTCACATGCATTCTGTAGTGCTCCCTCCCCCCCTCCGAAAATAAATAGTCGTGGTCGTGTGGGCGAGCGCAGAGGTAGAAAGCCTCCACTTGAACACGAAGCTGGTCAACATGAAGGAGAGCAGTGTGATGTGGTGGTGGGTGGGGCGGTTACTTTGGAATGCAGTCTGTGGCTAGAGTTTACGAGAAAGGTTCACCGAAGAAGACAAAGTTTAAAACAATGGGTTTTCTTATAAACTGATTATTGGAAAACCCTTTATTTGTGTTTCATTGCATGGTTGTTTGAGCGGGTGAGGATTATGTTCTCAGTGTTTTGGATGGTGCTGATTTAGATTTTTAATTTTACCGAATATAGTACCCTTTTTGATTGCTCATCGAAATGACAAAATAAATCAATTCAAGCATCCGAACAATTCAATTCGACATTTTTCGCCTATGTTAAACAGCTTCTTCGAGAGCAATCATCTTCGGAGCCGGGGTTAATTGGAAAATAATTAATGTTCGCCGAACCGAAAGAATTGATTTAAGCTGAGATTTTCCTCCACTCCTCGCCGACTGATGACAGCATTCTTCAGTTGTTGTGACTTTCTACCGTCTCAAATAGGCACGAGTTGGCAAGAGAGCCAAAGACAGAAATCTTTCCGCTGGAGGAAGATTATGTTCCATGCATAAATTATCACTGCGTCAATGATTATGTAATTATGCAAATCGCGCATCCATGCGGTGACATCCAAATCCGGCCGACAGAATGAGGTACGCGCAGAGAGATGTTTTCGTGGGCCCCGAAAGTGGCGCCAGGAGGCCTTTCGCAGCATTTTTCTGATTTCGATTGACCCCATTTCACCGGATACCACAAAGAGAAGGAGGAGTCTTTTGTTCCTCGATAAGCCACTAACTGGAGCAAACGAAATTGCTTACGTTTGCTGGGGGATATCAATGAATGTATCACTTGCTAGGAGAGCAGAACTGGAAATGAGCTTTTGCGTCTGTTGAGCAATTGAAGTTTAAAGCCACTTTTTTATTCAAGGAAATGGCACATAAAGGGTGTGTCACATCAAATTGCATCACGGAAAAAACGCTGTAGAAATTCGCCCAGTAGACCGATCCTTTTGAAAATTTTAGATAGTAAAATAAAAACTATTAAACAACTTTTGGCATTTTCTTTTTATTCATACTTCGAGCCCAAGCCCGTATGCTCGCACCTTCCTCTTTACCCCGTCCATAAGGTTCTGTACAACGTCAGGTTGTAGTTTTTTTTGAACAGAAATCCATTTTCTCTTGAAGTCCGCCTCCGATTTGACAACCTTTGGGTTCTTCCGGAGGGCCTGCTTCATAATCGCCCAATATTTCTCTATTGGGCGAAGCTCCGGCGCGTTGGGCGGGTTCATTTCCTTTGGCACGAAGGTGACCCCGTTGGCTTCGTACCACTCCAACACGTCCTTTGAATAGTGGCACGAAGCGAGATCCGGCCAGAAGATGGTCGGGCCCTCGTGCTGCTTCGATAGTGGTAGTAAGCGCTTCTGTAGGCACTCCTTAAGGTAAACCTGCCCGTTTACCGTGCCGGTCATCACGAAGGGGGCGCTCCACTTTCCGCAAGAGCAGATCGCTTGCCACACCATGTACTTTTTGGCAAACTTGGATAGTTTCTGCTTGCGAATCTCCTCCGGAACGCTGAATTTGTCCTCTGCGGAGAAGAACAACAGGCCCGGCAGCTGACGAAAGTCCGCTTTGACGTAGGTTTCGTCGTCCATTACCATGCAATGCGGCTTCGTCAGCATTTCGGTGTACAGCTTCCGGGCTCGCGTCTTCCCCACCATGTTTTGCCTTTCGTTGCGGTTAGGAGCCTTCTGAACCTTGTATGTACGCAGGCCCTCCCGCTGCTTGGTCCGCTGGACGAATGAACTTGACAAATTCAGCTTATTGGCGACATCCCGGACCGAACTTCTCGGATCACGTCTAAACTGCTTAACTACGCGCTTGTGATCTTTTTCACTGACGGAGCATCCATTTTTGCCGTTCTTCACCTTCCGGTCGATGGTTGGGTTCTCGAAGTATCGTTTTAGTACTCTGCTGACCGTGGATTGGACGATTCCCAGCACTAACCGATGTTCCGATGTGACAATTCTGGATTCTCGAAATGAGTGCAAAGGATTAATTCACGACGCTCTTTTTCGTTCGACGACATTTTTCCAAATTTACGAAAAATTGACAGTGAAGCATGGCCAACGTGATCTATACACTTTTATCTGATTATAAGCGAAAGCTGAAGATATAATTCCTAAAAATTTAATTTCTACAGCGTTTATTCCGTGATGCAATTTGATGTGACACACCCTTTAGCTCAAATATGGATTTTTGTACCCAACTCTACAATACTTACATATACTTGCTTTTGCTTTAAATACATGTTTTATAGTATGGTGGTTTGCTTTTAATTCTGCGCAGAAAATCGTTGATCCTGGTACGAGATGTTCTTGATACTGATACGACGAACTAAATACTGCAATCCCGCTGAAATCTCTGGACTGATAGCATTAGTATAAACATATCACATGTTTTTTCTTCATTTCTCCAAAAAGCATACGATTTTAATTATCTGAAGTATAGGTCGGACTCGATTCGATTCGATTATCCTGAATTTTAGTCTCGAATTTCCGGAGTATTTTATTTTTGATTTTCGGAAATTTTGAATAATTTGTATAATAATTTCATATTGAATAACCAATATGGGTATCAAATGAAAGGTCTTGCCTAGTAGAATACTAGAATAGTTATTTATGAAAAATGCAAATCCAAGATGACGGCCACTACAAAATGGTGGAATACATATCTTTTTCACAATCCCATCAATATGGGTATCAAATGAAAGGGCTTGACTAGTAGAATACAGTTATTTATAAAAAAATGCAAACCCAAGATGGCGGACACTACAATATGGCGGATTACATTTTTTTTACAACCCAATCAATATGGGTATCAAATGACAGTGCCCGACTGGTAGAACACAGGAGATCTTGAAAAATCAAAGTCCAAGATGGCCGCAGTTCCCAAATAAACAAATACTTTTCAATGGTTTCATTCAGCTTGCCCTGTTTGTATGTTTGAGTGTTTGTAGGATTGTCTCACATTAATTGAAATTTGACCCCGTTCCTGATCACTGATTGATCTGAAATTTGGAACATACCTTTAATTCTACTGCCATTTTAAAATTGCGTATTGCAGGATCTTGAAAAATTCAATTTGGCCACCGCTAAAAATTGGCTGAATGGCTTGACTTGGAGAATACACTACATTAGGAACAACATAAATTCGAAAAGGTTGTCGCCACCAAATGGTCGACTATGTATTTTTTGCAATCCTCCCAATATCGGTTTCGAATGAAACGATTTGACTAATAGAATACAGTACATCATCAAAATATTCGGAAGAAAGTTAGGTAAGAAATAAATATTTAAAAAAAGTTGAAAGGTTTTATTGTAGAGAAGTATATTAATGATACAGATAATTTACTAAGAACTAGAAAATGAAATAAGTAAAATAATTTTTCAAGTTATACGGTTTAATGTACTAAAAGCTAGTGAATAATTAGACAAGTAGCAGTTAGTAGTTATCACATTCGTTCCTTCATTGATGAGACTAGAATAAAATCGTGGGGTATATAATGGAAATCTAACGTTTATTTCTTACTTAATTTCCTTCGGAATATTTTCGTGATACACGGAATAGGGGATTGTGAAAAAAAAATTATATATATATATATATATATATATATATATATATATATATATATATATATATATATATATATATATATATATATATATATATATATATATATATAAAGTGTCATCTTGTAGAGGCGGCCGCTTGGATTTGCATTTTTTATAAATAACTGTATTCTACCAGTCAAGCCCTTTCATTTGATACCCATATTGATGGAATTTTGAGAAAATATGTACATAATTCGCCATTTTGTACCGGCCGCCATCTTGGATTTTCAAGATCATGGAATAAGCACTTTTATAATGACACCAGAGATAAAGATGTGTTCCAAATTTCAGATCAAACGTTCAACAGGAAGGGGGTTAAATTACTATTAATGAGTCTGTAAGTCTCTTCGCAACATCAATAGAATCATTCCAGAATCAGCAAGAACGCTAGGAAATGGGCTTGTTCTCAATGCTTCTGTGGCTAATCTTATTCCGGAGTTATGAACAGGGTCGAGTTGCCTAAGAATGTTCTTTCGAGCAGTAGAATATAGCATTTATCCGTAATCAAATCTCGACAGAACTAGAGCTCTGTGTAATGTGATAAGTGTTTCCCGAACTGATCGCCAGGTTTAGTCATACGTACTCTATGACTTTGACTGCCACCTTCAATTATTTAATATGGTTATTCCAACGGAACTTTGGATCCATAGTCATTCCCAAGAATTTATGAGAATCCACAATGTCCAGTTTTTGCCCATTTAAAAACAGCGATAGATGGGACGAATATGACGTTTGTCTGCAAAAATGCATGACTTTTGTTTTGAAGATTGCAAATCAGAATCCAGTATGATTGCTCCACTGTTGAAGGCTATTCAACAATGACTGCAAATTTTGTTGAATGTCTTTCAAGGATTTCTTTGCTCTCTGGGGGACTCCATTTTCTTGATTATGTAGCGAAGAGTAGAACTGTTTCCGACATTTACTTGGAACTGTGGATCACGGAAGAAACTATCTACGTATGTAAGCACATTTCCTCTAACGCCATGGTCAGATTTTAGTATAATAATCGAGTGTTCCCACGAAGTATCGCACGCTTTTTTTTAAAAAAGATGCACACTAGGTGTTCCTTGTTGGTAAAAGCCTCTCGAATAGATGATTCCAGAGTGATCAGATTATCCATCGTATTTCGATATTTGCGAAACCCTGGTTGTACCGAATCTAGTATATAATTAGATTGCGTACTACATCTATCTTTTGATGACTATTTTTTCCATCAGTTTGCAGAGACAGCACGTTAATGATTCGGTCGATAATGTAGTAGATTTAAAGTACTCTCAAACGGCTTCTGAATAGCTATAACAATTGATTCCTTCCACTGATCAGGGAAAGCTCCTTGTTCTCGAATGTCATTGTACAATTTAAGTAGGTGATACAGTCCTTCCAAAGGAAAATTTTTAAGCATGTCATAATGAATATTATCAGGTCTAGTGGATCCCTCTTTGCAGCTATTTGAAGTCCATTCAAGATCAGCGAAAGTAAACGGCAACTCGTCTTAGGAGTTTGACAGCACCATCTCAGATAGCAATGCCACGTTGTGTGTGTAAAGCAATGGTCATTTAAGCAACTTTACATACTTTAAATATCCAAAAAATAGACTACTTTTTGAATAGGGCCAGTCTTTTATTTTATACTAGCTGACCCGGCAAACTTCGTCTCGCCCAGAATTGGTTTTTTGTTATCAATACCTTCATTGACTCCTTGACTTGACTCCTCAGTCAACTTTTATGTCTTTGTACCATGAGTACCTTACCCATGAAGTGCACCCTTCACCAGGCATCTCCAACCAAGTTTGCTTCCCATACTTTTGCAATGCCTCTGTCATTTTTTATCTGTCCATGCAACAAAAAATCCATGGAATACCAGATCATCTACGCTCCAATGTTATTCCGTCGATATCGTCGATAGTTGGATCTGATAAAATGTTCTTTACTGACGGTTCATTCATAAACGGGTCCACTGGCTTCGGCATCTACAATGAAAATTCCAGTGCCTCTTTCAAACTCAAAGATCCTTGTTCCGTGTATGTCGCTGAACTGGGTGCGATATACTACGCACTATGGATCATTGAAACATTGCCCATCGACCATTATTTTATTTTTTCAGACAGTCTCAGCTCAATAGAGGCAATCCGCTCAATGAAAGTTGATAAACGCTCATCTTATTTTCTAACAAGAATAAGACATCTATTGAGTGTTTTGGTCGAAAAATTACTCAAGATTACCTTGGCATGGGTTCCCTCTCATTGCTCGATTCCGGGGAATGAGAAAGTGAACTCGCTAGCTAAGGTGGGCGCTTCAGGAGGCACACTTTTTGAAAGGCAAAATGCTTATAACGATTTTTTTTCACATTCCTCGTCAGTACACACTCGTAAGTTGGCAGCGCATGTGGAGTGAAGATGAGTTCGGTCGTTGGTTACACACGATTATCCCTAAGGTCTCGACGAATGCATGGTTCAAGGGATTGAATGTAGGTCGTGATTTCATTCGCGTGATACCTCGGCTTATGTCCAATCACTACAATCTAAACGCGCATCTCTATCGCATTGGGCTTGCAGCAAACAATCTTTGTGATTGTGGCGATGGCTACCACGACATCGAGCATGTTGTCTGGTCATGTATCCGATTCCATGATGCTCGCTCTCAGCTCTCTAGAGCACTGAGAGCACAAGGCAAACAATCGGATATCCCCGTCCGGGATATCTTAGGTAGCCGTGATCCTGATCTTCTGCTTCATCTATACCTGTTCCTCAGAAACTCCGATGTCAACGTTTAATTATGTTTCCTTCGCTGTGTCTCTGTTTCATATCCCTCCTATCCGATCGATAAACTTTTACTTAGTCGTGGCAATACATACACATACTCTTTACAGATACACAGGTCGAAGTTTGTGCAGGCCACGGTCATTCAACAAGAGCCAAAGGTTGTACCGCTCATGACAACTCTACACGAGCTGAAGATTGTACCGCCCAGTGACCATTCTACCCTGGATTCCTCGAGTCAAGAGAGATGCACCACGATTGATATGAGGTACAGACTAGGGGGGCGTCGCTGATTAATGGTCAGTTGCACCCTAATAGGAAGTATCCCGTGTCGGCCACACATACAGAGCACTGGAGACTGCAACATCCCAATTATGAGAATCTTTGTAATACTAACCTCAAGCCAACCGCGAGTAATCGGTTACATATTACTAACATAGTCGTAAGACAAAAATTGGCAAAATATTGAACTCCCGGCCCCGTCAGGCTAACGCCATATGTGCCTTAATAAAATATATATTTTGGAAAAAAAAATCTATACCTTCAAACATTCACGTTTTCTTACTAAGCGCAATTTCATGAGTCCAATCGCAGAACTGTTCATTGATTGATCTTGTAACCAACCTCGTTGAAATACTTTTTACTAAAAAACGTTTCGTGTTCCTTAAAATCTTCACATGTCAAATTTGGCTCCGTTTGCTTGATTAGTTTTCGAGTTATGCAGAAATTTGTGTTTCATTTGTATGGCAGCCCCCCTTTAGAGAGGAGGTGGAGTGTCTAACCACCCTAGAAACATTTATTGCATCCTTAACCTCCAGACGCCTAATTTGGTTTCATTTGCTTGATTAATTCTCGAGTAATGCAGAAATTTGTGTTTCACTTGTATGGCAGCTCCCCTAAGAGAGGGGGAGGAGTATCGAAAAACTCCTCGTAACATTTCTTGCGTAAATTCTCGCGTTTGATATGTTCTTGAAGTGTTGCTAAATATAAATAAGTTTGCCGAATATGTCTTTTGCCATAATTTACACACTAAAGTGTTACGTGCTGAACATCAATAAAATAATTTTTAAAAAAATATGAAAAAGTTGAGAAAAGTGAATTTTGATTTTCAAAAGAATGAGAATGGAATGTAGCAAATTATTTAAGTTTTCATTGAAAATGATCAAGTTTTAAAAAAATCTTTGAAAAAAAATGTTATGAATGTTAAAATCCATTTTTCTCAAAAATATATTTTTTCAATTTCGAATAAAATATACATGAATAGTCCATACAATTTCGAATAAGTCATCCATACGACGGAAGATGGATAGGTTTACAGGGAAAAAGTTTTGCTAACAATAACTTTTTCTTGTTTTTCTAAATACAGCTATTCCTAATTTTGTTTAAAAGTAGTCTAACCGTTTTTTTTTCGAATATTCCAAGTATACAAAGTTGATTTAATGACCATTCCCAACGTTTCACTGTAATCTGAGACATTGCTGCCAATGGATAGTCGTGTTGGCATGAAATTTGTCTATTCTGTTGTTCAGATTGAATTTTGTGTTCCAAAAATTCAGGGGAAATATTTTTCAGAGCTAGATGTAAATGATAATGTGTCTGCAAGTGATTCAGCAAGTTCACTTTGATTTGTCAAGATATTATTATTAACGTTCAATGTCGTATTAGCTCGAGGTTCCGTTTTTCCACTTTAGTTTTGTATTTTCGCCCAAACTTCTCGAACATATGTGTTTAGATGTATACTTGGTACTACTTCGGCATACGCCGTCAACATGACTAGTTCATCAGTCATCCTCGCTCTTAACGCTGGTCAATTCATTTCTAGTCAATTCAATTCCAGCAGATGGTCATTCTTTTTGACGTGACGATTGAATACAAACCTACCTCTTCCACCACTCAATCCACCACTACTACTCCACCCTGTCATCGTTGTACTCGTACTCGTTGCCCGCGTACCCAATCTTATTTATCGTCCATATAAAGTGAAACGAAAACTTAGTAAATTTTTTTTCGAAATTTCTGATGCAAAAAATGGATGGGTTATATCTGTGGTACAACCGCAAGGTCGACGTGAGACTACCATTGTCTTAGTAAACATTTGTTTGTACTGATTGAATTATTGATTCGATTAATTTCAACATATTTGCTCTGTAAGTAAAGAGTTTGGACCGTTTGCCATGTATGATCAATTCATGCATTGTAATAGATTATGTTCTTCGTTACAAGTAAATTTTATGATCGTCCTTTTACGTTTGATATGATGCCTGGGACTACCAAAATATGTGAAGGGCAGAATTGCATTTTTCACATTTCGGTGAGAACGAAAATACCCCGACTTGCATGTATTTGCAAAGCAGATTCCTCCAGGCACATTGATTTTGAAGTCTGTGTTGGGGAAATCGTAAATCGTTCGAGGCAGTGTGGGAGTGTGGATAACGATTGACATTTCACAGTAATTCAATTGTTTATTTCATAAAAACTAACATTTCGTTCATTATGATAGATGCGTAGAAATATTTCTTATTAACCGATGTAAACATCTTTCCGAACTATTGAAAAATGTTCAAGTTATAAGCATTTGAATTCTTTCCTGCATGTTCTGTGTTTGGGTTTTCATTTCACCCACATATACTCCGTAGTCTGTAGTCCCACGTCAAAAGTAGTTACACCATTAATGAACGGCTCTATTGTTTACCCACCGTGAACTCGAACATCGATATGGGTATACATGATACATCAAAATCAAATTCAGTCTGGGGGAGTCTCTTCAATGTGCCTTGAAGTCCAATTGACGGTGAAGAATGATATGAGCATGGAGGAGATAGCAACCGAAACGCCCGAATGACTGTTGATTCATGTTGACAGAGAAACTGCTGGAAGAAGCCAAAACTCATTTCCAATTAAATGCGAAGGCCGATAGCTTCATAGTCCCCTGACTATCCTCAATTGAATATGACTTTGTCGAGTTCTGGTTAGGAGAGCGGAACTGAAATAAGTTAGTGTCTGCTGAGCAAAAGAATTTCAAGACGTATTTAAGAGAACTTTCATAACAGTTCACTTTGTTCTTTGTTCGTTTTATTCTAAACCGATTTGAATTGTATTCATTATAGACTCGACGTAACAACGTGTTGACTAACACATTTTTGATCATTTAATTCGTTTTGTTGCCACACAAATATTTTGATAATGTGGACTGTAAAAAATAAATGCCAATTTTTTAAGTTAATAAACATTCCCACAAAATATTATCCCCGTTTTTGCCTGATATCGAATGATCTGATTCGTAATCGCTCTTCAATTAACCCAATTCGTGATCACGTTTTTCCTGTTTTTTTTCAGTTCCGGCTCCAAGCGGTGGCTATCGATTTCAATTTTACGAATAACTTACGCGAATGGCTCGCGGTTACATAAACCAGAAGAAGTTAGCGGCTTAGTTTGTCTCATGGCACGGTTCCGGCAAGGCCATCGCAAAGCAGATTTCCGCTAATCCCACGCTAATTAGAACGACCCCTGAGCTGCTCGGGAAAAGCCACCTGTACCGTGTATTTTCTTCTTTTTTTCGAGGGTTGTTTTTTTTCCTTTGCACCCGTTCCACCCATTAACGTTGATCCTAATAAGCTTGGGCAACTCACAATCTATATCGTAGCACTTCGTCTTGGGCTACACCGTTTGGCTGGGGATCTCATTATTAGAAATTCAAATTTTCACCCTCCGCCCCTATCTGGGTGCGTATGGGAGTAGTGTACTCTCGCGCTTTTCCACCACTCCTCCACCGAGAAGAAAATGAAAGCGCGATGAGAGCGAGGAAACACGACGCAATGAACATGAAATTTCGTGATAAGAAACCGAAAATTGCTTTCCAAGCGCCATGCGAGAACACGATACGCCACTTTTGGTTTGGACGTTTTCCGTGCCCTGGAGGAGGCGTTGGTATGCTTTGAGACAGCGGATCCCACCTGCGCTGGGGAATGTGTGAATGCGAATGGTCTACTTAACCACTTTCCAGCTTGTAACGAAATGCAAATAGGTTAGAAGGCTTGAAGTGGTTGAGGTAGGGGGAGCAGTTTTGAGGGGGGTTTGAGATTGGCCTAGGTTAAGGTTAAGCAATTGGCGAGGTCGTTTCGGTGGATTCGGAGGTTCAGTTGCTTATTTCTGGTGAGTGTATGTGGAATTGATTATTTCCCGAATTGGTAATAGGATTGCGAGAGCTATGAATGGTTCATTTATAACCACCCGTTGATAAATTATGGTTTCCGTAGTTGAGAGGCTAGTGAATTTTGTGCGAATCAAGCGAAATTATAATATCACCATCTACAGCCATAGTTCTACTCCCCGTGTGGTGATTGATTGATCGGTACATAGAAGTATTTTTCGTGTTTTCATGCTTCATTGAATAATTCGAAGAATAAATAAAATCATCTTTCAAGTTTGGAAAAATATAATATTTCGTTCCATTAAAACGGGAAAAACTTATGCCTAATAGGGTGTGTATTATCAGTTAGTTGTGGATCCAATATCTAAACAAAAATTTTAATGGATCCACAACTAAAACCAACTCAATGTTCTTCAATGTTTAAACAAATCACTTCATTCAAGAGACAGAATGTCTCCGAGTTATATATTTGTTACTTAGTGACCCAAAAATTTGTTTCAATAGCCGAAAAACGAGATTCTGAGTCAATTGGTTAAACGTTGGTACAGTTTTCATCCATCTACCATATTGTAGCTCTGAAATCGCATTGCAGTTCGTTCTAGGCTCCAAACTGCTATATCTTTTACATACCCTCGTCAGCTAAAATCAATAAATAAAGAAAAAAGGTAACCAATCCCCATGAGACAGAAATATTTCAAGGCTAAAGACGAATGAACTGAGATAGTTTAAAGCCTCGACTAATCTACCACTAATCTACGACGACTAATCACCGCCCTTCTGCCATCATCGCAACAATTGGTTGAGTGAGTAAACAATATCCAACAATCAAACTAAACGGTCTTTTTCACGGCCTCAAAATTATTATCAAAGAGTTTGATAATGGAATTTTTCATGCATATCCAAAATCAATATGCAACAAATAGTATAACGTGATCCTACGTCATCTATGCGGTAATGCCTCAAACACTTCCTGTAACATTTCAATACATGTAAAATGAACTATCCAGTTCAATCCTTTGTAGTGGTATAAGTAGGGATTACCATTGTCATGATTGCTGTATAAATATAGTGGCAGTAATTCTGGGACTTCATTCTTGTTAATGTCAAAGTTGATGACAGATTTTTCCGGAAAGAAAATGATCCAAGGTAGGTTCACCAGATGTCACAATCATCATTCGGAATGTGTTCGCGTACTTTTTCACACAAAATTTGATACAGATTCTTTGATCCAAAAATCGAAGATGAACCAAAACACGTGTAAGAAAAGACGAATTTCATGCCAACTCGACTGGCCGTTGGCAGCACCATCTCAGATAGCAGTGGAACGCTGTGGGTGTAAAGACATGGGTCATTTAAGCAACTTTGCATACCTAGAATATTCGAAAAATAATTTGACAGCTTTTTGGAAAAAGCCAAATTTTTTTTCTCAAATTTTTACAAAATTTTTTAATCATAGTAGGTAGCATAGTTTAAAATTAAAAACTATGATACCTACAAAATTCTTGTCAAAGGATAAAATATAGGAAATTGTTCAAAATTAAAATTCATTTTTCTCAAAAACTATTTTTTTTTGAAATTCCCGAAAATATATATATATATATGAATAGCCCTTAAAATTTCGAAAAAGTCGTCCATACATCGGAAGATGGGCACTTTTACAGGGAAAAAGTTTTTCGAACAACAATTTTTTTATATTTTCTTTGAAAAAAAATACAGCTAATCCTAATTTTGTTTAAAGTCAAGATAGCGATATAGTGAATCCGAAAAAGTTTTAGATCTTATTAAAATGTGAACTTTTGTCGAAGACGTCAACTTTCTTTCTGTTATAGTTTTTGGAATATAACTAATTTTTGTATGAAGACTCCTGAAAAAAAATGTTTTACTCGTAACATTTTTGTGTGTAAATTCTCACGTTTGATATGTTCTTGACATGTTTCCAAATAGAGAAAAGTTAGCAGAGCATGTAAATTGCGATAATTTATACATAAAAATGTTACGAATTAAACATTAATAGTATTTTTTCAAAGAAAAAAATTAAAAAGTTGTTGATACATCGTCCGATGTATGGAAAACTTGTTGGAAATTCTAAGAGCTATTTATATCCATTTTTTTTCAGAAATGGGTGCATGTTTTCCAGAAAAATGAATTTTAATTTTCGAAATATTTTTTTTGAATGAATTTTTTTCAAAAAAAAATCATTGATAATTTTTAATGAAAACCTAAGTAATTTCCGACATTTCCTTCTCTGGCCATCTTTTTATAGATGTTAGAGTTTTTGAATTAAGATTTTTCGAAAAAAAGTTGAAAACACTCAAAATTAAAACAAAATATCAGGCCTACACAATTTTAGTGAAAGAATGGAATGTAGGGAATTATTTTGGTTTCATTAAAAATTATCAAAAAAATTTTTGGAAAAAAATTTCATTGAAAAAAAAATATTTTGAAAACTTAAATTCATTTTTCTCGAAAATATATGCTTTCAAAATTAAGAAAGAAATAGATATTAATAGTCCTTAAAATTTCCAAGAAGTTTTCCATACATCGGACAATGGGCACATTTATATGAAAATAGTTTTTCGAACAACAACTTTTTCATGTTTTTCTCTGAAAAAATGCTATTAATGTTCAATTCGTAACATTTTTTTAATAAATTATCGCATTTTAAATACTCTGCTATCTTATCTCTATTTAGAAACATGTCAAGAACATGTGAAACGTGAGAATTTACACGCAAAAATGTTACGAGCAAAACATTATTTTTTTCAGGAGTCTTCATACAAAAATGACTTATATTCCAAAAACTATAAAAGATAGAAAGTTGATGTCTTCGACAAAAGTTTATATTTTAACAAGATCTAAAACTTTGCCGAATACACTATATCGCTATCTTGACTTTAAACAAAATTAGGATAAGTTGATTTTGTTTCAAAGAAAACATGGAAAAGTTGTTGTTTGAAAAACTTTTTCCCTGTAATAGTGCTTATCTTTCGATGTATGGACGACTTGTTGGAAATATTAAGGGCTATTCATATATATATTTTTGGAAATTTTAAAAGAATACGGTTTTGAGAAAAAATAATTTTAATTGTTAAATTAACTTTTTTGTTAACGACATTTTTTTTTTAATTTTTTGGTAGTTTTTTGTGAAAATTTAAACACTTTCCTATATTTCATCCTTTGACAAGAATTTTGTAGGTATCATAGTTTTTATATCATAAATTTTTGTAAAAAAATAAGAGAAAAAATTCGGCTTTTTCCAAAAATTAGTCTAATTGTTTTTCGAATATTTCAGGTATACAAAGTTGCTTAAATGACCATTGTCTTTACACCCACAACGTTTCACTACTATCTGAGATGGTGCTGCCAACTCCTAAGACGAGTTGGCATGAAATTCGTCAAAATCCATTGTCAAAAATAAACTGCACATTCAAAATAGCCGTACTTTTCAGCATAAGTGAGAGACATGAGTACCAACCTAATGCCACAAAAAGAAATGTAGAATCGAACCGCTTAAATTCTAAGGTCGCGATACTTTTGGAACAGATCTCGTATCGATATATAGTTCGGACTTTTTTTAGACCTCTTGTAGATAAATAAAAGAATGAAGAATGAATAGCACCTAAACATTCCAATATTAATAATAAGCTGAATTTGCGATTAGAGTAACTGAAAATAAGATTGTTAATCACACTTATAAACACAATAATTCAATTTGTGTAATAGATACATGCTCGCTGAATCAACATATTTTTGCACTAGACAAGAATGTTCTCCATTTCAAAACATTTATTAGAATCATCTAAATAGTATGCAATCAGTTCATGATCAAAACATCTTATGTCGACTCTCGTATTGACTTCTGTTCTCACAGACTACCAAGCATTTAATCCCAATCCCGAAATGCTGCAAATAAAGTGATAAAACGGGGGAAAACCAAGAGAATTGCAACTCAGCACCATCCTACTCTACCAAACCCGATGTCCTTGCGATAGCTTTCCCGCTCTCTAGTAGGGGGTTGCTCAAATGTTGCGGCAGGAAATAAAAACGTTCTATAAATTAGAAACGATGTACTTTCTGGCAAGCCTCAGACAACATGGGGTCGTATGTATGAGGGCACCGGAGCGCGGGAACGGCGAGATTGGGGAAATTGGGGAATGTTGGTAGTAGGTTAAGAGCCCGCATATGTATGACCCATCACACCGAGTGGAAGCAGCTGGATCCGCACTTTCCAATCCCGTTTGCTTCTTTTCGCTCTTTGGTGGCATTACCATTTTATGGTTTTGCGAATGCGATTTTCTACGATCCGCACTCCATTGCAGTCATTCCCGAATGCTGTGTGTGTGTGCCGGGTGCGTGTGCTGAGCTGGTGGTACAAACTCTGTGGCTGTGGTTTATGGTGAGTCGCGGAATCATAGAAGCACGTAGCGAAATAATTCGAATTGTTTGGTAACGGCGACATAAATCTTAGCGAAAATAATGTCGACAGGTGTGGATTTCTGTCATGGGATTCAAGCTACCGGACGGTTATGCCTAGAACGAATCAAACATTGCCTTAAACATTTAAACACGTTCCTCGTCCTGGAACTCTGAGACGTAATTCATGCTATTTATTCACCCACGCGCAGCTTGCGTGTTTTGTGCGAGATAACATCTCAAATTTTGCTTGCGAAACGGGTACCGTTTCTCGGATTAGCCATGGATCGCATTTGTCACAGGGGAAAAGCTAATAATTCTTTCCGTGCTTGCGAACTTAACCATTTCTTTTTGGGCACGCACCGGCCACCCCAAAACTGTTCACCCAAATTTATTCAGCCCCATGAGTCCAAGCAAGCATGAATAATTTCGCGATTAATTTTCACAAATCGCGGCTCGGTGTAACCTCTGTCCGGGGCAGCAGCGGGGTACAGAGAGGTTCCGGGGAATATGAATAAAACAACCCAAAATCGAATCATAAATATACACCAAATTACATGGATCGTTGTTTTTCCGACTCGGAGTGGGAAATAATCTAGATTTTTTTCACCAATTTTTTGATACCACTCAGAAGTTTTCCCGCTGCTTACAGGTTGTGTAGTTATACGCGAGATACTTCTCGCTCCACGTAAAAATGCTCCAAGGTAATCGAAGCGGAAGCGAAGCACAACATGGGGTGGCCTGGAAAGTAATACGTTCCCTGGAGCATGTCCCGAAAATTTTTGGACTTACGCTCGAGAAAATTAGCTGCTTCTGGACTGTCGGAGTCTATTTGGGTATGAATTCGTTCATTCATTTTAATTTATGGTAGCGGGCGAAAGTTTGCAGTCCGGGAAGCTTTCAAGGGGTTCTCGTCCTTTAAGCTTGAAGGTTAATTTTATATGATTATTTTTGCTGTTTAAGGACTCACTGTTCGTTACCAGCTTGAATTTGTACTCAGTAATCAATGGATACTTTTGTCTCAGGTTTCATTCACACGCTTTTTTCACGACCACATCACGAATCGAAGGATTCCTGGTTAAATATCGATTACATGGATATGGTTTGAGTAACAACCAAAACTTCAACGCTGAATAAACAAATTGAGATATTTATAAAAATTATTTGCCAAATGAGAGTCACACATTCATTTTTTGACATTTGAATTTTCGTACAACCCACCCATTATATAACACATTCCACAGTTCGGTTTTTTGTGGAAGATTTGGGGCGGTATTCGCTCAATGAACGGTTTATCAAGACATTTATTGTTTCATAAAATTGAGTTCGCAGTTGCGCAAAATATTCTTTGTCCATATTTATTGAAATGTACATCAAAACCTCAAGAAAGCCAAAATTTAATAAAACCCGCAATAAACAATATCAACTAGAATAAACATTGGATAATCTATCAAACGATGTGTAAACATTGGTTAGTTTCATTCAATATGATTGTGAATACATTTGAAGATATTTTTTCCACCATGTGAACACATCTAAAAAAAAACACCTGGCATCTATGTACTGTAGTAGTGTCAGTGTGCAAAGAATTATTCGTTGCCCAAAGTGGTTTGAAATTTACTTCAGATGCTAGATTTTTTTTATACACATTATACGCTTACACATACATTTTTCAGAAGAACCCCGACGAAGAAACGGGTTTACATGCAATATATATCTAAATTGACACAAATTTTGAAGGAAACAGTGATCCTATAAATTATACTATATGTGTAAATAGTTTTGTATATGAATAAAAATAACTAGCACACCTGTCGTGAAACCACGACAGTTACAATAGGTTTGTTCCTTGCTAACAGAAGTATACTGCTAGGTGAGCCAATACGTCAAAATCACTCCGCGGCCAGCTTGAAAGTCTACTGAAATTCGTTTGTAAACAATAATACGGTGACACGAAACACACAACGTTTGAACACTATGTTTTATCTTTATTGAATACGACTAAAGATGCCAACCTTCCTGATTTTTCAAGATTTTCCAGACCTTTTGGAACGATCCCTGATATCCTCACAAACACTCAATTTCGCTTGATTTTTCTTGATGATCCTGATTACTTTTTACTTTATTAGAATGAAAATTATCCGTAAGAAGTATATTGGAATTACTACAAGAAGACTAAAAACATGTAAACTTTGAAAAACCATAACTCAAAAACAAAAAAAATAATACCTCTCAGATTTTCGGATATGTTTTGTAAAAAAAAAATCAGCTTTAATATAGAAAAAAAAAATATAGCGCCCTTGTTCCCGAGGCTATGCGATTATAAAAAAAACCAATACAATCAATGATTACGAAAACAAAATTCAAATTTTGACGTAGGATTACGTCTTTCGGGAACATATTGGGGTACAAATTGAAAATCGAAAATCGAGTACATCGTGAAAATTGTCCAATTTCAAACGCTTTTTGCTCAGTCATTACATGATGGTTTGATGAAATTTTTGCGTCAATCGATTTCGGCACTCCATATCAATTTTTTATATTGAAGAAAATAATATCTGTCATGAAACTAACTATCGTACAATTGAAAAATCTCAACCCCTATCCTAACGGAAATACCCACTTATGATTGGTCGAAATTGACGACACATAGTGCGGGTCCCTAACAGAGACATCAAAATCAAGCTGCCTGGGGGAAATCGACATTGCAAATACATGAAATTAGGGGGACTTTCGTTCCTACCGAAATGTGTTCCCTAACAGAGACATCAAAACCAAGCTGACTGGGGGAAATCAGCATTGCAAATACATGCAAGTCGGGGGAATTTTTGTATTGCAAGTAAGGTGAGAGACAAGATTGATTCTAGCAAATAAAATTTAAATTTGGAACTTTAATGTTGGTTGCTTAGTCAAATTTCATATCAATGACCAAACGTATATTGTGAAAAATTGAGCACAGGTGTAAGTGTAAAATTGTATATGGTAGCAGTTGTGTTAAAATTGACTTGATAGATGAAAAGATTTATTTCAATTTTCATAAATGAAAACCAAGGTGTGTTTCCGCTCGAGAACGGGTCGTTTGGTTGAGGCTGTCTGTTTTGTTGTGTTCTTTTTCATACAAGGAAAGCTTATACGGCGAGAAAAATTGGAAAAGTGAAGAAATATTAGAAAAAGTGATTTCCCATATGCTCTACATATAGTATTAGGTGTTGTTAGTCCAATTAAAATTCGCATTGGGTTGAATAAACACTTAGAAAGTAAAAATTATAGAAGAAAATTACCTTTTCCTTTTCAAATATTTTCTCTCTATTCTCAAGTGACATGTTTTTTCTGATTAAAAAATGAAATCGTTGTTCTGTGAAATAAATTGGACTGGCTCTATATTCTTTTCGTCATTGCGCATACTTTTTATCGAAACCCAATTGCGACGATGGAACGTTTACTGTGGGAATCGTAATGATCAAGCGTATTTTTTCTATCAAACTTCAATTGTGACGGCGAGAAGAATGGAAGAGTTTAAAAATTAAAAATTTTTTTTTTATGAATTTATGAATTTTAGAATGTTTGAATTTTTGAATTTTTGATTTTTTGAATTTATGAATTTATGAAGATGGTGGGGCTGCCAAACAAATGAAACACAAATTTCTGCATTACTCAAGGATTAATAAAGCAATTGAAACCAAATTAGGCATATCAAGGTTTTAGGGTGCAATAAATGTTTTTACGGTGGTTTGACACTCCACCCCCTCGCTAAGGGGGAGCTGCCATACAAATGAAACTCAAATTTCTACATAACTCGTGAACTAATAGAGCAAATTGAGCCATATTTGGGAATGGAGGTTATAGGGGACACGAATCGTTTCTATGATGGTTCGACACACCTACCCCCTCTCTGAGCGCATGGGGACTGTCATACAAATGAAACACAAACTTCTGCATAACTCGAGAGCTAATCAAGCAAATTTGAGATGTGAGGGTTTCTGGGTACGAGAAATGTTTCTATGATGGTATGATCCCTTCTTTAGAATGGAGAGGGGGCTCCATAAAATATAATACACATATTCCAACCAAACATGACAATGAAAAATTTTCGGAAAACTCTGAAGGAAAATGGGAAAATTCGAAAAATTCAATTCGCATGTGTTCTACAATTACATCTTCACAAGCGTTGTTAGTCCATTTGATGTTTGCGGTAACGAAAATGATCTTCGTTCGTAAGTGGAATTCCATGTAACGAAGAAAAACATGTGTTTTGCAAGTGGATGAGAAATCTTGCATGAGAGTAGTGTCTGTAAATAATCTGATTTTATCGAGTTTTGGTAGAAGCACTGAAATTTTATAGTAAAAAATAATTTTAAAGGGTAGATTAGAAGATCAATCAATGAACAGTTCTGCGATTGGACCCATGAACGTGCGTTTAGTAAGATAACGTGGATGTGATAACGAAAAATAAATTTTGGGCGGGACGAATTTTGCCGGGTCAGCTAGAAGCAAGAAAAACAAGAAGAACGCTTCCGTGCCTCCGCGCAGTCAAGCAGTTAAAACGTGTTAATTTCATCCGACTTCCCCGCTTTCACTCTATCCACCCGAAACCACATCTATTCCATTCTCGCTACCCACGCTCGAAAAAGAAGCTCAATGCGTATAGTCATGGATTCTATGCAACTCAACTATTCCATTGCTTTTAGCGTAAATGAAGCAGCGCAACGATTTTCTCCTATTCTTCTTTGTGCACCGAGAATGGCTACGCTCAGCTATGGTTAGAAATAGTTGCAACTCGCTGCCGCGCGACTATCTTCATCGTTTGTCTGCAACACGAAGAGAATATTATTTGTTGCTTCGCTTAAGGGGGTAACGACAACTTTCATTTTTTCTTCTCTTTCGTGTGACGGGAATGACTATTGTCTCATATTCCGAACAGTCTCAAATTCCGAACATTTCATTTTTAAATGTAAATTTACTATGCTTCAATGCTATAAATAATTGAATAATAAAGGCCCAGACATTATTTGGGGTATTGGCTAGATTTCAAACATCATTCACAGGTATCGATACACCCTATACTTTACAATATTAAACATTTGCAAAAAAGTGACAGTCAAAACCAAAGATAAAAAGTTAGCGTTAGCAAATTCCGTAAAAAACAAGCATCGTTAATTTTTCAATTCATGTACTTGTTTCAACTATTTTGTTTATCTGTTTTCATGTTAAGTGCTAGAAAAGGTATGAATCTACAATAAATGGATGAAAAAAACGATATTTTATGCAGAAATACTCATTAAAATTAGTATTGATGTAGTGTTCGGAATTTGAATCAAGTTTCGACACATGATTCAAATTCCGAACACTTCATTTTAAATGTAAATTTACTGAACTTCAATGTTATAAATAAATTTTTCAACCTGGGCCATTGGGCTAGGGATCGAATTCTCCACGGAGAAAACAGAGATGGTGGGTTTTTCTAGGAAGTATGGAGGCGATCTGGCGTAGTGGTAACATCCATGCCTCTCACGCTGAAGGTCACGAGTTCAATTCTCACTCCCGACATTCTTCCAAAAATGGAAGTAAAAGTGACGAACCAGCCAAATGAGTTGAAAATCACTATAATACAGATAAAAAATAAAAAAAAAATTCTAGGAAGCATAGACCAGCAAAACCAAAGCTTCAACTTTTGGGTAAACCGATCACTCATGCTATGTCATTCAAGTATCTTGGGGTATGGTTCGACTCCAAATGTACTTGGGTGGCCCATATTAGGTATCAGAGTAAAAAATGCCAACAAAGAATAAACTTTCTCCGTACAATTACCGGCACCTGGTGGGGAGCCCATCCCGAAGATCTTATAATGTTGTATCGAACAACTATTCTCTCAGTGATGGAGTATGGCAGTTTCTGTTTTCAATCAGCTGCCAAAACACACCTCATTAAACTCGAACGAATTCAGTATCTTTGTCTCCGTATTGCGTTGGGATGTATGCCCTCAACGCATACCATGAGCCTCAAGGTTTTGGCAGGCGTACTCCCACTAAAAGATCGCTTCAATTTATTATCTCTTCGGTTCCTCATCCGGTGTAAGGTTATGAACCCATTGGTGATCGGAAATTTTGAGCAGCTTATCGAGCTAAATTTTCATTCTGGATTCATGAGCTCATATAATGAATTCATCTCCATGCAGGTTGATCCTTCTTCGTATACTCCCAACCGTCTTTGTTTTCCTGACTACATCAATTCCTCTGTACATTTTGATCTGTTCATGAAGGAGAAAATCCATGGAATTCCAGATTATCATCGATCGGGGATCGTTCCTACGATCTTCAATGCAAAGTATGGGCGTATCAATTGTGATAATATGTACTTTACTGATGGGTCCTCTATGAATGAGTCCACAGGATTTGGAGTGTTCAAAGAATTTTTTAGCACCTCACACAGTCTTCAAAATGCTTGCTCAGTGTATATTGTTGAATTGGCAGCAATACACTGGGCGCTGGACAGCGTCGCCTCACGACCTGTTGAACACTATTACATTGTAACGGATAGTCTTAGCTCTGTCCAAGCTATCCGTTCAGTGAGGCCGGAAAAGCACTCGCCGTACTTCCTTGAGAGAATACGAAAAATTTTGAGTGCTTTATCCAGACGCTGTTATGTCATCACCTTTGTCTGGGTCCCTTCACATTGCTCAATTCTGGGTAATGAGAAGGCTGACTCATTGGCAAAGGTAGGTGCAATTGAAGGCGATATTTATCAGCGTCAAATCGCCTTCAATGAATTTTATTCTTTAGTCCGTAAAAATACCATCGCTAACTGGCAACGTAAGTGGAACGAAGATGAATTGGGTCGGTGGTTTCACTCGATTATCCCTAAGGTTAGCCTCAAACCATGGTTCAAAAGTCTGGACTTGAGTCGGGGCTTTATTCGTACCTTCTCTCGACTCATGTCCAATCACTGTTCGTTAGACGCGCTACTTTTTCGTTTTAATCTTGCCGATGGCAATATCTGTTCTCGTGGCCAAGGTTACCACGACATCGAGCACGTTGTTCGGTCGTGCGAGGTGTATCTTGTTGCCAAATCGAATTTAGAAAACTCTCTTTGGGCTAGAGGAAGGCAGCCCAATGTGCCGGTGAGAGATGTGTTGGCTCGGTCAGACCTTGATTACATGTTCCAAATATATGTCTTCCTAAAAGCTATCGACCTTCGTGTGTGATTGTCCTTATATCCTTTTTTTTTTTCTTTTCCTTTTTCTTCGCGAGAAATCAAATCCCTTCTTACTAACAATAGAATAAGGTGAAATGTAAATACATATTAGATATAAGATAGGCTTAAGAATTGAGTATGATGAATGTGAGTGTGAACATTGTCAACATATCCTTATATCCCTTCGTTTTCCTGAAAAAAATGTCACCCTTTTAAACTCGAGCAAATCGCGAGTAATCGGTTCTCTACTTCATTAACATTAGAATTAATGAAAAATGTTTACATATACTTGTAACAATACAGATAGGAGTTTGGCTCCTTTAAACTTATGTAACTGAGCCTGTAAAAATAAACGATTTAATAATAAAAAAATTTTTATAAATAATTTAATAATGAAAGCCTTCACATTCTTTGGGTTACAGACTTCATTTTAACATCATTTACAAGTATCTATGCAGCCTATAATTTATAATATCTAGCATTTGCAAAAAAGTGACAATCAAAAGCAACGATAAAATGTTTGCGTTAGCAAATTTCGTAAAAAAACAAGCATCGTAAATTTTTCAGTTTTTGTAGTTTTTTTTAACTATTTTGTTTGTTGTTTTCATGTTAAGTGCTAGAAACGGTAAGAATCTACAATAAATAGATAAAATAAAATGATATTTTATATATAAATCTCCCTTAAAATTAGTGTTCGGAATATGAATGAAGTTTCTACGCATGATTCAAATAGCGAACACTCCATTTTTAAATGTGAATTTACTGAACATTAATGTTATAAATAATTTAATATTCAAAACCCTGACATTCTTGAAGTTATAGGCTTCATTTCAACGTCATTTACAGGTATCGATACCGATATAGCGCCCTTGGTCCTGAAGCCTTGTAAACTATAAGAAACAAATACAATAAATTATTACCAAAGCAAAATCCATTTCTTTTTGCGAGCATTACATTTTTCCAAAAAAAGACTAGCTAATTGACTTTAATTTGATATATCGATCATATGAATCGGTCCAGTAGTTTAAAAGTTATGATTTTTTTTAATTCATTTTTTCTGTTCGGAATTTGAGACAAAAGTGTTCGGAATATGAGTCAGTGACAAAAATGGTGTTCGGAATTTGAGACAAATGTGATTAGTGTAATTCTCAGTCTTCAGCATGAAAACATATTTGTAAATCAATTTTTTTGTAGTCAAATGAAAAAGAAGACTCTATTTTATCCAAAAATCAAATGAATTTCGCGAAAAAGTACCATTTTGAGTAATGAGACACTGTTTAAATGCCATCAAAGCTAAAGTGTTCGGAATTTGAGACAAAACGGTACGAACTACATTTTACTGTAAGTCGTTTTCGTCGGCAACGATAGTTGCTCGCTAAACTTATTTTCATCAGCATCCACTTGACCTATTAAACAAAGCAGCCTGTTCGTTGCTATTTGCGACAATTTCATCCGGAAACCCCTATCCACGATTCATAAGATCACAGTTGAGCTTCAGTGTTCCGGCAAAACTTTTTGTAATTAGTTCTGAAATCCGTTTCGGAGCCCCACAATTTTAAAATGCAATTGACGATGTGCTGTACGATAAAAACACACACCCAAACACCCAGTTTCAGAGACGAGTTCACGCTATTTTAATATCATGATTGGGTTAATACGTGTGAAATGGTTTCTGACCACAACGACACGACATGCGATTGGGGATGCAATTTCGTTGTACACTTTCAAAGTGCTTTCAACTGTAGTGCAGTCCACTCTCTCTCGGTGGCTGCGGGATATCGATTTTGAACTTCTGTTTTTTTTTGTTCCATTGGTTTGGTTAAAGCACCTCTCGGGTGCTTGGGTGGGCGGGAAAGTTGACTAATGATGCTTGCGAAATCTGATGGGATTTTGTGGAAAAGTCGAAAGTAGAATCGAAGATCAGCACCACAATTGTGTTATTTATTGCCATCATTTTTATTAAAGCTTTTCTATCTTATATCTAAAAATACGTTCGGTGTTAACAGGACGAAATCCGTTCCGTCTTTTCTCGTGAAGCAATCTCTCCATACTATCGTATCATTATCATTTTCCATTAAGAGGGAAACAAGTGTTCCAAAAAGTTACAACATATGTAAGTAGCAGCTCTCATGCTCCATCATATCCACCCACTGTGTTCCTAGCTGCAGTCGAATCGTACTTTCACCACACAACCACGGTACGTGTTTGCGATCATCTGGTTCCATCTGTGCCTGTTTCAGGAGGCTTCTATGAAACACAGCATCAGCATTCGGGAATTCTGCGAACAGGCATCCAGAGATTTTTCGTCCCCATCCCACGACGTTCTCCCATTCTCTCACTTAAACGGGGTTATGGGCTCATATATTATTTACTGCCTTCAAATATGCAGGCTCTGTTTTCATTGAATGTGCGTGAAAAAAATGTTAACATTTGTTGTTTCTTCACAAACTCTGAAAGCTCTGAACCTCGCACGGTCGCTTCATGTATGATTAATCGAGATTGCCGGAGTGCACGCTGGTGGAGAATGATTTGCAAGTGCTGCCGTACACCGAAACATCTGTTTATGGCAAGTGAAATTTCAATCAACTCGAGAAATGAGATTCTGCTTTAATTCTGTCGAGTGTTACTGCGGGGGCTAACGAGCCTTGCAATTATATTCTGATGGGACGACCATTCACTTTATATGAGGTTCAGGGAAAAGAATCCGTCGGTTTTCTAAAACTCAGGTTGTCTGATTCAAATTTGGTTGACCTAAACTTGACGAAATTCATTCGATCGTGCATTAAAAAACATGTCCACCAATTTTTTTTGACGTAGAACTACGTCTTTCATTCTTCTTCTTCTTCTTCTTCAATGGCACTAACGTTCCTAGAGGAACTTCGCCGTCTCAACGTAGTATTACTTGCGTCATTTTTTATTAGTACCTAGTTGAGATTTCTATGCCAAATAACACGCCTTGAATGCATTCTGAGTGGCAAGCTCTAGAATACGCGTGATCATAGTGCAAGTCGGAGGGAATTTCTTTGACGAAAAATTCCCCCGACCAGAACGGGAATTGAACCCGAACACCCGGCATGTTAGTTATGACGCTAACCATTCGGCCACGGGAGCACACGTCTTTCATTAAGGGTGCCTAATCAAAAAACAGGTAACGTTTTTATGAAATAAAGTTAACGTTAATAACTATTTTTGTCGCGAACGTATTTTGGAGATTTACATACTAAACGAATCGGAAATTCCGTAAGATTTGTTTAATATGCTATACATTAGATTCCTCTGGTTTGTAGATGGTTGAAATTCATGAAAACTTTAAGCGCTTCCATTTTCCCATATATTTGTTCTGTCCATTTGTGTGCTTTCCCGAACAGAGCTGTCAATAACGAGCAACTTATCGACGACCAACGGAGGGGAAATCGTAGGATTGAAAGTCTCCGTGAACAAAGGAAAAGGTAGAAGAATGAAGGGGAATACTTGCCTACAGTATAAACAGTGGATTTCGCTGAGGCAAACTTTCATTCGGCATCGGACTGTTGAGCAATCCAGTTCACTTTGCTTTCGCTGCGCTTCGATCTAAGATTGGACCCCACCAGTGGTAATCCAACTTGGATATCGTCGTTTGGTTTTTCTTTCGTTTTTCGCGTTATTCGTATCGTGTGTTTTTCTTTCCGCGTCATAAATTGGACGCTTCGCGTTGTGTGTGATGAGCAAGAAGAAGAGGAAGACAGGCTCGAGCCCTACAAAAAAAACGTGGGGCAATAAAATTTCGAGGCAAGCTTCATCTACTGCTGCACGCGATGTTGGTGCAGTGAAAAGCGCTCGCACTGAACCGAGCCTTCGCGAGTGTGACACCGCATCGAACAACAGCGAAGTAGGCGATTTCGGCGCGTCGGTCGAAAATGTAAACGCCGTTACCCAGGCAGCAACCAATATCAAGCTCCCCCCGCTGGTGGTGAAGGCGGTCGCTCTTGACAAAGTCATCAGCGAATTCGCATCGATGGGGGTGTTACAGCAGAGAACAAGCTGTGTGGCATAATTCAGACTTTTTCCAAGCTGTTAACATTGTTTGTTTTCCGTCATCATAAGGGCTTCGTTGGTGCCTTTGAGAATGCATCAATGCATCTTGAATGTCTTACTGGAATGTTATAAGTTATTTGGTGTATGTATGTAGAGTGATGCCTTTATTATGGTTTTAAAATTCGCTCTTCAATTATGAAAATAATGTCCAAGCAAAAGGAGTAACGCATCGAAGTTTTACTCGAGCATCTCGAAACCCGAAATACATTAACGTCGAGTGAGAAACGAGGAACGTTTGTCGACAGCCAGGAAGCCCTCGGAAGGAAATCGAAAGTTGTGAGCCTTTTAGGCCGAACCCCAATCTTTTTGGAAGTGTTGTCTACATCAATCATTGAACTAACAATTAGCCGGACTGTTGTTTTATATGAAGGTTCCAAATAAAAAAAGTTACGTCAAACAAGTCAAAACAGCCAAAACACGATCACGGAAGCTGTACTCGACAGTGCTGATGAAGATCAATTGTGTGGTGATGGACGAAGAAACCTACATCAAAAGAGACATCAAACAGTTTCGTGAGCTGCAAGTTCGTTCAACAAATATGTGAGACTGTTGTAGTTTACTAAGAAATAACTAGTTTGGCATGTTGTTTACCAGATCAGAAGTTTAGTTGGCGGGAACGAACTTAAACTTGTTTTGAACGCCCTCTCGAGCTGTTGCCACATATAACTTTTGTCCTAGCAGCTATACAAAATCCGTCTTCACGTACGTTTCATTGTCTATGAGTAAGCATTCTTGGTATTTCGGTAGGACCTTGTTATATAATTTCCGAGCGTCTGTTTTCACCATTAGATCTGCTTTAGTTTCTTGGCCTCTAGATCTGTTAAATCGCCTCTAGCCTTGGGAAAGACCAATTAAATATCAACCAACGAAGGTTCGGGGACTGAACTCGCGACAATTTGCTTAGCGGTCGCTCAACCATCTGAAAGATCCCCTTCGGAAGGCTTGGGTTTACCCTGATGGTTCTCAGTACCTTAAAACGTGGTGGCAGATTGTGAGTTTCACTACGAAAGGTAAATGTGTAAATGTAGAAATTTTCATAAGTTTTGTATTGTTTGTGCGGATTTCCCGCAGTTAATTTTCATGTATTGTATACCGAAGTCACCTTTAAAATTAGGGTTCGACTCAGAATACGCGAATTCTATTGATAAAACTAACTTTCACGGCTAATAATTGAATGAAATCAAATCTCGCATTGTAAGCCATGGATGAGTGAACAAATAGATTACTGCTAGGGCATTTATAAACACCCGCAAATCTTTTTTGTGCTCTAGCCGTATTTCAGCGTTGAACAAATCATTTGCACTTTTTTCCAGTTTATAAATATTTTAATAACAAATATTGACAAGATTTTGAGCCGTAAAGCTTCCCCGAACCTACATTATTTCTCAATCAACATCGATCCCTGAATTCCACTCCCGTTTTTTTTTCAGAAATGGAAGCAAAAATGACGAACCAGCCAAAAATGTTAAAAGCCACTGTAATACAGAAAAAAAATTATAACAATAATACTTCCTACTAAAATATTAGTCATTCTTATCGCAAGTTGGTTCACGTAACACAACTTATACAGTATCTTGATAGTTTTAGATAAGAACTTGTGTATATTGATAGGGGTTGGTTTATAGACCTCGTCGACCCCGAAAAACAGTTTTCGTTTATGTCGATCCCTGGGAAAACAGCGTCGATATCGACCAAAAACCACAAAAAATCAGCCTTTTTTTTTTGTTTTTGAGTTATGATTTTTCAAAATTGACCGATGGTCCAAAAAGATCATTTTTCTCTTTTTTTTTTTTTTTCCAAAAATGACTCTTTTCAAAAATTCAGAACTTTTGAACCACCGATTCACATGATAGACATATCAAATTGAAAAAGAAGACTGAAAACATGATAACTTTGACTAATTATAACTCAATCTGAAAAGAACACCTTTCTGATTTTTAGATATGATATGTAGAAAAACCTCAACTTTCAGGCAAAAATATAAAATATATAGTTCCCTTGGTCCCGAAACCATGTTAACTGTAAACTGCTTTCAAGAAAAACAATATAGCACCCTTAGTCCCGATACAACGTAAACCATAAAAAAAAACAAATACAACCAATGGTTACAAAGCAAATTTTCTAATATCTTTTTCAAAAAAGACTAGCTCTTTGGTTTCAATTTGATATGTCGATCATCTGAATTGGTCTAGTGCAGTGTTTTTCAACCTTCTTCGCTCCATTCCTCCCTTTACGAAAATTAATTCCAGTGCTCCCCCCATTAGTATTTTGTAAGAAAATCTGTAACATATCAGTAAAATAATAAAAGAATACAAACGGTTCTTCGATATCCACTCTGTTACGGTGTTTTATATCCATCAGCAGCACTGTAGGAAATCCAGATTCACATAAATACTACGCAAAAGACAACAACAATCGTAACGCTTATTTCACATATCAGGATAAGAATCACTGCCAGTCGGAAGGCATTTAAAATCATGTTCAAATCTTGTCTTTTGATATAAGAAAAAATTGTTTCAAGTTTAACTTCTTAAAATCTTTAGTTAAAATCTTGGCAAATACTGTACAATATTTTGTTCTATGGTCTACTGTACTGTTTTGTCTTCTGTTCCTTCATAATTCACTGACGAAAGTTTTCCAAACATTCCGAAGTTGTTAAGGGGCTGTCCACATACCACGTGGACAACTTTAGGGGGTAGGGGGTAAGAAAATGTCCACGCTTGGCCACGGAGAGGGGGGAGCGAGTACAGACTTAATCCACGTGGACAGGAAGAACAAATATATCTTTTAAATACAATCACTTATACATTCAAAATTAAACAAAATCTGTTACATTTTTAAGAATTTCAAAACTCTCCATATTTAGCAATAAACGAATTGAGCCGTCTGAGAGTGCAGCCCAGTCAAACATATTTTTTTCTCTTATAATTGAGCTTTTTCAGTGGAATCTATATTCTAAAAATATCTCATGTAAACTTCCTTTGATGGAACTTTCATAGTTACGGAGTATGCATAGACGTCCATAACCCAAAACTGTAAAAACTAAACGATTCCAAGGGATTGAGATTGAGATCTCATGGTATGCGTAAATGGGTTTTCATGAGATATAACTTTCTCTACATGTTGTTTTATATCGAGAATAGTTAGTCTTAGGATAATAATGTCTGTATAGTTTTTCGTACAGAATTGCGTGTAAAATGAATGCAGTTGTAGAATATTCAAATTAACGGAACCAAGTATCTTTTAGGAGTAACGAAGAAACTTTAAATTTTGTGTTTTTACGGGTTTTTAATAATTTTCCAAAAGTGCATGATATTGTTTTTATCAACCAAATTGAAGCTACCATTTCATCTCAAATTCCGAAATTCTGATTTTTAACTCAAATTCCGATCACTTCATTGTAAAAACTGAATTTATTGAACATCAATGTTATTTTGATACCTATAAATATTGTTATACAGAAAGGTTTACCCTTAAGAATATTGAAGTTTTTATTATTCAATTATTTATAACATTGATGTTCAGTAAATTTAATTTCAAAATGAAGTGTTCGGAATTTGAGTCTGTTCACAATATGAATCAAAACGGTATAGCGTTCCGAAATCAATTAAAAAATTCGACCCTTTACTTCTCAATCCTTTGTTAAATCTATAGATATCAGTGCATGCTTCCTACTTTATCTTTTCTTTCCTTGAAATTATTTTTTATTAATAAAAATATTAATCTGTTCGTTTGTGTGCGCTCGAAAAGTTCGGTGCTAATGGGGCTCATATTATGACAAAATATACAACACACTACAAGGATTGTTTTTGCTACTGCCAACAACTCAAGAAGCTTCATGATTTCCAGATGGAATAAGCACACTTCTGAAATAAAGCTGTGAACGTAAATGTACTTTCTAGTATTGAATATGTATTATATGTGATAGCAACATATTTTTTGAAAGTGTTTCAAAATGTGAACCAAAATTGTATCTGATAATGATTTTAAATCCATTTTTTTTCATTCGATTGGCGTTACTCAAAATCAATCTTTGCAATTGTGTGGTTTAAATTCGGATGCGGATTGTTCAACTGTATTTTGCACGTTTTCGTGTTGGGAAACCAGATAGACTTTATATCTTCGCAGATAATACCAAAAACAAAGTATTTCAAGTATCTAAAATTCAACGCATGCGAAACATATGCTTTGTTTTGCTAATCGTTTATTTGCTATAAAACCTCAATGTGCCACAGCAAAGCGTGACAGGGTATAGCTAGTAAAATTTGAAACAAATAAACTTGAATAGAATTAAAACATAATTTATGCGTATTTCAGTTATTTAATCAATGTCCACGTGGACAACAGGGGGAGGGGTATGATAATGTCCACGCTTGTCCACGGAGGGGAAGTGGGGAGTTTAAAATCGTACTTTTTCTGTCCTTTTTCTGTTGTCTGTACGTGGACAGCTCCTAAATTGAAAATTACAATTCAGATTTGGAAATGTTTGCTGAGGATCGCAAATTTTAGCGTATCCAATAAAGTTTTTGTGGCAATTTTTGCTGATCATTGTATTCTTCAAAGCGAAGTAATTGTGCAATATTATATAGGTAGCGAGGGGGGGGGGGAGGCTATCTGTGATACACAATTAAAGGGCCTAGCCGGGTAAGGGAGTAAAAAGTGCCCCCAATTTTCCATATATTTGAGTCCTTATATGGCACACCGTAGGATTTATTTATATTTTTATTTTGAGACAAAATTAAGAAAAAATACTGAATGTACCGTTCTGAATCATATTTCGGCATATGATGCAGAAAACAGATCTAAGCTTTATGCACAGGTATTATTTGGTTGATATTTCCAATAAATTAGTGCGATATGCTTTTAAGCTTTCTACTTTTGTACCTATTTGATTGAAAACATAGAAAAATCATTGAATTAAATGCTTTTCAAATGAAGCGAATAAGAATCAAACTTCGGACACTAAATCAAATTTCGGACACAATTTTATATATTTTGCAATTTTTTGGACAAAAATTACATAACACTTGATTATATTTTATAATCAACTGCGAAACACTTACTAAGCAATCACAGTAAACTGTTAACGATGATGAGAACTGATGAAACACGGGAGAAATTTAAATATTTATGAACGGGTAAATTCTACGTGCTCACGCTAAGGAAACGTTAAACACAAACGATAATGAGTAGTTTTGTCAGATTTTTGCTGATTATGTTATAATTCAAATGAAGTTCTTATATTAAATGATAGTGAAACCTAGGGATTACTCTAAAGAAGCAATTGTGATATTAATTTTATAGTTATATCATCAGTGCATTAAGCATTTCAAAATATTGGAACAAAGTGTCCGAAGTATGATGTTGTCCGAAATATGATTCAGAACGGTACATCTTACTAAGCTGTATCGATAAATATCTTCAAACAATTTTTTCATCAAAAACAAGGTATAAAAAAAATTAAATTAATTTTTATTTTAAATTAAAATAATTTTTTTTTCATTTTAAGATTCAGTACTACTCTAGTTTGTATTCAAATTTCTTCCTACGTCTATTTTAGGTATATTTGATTTTTTTCAGAATTTTTAGAGAGTTTTTCGTGGTACAAAACCATATATATTTTCAGTCATTTCGAAATTTAAAAATATTACTTTGAGACTCACTTTTGCTCTAATGTTTATTTAAATGCATTCGTATGTGTTGTTTTTTCCACATCAAGCGTAATTTTTCCATGAAGTTGTAAGAGGATTGCGTGAATAATAAATAATTTTTTGGCCTTTGTGATATCATAAAGGTTTGTGTGTGTTGTTGTGATACAAAACCGTTGCAATACACATTTTTGTTATTGCCTTATATATTTTGCTGTATTGTGTTGTATTTGTGAATGAATAGCATTAATTGTTTTGCCGATGATGAATAGATTAGCGACCTTTCCAAGCTATAGTGCTATTTCACGTGCCAAACGAAATATTATGATGGGTAAAGTAAGAACTGCATTTACTTTGCTTATTTACAATCGTATAATGAAGAACATGGAAAATGTACAGAAGAAGAAGCCTATTGGAAATAACGTGCGATCTTATTCCTGCAATAAATTCTTTTATTGCTCTCCTATATGCACGTGGCGCACATAAGGCAAACAATTTGAACAGCTCATATTTATGGAAAGAGAAATAGGGTCCGTTTTTTAGAAAACTTGAGCGGGCATGACTGTTGCGAAATTATGCGATTTATCAGATTTGATGAAAAGATTCAGTGTTTACAAATAGACAAATTTGCTATATAAATATGATACAAAGTCACCGAAAATAGCCAAAATTGTTACAAGTCTGGGGAACATGTAGCTATCAATGAACTAATGGAACCGTTCGCAGGATGCGGAAGAAGTGTCATATTAGCCGCAAAATCACTAAAAATAAAAATTACTATTGTTGAAACTGTCCGCTGAAATAAAGGAGAACTAAAAAAACTTCCGCAAACAGTAGAAGGTTTGTAGGCCACGATTCTCAACAAAAACTATATAAATCGAGTCATTGTTCACATACTTTTTACGGAAGTAAGCCAAACAAAAAGGAGTTCAAACCATAAATCTATAAGCATCGGAAAAACGGTAAGCATATTCCTGAAACGATCAGGTTTTACAATCATCCTAAATACGGTGTGGACATGGCAAGATAATACTCGGTGAATTCGAAATTTCAAAGATGACCTGCGCAGATTTTCTTCAGTATCCAGGTCAAGAGGCAGGAATCAACTCATGGACTTTATGCGGAAAATCCACAGGCAAATATCAAAACTGCAGTTTTTATTCCAATTAGCTGAATTTGTCAAGGATTTCCAACATGAACATTAAGAAGAAAACGGAAAACAGAAAACTTTAACAAATTCAAGTTTAATTTCTCGTGTGGTACATGAACCCAATAATTTGTAAAATATGTGGTGATTGAAGTTAGCATATACATATTTATTTTCTAAACTAAGGATTCATTTTGAAAATAATGTTATTTTTTTCTGGTATTATTTTAATTTAAGTAATACACAATTTCGAACTGTTATTTGAAAAAAAAAGAAGTGTTTTTTCCATGTACAAACTATACTAAGTAATATATTTGTCGCTGTACATAGTAATATGTATAATTTTTAAGAAGGGTCACTTGACCCGCTGTGGTTGGAATAGGTGTACATGAAGCATCGGTAGGTTTAGTGTTAAAACAAAAATGTGTGCGGGTGACGCAGACATTGCTGTCTGTTCAATGGAAATCGCGGATGTCTTTTTCAATATCAAAAATTTGCGAATGGACGGAGCTTAAGTTGCGATATTTCCTATCTACACAATATTTTGGTTGGAGTTGTTTTTTTGTGACATCTGTAGTCGGGTACCGTGGTTGATTGATTGATTTTCTTCTTCTTTCAAAATACAATATTCAAACGCCATTAGTCTTGAAAAAGGCCAATTTAAAATCCATCGATGGAGGTTCCTGGCTCAGTAAGCGGTCGTGCTATCATTTGATTATGAACATCCCCTCCGGACATTAATTTCCACGAATACCAAGATTTCGGCAAACTTTCCAATTCGGTAAGTAAGCTTTAGGAGAGGGAGCAAAACAAAAATAATCCCCTAATTAAATTCAACCGAAATGATATATTATTTTGTTTCGTTTTATTCGACTTAAGACTACGTCTAACAGGAAGTTATGGGGTTTAAAATGAAAATATGAAAACTAAACATGAAAGAAATAATGAAAGATTGAGGAGGCGATCTGGCCTAGGGGTAACATCCATACTTCTCACGCTAAAGATCACGAGTTCAATTCTCACTCCCGACATTCTTTCAAAATGGAAGGTTAATGTGATGAACTTGCCAAAAGTGTTGAAAGTCACTATACTACAGAAAGAAAATGAAGGATTTAGAAGGTTTATACCTCGACTATTTCTTGATAGATCGCTTCAATTGATTGGAAATATTTAAAAAAAACTATTGAATAGTTTTAAAATATCAAGTATTTTCTAAACACGTTAGATCCCACCAATCGAATGTACCAATTTGTGCTGCTCAAATTGAATCGACCTAAAAGAGTGACTAACGTCTCGCACCAGTTAGCGAGCAGTAAACAGTCTTTCTCAATGCTGATATTACATACAACGGTTTTGCTCGATACAATGGAAGATAACGCACACTGTTCGGTTCCAAAAAAAAAAAAAAAAGAAAAACATTAGGTAGTGACCGTCACCTTCGTGTAATTCTCCTGCCAGTCAGTATGCATAAAAATAGCTTCCCCTTAAGTTATTAACACCATCGACTAAAAGGCTGAAGAACTAGAAAAGAAGCAGGGTAATCAAAACTAACTTCAGCAACTGTGCGCCGACGGATCAGTGTTTCGATTTTCATTTCATCTGGTAGAAAGTGGTTCTGTATTTTTGCATTCCATGCCCATAATGTTGTTTTTTATGCGTTACTGAATGTGGATTGACGTGGTTGAGGATGTATAATTATGCTAGTGGAACGAACTATGGGACCCTATTCCAGCAGACGAACGTTTACCCGCTTGACTCGTTCGTTTCGTTCGAAAAACAGACGAGTAGGGAGTTTGACTCTATCGTTCGATCGCGACTGGTAGTCAATTAGTCGAGTCGTCGTCGAAAACTAGTTCATTTTACTGATTTAATGCATCGGTATCCCTTTGCCTTGTCCCGCGTTTATCTTCAGGATTCATTTTACGGCTGAGCTAGAATTTTCTAAGCAATGTATGTATATTGTTAATGTCCTAAATAAGCAGAAAAAAATTACAGCTTTTCAAAATTGCATTTGCCAAATCACACAATCAAATGTAAAACTTGATCTTCATTTCCAGGGATGCTAGGTGATTGTTTTGAAACAGCACGACACCGAAGTCGTCTTCACAATTACATTGAACAAGAATGAATAGCTCATAATGCAATTTTTGAGCAATATTTGATAGAACATTTAATGTTTATTTTCGCGAGTCCTTTTTTGTGTAATGCGCTTCAATCATTACACCTAGATATTTTGAAGTTTATTACCATGAATGTAGGAAAAACTCAATTTTTTGTATAACTGTTAAGAAAAACAGATGCAAATTTGTTTCAAAGTTTTTATTAAAAATCAATGATTAGGTGAATAAACAAATTTTTCCACAATAGCAAAGCGTCTGAGCGATAAAACGGTGAAAAACATTGATAAATGAAAAAAATTAGGAAGCCAGCTTGTGTATTGTTCTCGCGAGAGTAGGAATAGATCGGAAATTTTCGACAATTCTTATAGATTATACAAAGCTTTGGAAGTTCTTATAGATTTCCTTCTTTCCTTACTTTGTTATTAATCCTGCCTGTTGACATCGACAGCTTCTTGTGCCAAAAATAGTTGTTCATCTTATTTTTCCTGTGTTCAGAGACAAAAGGAAAAACATTTGGTGCTCAATCAGCCCTGCTCGTTGGATGACTTATAAAAAAAAATTCTCAACTACTCTAATAGTCCATTGTTTGACGCGAATTGCCATTGAATAAAACAATCTGAATATTAATCTAGCTCGTTGGTGGAACTGTCGAAACGAAGCGAACATTATAATGGTGCGACTCAAGATAGACTGTTAAAATTAATGAACGACTAGAAGGAGCTTGAACCGCTCAACTTTAATTCAAACAACTCTTTTCAAGTGATTAACTCGAACAAATGTCCAATACCCCTGGGTCCGGGTATTAAAACATTCATACGCAAACATTACCTTACGGCCTTAGTTCGATAATCCAGCGGAATCAACTCACCTGAAATGAAACAGATAAAAAAGTCATTTTAAAACTTTAATCACTTCCAGTCACTACGATCAATAATTTAGCAAATAGCGAAAAGCCGATAATCTCCCTTGGGGGGAGGGTGTGGAAAGGGTTCCAGCCAGATACTCGCAATAACGAGCAAACGAAAAAAAAAACAATTCCAAGTTTCGGCTTCGGGGGTTTGAAAACGGTCAGAAGCGGGACTTCATTAAAATAATCTCCCACAAGGGCCACCACGGCCCAGTCCGTGCAGGCCAGTCCGGAATGAAAATGATGCCACTGCTGCTGATGATAATAACGAAACCGCCGCCGCTCACTTCTCACTCGTGGAGTGTCACAGCCAGTCCTTTTCAGAGGGGGCTACAGGAGACTTGTGATGTTGCTCAAAAATTTAATGTCGGCCAGATTTAGTTGGGGCATCCCCACGTTGCATTCTCACCACTGTTCGTCACGTGAATTTTCAAATGCAGAAAGTAAGAACAATCACTTTGAAAGCAAGTCTATGCAAGTCATCTCCTCCGTATGCAAATATTTCAGTTAGTGTAGTCGTCACAGGACTCAATCGCGTCGCTGGTTGAGAGATAAGCGATTTGCTCAGTAGAGAAATTATTAAACTTTTGTCGGAACGTTTACCGTTTGCCTGATTTTCGGATGAGATATTGCAAATGATTTATTCGCTCTTGCTTCTACGTCCTGCCGTTTATTACCGATACTATTTAAGTGAAGAGTTTGGCAGCGTAACAAAACGATCGATCATAAAATACAAATAAATATAAGACATGTCAAAGATTGATTTTTTTGCTTTACATTGAAATTTGATTCAATAATCAAGAGAAGCAGCAGAAGAAAAAAATTATGAGCAGCTTCTTTACTTTTTTCCCTCATAGTAAAAGTGGAAAGTAATAAGTTTTCTCCGTAATTAGGGTAATGTAAAAACAAAGGAATCTTAGCCCGAAAAGGATCTTGTAACATTTTCATTTCTGATTTATCTACTGCATACCCCCTTGATGAGAACTTTATCAATTTAGCTCGAGCAACAAAAAAAAACAGGAGAAAGAAAAATGAACGAATTATTCCTTTCCAAAGACAAACACACGCAGCGACTCTTCCACCCAGAAAAAGTTATTACAATAATTTTATTTGTGAAGTGTTTCATTCAACCCCATTTGCGGTTCTCGTACAGTTAAAGTAATAAACAAAAACACAAATTCGAACAGTAATTGCATATAAAATCTGATCCCTTATTGTTTGTAGAACGCTTTCGGATGAATCGGGAATAATTGAATGCAAAAATCATTAAATTTTCAAATCTTTAGTCGTCAAATCTTCAACTCTTCAACTCTTCATCTATAGTTTTCAAATCTTCAACTCCTCAACTCTTCAACTCTTCAACTCTTCAACTCTTCAACTCTTCAACTCTTCAACTCTTCAACTCTTCAACTCTTCAACTCTTCAACTCTTCAACTCTTCAACTCTTCAACTCTTCAACTCTTCAACTCTTCAACTCTTCAACTCTTCAACTCTTCCAACTCTTCAACTCTTCCAACTCAGCGTGTACTCTGAAAATTCTGAAAATTCTGAAAATTCTCAAAATTCTCAAAATTCTCAAAATTCTCAAAATTCTCAAAATTCTCAAAATTCTCAAAATTCTCAAAATTCTCAAAATTCTCAAAATTCTCAAAATTCTCAAAATTCTCAAAATTCTCAAAATTCTCAAAATTCTCAAAATTCTCAAAATTCTCAAAATTCTCAAAATTCTCAAACTTCTCAAAAGTCTCAAAATTCTCAAAATTTTCAAAATTCTCAAAATTCTCAAAATTCTCAAAATTCTCAAAATTCTCAAAATTCTCAAAATTCTCAAAATTCTTAAAATTCTCAAAATTCTCAAAATTCTCAAAATTCTCAAAATTCTCAAAATTCTCAAAATTCTCAAAATTCTCAAAAATTCTTAAAATTCTTAAAATTCTTAAAATTCTTAAAATTCTTAAAATTCTTAAAATTCTTAAAATTATTAAAATTCTTAAAATTCTTAAAATTCTTAAAATTCTTAAAATTCTTAAAATTCTTAAAATTCTTAAAATTCTCAAAATTCTCAAAATTCTCAAAATTAAATTGATAAATTGATAAATTGATAAATTGATAAATTAATAAATTGATAAATTGATAAATTGATAAATTGATAAATTGATAAATTAATAAATTGATAAATTGATAAATTGATAAATTGATAAATTGATAAATTGATAAATTGATAAATTGATAAATTGATAAATTGATAAATTGATAAATTGATAAATTGATAAATTGATAAATTGATAAATTGATAAATTGATAAATTGATAAATTGATAAATTGATAAATTGATAAATTGATAAATTGATAAATTGATAAATTGATAAATTGATAAATTGATAAATTGATAAATTGATAAATTGATAAATTGATAAATTGATAAATTGATAAATTGATAAATTGATAAATTGATAAATTGATAAATTGATAAATTGATAAATTGATAAATTGATAAATTGATAAATTGATAAATTGATAAATTGATAAATTGATAAATTGATAAATTGATAAATTGATAAATTGATAAATTGATAAATTGATAAATTGATAAATTGATAAATTGATAAATTGATAAATTGATAAATTGATAAATTGATAAATTGATAAATTGATAAATTGATAAATTGATAAATTGATAAATTGATAAATTGATAAATTGATAAATTGATAAATTGATAAATTGAAAAATTGATAAATTGATAAATTGATAAATTGATAAATTGATAAATTGATAAATTGATAAATTGATAAATTGATAAATTGATAAATTGATAAATTGATAAATTGATAAATTGATAAATTGATAAATTGATAAATTGATAAATTGATAAATTGATAAATTGATAAATTGATAAATTGATAAATTGATAAATTGATAAATTGATAAATTGATAAATTGATAAATTGATTTTGATTTTTAAATTGATTTCAAAATTTCAAAATTTCAAAATTTCAAAATTTCAAAATTTCAAAATTTCAAAATTTCAAAATTTCAAAATTTCAAAATTTCAAAATTTCAAAATTTCAAAATTTCAAAATTTCAAAATTTCAAAATTTCAAAATTTCAAAATTTCAAAATTTCAAAATTTCAAAATTTCAAAATTTCAAAATTTCAAAATTTCAAAATTTCAAAATTTCAACATTTCAAAATTTCAAAATTTCAAAATTTCAAAATTTCAAAATTTCAAAATTTCAAAATTTCAAAATTTCAAAATTTCAAAATTTCAAAATTTCAAAATTTCAAAATTTCAAAATTTCAAAATTTCAAAAGCAAGTCTATGCAAGTCATCTCCTCCGTATGCAAATATTTCAGTTAGTGTAGTCGTCACAGGACTCAATCGCGTCGCTGGTTGAGAGATAAGCGATTTGCTCAGTAGAGAAATTATTAAACTTTTGTCGGAACGTTTACCGTTTGCCTGATTTTCGGATGAGAGATTGCAAATGATTTATTCGCTCTTGCTTCTACGTCCTGCCGTTTATTACCGATACTATTTAAGTGAAGAGTTTGGCAGCGTAACAAAACGATCGATCATAAAATACAAATAAATATAAGACATGTCAAAGATTGATTTTTTTGCTTTACATTGAAATTTGATTCAATAATCAAGAGAAGCAGCAGAAGAAAAAAATTATGAGCAGCTTCTTTACTTTTTTCCCTCATAGTAAAAGTGGAAAGTAATAAGTTTTCTCCGTAATTAGGGTAATGTAAAAACAAAGGAATCTTAGCCCGAAAAGGATCTTGTAACATTTTCATTTCTGATTTATCTACTGCGTACCCCCTTGATGAGAACTTTATCAATTTAGCTCGAGCAACAAAAAAAACAGGAGAAAGAAAAATGAACGAATTATTCCTTTCCAAAGACAAACACACGCAGCGACTCTTCCACCCAGAAAAAGTTATTACAATAATTTTATTTGTGAAGTGTTTCATTCAACCCCATTTGCGGTTCTCGTACAGTTATAGTAATAAACAAAAACACAAATTCGAACAGTAATTGCATATAAAATCTGATCCCTTATTGTTTGTAGAACGCTTTCGGATGAATCGGGAATAATTGAATGCAAAAATCATTAAATTTTCAAATCTTTAGTCGTCAAATCTTCAACTCTTCAACTCTTCATCGAATTTCCAAGTCTATAGTTTTCAAATCTTCAACTCTTCAACTCTTCAACTCTTCAACTCTTCAACTCTTCAACTCTTCAACTCTTCAACTCTTCAACTCTTCAACTCTTCAACTCTTCAACTCTTCAACTCTTCAACTCTTCAACTCTTCAACTCTTCAACTCTTCAACTCTTCAACTCTTCAACTCTTCAACTCTTCAACTCTTCAACTCTTCAACTCTTCAACTCTGCCAACTCTTCAACTCTTCCAACTCAGCGTGTACTCTGAAAATTCTGAAAATTCTGAAAATTCTCAAAGTTCTGAAAATTCTCAAAATTCTCAAAATTCTCAAAATTCTCAAAATTCTCAAAATTCTCAAAATTCTCAAAATTCTCAAAACTCTCAAAATTCTCAAAATTCTCAAAATTCTCAAAATTCTCAAAATTCTCAAAATTCTCAAAATTCTCAAAATTCTCAAAATTCTCAAAATTCTCAAAATTCTCAAAATTCTCAAAATTCTCAAAATTCTCAAAATTCTCAAAATTCTCAAAATTCTCAAAAGTCTCAAAATTCTCAAAATTTTCAAAATTCTCAAAATTCTCAAAATTCTCAAAATTCTCAAAATTCTCAAAATTCTCAAAATTCTTAAAATTCTCAAAATTCTCAAAATTCTCAAAATTCTCAAAATTCTCAAAATTCTCAAAATTCTCAAAATTCTCAAAAATTCTTAAAATTCTTAAAATTCTTAAAATTCTTAAAATTCTTAAAATTCTTAAAATTCTTAAAATTCTTAAAATTCTTAAAATTCTTAAAATTCTTAAAATTCTTAAAATTCTTAAAATTCTTAAAATTCTTAAAATTCTTAAAATTCTCAAAATTCTCAAAATTCTCAAAATTAAATTGATAAATTGATAAATTGATAAATTGATAAATTGATAAATTGATAAATTAATAAATTGATAAATTGATAAATTGATAAATTGATAAATTGATAAATTGATAAATTAATAAATTGATAAATTGATAAATTGATAAATTGATAAATTGATAAATTGATAAATTGATAAGTTGATAAATTGATAAATTGATAAATTGATAAATTGATAAATTGATAAATTGATAAATTGATAAATTGATAAATTGATAAATTGATAAATTGATAAATTGATAAATTGATAAATTGATAAATTGATAAATTGATCAATTGATAAATTGATAAATTGATTTTGATTTTTAAATTGATTTCAAAATTTCAAAATTTCAAAAATTCAATATTTCAAAATTTCAAAATTTCAAAATTTCAAAATTTCAAAATTTCAAAATTTCAAAATTTCAAAATTTCAAAATTTCAAAATTTCAAAATTTCAAAATTTCAAAATTTCAAAATTTCAAAATTTCAAAATTTCAAAATTTCAAAATTTCAAAATTTCAAAATTTCAAAATTTCAAAATTTCAAAATTTCAAAATTTCAAAATTTCAAAATTTCAAAATTTCAAAATTTCAAAATTTCAAAATTTCAAAATTTCAAAATTTCAAAATTTCAAAATTTCAAAATTTCAAAATTTCAAAATTTCAAAATTTCAAAATTTCAAAATTTCAAAATTTCAAAATTTCAAAATTTCAAAATTTCAAAATTTCAAAATTTCAAAATTTCAAAATTTCAAAATTTCAAAATTTCAAAATTTCAAAATTTCAAAATTTCAAAATTTCAAAATTTCAAAATTTCAAAATTTCAAAATTTCAAAATTTCAAAATTTCAAAATTTCAAAATTTCAAAATTTCAAAATTTCAAAATTTCAAAATTTCAAAATTTCAAAATTTCAAAATTTCAAAATTTCAAAATTTCAAAATTTCAAAATTTCAAAATTTCAAAATTTCAAAATTTCAAAATTTCAAAATTTCAATATTTCAAAATTTCAATATTTCAAAATTTCAGGATATAGATATTTTTATTTTTCAGTGAGTTTTTAAATTCTATTTGTGCGTTCAATTTAGATTTCCAGCGATTACTATGGAGGCGTTATTCCATGCATCTGTGTATTATTTTCCGACATGGTTAAGTCATTTTCATAGTTTCGAGTCTGACTCCACAAGCGGCAAGTGAAGCGATGAATAACGACTCGTAGTTGAAGCTGTTGCCAACCTAATAATGGACTTTCGCTTGGGAAAAATAATGGAATAGCAAGTGCGATGGATACCATTAACTATCAGGCGCATCCTTTCTTCCGCGCCAAAGTTCAATTTCCCGAAAACGACGATAGCCGACGAGGAGGAAGGAAAACTAACATTGTATCACGTTGTACAATAGATAAATCTTCATTCGTGCTGCTTGGATGCGCTGCCCGGGAAAAAAAGCATTTGTTTTTTCCTCTCCCACACTTACACATCCTTACAGTTACTGAACGGATGCTTGGCTATCATATCGGTAGCAATGAATTATTTTGTCAATATTCTTTCTCGGGTGGAACGCAGAAACGAAGGAAATGCTGGAGCATTTTTACTCATCTAGCCTGGAAGAGTAGCCCCAGCAATAGCTGATAGTTCTTTGTTCCACTGCTTTCTCCATATTGTCCCGCTGAGAGCTTTTATCTATGGAAAAAATGAGAAGAATTTCGAAATGAACTTACCCTTAATGTGATGCATATTTCGGTTTCGCTATGGTTAGTCTTTTCAACTTTCGTCGTATTTTGTTAGCTCGTTGTTTTAGGTCACTGTTAAAGTATATGTACACGCTGAGGGGTGTGGTTACTACACACGAAGTGCACCTCACGATTCTTAAGGCACATCTTGACGATTTTTTTCTTCCCTTTGGACGAGTGCAACTATTGTGCATCGAGATAACTCAGTCCTTATCTTGCTTTCGAAGGGTGCTTCAGTTGTCATACAACGCGAACGAGTGACTTCGTTCAAGTCCAAGTTCATCAAGGGTTGAAAACGTCGCTGTTTGAGTAAGCCCACCTTTGCCATCCATTTTACCGAGGAGATATTTGGATTCGTTTGCTTTTCACCTGGCCCTTCGATTTGAGGTTCGGCAGAAGTTTGTTTTGTCAGATCGAAAGGGTTGGTTTGTTCAGTGTACCAAATCGAATTTTACACCACGTCTGTCAACTACGAAATGAAGTAAATGAAGCAAAAACCAAATCGCTTTTGATCGCAAACTGTGGATTCGTGGTGAAAATGAGTTGTTTGAATTTTTGAACCAAATGCCTTCTTGGTTATCCATAAATTCAACCGTTTCCGCTACCACACCTAACAAATTTGCATAATACAGCCAATTTTGATGACACGAAACATGAAACTAGCGGTTCGGATTAAACCAAACAACCGAAAGCAAATCAACGCGCGTAATTAGTGCTGATGATGATAAATTCACGTTTTCATCGAGCGCGCGAACGGAGCAAATCTGTGGCGATTCTCGTGGGAAATTCGATGCTAAACAAACCACCCCTACCGCAACCCTTCTCAGAAGCGGAAGGATGTCACAAAAGTATACGATTAATGAATTTTGAATTATCGCTCGTTCAGAATTAAACCTTCGCTTGCGTTGTTTTTCGGCCCGGCGGAGGAGGTGATCGCTATCCCACCAAACAACATCGAATATAAGGTTTTGTTTGCGGGTAAATATGTATTTTCACTTGCTCAGATTGCGTTCAGTGCTCGGGTTTATTTATAGCGTCAAACAGGAAGCGATTGCTCCCGGTCTAAGGTTCAGGTTTGCGGCATCCGGGAAACAACGTCCCATCATTAATTCAGGTTGGCTTCATGCATTCAAATATCCGGCCAGGGCTCACCATATGCCACATAATGTGTAAAGTGCTGCAACACGTTACGATTGTTCTAGCTACCGGGCTGATGGCAGATATCCCCAATTCAATTATGCTTTACCGTGTGGAGCTCGTGTTGGAGAACATAACGACTCGTTAAATTGAGAGAAGAAGGATGAAATCGCAATTTATTTCCTAAATCTAATTACGTTCAATAAAGCTCACACCGACTCAATTATATATCATTTACACCAGCAATTAGTGGTAATCAATGATTCATGCTCGTGTGTCATGGCAGTCCTGGCTGCAGAGTGAGCCATCTTCCGGTTATTTTGGTAGAGTTTTTATCTTACTCGAATTCTGCCACCACTATCATCCGGAATGGAGAGGGAGAGCTAGAGCTTGTCACGTCCAATGCAATATTGTCAGTACGTCAGTCATGGTTATCACCTCCTTGTTTGTAGCTATATCATTCGTTTCCCTGGTAGCAAAAAAGGGCCCGGTTCTCATTTGTGTGTTGGGGAATTGGATACTCGGGAAATCGTATATTCATCTTTCATCTTCCTTTTTTCATTTTTTCCCCGAAGAAGGTTCTACCTTCCACATTCACCAATCAAATACGTAGGAAACGGAGGGAAAAATCACAAAATCAAATTTACGAAACGAATGTGATTCGGGATGCTCACGTCTGCTGGCGATACGTTGCAAAAAAGTTTTTGAAATGGGTTTGGATTGGATAGATAAATATTTTGACGTAGCAAATGTTGTGTCAGCGATAGTCACAAGAACAGGTCGTAGAAAATTGAAGAAATGTTCATCGCTTTCGTCCGATGAAAAATTTTTTCCGCAGCAAAAAGAGTTCTGCTGCCAGTTTCATTTTCAACAAAACTCAATTTGAAAAAAAACTATCCATAATCGTAGTCGAATGAAAATTGACGACGGAAGTTGTTAAATCCAGAACTATAAATCGAAAAACGTTTATAACGGATTTTTACTCCGGTGGAGCCGAAGCGCTACCTACTGAGAAATATAGGTAGAGTATCAGAGGGAAAGCATAACAAATTGAACGAATCAGCATATATTCACAGTAATTTCGTATAAATTCCACTTTTCCTTTTGTCACAAAATCACAAAAATATCTTATGTGTGCTACTAATTTAGACTATTTTTTACCTTATATACCAATACTAATAAGAGAGTCTTCAAAGCATTCTTGTACAACTGTCCATGTTCGTTGAATCAGGTCGAATGTCAGATTAAGTAAAAATTTAAATGTGGTATTGACGGTACATTTTCGACAACTATCAATGTTTTGAGTTAGCATGAAGAAAGAGAACTCTCTGTCAGCTTAGCAGAACTGAAGGCAGTTCTAAATTGCTAATAGAAAGTTTGTTTGAGGGAAAGTTATTACTTAATGTTATTTGAATATTTAAGATGCCGAGTCCTTACCCTCACTTAATTATGTTTATAAAAATAATCAAAAATTTCCACCAAAACTTATCATTTTGTACTATAATCATTATCAAGCATAATTTATGTTGAAAATTTTTCAACACTTGAGTAAAAGCGTTTTTGTAATAAATAAAGGGTGTCACAGATCAAATTGTATCACGGGCAACACTCTGTAGAAAATTACCTAGTTGACCGATCCTTTCCAAACTGCCAGACAATAAAATATAACCCATTAGTAAGCTATTGGAATATTAATTTCAATCAACTTCAATACCATAACCGTATGCTCACACCTTACGCTTAACTCCACTCATAAGATTCCATACAACATCTGGCTGCAGCTTCTTCTGTACGGAGACCCACTTTTTCTTCACGTCTGCCTCAGACTTGATGATGAATCTTGATGCTTCGGTAGTACCTACTTCATAATAATCCAGTATTTTTCGATGGGTCTTAGTTCCGGTGTGTTCGGGGGGCTCATGTCATGACCCCGTTGACTCCGTACCACTCCAGGATATCCTTTGAATAGTGGCACGAAGCTAGATGCGGTCAGATGATCCTAGGGCCCTCGTGTTGCTTCAACAGAGGAAGCAGATGCTTCGGTAGACGCTCTTCGCGCGCTCCGTTTGCCACGTGAGCAGATCGCTTGTCAAATCATGTATTTCTTGGAAAACTTTGAAAGTTTATGCTTCCTTACTTATTCCGGAACAACAAACTTGTGCTGGGCGGTGAAGAACAGTAGCCCCGAAAGCTTCCGGAAGTCCGCTTAGACGTAAGTCTCATCATCCATGATGAGACAATGAGGCTTCGTCAGCATCTGGCGAAAAATGGTGACGCAATTTTTTTCCAGTTTACGAAAAACTGACAGCGATAAAAATACAGTGTAACCAATACACTCTAAACTACTTCTACCCTAATTTTCAAGAGAAAATACCCAAATGGTACATTTTCTACAGTGTTTTTTCCGTGATGCAATTTTACTTAGACTTTCTTTAGAATACATATTTCTTACGGAAAAGTTTTCATTCATCACATTTATTTCAACACTGCACAATGGTCCAGGAGATGCATTCAAGTGGAAATTAGCATTATGAGCTCGACAGTTTTTCTCTAGACAAAAGCTGTCTTCGACAAAGTTGATGCATACGATAGAGCGCTCATTCTCATGTTATCAAAAATAGGGTGACCAAAATTTTCGATGAAATAAAAAATATAACTTTCTTATCTTTATAGATAGAGGAAAATATAGTTCGACAATGTTGTAGTCCCAATTATTTAAGACATCTTTGTAGACCAAAGTTTTTTTTCTATCTGTTGAAATGACCGATATAGCGCTTTTTTTCTAAATTGCGTTAGGGTCACCATGAAAAAACTGTTTTTTGCTCTAACTTTTATATTTCAAATTCTACATACAAACTGTCTTCGAAAGACTTTTAGAACTTACTAATACAAACATTTTGCGGTACAGAACATGTCAATATCTCAACTTCACTCAATGTTATTGATATTTCTTCCCTAAAAATAGGCTCTCTTCAATTGCATGTCATTCTTTCTGGGGCAAACATAAAACATGTTTGTTGACGGAATTTGAAAGAACCAATTTCACTCTATAAAATATGTGATTTTCAAAGATATGTTATTTTTTGTATTTGAGTAAATCAAAATTCAAATCATGAGTTTTTGGGTGGAAACCCATCAATAACTTTGAGCAGGATAAAGATATTGACAAATGCTGCATCGCGAAACATTGGTATTGATAAGCTATAAAAGTCGTACGAAGACAGTTTTGATGTAGAATTTTAAATATAAAAGTTAGAGTTAGAGTTAGAGGTTTTCTTCATGGTTACTCTAATGTAAATTAGTTAAAAACCAACTTGGTGGGAGATATTTATTCTTTAGACAAAAACTGTCTTCGACAAAGTTGTTACATATGATAGAGCGCTGATTTTAATGCTATCAAAAATAGGGTGACCAAAATTGCCGATGAAATAAAAAAATCTAACTTTCTTATCTTCATAGATAGAGATAAACATAGTTCGACAATGTTATAGCCACAATTATTTTAAACAACTTTGTAGAACGAAGCTTTTTTTTATCTTTTAATAGCGATTTAGCGCTTTTTTCCTAAGTTGCATTAGGGTGACCATGAAGAAGCGGTTTTTTTTGCTCTAACTTTTATATTTCAAATTTTAGATCAAAACTGTACTGGTAGGACTTTTGGAGCTTATCAAGACCAACATTTTTCGATGCAGAACTTGTTAATATCTTAATCCTACTCAACATTATTGTTTGTTTTTTTACCCAAAAACTCATGAATTCAATTTTAATTTACTCAAACACGAAAAATTAAAAAAAAAACCACACGTCATGTAGAATGCCGCCAATAAACTTTGTTTATGTTTGCCCCAGAAAGAACGACAAATAATTGCAGAGAGCGTATTTTTCGGGAACAAATATCAATAACATTGAGTGAAGTTGAGATATGGACAAGTTCTGCATCGCAAAATGTTTGTATTAGTGTGCTATAAAAGTCTCTTGAAGATAGTTTGTATATAGAACTTGAAATATGAAAGTAAGAGAAAATTCAAGAGATGGAGAAAAACTTTGTTCTACAAAGATGTCTCAAATAACTGGGACTACAACATTGTCCAACTATGTTTACCTCTATCTATAAAGATAGGAAAGTTATATTTTTCATTCCATCGACAATTTTGGTCACCCTATTTTTGATAACATGAAAATGAGCGCTCTATCGTATGCACCAACTTTGTCGAAGACAGTTTTTGTCTAGAGAATAGCTGTCGAGCTCTAAATGCTAATTTCCACTTAAATGCTTCACCTGGACCATCGTGCACTGGTGTGCAGTGAAAATGTTAATGGATTTCGAGAAGTTATAAACACATTTTTAAAACAACTGTTATGAATGAGAATGATGCCCCCGTGGCCGAGTGGTTAGCGTCAAACGTAACATGCCGGGGGTTCGGGTTCGATTCCGTTCTGATCGGGGAAATTTTTCGTCAAAAAAATTTACTCCGACTTGCACTGTGGTCTAGAGCTTGCCACTCCAGAATGCATCCAAGGCGTGTTATTTGGCATAGAAATCTCAATTAAATACTAATACAAATGACGCAAGTAATAATACGTTGAGACGGCGAGGTTCCTCTAGGATGGATTCAAGAAGTTGGAGCATCGCTGGGTCAAGTGTATCGAGCTAAAAGGAGACTATGTTGAAACATATATCGTCACTTTTCCAAAACTTTTGTTTTTTTTTGTAGGTTAAGTACTTATCGGACTGCCATCGTATATTTCATAATAAATTGTTACACTGATTGAATTCAAAATAGATAAGAATAATTTTGACATTTTATTGTGGATACTGTTCGTCGGTAGTTATGGCATTTTAGTTTAGCGTTACATGGGTGAAACCAACGTTTTTCTTTAGTATTGTATATATATTCACTAGTTGACCCGACAAACGTTGTGAATATTTTGACTGTTCAATAAAAATAACTGATGTATTGTAAGTGTATTCAAATGTTTTAACGATCTTTAAATGATCGATTGTGATCGATGAAGGATAGATTCCAAGTGAATAGAGAACAGTTACGTGAAGATTTGACCGTGTATTGCATTGGACCGAGGGAAAGTGGACTTCCCGAACCCAACTGTGATGTGAAGATGGAGATGAGATCTATGATATTCAGAGAAATGGAGCGCTTTAGATGATGACTGCCGACAAAATTAAAAAAAAACTCAAGAAAAACATTTTTTTATTTCAATATATTTTATTATCGTAACTGACATGCTTGATCTGTTTAATGTTAAATGCAAAGTGAAAAAGTAGTATATTTTTGTTGTGAAATGGAAAAATAAAAAAAAAAGAAAATCAATATTAATTTAATTAAATTGCTACTCAGTTGATGGAAAATACGCGCTGCAGTTTTTAATATGGATGACCAAATATATAAGTGCTGGGTCCCGTTCATGCTTTTTGGAAAACACCTTGTACATTTTCCGTCTGCTATGCAATATGATAAAAGATTCAGATCGCCACGTAGGCAATGAACCATGTTTGTGGTAACAATATCGAACAGTCACCCATATTCCGGAATACGACTGCTTTGAATCTCGATCGGATCTTACGATTCGTCTTTTGAATCTGAAATCCGATCGACCTCAATTCATTCGTGCTATGAAATATGGCAATCTTGTCTTGGTGCAAAATGAACATCCAAATAATTAATCCGTATTCGTGGATCAATTTACTCTCTACCAGATTAGCAGACATAACGCAAAATTTAGCATTTCTAAATTGCTTAAATTGGAATGAAAATCATTACTCGACGTTATTTAAATACTTAAAAGACAGTCCTAACTTAACATTTCTACTATAAATCTTTTTGCATTTCCGCCAAAACTTTATCCATAATATGAAATCATTATCAGAGACAATTTGTGAATGTGTTTTCCTGTGGCACAGAACACATATTAGAGACTATCTTCATTTTTTTTCGTAGAGTCCTTGGTGGATCACACCATTGAGGGAGATGGCTGATCCTTCGGCTGAAGTTGGATTTTGATAGCTCAGGAATCTGGATACTCGTTGGTCTTATGGAAGCCCAAACCGTTTGGATGTGGCTTGTTGGGGAATAAACCACTTGGTATACTATCTAAACACAAACTTGATTAATTGCGATGCTTCACGGTTACACGTTGGAATTGGAGTCGCGATCTATCACACTTGGAGGTTGGATATGGAATGGCGAATAAGATATTGGGATTGATCGATTGTATGCACATATTTGTTTGTATGCGTTTCATGCTGTAAGTTGGTAAGTTTGGATGCTGATGTATGTCGTTGTGTTGTACACCACACATTGCATTCTGAATTGAAAGGAGTAATTTGGATGGGGATAAGGATCGGGTTGGAATAGGGAATCCATTGCATTTCACACTTGCTCAACATTCACGTTGTTGGTTGTGAACAGTCCTTTTTTCATTTATAAGCGTGTTCATTTTACCCGAGAATTCATTACCATTATCATCGGAAGAGTTTGACCACGAACATCTTGAAACGAGATTTTTTATACATATACTGAATAGCTGAACCGACAAACGTTGTTCTGCCAAATAAACTATTTCTAGTGAATATTTCGGTGATTGAATAAACAATAACTAATATATTGTAAGTATGTTTGAATGGTTTCACTTTTTTGATCCATTCGTTGATGAAGATCAGACGAATATGTGGCGATAAGAGCAGAGGAATTGAGCGCTTTAGACGATGACCGCCGACAACAATAAAAAAAATCAAATCATTCAAACTATACTATTTCAATCTATTTCATTAACGTAACTGATGTGTTTGATGTGAAGTAACGAATAAATCATGTTAATAAATAAAATGTGAAGTGAAAGAGAGTAATATTTATTTCGTTCAATTACGGTCTCGTTAGTGGAAAATAGGCTTTCTGAATGGACAGCCAAATTCATGACTGTTGGGTCCCGTTCATGAATTGGTCCCGTTGTGAATTGTGTCAAAGATATGACAGACAAACTTCATTGGTGCCTATATACCGGCCAATTTGTTGGCGCATTATTTCGTCGTTGTCATTCAATCGATAATTAGTCACATCTATATTCTGAATTTGAAACACAGCCATGTTGCTTCTCTTATTCAAGGACTTTTATTTGTATTTACTGCTTTTCGCCGAACAGCGGAGTTCAACATTAATATGAACATTGAATGTTTTGCTCAGCTAATACAAATATGGCAACAATGCATTGCGTTTTAGTCTGGCAATAGCAAAGGCTGTGTCGGTGTTGTTTTTGATAGCTTCTCGCATGTGAACTATATTCTCATGCTGCTTCTGTCGATTGTGTCGTAGGGATCGCAGTCGTTCGCCCCTACCTTCGTGTACATGCCGACCATGAATTGTTGGCACAGCTCACGACATTGTAAAATAACGTTGCCTTAGCTGCGTTGAATCATCGTTCGATAATAAAAGTCTATCGAGTTCTCTTTTTTGTTTCGTCTCTTGTAACTACATATTCATAAAGATTAGTTCGAATCATTGAATCAATACACGTATTCTCCAGCTGATAATTTATCTGGATTGATGACAATAGCGTGATTAACATTTTGCTTATCGAGCATGTGTGATCTGGAGGATTTCAATAATTCATTGTGCTTATTCGATAAGGCTTCCAGTACCTCGTCGATGCCCCTAGCTTTAGACGAATTGAGGTTACTTCCGCATGTGTGGGTGAAAGTTCGATGAAGCGTGCGTAGCGCCATTTGTCATTCAACAACGTAAATAAATTCGTTATTTTTTTTATTTGGACATTCTTTTTACGAAAATACTAAAATGAATATTTTCGGTTTTTTGCTGGATATTAATATATCTATTTCATCGAAATGTGTGCGTAATCCTGCCACATTTAGATAAAGTATATCATATCCTTGACATACTACTTTCTCGGATGGCTAGATGGAGAATAACAACATATAGTTCCGGTTCCGGTATTATCGATAGTTCGAATTTCTAGGTTACTTTCTCAGGTTTCTCAAAAGTAACTGTTTGTCGTCGCTATAGGAGTTCGACACAAAGTAGGTTCGATGATTAACGAAATATATTGAAAAATAATATTAAAATATATCGGTTCTAAGTTACCTTCTCAGGTTTCCCAAAGATAACTCTTCGTCGTAGCGTTTGGAGTTCCATGTACCCGATGAACAACGTAGTACGATTGGTTTTAGAAGAGTTCACTTGATAACCTTCTCAGGCTTCCCAAAAATAACCCTCCGTTCAAACGCCGATTTGATATGTTTTGGTGGAATTCTTTCGGTTACCTTCGCAGGTTTCCCATAGTTAACACTTCGCCGGAGCGATTAGATTTCGATTAAAATGTGTGTGATAAATAGTAGAATCTATGACGAATTTCATGTCAACTCGTCTTAGGAGTTGGCAGCACCATCTCAGAAAATAGTGAAACGTTGTGGATATAAAGACATAGGTCATTGAGGCAACTTAGCATACTTGAAATATTCGAAAGACAATTAGACTACTTTTTGGAAAAAACAATTTTTTTCCTTAATTTTTTACAAAAATTCATAACTTAAAAACTATGATACCTACAAAATTCTTGTCAAAGGATGAATTGTAGGAAATTGTTTAAATTTTCGCTAAATATTACCAAAAATATATGTAAAAAAAATTCGCTGACAAAAAATTATTTTAAAAATTAAAATTTATTTTCATCTCTCAAAAATGTATTTTTTTAAATTCCGAAAAATATATATGAATAGCCCCTATAATCTCCAACTTTTACAGGGAGAAAGTTTTTCGAACAACAACTTTTTCATGTTATCTTTGAAAAAAATACAACTTATCTTAATTTTGTTTAAAGTGAAGATAGCGATACAGTGTATTCGACAAAGCTTTAGATCTTGTTAAAATATAAACTTTTGTCAAAGACATCAACTTTCCACCTTTTATAGTTTTCGGAATATATGTCATTTTTGTTTGAAGAATCCTGAAAAAAATAATGTTTTGCTCGTAACATTTTTGTGTGTAAATTCTCACGTTTGACATGTTCTTGACATGTTTCTAAATAGAGAAAAGTTGGCAGAGCATTTAAAATGCGATAATTTGTACAAAAAAGTGTTAGAATTGAACATTAATAGAATTTTTTGCAAAGAGAAACATGAAAAAGTTGTTGTTGGAAAAACTTTTTCCATGTAAATGTGCCCATCGTCCGATGTATGGAAAACTTGTTGGAAATTTTAAGGGCTATTTATATCTATTTCTTTCAGAATTTTAAAAGCATATGTTTTCGAGAAAAATGAACTTTAATTTTCAAAACATTTTTTTTTTCAATGAATTTTTTTTCTAAAAAATTCTTTGATAATTTTTAATGAAAACCAAAATAGTTTCCTACATTCCATTCTTGACTAAAATTTTGTAGGTCTGATATTTATTTTGTTGGTTTTTTTAAACTTTGAGTTTTTTTTAACTTTTTTTCGAAAAATCTTAATTTAAAAACTGTAAGATCTACAAAAAGATGGTCAGAGAATGAAATGTAGGAAATTACTAAGGTTTTCATTAAAAATTATCAAAAAATTTTTTGGAAAAAAAAATCATTGAAAAAAAAATATTTTGAAAATTAATATTCATTGTTACGAGCAAATCATTATTTGTTTCAGGAGACTTCATACAAAAATGACTTATATTCCAAAAACTATAACAGATAGAATGTTGACGTCTTCGATAAAAGTTCATATTTTAATAAGATCTAAAACTTTGTCAAATACACTTTATCATCATCTTGACTTTAAACAAAATTAGGATTAGTTGTATTTTTTTCAAAGAAAAAATAAAAAAGTTATTGTTCGAAAGACTTTTTCCCTGTAAAAATCCGCATCTTCCGATGAATGGACGACTTGTTGGAAATTTTAAGGGCTATTCATATATATATTTTTGTGAATTAAAAAAAAAACGTTTTTGAGAAAAATGTATTTTAATCTTTAAAATAACTTTTTCTTCCAGAATTTGTTTGGCATTTTTTCGTGAAAATTTAAACAATTTCTTACATTTCATCATTTGACATGAGTTTTGTAGATATCATAGTTTTTAAATTATAATTTTTTGTAAAAATTAAAGAAAAAAAATTTGGTTTTTTCCAAAAACTTGTCAAATTATTTTTCGAATATTTCAAGTATGCAAAGTTACTTAAATGACCCATGTCTTTACACCCACAACGTTTCGCTGCTATTTGAGATGGTGCTGCTAACGGCCAGTCGAGTTGGCATGAAATTCGTCATATGTCGCCGTTCTTCGCATAGTTTTCCTATGTTCCAAAATCAGCAACTGAAATAAACGTAAACAAAGTTTTCTAGCATATTTGTCTACCAGAAGCTTTAGGCATTTCAATTTAGTAATACACCGGGTTTTTTTATAAGCACCAAAGTGTTATTTGATGGAATGTGAAAAGTGCCCCTCACTGAAACAATCAAGCTTGATTACTTTAAAAATTCATGGTGAGACAGTTATGCCTAGAATATCAACATGGGACAATGGAGCTTTGTTGTTTTTCTGAACCTGAGAACAAACAATAAGTTTTTTGTGTTTTTCTGGAAGATTATGCATAAAAACATTGGCAAATCAATTGTCAAAAATGTCAAAATGTAACATGGGACAACTATGCGTAGAACGACAGTATAGCAGGTTCAAATAATTGTATAGGCTCTACTTCTCAGATTACCTAAAATAATCTCTGCCGCTTGTTGTGATACCTAAGATTTTGGGATTCCCAAGCGTCATTCAGTGTGTTCTGTGTGCAATTTCGCTAGTTCAGGTCAATCACGGAGAGCAGCTAAGAAGTGTACAGTCTACCCAAGCTCAAATTCATTGTCCGGATTGTTTTGAGCAGAGACTGTAAATAAGAGCTGTTAAAGAGCTAAGCTGATATTGGAGAAGTTGCCTTGCATTGTCAAAATGGACATGTTTTCGTTGATTGGTCACAAACCGATAATTTGTGTCTGGTCCTTCATTTCGGCGATCATTCAAAAATCCGATAGATTCCGGATAGTCGAATGTTGAGTTGCTTAAAATTATATGTTCTGAATTCCGAATCTATGATGTGTTAGATATTCGCTTGGGCCTACGTTGATTCTTCAGTCCGAAATTCTGTTGTGAATTGTTCTGTTTGTATGTTTGTTTGTATCCAGATATGAATCCATATTCAGTAATCGAAGAATTGGAAAATATCGAACCAACGAGGTCGATCTACCATGATGTAATGATAAATAACTAAATGTTGGAGAGTAGCTTCCAAACTAAATCAACAACACTAACGCAATGTCCCGAACATATTGAGCACAAAATGTTTTCCCACATCAAATATTCTACTACCGAACACTTCCAGCATTAATCAAGCAACAGAGGTCATTTAGTGCCCTCGTTTCGTCTTTCCCGGGCAACAATATATTCGGGCAGCATCCGTTGAGCGTTACTTTGCCATCATCATGATTCCCGGTACGACTAGGATCAAACTTGTGCGCACACACTAATGCCCCGGAAAAACACTCACGTGGAATGTGCACATTCATCAGATTAGATAGCTCATTCCACGCTATGCTTTCGCTGCACAACCGAGAACCTTGTGTGATAGTCAGTGTTGTGCTGGTTGGTGATGTCCTATGTTCAAAACATTGACTTTGATGATGTGAATGGTTCCAGGTTTTCCCCACTTTATTCTAGCGGAAGGCGAAAAAGGGGAAAGTTTCACCGATGACAAATGATGAAAGCACTTTGGTAAAACTTATTCCACTTGGCTATTCACATCCGTTGTGTCCGTGTGTGTGTGCGTTTGTGGGTGTGCGTGAATTTATGGGCTATCTGACGGAGACCGGCAGATTAGAACATTGAAAGCCTCGGTAAAACGTGCGCTTTGTCGATACCATGAATGTGTACGTCCCTGGTCGATGGCATAACTGAATTTTATCCGAGAATGTCCTGCATTCCATGGTTGGATTGTACGATGCAATACCCCAATAGGCACGCTAACCTACGCACCGGAATATATAAATTGCAGTCGAATTGTAGGGCGGCTCAATTCTATGGTTCACTATTCATACATAATCGAATCTTCATTCTGGTGGTCAAGCTGCACAAGCATGAATACTCGATTCCAGATTCCAAACGCAACGCTCTGAATCAATCGCTCCCATCATTATAATACCAAATTAGCTCTGTGACGAAGATATTACAGAAAAACAAAATCCCCTCTTGTAGAAAAAAACTCGATTAACTGATATTAGAAAAGTTTATCTGCCAGTCTAGGCATGTTTTCTTTTCAAACAAAGTGGCAAAGCGGACAGAGCAGCCAAGCTAAACTTAATAAAAGATAAACGAAGCGACTGGATATTCTTTTTTCTTCCTCCCGGGCAAACATTTATTATCTTTCCGCCAAATAAGTCTTCCCTCGCTGCTCATCTGTGAAAAGCTAGAGCCATGCCAACCCTAAGACGAGTGTGGTGGAGCTTTGGGACGCTTGGGAGGGACGCAACCAGGCTCTCAAAGATGAAAAAGTGCTGAATTTATGTTTTGCTTTCCGGACGCAACCAACCGTGGTATATCGTATGTGGGACGAACACACAGAGTTAGAGCACAGGTAGAGCCTGAGCACACGTATGAAGGAACGTGGTTAAGCAGTGCACTGCCGTTTCGCCATAAATTGCACAAAGTCAGAAGAAATTGCTGCCAAGACGGGTCCTTTGGCGGAAAGAAAGTTCGCCAAGCGGCCGAGGCGCGCCCTGATTGGATGCGAAGTAGATTTCATAAGCTAGCTGCCGGGTTCTCGGTACCACACCCAGGAAGCGAAGTTCCCTCGGTTTGTTGTTACCTCTTTCAACAAAGATTACGAGCGACCCGGACCTAATATAACCGGAAAATATTTCTCTTCCAATCTAGATACAAGCGAAACTTATTGGTGTCCCTTTCTTTATCTTCATCCCAAGCATACCAGGCCACTCGGCTCAGTGCGTATTGTGTTTAGAAGGATCACTCGCAAATATTAAACAGTCGTCGAAGAAAAAAAAGTGTAAACATTGTCTTTGAGCTGTTTATCAAGGCTCTGCTAAACGCCAAACATCAAAAGCATACAATTCAAACACGCGAAATCCAAAGCAACGGTTGAAGCTGACTCTGAATTATTCCTTTTGGGTTCCATATCAAAGGGGGTTATATCCCCAAAGATGCGAAGTGCGAGCAGAAGTATTACATTGAAAACATACTATTACATAATCGATGACATTTACAGTAGGGTGAATGATCTTGGTTTGTCCGATTTGGGGTGTTTTAACGCAACTATTAAATGCAAATCGATTTTTCTTCATGAAAATAACCCATAATCGATACGAGTTTGAGTTTTTGAAAAGCCCCAAGTCTCTAGTTGCTAATTATTCAAATTTTTATGTGTTTTAACGATTTTCCTCAAAGAGGAATTATGATCATGGTTTGTTAAAAAAATGATCATGGTTTGTCCGGCTTTAGAAATCACAATTTTTGACTGAAAACATTCGAATTCTCAAGGAGATGTTGCATTTATCATTGCTTGAGTTCACTATCATCATATTGATCCATTCATAATTTTGGCTTTCTTGGGCATTTTAAAAGTGTTCTCCTCAAGACACTCAACATAGAGAAACTTTATTTCTGCTATGCGCGAAGGACACAATAAACAAACTGCAGCGCGCCAAGCGGTTGCCATAGAAATCATGTGGACAAAACAACATTATTGAATTGGACAACTCATGATCAGAATTGAGTTCATCAAAATGCGTTAATTTAAAGGTTTTGCTACGTAAATCTGATACAAATGGTGTGCAACAATGATGTTTACAATATTTGTAAGTGTTATAAAGGGTGTGTCACATCAAATTGCATCACGGAAAAAACGCTGTAGAAATTTAATTTTTAGGAATTATATCTTCAGCTTTCGCTTATAATCAGATAAGAGTGTATAGATCACGTTGGCCAATGCTTCACTGTCAATTTTTCGTAAATTTGGAAAAATGTCGTCGAACGAAAAAGAGCGTCGTGAATTAATCCTGTGCACTCATTTCGAGAATCCGGAGTTGTCAGATCGGGACATCGGTAAGATGCTGGGAATCGTCCAATCCACGGTCCGCAGAGTACTAAAACGATACTTCGAGAACCTAACCATCGACCGGAAGGTGAAGAACGGCAAAAATGGATGCTCCGTCAGTGAAAAACGATCACAAGCGCGTAGTTAAGCAGTTTAGACGTGATCCGAGAAGTTCGATCCGGGATGTCGCCAATAAGCTGAATTTGTCAAGTTCATTCGTCCAGCGGACCAAGCAGCGGGAGGGCCTGCGTACATACAAGGTTCAAAAGGCTCCTAACCGCGACGAAAGGCAAAACATGGTGGGGAACACGCGAGCCCGGAAGCTGTACACCGAAATGCTGACGAAGCCGCATTGCCTGGTAATGGACGACGAAACCTACGTCAGCTGCCGGGCCTGTTGTTCTTCTCCGCAGAGGACAAATTCAGCGTTCCGGAGGAGATTCGCAAGCAGAAACTATTCAAGTTTGCCAAAAAGTACATGGTGTGGCAAACGAAAAGCGAAAAGCGGAGCACCTCCTTCGTGATGACCGGGACGGTAAACGGGCAGGTTTACCTTAAGGAGTGCCTACAGAAGCGCTTACTACCACTATTGAAGCAGCACGAGGGCCCGACCATCTTCTGGCCGGATCTCGCTTCGTGCCACTATTCAAAGGACGTGTTGGAGTGGTACGAAGCCAACGGTCACCTTCGTGCCAAAGGAAATGAACCCGCCCAACGAGCCGGAGCTTTATGAAGCAGGCCCTCCGGAAGAACCCAAAAGTTGTCAAATCGGAGGCGGACTTCAAGAGAAAATGGATTTCTGTTCAAAAAAAACTACAACCTGACGTTGTACAGAACCTTATGGACGGGGTAAAGAGGAAGGTGCAAGCATACGGGCTTGGGCTCGAAGTATGCATAAAAAGAAAATGCCAAAAGTTGTTTAATAGTTATTATTTTACTGTCTAAAATTTTCAAAAGGATCGGTCTACTGGGCAAATTTCTACAGCGTTTTTTCCGTGATGCAATTTGATGTGACACACCCTTTATTGCACTTTTCAATCAGAATGTTCTCAATTTTGTGAACTTTATAATGATACAACAATGTTATTGTTGATAATATTGGGTAACTTATGTTTGGAGAGCTACGTGCAACGATTCGCTGATGCTGACCTTGATGTGAAAGATTTTGAAGACTTTCTGAAGAAACATGAGGATGTTCACGTTGGTATCGATGCAGAAGAAGTTGAAAAAGGATCGGATTCGGCTAGGAAGCTGACATTCAAATCGATTTGTCATGACATTTATATTAGAATCGTGAAAGATATTACAAAGCGATTTGAGATCAGTTATCAAAACTGCGGCCTTGAAAAACCCTCAAAATTGCGTCAAGCTATCACACCTTAATGATTTGATGCGCCAATTTCCTCAATTCATTGAGGCAGATAATAGACAAGGCTTGGATAACAAATTCAGGAAACTATAGACGAATCTTATGGGGCAAAAATTGAATGACTCAGATATAACTTGGTCCCAGCTGTTGGATGACAAAAAGCGTGATGGGAAATTGTTTTATTCATTGCTAAGGTCGTTTCTAAGACACTTTTTGATAACACTCATCAGCGTGTGTTGAGCGAATATTTTCGCTTTAAAATGCGAAGAGAACAAAGTCCGGAAATTGTTTGGCACCTACATTTGAGAGACTCAAAATTAAAGGGATGTAAGTGACATCGTCGATTTCTCTACATCAACTCTCTCTATTAGTCATAACTTAGCTGCAAACACATTCCCAGCTGTATTTGACAACCTGGAAGATAGGTCAGAACCTCATCTATCGAATTCTATAGCAAACTCAAATTGAAACATTTTTGCAATTGAGTTATTAACTAAAGAAAAAGTTGATGAAGAGAAATCGATCAAATCACTTACCCCATTTTCCTTCTGAGCCCCTCAATTATAGACTCTATTATGAAAGCGAAGAACTATGTATCGGCTCGAGGCGGAGCTTCATAGATGAAATTGCTGGAAAATTTGAAGTCAAAGTCCAACAGAACCATGTATAAACAGCACACAATTCAGAGGATTATAAGACAACATTTTTATGATTTATTTTGTTGTAATGATACTACTTTAACAACCCACCAATAAAAAAAATAAAATCAAAATGAGAATGAGCCATTATTTTTATTTTTTCCTTAATTTTTCGATACAGATTTTTATACAGATTTTTTTTTGCTAAAAATACAGATGTACAGATTTTTTCAGAAAATTTTACAGAATTTAATGTGGTAACCCTACCAGCATTTCTGAGTGCAAAAATTGAACCTCAGAAAAATAAGACCACTCATGGTTTCTTTCAGATAAAGCGTTTCCCTTAGTAATAACCATCTAAATATTTGATAATAAAGCTTCAATATCTGGGCGAAAAAAACGGATCTATCTAGGAACCACGCAAATGAAATAAGAATGTCGATTACTCAAAATGAAGACGTTCTTCTTTATTGAAAAACTAGCTGACCCGGCAAACTTCGTTCCGCCCAAAATTTATTTTTTGTTATCACATCCACGTTTTCCTTTTAAGCGCACGTTCATGGGTCCAATCGCAGAACTGTTCATTGATTGATCTTCTAAATAGTAAAAAATAATTTTAAAGGATATTAAAATTATTTTTTACTATAAAATTTCAAACTCGACATTATAATATCAGATTATTTTCAGACACAATTCTCGTGCAAAATTATTCATCCACATGCAAATAACATATTTCTTCGTTACATGGAATGAATGTTTGATAAAGAAAATATGATAGAATGAATAAAAATATGATAGGATGAACTCCTTCCTCGAGTTTTGCTCTTATCAACACATTCGGCGATTCATTTTTATTTATATAGATAGAAGACGATACAGGAGTGCTTTTTATTACATTAAAATCCATTTCCACTTTCGAACGAAGATCAATTTCGTTACCGCAAACATCAAATGGACTAACAACGCTTATCAATATGTAATTGTAGAACACATGCGAATTGAATTTTTCGAATTTTCCCATTTTCCTTCAAACTTTTCCAAAAATTTTCAATTGTACTTTATTTTTATGGTACCTTCTTTCCTTTCCAGAGGAGGAAAGGGTGTCGTACCATCATAGAAACATTTCTCGTACCCAAAAACCCTCAAATCCCAAATTTGGCTCCATTTGCTTGAATAGTTCTTGAGTTATGCAGAAGTCTGTATTTCATTTGTATGGGAGCCCTCCTTTAGAGAGGGAAGAGAAGTGTAGCACTACCATAGAAACGTTTATCAATCCCTAAAACCTCTACATGCTAATGCCTACATGCCTCCTCTTTAGAGAAGGGAAATTAGTGTCAAATCACCATAAAAACATTCATTGCTCCCTAAAACCTCCATTTGCCAAATTTGGTTCCATTTGCTTGATTAGCTCTCGAGTTATGCAGAAATTTGTGTTTCATTTGTATGGTAGAACCCCCCCCCCCCTTAGAAAGGTAGGAGGAGTGTTGAACCACCTTAAAAATGTTTCTTGCCCCCTAAAACCTCCATATGCCAAATTTGGTTCCGTTTGCTTGATTAGTTCCTGATTGACGCAGAAATGTATGCTTCATTTGTATGCCAGCCCCCCTCTCTCAGAGAGAGGGGAGGAGTGTCTATTCACCATAGAAACGTTTTGTGACCCCTAAAACCTTCCCATGCCAAATTTGGCTCCATTAGCTTGATTAGTTTTCGAGTTATGCAGAAAGTTGTGTTTAATTTGTATGACAGACCCCCCCCCCCCTTAGAGAGGGGAGTGGAGAGTCTAACCACCATCGAAACATTTATTGCATCCTGAAACCTCAATATGCATAATTTGGTTTCATTTGCTTGATGATTTCTCGATTGATGTAGATATTTGTGTTTCATTTGTATGACAGCCCATCCTTAGAGAGTGGGAGGAGTGTCTAACCACCATCGATACATTAATTGCATCCTAAAATCTCCACATGCCAAATTTGGTTTCATTTGCTTGATAAATTTTCGAGTAATTCAGAAATTTGTGTTTCATTTGTATGGCGAACCACCCCCCCCCCCACAGAAGGGTGAGAGGAGTGCTGAGAGGAGGAGGAGAGGGTGAGAGGAGGAGTGAACTACCTTAGAAATGTTACTTGCCCCCTAAAACCTCCACATGCCAAACTTGGTTCAGTTTGCTTGATCAGTTCTTGAATTATGCAGAAATGTACGCTTCATTTGCATGGCGGTCCCCCCCTCAGAGAGAGGGGGAGGAGTTTCTAACCACCATAGAATCATTTATTGCACCCTAAAACCTTCACATGCCAAATTCGGTTTCATTTGCTTGATTAGTTCTCGAGTAATGCAGAAATTTGTGTTTCATTTGTATGGCAGCCTCCAGCCTATAAATATATATATATATATATATATATATATATATATATATATATATATATATATATATATATATATATATATATATATATATATATATATATATATATATATATATATATATAGATGACAGTAAAACGTTGTGGGTATAAAGACATCGGTCATTTAAGCAACTTTACATACTTCAAATATTCAAAACAGGAATTGAATACTTTTACTATACTTACCTTTTACTGCGAAAACGTTTTTCTAACAACAACTTTTTCCTGTTCTTTTTTTAATTACTATGAATGTTTAACTCGTAACAATTTAGTGTGTAGATTATTGCGATTGACATATTTCGCAAACTTTGTTCTATTTAGAAACACGTCAAGAACATGTCAAACACGATCATTTACACACAAAAATCTTACGAGTAAAACAACATTTTTACAGAAGTCTCCATACAGGAATGCCGTATATTTCAGAAACTATAAACGATAGAAAGTTGACCTCTTCGACAAAAGTTCATATATTGATGAGATCTAAAATTTTGTCGGATAATAGACTATTGCTATCTAGACTTTGATCAAAATAAGAATTAGTTGTAAAATTTTTAAAGAAAACATGAAAAAGTTGTTGTTAGGGAGACTTCTTCCAGGCAAAAGCGCCCATTTTTCGCTATTCATATATTTTTTAAGTATTTTAAAAAGAAATGCGTTTCTGGGAAAATTAATTCTATTTTTTTTATAGCAGAGGCATTAGGAGGAGGCACGAATTCAATTCTCACGTTATTCCAAAAATGGAAGTGAAGTGACGAACCAGCAAAAGGTGTTGAAATTCACTGGAATTCACAGAATAAAACGAGGCATTAGTCGAAATGTCATCACCAACTTCAGTAATTCAAAACATTTCTTCATTGGATCAAATCTTTTACAATTTAACAACTGCAATCTATACATTATTGGAGAAAAATATACGAATTACGAATTCTTTGGGAAATCTTATCAGCCAACCACAAGACAACTTGTTCACGAAATAAGCACCAATAAGCACCTGGTTGTTCAGCGGAATATCTTCAAAATCTTACCTTTGAACGTCGAGACACATTGGAAATTCTTTATATGCAGAACAATTTCATCTATTGGAAGATTGTCATTTTTGATTTATTAGGATTGACATTGATAACTATTATAATAAGTGATTTTTATCTACCGTTAAATAGAATTTAACATAGTGTAAACACAATAGAGAATGTTGTTATAGTCATCTACACATAAGAAATTGTAATAATCGGTTTAAAAGTATTCATATCAGAAGAAATTCCGCGAAGCAAAGGGGACTTTTTTATTTTGTTTTTTCTAATTGTGCTGAAGCTTTTTCTGTTCTTAATCAAGCGAAACGCACTTTCCGAACTATCGTACAGCTCCACATGGAATCCGCCCGAGGGCCTTATTTGCTGTGCCCAAATAATCCAGCATTCCTTCACCGGACGGGATTCACCGGATTGGAATCGCAAACAAAACTCTCGCAAAATAACATAAACATCTTACCTGAGCCAGCAGTAGCTGCCTTGTTTGGCGAAGACGCACCGGTGGCGGCACCAGCCGACTTCTGCTGCGGGGCAGGACTTGCTTGCTTGCTCGCGGCCTTCTCCACGTCGCCACCTTTATTGGCGACCGGAGTTTTGTCACAATCTTCAGCCATTTGTCTCTGCTCGTTGCTTGGAATTTTCGTAATTTTATACTTTCCCTTCGCTATGTTGGATCGGTATTAGATAGCAGACGCGTTTACACTCAACTGTTCCGTTGGCAGACTCCACTCCAAATTTATGCGAACTTTTTAAAACTTCACTAGCATTAACCTAAGTGACGGTGATAAACATACAAATTGGTTCACTGAATACATCGATTGGTACTTCTGGGCGTCCTCAATTGAATTGCGACTTTGGTTTGGTTTTACGATGATACCGCGAGGGACACTACCGTAAATAGTGGAACATTCGAAAGCGTCAATTGGGTCAACGGTTCGTCTCAGCAGAATGCCACTTGTTCCGAATCAAATCGACATATTCTCTATTAAGCGCGCGCGCCACCACTGTTCGAACGGGGAATTCCTTTCGGTCGCCAAACGTCACTGTTTTGGAGATCAATTAAACAATTCTTCTGCTTCTGCACGTTTCACCCCCAGCAGCCGCCGCAGCATCTGGACTTCCAGATGGGCTATCGAAATCAATTTCTCATCACACTCACAAGCTGTTCACAGCTCACACACAGTTTTTTCGTTTTCGCTTCTTCTGATTGTTGCTCGGTCCAAGACTGTTCAAAAATTCGTCCGCTCGTTCTCCGTCTCGTAGAAATTGCTATTGACAAACCCAGTAATGAAGGCAAAGCAAAATAGGCGAGATTCGCCAAAATATTAATAATACTCCTTCTTGTTGATCTTGTTCATCTTTTTCGGTACACTAGTGGTCGTCGTTCGACAGCTTCTTTTGGCACTCGAGTCTCCCACTTGTCCACCCAGACAGGGTCGGTCGCGTGATTGCACCACCCATCCGCTCGCATTCGCCGCCGGTCCGCAGACGAGCGACCGGCGGTGTATGCGAGTTCTCCACTACATCACTCCGCCGTGTGTCATGGCTTCCGAACCCGAATATTTCATTTGCGCAATTCCCCAGGACTCACTCTATCGGCGGGTCGGTCGGGTGGAATGGTGTAATTGGTTTGGCAAGTGTTTTGGCCCCTCTTTCCGGTATGTATGTGTGTGTGTGTGTGTAGATTTCGATGACGGTGGTGACGTTGGCCACAGCGGGCAACAGCCACCGATGCATATACCGCGACCAGAGCACGAGCATCGATGAACTTGAGCCGCTGAACACTTGCAACACACGACCTCCCACCCTCCCCAGCAAACAACACAGATGAGATCCCAATATTTTGACGGCCGGATGATGTAGCAGACGGATGGTAGGGCGACCTTGGCGCGAAAAATTGGAATGCCGAAATAAATCACCGCACTTTTGGACGTCGTCCGCTTCGCTAGTGGTCGAGCGGACTATTTTCATTATTATTATGTTGGGAAAACATTAATAAACGATACACACGGTTGCAGAATGCAGTTCTTTTTTTCTTGTGGCTACACTATGAGCGCTGGGATGAAGCGAAGATGGTCGGCTGAGTTTTTTGTTTAGAACTTATTTTTCACAGATTATTAGTATGTCTGTAACATATGTAACATCTCATTCAACGTTGTGAGGATAGCTTCCAACCATGGATTCAATCTACGTCACTTACCACAGCTAGTCAAATCTTCTTGAGATGTAGGTTTTAGAGATATACAAACAAATCAAATATGATACAAAAAAGTATGAACATAATGAGATGTGTATCTTGCTGTCTATAGTTGCCTTATTCTGCCCTAATTAATGTGTTCAGCATTTACAAGATGTTAGGTAGCTGACTCAAAATCTTCCAGGAGGTGATAGAGGAGTATACTTTATGATAGAAATCCTTCTACGCATATAGTCTAATCTCAACTATTTTTTTAGCATTGCACGACCGAAACTAATCCGGAATCTGTTCTAGTTGAACATACTATTGTCCAGGTTCTAGTACAGGAACCAGTTCAATTCCTTATCAAATTATGCAAAAAATAGTCTTTAGGTATAGACGGATGTCATGCCAACTCGTCTTAGGAGCTGACAGCATTATCTCAGATAACAGTGAAACGTTGTGGGTTTGAAAACATTGGTCATTTAAGCAACTTAGCTTAATTGGAATATTCATAAAGGATTAAACTACTTTTTGAAATGGGCCGAAGTTTTTTTTCCAATTTTTTTACAAAAAAAAAAAGTATAACTCAAACACTATAATACAGGGTGGGCCATTTAAAGTGGAAGCATCTGGCAACCCCATAACTTTTGACAGAGATGTCAGATTAACAAATGTCATACCGCGTTGGAAGCGTCATTTCAGTACAATTTTAACCATGGAACAATACACACCTAAACAACACGCTGAAATTGTTCAGCTGTACATTCAAAATAACTTCTCAATTGTGTTAACTAAACGTGCGTGGAAAAATAAAAATAAAGTTAAAACATTGCCTGGAGACAACACTATACGTCGATTATATGCCAAATTTATATCGTCTGGTAGTGTTGGTAATGCCAGTCATCTGTCCAGACAACGACCAAGACGTTTCGACGAGAATTTTGATGCCGTTCGAGCCAGTGTTGCAGAGACTCCATCGACATCAGGTCGCCATCGTTCGCAAGAGTTAGGCATCGCTCGAACCACTCTCCGACGCATAATTCGTGTTGATTTGAAAATGTTTCCGTATAAAATTCAAATGGCTCACCAACTTAACCCATCTGACTTACCACGTCGACTTGATTTTGCGAAATGGACCATCGAAATGGCCAAAAATGAACGTGGCTTTTGGCAAAAAATCATAATGTCTGATGAGGCGCATTTCAACTTGAATGGAGGAGTGAATAAACAAAATTGTCGGTTTTATGCTACTGAAAACCCTCAATTCATCGAAACGCAACCTCTTTACGACCAAAAAGTTACTGTGTGGTGTGGCATTTATGCCGATAAAGTCATCGGCCCGTACTTCTTTGAAAACGAAAATGGAGCAACGGTAACCGTGAATGGGGAGCGTTATCGGACAATGATAACCGATTTTTTATTGCCATTTGTTCGTGAAAATTAATTGGACAATTACTGGTTCCAACAGGACGGCGCTACATGCCATACAGCGGCTGCCACGATCAAATTATTGCGCGAAATGTTCCCCGGAAGATTAATATCGAAAAACCGCGATTATGACTGGCCACCGAGATCACCTGATTTGACGCCTCCTGACTTTTTTTTATGGGGATATTTAAAATCCAAGGTATACTGGTAACCAAGGACCGTGGCTGCGCTGAAAGACAATATCCGACAAGAAATTGCTGCCATATCGGCCGAAACATTGGGCAAAGTGATGGAAAATGCCGAAAAAAGGGCACATTTTGCGGTCAAGGCCAGAGGCGGTCATATACGAGATATCATAATCAAAAAGTAGTTAGAACAAATCTCCTTGGACCAAAATAAATGAATTTCAAAAAAAAAAATTTAAAATTCCACTTCTTTACTTTGCTATTGCAAAAACAAATCCTTCCACTTTAAATGGCCCACCCTGTACCTACTTAATTTTGGTCACAGAATGAAATGTTACCTACAGATTTATAAAAGATATTTTACATTGAAAAAAAAAAATATTAAAAATTTAAATTCATTCTTCTTGAGAGAGAGCTTTTTTTTAAATTCTCAAAAAATTTTTATGAATAACCCTTACAATTTCCAACAAGTTATGGGCATTTTTAAAGAGAAAAATCTTTCTAAAAAGTGTGACAATGTAGCGATATAGTGTATTCGACAAAGTTTTAGATCTCATTAAAATTTGAACTTTTGTCGATGAACACTTTATCTTTTATAGTTTTTGGACTATATGGCATTTTTCTATGGAGACTCCTGAAAAACTCCTCGTAACATTTTTGTGTGTAAATTCTCGCATTTCACATGTTCTTGACGCGATGCTAAGTAGGAAAAAGTTATCAGAATCAGTGTTGTCACACGTAACGATTTGTACAGGTACAGATTTTTACGTTTTTATCTGGTACAGATTGAAGATTTTTGGACAAAAGTATAGATAGGTATAGATTTTTTGGAGTAAACGTGAAGTTAACACGTGAACACGTGACGTTGGTAAAATAGATAAGGCAGAGATTCGATTTCGATTATTGAACCTTCACTGCTGTTGCTATGTTAAATCCCAAAAGCATTTCCAAACTTACATACATCAAAGAAGTATTGAAAGCGTTTTCAGAAATTTATGATTTATTTCGTAAATAAATCACCACTGGACCAAAATTGGTTGCATGAAAAAAAAACAGTTCGCTCGCGTTTTTAAATTCTTATAGGAGAAGTGTGTAATACGCACCCTCTAAGCGAGAATGGATTTATCTTGACCGTGCCCTCAAAATTTAAGGTAACAACTACGTCAGTACGTAGATTAGTTAACCCTCAGTCAGCTGTACTCGTTCTGTATTTTAGATACTGAATAACAAAAGTGCTACGAATTTTATTTCGTAAGGCGCACAAATTCTGTTAAATGGCCCAGCAGAAGCAGCGTTGCCAATAAAACTACGTATAAAAGTAAACGAGAGTATAAAGTTGAAAAATAACTACACAATGTACGAACAGATGCGGAGCCAAATGTTTCTCCGATCAAAAAAACAAACGTTTTCGCGGCTCGGGCTTTGCTTGTTTACCTTTTTGATCGAACCAGAATTTCACCCAAGAAAGATTATCCTTCTGGAGAAATCTTTGTGACGTTAGATTCCTGCTATACGCAGCTGAAAGACGAAGGTATCGATAATTCAGGAAACGTTTATTCGAAATATTAAAGTTAAGTGCCGGTTTCACTAGTTATACATAACTGCCACGATTTGAAGCGTTTTTCATCAAATCGTTGATACAGCACAGATTGAACATGGGAAAACTTTAGGAAATGAGAAAAACAAAGCACGATAGCCGAAATATGTTCATTCAAGTATTATGCATTGATTCTGATTTTCTATTTGTTGAATGAACTCGAATATCTTGTAATTTTTTTAATTTGTATTTTTCGGAAGTTTCAATGAAAGAAAAAAGTTCAAATAAGATAATTCTAGCGGTCAGAATCATTAAAACTTAACATTTGGCGAGAAGTAAAATTGAATTATAATTAAGTTTAGGAAAGTTTTGAAGTCAATAATACTGAAATTTCAGTTCCTGCCAAAATGTCAGTTGGGGCTTATTGATAAAATTTATGAAATGATGAAATGATTGATGAAACGAAATTGATGAAAAAATGTAGTTCATTTATTTTTAGTAAATTTTTTTGCCTTCAATATTTTTAACATTCTTCGTGAGTGCGAAAAAGATAGCAATGAAGATGATCAAAAGAAACGCTACAGAAATGTCAAAACTCGCGATGGAAGAAAAAGAACAGAGGATTGAGGTCAGGTTCGATGCAGTGATCTGTAACCAGAAACCGTATCCCCATGCACCTTAATTAATCACATTGGCGATCAGTTTAGCGACGATCTTCTATCAGCGATTCTATAGACATACAGCAAAAAATACGAGATTTTTCAAGTTTTACTTATTTCTAGCGATTCTAGAAAAAATATCCTCAATTATTTTTACAGTAATGTTCGAGTAGCGGGAAACTTTGATTTGCTGGAATGTTATTATAAATGAATAGTTTATTTCGCGATTTTATGAAGTACATATAAATACTACACGTGGCTTCGAAGGAAATTAGATTTCTCAAGCGTTGAAATGGGTAAAAGGAATCATTTTGGATAAATCAAAGCCGATCTTCTTAAGGCGTCGTGCACAAATTACGTAACGCTAAAAATCCGGATTTTTGACCCCCTCCCCCCCTGCGTAACGCAATTTCCTATCTCTAATACACAGAAAGTAACGCAACCTCGACCCCCTTCCCCCCCTTATTACGTTACGTAATTTGTGCACGACGCTGAAACAAAACTGTTTTACAGGATCCAGTTTTCTTCCAGTTTGTTGAAAAATATTATTGGCAACCCTGAGCAGAAGTATAATATGCCCATGAGTTGTTTTTCTCAGAGACTATGAAGCTCCGAGAAACAGCTTGTATGAATGAAAGATTCCATCAATCTATTCCCCTCATGCCCACCAGTGAAGAGAAGAAACCGTTCCTCCGGTGAGCGTGTTCTCCCAGTATTCGTGCATTAATTCTGAGCACATAATATAGATGCCAGATGTGAAGACATGTTTTCGTTGTCAAGATATTTAATTTTGGGAAAACATACATTTCAAAGTATGTGAAAACAATTGTTTGTGTGATTTAACGAACATGATTTAGAAATATCGTGATGGTTTGCTCATTTTGTTCATTATGATTACATTTGAAGACATTTATTCGTGCTATGCAGAGATATTTGAAAAAATCATCTGTCATCCCTCACATACAAGCTATTTCTCTCGTGAGAATGTTTACGGCCGAAAGCGAGCAAATTGCCCCGATCGAGGGTATGCCATATTGCCCGATGGTAAGCTGATGTGGAAAATATCAAATTGAGAAAGAAAAGAATCCTTTCTTATCATTTTATTCATCTGAGATATTCACTGGGAACTCGACTCAATAAATATGACCCACAGTTATCGCCTCTGAATCGGTTGCAAGCAACAAAAACCTTATAGAAATGATGTAAGAAATTACATCGAAAATCGCTTCTTATTTTTTTAAAGCATGTTACAAATGCAAAACTTGCATGGTAGGATTTTATCATTGACTAGCACGAATGCCTATATCCATTGCATTTCTATTCTTGCTGGTTTACGAGAAAATCTGGCGGATCAAATTGCCTGGCAGGCGCGTTTTAGACACATCTCCTCTACTATTCCTCACTCCTCGACAACTGTTGAAAGCAACAAATATTTTGAATGGTACACATTACGATAGATTTTGAAAGGAATAGTAGGGTAACACGGGGTGATTTGGTCATATGGGGTGATTTGGACCACCCGTTTATCTCAAAAATTACGGCTCAACTTGGATTTTTTAAAATGTTACATTTCCTTCTATTGTTGAACCGTATGTACCTAAAGTAAAAAAAACTTTGGTAAAACTTCACAAGTAGAGGGAAACGGTAGCATAAACACAGCAAGCACTTTGATCGTCAAAAAATGTGAGTTTTCCGATAGGTTTTTCCCGCTAACTAAACAAACTTTTCGTGTATTGTGCCGTACAGTTCTGTTCGCCTACAGAAGAGGAACAATTTGATGTAGCGAAACTGTAAGTTTGATAACAATAAATGAAATTAATTGCATTTTATTTTTTGCATGTTGTATGGGGTGACATGGACACGTTTCTGTGGGCTGAATTGGTCCTACAGATTTGAGACTTTTTTTGGTCTAATTGATTCTAGATGCCGCTGAATTACAAAAAGAGGACGGACAGACAACGTTGGAAGAAGGAGGAGTTTGAAAGAGCAACGCAGGCCATCGAGAACGGATTTTCTTTGACCAAGCATCAAAAGTGTTTGAAAATGCTCGACCAACAGTGAAAAGATTCATGCAGAAGTCGAGATGGTCTCAATCCAAATTTTCTGGTCTGGTATCTGGCCAAGACACCTGGTATCGATCCCAAAACATTGTTACTGATTGTAACATTATTCCAAAATACTTTACATAAACATAAGTATGTTTTTTTCGATGAAACACACACTGGACCAAATCACCCCACATCAAATTTTAATGTCCAAAAATCATCTCTTTTAGTTTATGATATATTTGGTAGATTGAAGCTTTATATAATGATTAAACATTATTTATTGAGAGAAAACAAGTGTAGCTCAGTATACAATGTGACATTTTTTATTTAGACCGTATTGGTTTGGAAATATTAGGCGATTTGCTTAGGTGGTCCAAATTCCCCCCTTTTCCCCTACAACTGAAAAAAGATTTCTGTAACTGAGTCAAGAATTATACTGCTTGCAGAATACTTACTGCCCTCAAAGATTCAATGACACATTCTCTTGTTGCTTTTTCGGCCCCAGATCATCAGAGTGTATTGCTTTTTTTTCCAGGCTTGAAAATCTGAATTCACGATGCTACGTGAAGATCTGGAAGACTTTTATCTAACCATTCTCACTAATAACTGTAAGGAATCTTACGTTGTATCTATGTATTTGAAAATCATTTGAAAAGCGGTAATGTTGGAATGGCAGCAAAAGAAATTATCAGAACAATAAATGGCGAAGGTAGTTAATTTCAAGGATATTTGTTGTAGGGGGTCTCCGTAGCCACATTGGTTGCGCGTTCGCTTAGTAAGCGATCGATCGTGAGTTCAAAACTCAGGGCCCTCATTGACCATCTTTGTGTTGTTACAGAATAACTACGTCCAGGCAACAATCATCAGCGATGGAGATCGATCCACGGTCGAAATAAGATCGATTCATCCATACAACTGCTCTGCTCTGCAAGAAACATCGGGTTGCTGTTCTATAAATAACCCAACAATGATCATATCAACTGTCTCCGCTGTCCGGTGGTCTAACTGGATAATGGAAGAACAGGAAGAATACTCTTACGCCTATATGGCAACTGTGTAAATGTATACGATATGCAATGGTATAGAAGGGAATACTCTAACGCCGAAAACATGGCAACTGTGTAATGTGCTAATTATAGATATGATAAACATGTGACATGTACACGATTGAAATTCGGCTCTGTTACAGCTAAAGCTGATGAGCCTAAAATAAACAAAAGGGATAAAAAAAAGGATATTTGTAGCAGTTTTTTCGTGGAGCTGAACAAGCAAATGAGAAAAAGTCAATTTTAGTGATCCGAGACTAAAGTATGTTGCGAAGATAAAATCCAGAAATTTTACTAATTCAACAATCATCAATGTTGTATAGAAAACGTTTCCAGGGTTCTACGATGGGGTTTTTCAAAATCTAGAGAGTGAATTCTGTGCCCTAAAAGTAAAATTGTTCCGGGAGGAAATTACTGTTTCAAAAACAAACATTTGCAGGATTGGTGAACCAAAATTAGTGGCCTAGAAGTATTAATGGTGCGCTCGCAATTCCGGCGCTTTGATGCCTTGTTTCCAACGATCTAACTATGCCTCACTCCTCGGCATACTTTTTTTCCAGTACATTCACAGCAAATGTCGTATTTGTTGTTGTCGTATTTGTAGTTAGTAAATGTAAATATGAAGTTATTAGAAAAAGTGATATTTTGAAGAAAATGAATACATTTTTTTAATTAATAAAATTGAGGATATGTAGAAAAATAATAAAATTATAATCACATTATTATAATGTCTGTACTATACTTTTTATTAATTTATAGTACGAATGATTCGTACTGCAGTTTATGCTCATATAATATGATTTAGGCATGTGTTATTGTTGTCAATTCGTCTTCAAATTTTAGAGAACATTGCAGGTCACGTAAAAGTTGTCTACAAGCTAAATTGATCTTCATTTAATAATTTATCTGGAAGTTGGGCCCCGCAAGGAATTCAGAACGTCAAGTTGGGTGACGAACGTGCTAACCGCAAAATAGTAATCAAAAAGAAGAACCCGAAAAAAAAAAAGGTTAACCAAATCCAATTGGAATTAGCAACAGGAACGGTAGCAAAACAACATCATTAACAGAAAGAACCTCAGCAGCAACAGCAACAATCGAGTTTCAGTTTTCCTGTCAAAACATGAACGAAGATGTATTTTATCAAATTTGTTTATGCTTCGTTCCTGTTACAACGTGTTTTATTCCATCGTTTACCAAACAGAAGAAGTTAATTTATCAGTTCTTTCCAGAACTATTTTTCCAAAAGAAAATTCGCTGTGGAGCCAGCTCAAGCGTCCAGAGGCACGTTTTCTCCGGACGTCACCCGCCGAGAGGTTCTGTCCGCGTGCTATCGATACAACACACACACACACACACACACATACACACACACATACACACATAATTGTTGGAATTATGAACCTCCAAAAATATCACCATTCAGAGTAATGTTTTTGAAAATTTTATAGTAATTCTGAATATCTATGTGTAGGCTATAGGGAAAATGACCCGAGTATGGTGGCAAACCTAATAACTCTTATGGTAATAAATTTTCATTAAAATATTAGTAATGTTTTTGCTATATCTGTATATATATATATATATATATATATATATATATATATATATATATATATATATATATATATATATATACATATATGGCATATATATGTATATATATCGGAAATTACTGAACCGATCGACATTGGTTTGCAGGGGTTTTTGGGGTCGGGGAACGTTCTTATGATAGTTCGAGACCCCTCTCCTCTCTCTATGGGGGGGCTGCCATACAAATGAAACACAAATTTCTGCATTACTCGAGAAGTAATCTACGAAACTAAATTTGGCATGTGGAGGTCTTAGGGTGCAATAAATGTTTTTACGGTGGTTAGGCACTCAACCCTCCTCTCTAAGGGGGAGCTTCCATACAAATGAAAGACAAATTTCTTCATAATTCGAAAACTACTCAAACAAATGTAGCCAAATCTGGCATATGGAGGTTTTAGGGTGCAATGAATGTTTCTATGGTGGTTAGACACTCCAACTCTCTCTCTAGAGGGGGGCTGCCATATAAATGAAACACAAATTTCTGCATTACTCGAGAATTAATCAAGCAAATTAAACCAAATTTGGCATGTGGAGCCTTGAGAGTGCAATAAATGTTTTTACGGTGGTTAGACACTCCACCCTCCTCTCTAAGAGGGGGCTGCCATACAAATGAAACACAAATTTCTGCATTACTCGAGAATTAATCAAGCAAATCAAACCAAATTTGCCATGTGTAGGTTTTAGGGTACAATAAATGTTTTTACGGTGGTAAGACACTCCACCCCCCTTTTTAAGGGGGTGCTGCAATAAAAATGAAAGACAAATTTCTGCATAACTCGAAAACTAATCAAACAAATGAAGCCAATACTGGCATATGGAGGTTTTAGGGTGCAATCAATGTTTCTATGGTGGTTAGACACTCCACCTCCCTCTCTAGAGGGGGGCTGCCATACAAATGAAACACAAATATCTGCTTTATTCGAGGATTAATCAATCAAACGAAATCAAATATGGCATCTGAAGGTTTTAGGATACAATAAATGTTTCTATGGTAGTTAGACACTCCACCCCCGTCTCTCAGAGGGAGGCTGCCATACAAATGAAACACAAATTTCTGAAATTTGATTTCTCTGGAATGGAGAGGGGGTTCCATCAAAATAATATTCCAACCAAATATGACAATTAAACATTTTCGGGAATCTTTGAAGGAAAATGGGAAAATTCGAAAAATTCATTTCGCATGTGTTCTACAATTACATATTGACAAGCGTTGTTAGTCCATTTGATGTTTGCGGTAACCAAATTGATCTTCATTCGAAAGTGGAAATGGATTTTAATGTGATAAAACGCACTCCTACATCGTCTTCTATCTATATAAATAAAAATGGATCGCCGAACGTGTTGATAAGAGCAAAACTCGAGAAAGGAATTGTCCGATTTAGGGCTGTCTTCATTCTATCATATTTTTTTCTGTATCAAACATTTATTCCATTTAACGTAGAAACATTTTATTTGCAAGTAGATGAAAAATCTTGCACGAGAATTGTGTCTCAAAATAATCTGATATTATAATGTCGAGTTTTGGTAGAAGTACTGAAATTTTATAGCACAAAATAATTTTAAAGGGTAGATTAGAAGATCGATCAATCAACAGTTCTGCGATTGGACCCATGAACGTGCGCTTATTAAGAAAACGTGGATGTGATAACGAAAAATAAATTTTGGGCGGGACGAAGTTTGCCGGGTAACTAGCTGACTGCATATAAATGTTAAGTATAAATTTTGTTCGTATGAAAAATAACTTGAGTTAAGTAACTAGAGTTTTGAAGAGAAGAGATAGCTAATCTTAAATATGCTTAAAAATAAATAGATATTCACAACTGAAATAGACCATATAAAATTTTATTGGAAAACCATTGCCACGTGGAAAAAAAACTCTTCATATAGGTTATAAAGTAGCTTAGTCAAAGGAGGTAGTTAACCCTCTGCACAGCCCAACCCCGCCTTTAGACGGGCTTTACGGGTTTTCTTTTCAAATTATTCAGACATTATTTGTAATGTTCACCCCCACTAGAACATCTTTAGAATATTTTCATCTATCACACATACACATTGGTTTTATGCTGGCAGCTTTCTGCTAGGAGTATTTCATGCTGAAAGTCGGAAATTCGGGATAAAACTGGAATGGCTTTTTTTAGACGAATAAAAAAATTGGGTCTTAGAGGGTTAATCAAATTTTTAGAGGTGATAGATTATTTGATATTTGACAATATAGAAAAAAATTCATGTGATTTGCTCTCACCCATTACATATTCGTAAATCTTTTTTCGCTTTAGACTATGATTGCCTTTAACTCGCTAATACTCCTAGTTATTTTTCAATGCTAAAAATATCTAAATGCATGCTTTTTATTATGCTATTAAAATAAATTCAGATTATGAATGTAAATAAGATTAAAGGTTTTGTTTTTTGGGTCTTTGTGTTTTTGTAACAAAAAACCATAATAAAATAAGTTGTTTCGTTCAGCCAAAACATTCATCTCAAGTTATCTCCTTTACATCCGCCGCAATTTCATTTTAACCCATTTTATGCCAAGCGTTCGAAAAATCGAACAGTAACTTTGATAATTTTTCATGGCTTTGGAAAGCAACCATATGGTAAGGTTTTGGTATCAAATGATAGCTTAGTTTCTTAGCTACCACTTACTTCCAATTGCATTCAATTTTGTAAAACAATATTGGGCAAAATATTTGGTTTAAAGCAGCTATGTGCGGAAAGTACATAATCTAACATAACCTACCAACAATCAAAACCTAATAAAATGTAAAAAATATGTAAACGTTTCTAAAGTATTACTTTGATAAAAGAACACACAAGACACACACGTGATGTAGAAAAAAATACCAATGGATTCAACCTCCTACAGGATTAAAAATGTAGGTTTTGGCCTTTGTATAGAGATTTTCCTTTTTTTGCCATTTTCCGGAGAACTGAAGAACGGAAAAAAACTATTCTTGAAGATTGGGATTTTTGTAAAGCCAATAACCGAATAGCTTTCGGTAAAAAAAATACCGCTTGGTCGTTAATTAGTTAACCACATCATGATGGATATTTGATCAGCATTAGCAATTAGTATCCATGTTGTTCTGCGCACTTCTAAAATAAAATTACAGCAGAATTGAAACGGAAAACAGTGTGGTATCAAAGAACTAGAAGAAGTATGTACGAGTATAGGAGAAGAATAAAATGAATTAAAAAAAAACTTGTTATTCTTGACATGTAACCTCATTTAACTGCTGAGTAGGTGATTTTTTTCAGCTTTCAAATGGAAGTATTTAGTATTAGAAAGTATTAGAACTGTACTAAGTATCGTTTTTCAGGTAAGCAATTCCCAGAATTGAAAAAAAAAATCAATTACGCATAATTGATTCGATGCATAACATCAAATATGATCTTTTATCACGTCCAAAGAGATTATTGTGAGATAGCGGCGTAAATTTATTTGTTTCTGTATATACGATTGCAGCACCAATGAAACATGTTCATGCTGATTCTTCCGAATGGGATGGTTGTTTAATCGAATATTTAACACACTGAAATAGCGAAAACGGAATTGAAACTAAAAATGTGTTCGCAATTTTCACCAAAATCCAATATTTTATTATACGTTGGTATTGACCCAGTTCCAATCTAGATCGAATTGTGAACCGTTAATTGCTAATGTTCATTATCATTATACCGATATACCGAATTCGCCAATTTCGCATTCAAGCTTGGTGTAAACTGCTCCACATTTATTTTATGATCCCCCAACAAACAGCTGTGACCAACGACTGATGCCTCTATTTTACGATCCATCATCAATTCCTAGAATTCCCGCCCATTAATGCCGACTCAAACCACTCTGTGCATTGGCTATAGGTAGCCACTTGATGTGACCTCAACATTACTTTGCGCGCGCTCTCTCTCGCGGTCTTCTGCTTTTGCTTTTTATTTTTATTTGATTGGCCAAAAACCAGCTCCATTGCCAGAATAGCTTAACACGTTTGGCACTAAAATAGCCGACAAGTATTTTGGTCAAACGATTTCTTTGCGAAATTGTCATTCCCACACTGTCTCCCTCTCTCCCCGCACGCGGTCTCTCGTTAATGATAAATCTGGTGACACTTGAAGGTTCGATGAAGCGAAGCCGAAATCGCGATTATTCAACTTACGCCGGAATCCTCTGACCGATCGGAAAAACTGAAGATCTTCCACTGCCACTACCGGATGCAGAAAGCCCAACAAGCTATGCACTAGATCACATACACACACGTGGTCATACACACACCCAGAGGAACATCTACACATACGCACAGCCCTTCGAGAGTGCACTCCGAGTCGCGACCGCCGGTAGACTATCGAATGCTGGCTACCGCGAGGCACCTCGTTAGATATAATATATCGATACGCGGCAGCGACTTGTTGATCGATCGCGCGCGCTCCAGCTGATCCCGTGATGTTTGGTATTTGCATGGCCTCTGTTGTTTCGGAGGTTCGCAGTTTGTCGCGTATCGCGACTCTTAAAACAATGGGCTCCGCGCTCTGATGATCGCGGTGATAATAATTTCGGCACACCGTTGATCTCGAGCAAACTGACCGGAGCACAGATCGTACGCGCAGGAAAGGTCAACTTGAAGCTGGGTAATTATAATCATAATAGAAACAAAAAGGCGTGAACGATATCATTTTTTATTCCGCACCGCGTTGAGACATTTCCAAAGTACACATATTTGCGCGCGCACATGGCTCACGTGAGCGTGTTGTGTGATGACGAACAAATGAGATTTGTTTGTTTTAAGCGGGAAGACATTTGGAGATTTTTGCATTGACCCTCGGTCGGAAAACAATGCAACCCGTCGTCGTGGGTGGGTGATTGAGTGTGTTTGTGAAATTCCCACGCCGGACGCTCCATCAAACGGTATTGATTGACGGGGCGAGTGGAATTGTCGCGCGCTTCGGTGCATAATGCTGACAATCGGCATTTGTACAGCATGCATGTATTTGCTGAAATCGATGAAATCTGGGTGTCGTCATGCGATTGTTTGCTTCCGAGACGCCGGGAAGGTCAGTTCGGAAGTACACGTGAAGCTAGGCATTGGCTTCTTAATTAGTACCGAGAGGCGTCAATTAATCGCAGGTAATTATGGGGCGAACAAATTTGTTCTGTTACTGTTTGCGAGTGTGCATTAGAGTCTGGAAAGTTAACAAATCGTTTTGTTTTCAGATTTCAACAATTGCTACGCTCACTGTTGGGTCCAGTGCATGTCAAACCGAGATGTCTGAGGTTCGAATGATTCTCGTGGTTGGCATATATGAAAACTGAGATCATTTTCGAAAAATGTTCCCAAAACCATCGCTGTGTATAGCGGAAATCAACATTCCAGGTGATTCTGTGAAAACAAAAATCGATAGGCAGAAAAAGTAAATGGATTTTTGATCGCAAAATCAGTTGCATAAACTTCACAAAAACTCATAGAGATTTTTATTGATCGTTCATGGGCCCAATCGCAGAACTGAAATCGGACAATTCCTTCCTCGAGTTTTGCTCTTATCAACACATTCGGCGATCCATTTTTATTTATATAGATAGAAGACGATATAGAAGTGCGTTTTATCACATTAAAATCTATTTCAACTATCGAACGAAGATCAATTTTGTTACCGCAAACATCCAATTGACTAACAACGCTTGTCAATATGTAATTGTAGAACACATGCGAATTGAATTTTTTGAATTTTCCTATTTTCCATCAGAGTTTTCCGAAAATTTTCAATTGTCATGTTTGGTGGAAATATGTGTATTATTTTTATCGGTCCCCCTCTCCATTCCAGAGGAGGAAAGGGTATCATACCATCATAGGAACATTTCTCGTACCCAAAAACCATCACATCCCAAATATGGCTCCATTTTCTTGATTAGTTCTCGATTCATGAAGAAGTTTGAGTTTCATTTGTATGGCATCCTCCATGCCCTTAGAGAGGGGGTAGGTGTGGCGAACCACAATAGAAACGTGGCAGCTCCCCCTTAGAGAGGGGGTGAGTGTTTTACACCATAAAAACATTTATTGCACCCTAAAATCTCCATATGCCTAATTTGGTCTTATTTGCTTGACTAATTCTCGAGTAATGCAGAAATTTGTGTTTTATTCGTATGGCAGCCCCTCCTTCATAGAGGAGGGTGGAGTGTCGAACCACCACAGAACCATTTATTGTACCCTAAAACCTCCACATGTTGAAATTCGTTTCATTTGTTTGATTAATTCTCGTGTTATGCAGAAATTTGTGTTTCATTTGTATGGCAGACCTCCCCTAGAGGGGGGGGGGTTGTAGTGTCTTACCACCATAAAACATTTATTGCACCCTAAAACCTCTATATGCCTCATTTGGTTTCATTTGCCTGATTAATTCTCGAGTAATGCAGAAAATTTGTGTTTCATTTGTATGGCAGACCTCCCTTAGAGAAAGGGGGGGGGGGGGGGGTGAGTGTTTTACACCATAAAAACATTTATTGCACCTTAAAATCTCCATATGACTAATTTGGTTTTATTTGTTTGACTAATTCTCGAGTAATGCAGAAATTTGTGTTTTATTCGTATGGCAGCCCCTCCTTAATAGAGGAGGGTGGAGTGTCTAACCACCACAGAATCATTTATTGTACCCTAAAACCTCCACATGTTGAAATTCGTTTCATTTGTTTGATTAATTCTCGTGTAATGCAGAAATTTGTGTTTCATTTGTATGGCAGACCTCCCTTAGAGAGGTTGGGGGGGGGGGGTGTAGTGTCTTACCACCATAAAACATTTATTGCACCCTAAAACCTCTATATGCCAAACTTGGTTTCATTTGCTTGATTAATTCTCGAGTAATGCAGAAATTTGTGTTTCATTTGTATGGCAGCTCCCCCTTAGAGAGCGGGGGGGACTGTCTTACCACCATAAAAACATTTATTGCACCCTAAAACCTCCACATGCCGAATTTCGTTTCATTTGCTTGATTAATTCCCGAGTAAGTAAAAATTTGTGTTTTATTTATATGACAACCCCCCTCCCCTAGGAGAGAGGGGAGGGGTCTCGAACTATCATAAGAACCTTCACGACCCCAAAAACCCCCACACACCAATTTTCATTTTGATCGGTTCAGTAGTTTCCGAGTCCATAAGAATCAAACAGACAGACAGACTGACAGAAATTCATTTATATATATATATATATATATATATATATATATATATATAGATTTCAGAGCTACAAGTTTCAAGTGGAATCTAATAGTTGCAAATTCTCGCTTTGATGTGTTTAAGCCTAATGGATAAGAATGTGAACTAAGAGGGATATGACAATACTTTGCCAATAGAATCAATAAAGTATTAAGTTGGCCCAATCGTTCAGCTCTCATTTGTTCCATAAAACGTTCCAAAAGAAAAATATTTGATTGAACGAAAAATTACACTTTTTCTTTGGTTTCATAAATTATTTCATTATTCCATGGACTCATGATTACACAGAATATCAAAAAGTTGTTCTGAAAACATAAAAAAAATTATAAAAGGGCCTTTATTATTGGTTTAATTAAAAAAAAAATTTGTACGTCGATATTAAAAACATTTTTTTTTAGCGTTTAAGAAAATCATTGGAAATTTTGAAAAAAAAAACAGTTACTACAGATACGACCGCATTGTTGACGTAGGTCTACGACATTATTTAATTCAATTCACTTATTCATTACTTCGAATATTATTTTAGAATGAATCAATCTCGAGAACGTATGCAGGGAATTACACGGGTTTTAGAAATATTAGCCGACTGTATACCGCAAGTCCATGAATGCATAGCCGACCTCCAAAATCATCCGTTGGAGAGTTTATTTTCAGCCTTTTTGCTGTGAGTGCAAATTGAAAAAAATATTCGCCTCAACACAGATACATACATACAAACTTGCAGTTGGATGATAAAAACCAACTCTCGTGTAGCTTTTGAAAAGACAGTTTTAAAATTTCCAAGTGATAGGGGTCAACGAATTTCTTTTAATTTAGAACGGCTCTTTAAAAACGCATCGTCATCATATTTTAAAGTCAACACTCAGCCTTAGGGAAAGCTGTTGACCGCTTGTTGTCGAGGCTGGAATGAAAATCGTAAATCAAAACTATTTTAATTCTATCGCCTGGTACAAGTGCGGAGCCCCCGTTGCAAATTTTCACTTTTATTTTCCTTTTGCGTGTCAGTGGTATATTGAAATAGTATTTCGTCGCTGCGTTTGAGGCTAGCTTTTGAAGGGTCGCAAAGGATTAAATTCAGATCAAAGTAAAAGCAATTCAACGGCCTGACAAACCAGCGTCTGAACATAGCTCGTATCGTCCGATTGCAATGCCTGCGTGCATTAGGGAGTTGTTGGAGAAAATGATCCTTTGGAGACTCTATCAGTGGATCGAGGCAAATAATTTGCTATCAAGTACCCAGTTTGGGTTTTTGCAAGAATAAAGAAAAAAACGATTGTCTAGTGTTGCTTTCCATAGATGACTTTGTGCCCAAGAAGCAACTGGATTCAGTATTCCTGGACATCAAGAGAGTTTCAGTTTCCATAGATATTCTGCCAGACATTTGCACACACGTGGACTTCCTGGAATTTTAAATGACTTCTTGCAGAATTTGTAGTCAGAAAAGCAAATGAATTTTACATTAGGACTATCGAGAACTTCCAGAAATAGTTATACGGGATAGACCAAACTTCTTTACAATTTGTATGTTAATGATAGACGAATTTCATGCCAACTCGTCTTAGGAGTTGGCAGCACCAGCTCAGATAGTAGTGAAACGTTGTGGGTGTAAAGACATGGGTCATTTAAGCAACTTTGCATATTTGAAATATTCGAAAAATAATTAGACAACTTTTTGGAAAAAGCCAATTTTTTTTACTTAAATTTTTACAAAAATTTACAACTTAAAAACTATAATACCTACAAAATTCTTGTCAAAGGATGAAATGTAGGAAATTGTTTCACAAAAAATTTACCAAACAAATTTTGGAAAAAAAAATTCGCTGACAAAAAAGTTATTTTAAAAATTAAAATTCATTTTTCTCAAAAACGTATTTTTTCAAAATTTCCAAAAATATATATATATATGAATAGCCCTTAAAATTTCCAACAAGTTGTCCATACATCGGAAGATGGGCATTTTTACAGGGAAAAAGTTTTTCTAACAACTTTTTTATATTTTCTTTGAATAAGATACAACTAATCTTAATTTTGTTTAAAGTCAAGATAGCGATATAGTGTATTCGACAAAGTTTTAGATCTTATTAAAATGAGAACTTTTGTCAAAGACGTCAACTTTCTATCTGTTATAGTTTTTTGGAATATAAGGCATTTTCTATGAAGACTCCTGAAAAAAATAATGTTTTGTTCGTAACATTTTTGTGTGTAAATTCTCACGTTTGACATGTTTTCAAATATAGAAAAGTTGGCAGAGCATTTAAATTGCGATAATTTATACATAAAAATGTTACGAATTAAACGTTAATAGTATTTTTTCAAAGAAAAACATGAAAAAGTTGTTGTTCGAAAAACTTTTTTCATGTAAATGTGTCCATAGTCCGATGTATGGGAAACTTGTTGGAAATTTTAAGGGCTATTTATATCTATTTTTTCAGAATTTTAAAAGCATATGTTTTCGAGAAAAAGGAATTTTAATTTTCAAAATATTTTTTTTTCAATGAAATTTTTTTCCAAAAAATTCTTTGATAATTTTTAATGAAAACCTAAGTAATTTCCTACATTTCATTCTCTGACCATCTCTTTGTAGAAAACTCAAAAAACTCAAAATTAAAAAAAAAACTACATAAAAAATATCAGACCTACAAAATTTTAGTCAAAGAATGGAATGTAGGAAATTATTTTTGTTTTCATTAAAAAATATGAAAAAAATTTTTTGAAAAAAATTTCATGGAAAAAAAATTATTTGAAAATTAAAATTCATTTTTCTCGAAAACATATACTTTTAAAATTCTGAAAGAAATAGATATAAATAGCCCTCAAAATTTCCAACAAGTTTTCCATACATCGGACGATGGGCACATTTACATCGAAAAAGTTTTTCAAACAACAACTTTTTCATGTTTTTCTCTGAAAAAATGCTATTGATGTTCAATTCGTAACATTTTTTTGTATAAATTATCGCATTTTAAATGCTCTGCTAACTTTTCTCTATTTGGAAACATGTCAAGAATATGTCAAACCTGAGAATTTACACACAAAAATGTTACGAGTAAAACATTATTTTTCTCAGGAGTCTTCATACAAAAATGACATATATTCCAAAAACTATAAAAAATACAAAGTTGACGTATTCGACAAATGTTCACATCGCTATCTTGACTTTAAACAAAATTAGGATTAGTTGTATTTTTTTCAAAGAAAATATAGAAAAGTTGTTGTTAGAAAAACTTTTTCCCTGTAAAAATGCCCATCTTCCGATGTATGGACGACTTGTTGGAAATTTTAAGAGCTATTCATATATGAGGGACTTAGAATGAAAGGGGTGTAAGTGATTTCGTCGATTTCTCTACATCGACTCTCTCTTTTGGTCATAACTTAGCTGCAAATACATTCCCAGCTGTATTTGACAATGCGGAAGACAGGTCAAAGCCTCATCTATCGGATTCTACAGCAAACTCAAATTGGAACGTTTTTGCAGTTGAGTTATTAACTGAAGAAAAAGTTGATGAAGAGAAATCGATCAAGTCACTTACACCCCTTGCATTCTAAGCCTCTCATATATATTTTTGAAAATTTAAAAAAAATCCGTTTTTGAGAAAAAAAGAGTTTAAATTTAAAAAAAAAATTTTTTGTCAGCGAATTTTTTTTCCAAAATTTTTTTGGTAATTTTTTGTGAAACAATTTCCTACATTTAATCCTTTGACAAGAATTTTGTAGGTATCATAGTTTTTAATTATAAATTTTTGTAAAAAAATTAAGAAAAAAAAAATTGGCTTTTTCCAAACAGTATTCTAATTGTTTCTCGAATATTTCAAGTATGCAAAGTTGCTTAAATGACCCATGTCTTTACACCCACAACGTTTCACTACCATCTGAAATGGTGCTGCCAACTCCTAAGACGAGTTGGCATGAAATTCGTCGATATTGACAACTATTTGGCAGAACAATGCACGCTAAGAATGTTTATAGATGACGGTGTGGTTTCGGTAAGAGGGCTTCATGTCGAAAACTTGCAAAGAGCATTGTAATATTGCTTAGACAACTTGTCATCTAGGGTAAATAATTTAGTAGTAGAATTCTTGCTGCAGGTAACCGAAATAGTGGAGTTTACTCGAAAGCGGTTCCCAGCCCAATTGCAACTAAACCTTTCGGGCAGAAACATTACTCAATCCATATCCTTCAAGTACCTTGGATTCAGGTTTGATTCCAAATGCACTTGGAATACCCATATTACGCATATAAAGCAAAAATCACCCGATAGATGGCATAACACTTTTTAAAATAACTATTCTATCTGTTCTAGAGCCTCTCGTAAACTACAGGAACCTTGCTCCGTTGATGTTGTTGAACTGGCAGCAACCGACTACGCATTGGGGATGATTTCCAACAACCCTGCAGACCATTACTTCATTTTCTCGGATAGTCTTAGTTCCTCTCTCCGTTCTTCATTCGATAAAAACTGGTTGACAGTGTGATTCATTCGATTATTTTTTCCAGTTATTGCGTCAGTGTTCTCTCTCTTGGCTTAACCGGGAACCGATTCAGCTTAATCGGTGTAATCGATCGACAAAAAGGCAGTAGTGTGGGGGGACTCAAAGAGTTCAATTCTTTCGTATTTTTCTGTTTCATTAGTTTGTTTTTGTCTTGTTCCTCGTCTCATCGTAGTCTAATTCCGACAGCCAGTCGAACACCAGATGACAATCCTGGTCACAATGTACTTCGTTGTAGTGCTGGAGGAAAACTTCTAACGAGTCAAAACTACTTTATTCTCAAGTCCCCAATCTGACCCTTCCTCCAAAAATGTTACTCTTACTAAACTCGAATAGACCGCATGTCTTCATGAAAGACCAGCAATAGGGCAAAGTTTCGATGAATTAGCAGGTCGATAGAAGACGCTAAAACAAAATTGAACCCTTGTGTATCTTTTGAAAGGGCGAAAGACGACATTTATTATTGTATATCTCAACGTTTATAGTTCCAAAAGAGAGGAGAGTAAGGAGCGCAAACTTCTCAACATCCACAAATCACCTGCCATTTTCTAGTTTCAAATCTCCAGAACGTCAAATTTGCACTTAGAGACATGAAATCCTTACCCATGGAGTTGATGGAAGTTGGCCGTGACATAGGTTTCGTCATCTATCACGATGCAGCGAGATTTGGTGTACAACAGAGGTTTTTGCAGTTTGAAGCTTTCTTCTTCTTCTTGAATGGCGTTAACGTTCCCTGTGGAACTTTTGACATTTTGACATTCATGCATACGTATGAACTAGCGTCAATTAATAATACTTAGTTGAGATATCTTAAGCCAAATAACACGCCTTGAATGTATTCCGAGGGGCAAGCTCTAGAATACGCGTGACCACAGTGCAAGTCGAAGGAAATTTCTGTGATGAAAAATTCTCCGGCTAGAACGGGAATCGACCCCGAACACCCGGCATGATAATGTGGGGCTCTAACCACTCGGCCACGGGTGCACTTGAAGCTTTCTACACTTCATAAAAATGTGGTCCTGAACACCCCATAGTGGGGTAAAAAAATCAGACACCTTGAATTTGATATGTCCTGACCACTCCCTGTCTTTCCCCTGGTCGTGAGATGCTTCCTGAAGGTGTTTATCATATGGGACACGATGGTGTTTGCAATATAAAATATCAAGTTATTGATATTTATTTCCAAAAAATACGCTCTCTGCATTTATTTGTCGACTTTTTAAAATTTTGTTGGAAAAAAATTAAACATCTAAATATTTATTCATACCTCATCGGTGCACGATGTAAATGAAAATATAAAATATCAATAATAATATTATATACATTGGTAAAATGTTGGATTGATTCGCTCAACTGTTCTCAAAATCTTCAACACCATTTCCTATTGCTGAGACAAAACAAGGCAAACATAAAAAATGTTTATTTGCGGCATTTGAAAGGGCATATTTGACTTTACATAATGTGATATTTTCAAATCTATGTTATTTTTTGTATTTGAGTAAATTAAATTTCAATTCATGAGTTTTTACGTGAAACACCATCATCATCATGAGTAGGAATAAAATTTTGACGGCCAAAATTTTGACGGCGGTTTTGGCCAAAAAGTTCGTAAAAACCTGGAGGGTCGTCCAATGGTTGATTCTTATACTAGATGGTGCCAGGAACCTATCTAGCAAAACATTTCATCCCCATCCTCCATATAAGAGTAAGAACTACCCACGCGGATCCAACTCAAGGTAAACGTGTAAAATATCGAAAAAAATCATTCTAAAACAATTTATTTTTTCGAAATTACACTTCTTCTATTAAAATAATCCAGACAGAAAAACTTTTCGGAGCATTTCGGGATGTGATAAACTGTAATCGGTAGAATAATACAAGCAATGATGCCAAACTATGAGGTCGAAGTATCCTACTATGTATTGAGGCCAGTAGAAAACGAAAAACACATTAGTTTTAACGTTAAACATGTGCTGTAGTGCACATGTTTGAAACTTTGGAAGATTTCGCGTGTGCAGTACTGCACTCATGGCCCCAGCGGAGTAATTCTTGAGTGCAGTACGGCAGTCATGGCCGTCAAAGTGTTAAGATATTGACAAGTTCTGCTTCGCAAAGTGTTGTTCTCAGTATGCTCCAAAAGACGCCCGAACATAGTTTTAATAAAATTTAAAAGCCAGAACAAAAAACCGTTTTTTTCATGGTGACCCTAACGCAGCTTAGATAGAAAGTGCTAAAAACAACTTTTTGGAAGATATTTATTCTCTAAACAAAAACTGTTTTCGATAAAGTTATTATATAAGATGGAGAGCTCATTTAAATGTTTTCAAACATAGGGTTACCAACATTTTAGGTGAAATAAAAAAAAACGAACTTTCTTATCTCTATAGATAGATACAAACATTCGAGATAAGCATTCGACAACGTTGTAGCTTCAGGTATTTTAACCAACTTTGTAGAACAAAGTTTTTTTTCTCTATTTTTTAATATTTAGCGCTTTTTATTCTAAGTTGAGTTAGGGTGACCATGAAAAAACGGGGTTTTTTGCCCTAACTTTTATATTTCAAATTCTTCATCAAAATTGTCTTCCAACGACTTTTAGAGCTTATCAATATAAATATTTTGCTATGCAGAACTTGTCAGTATCGTAATCCTACTCAAAGTTATTGATGGTTTTTCATTCAAAAACTCATGATTTCAATTTTAGTTTACTCAAATACAAAAAATAACACAGATTTGAAAATATCACATTATATAGAGCCAAATATGCTCTTTCAAATACTGTCAATGAACATGTTATATGTTTGCCCCAAAAAGAACGACAAACAAATGAAGCGTATTTTTGGGGAAAAAATATCAATAACATTGAGAAGAATTCAGATATTGCCTAGTTCTGCATCGCAAAATGTTTGTCTTAGTAAGCTCTGAAAGTCTTCTGAAGACTATTTGCTTGTTAATTTTCAAATACAATAGTTCGAACAAATAAACCGTTTTTTTTTCATGGTGACCCTAACGTAACTTAGAAATAAAACGCTATATCGGCTACTTCAATAGATAGAAAAAAAACTGTGTCTGTGTTGTCTACAAAGTTGATTAAAATAACTGTCGAACTATGTTCACCTCTATCTATAAAGATAAGTAAGTTATACATTCTATTTCATCGAATATTTGACAACATGAAAATGAGCGCTCTATCATATGTAACAGTGTAGTATGATTTCAAACCCCGTTCCAAAGTCCATCTTAAAACTCCCAATATACAAATTATCCTTCTCCTCATAAGCAGTTGATTGTTTCAAAATAAATGACTCATGCGTGGTCACTTCAATTTACGATTCCCACGAAACATTCCTCAAGCGCAACTGCATTATTTCGTTAATTGTTTTTCTCCCACATTCGTCCATGCCAACATGCGCGGGCGATATGAATGCACCCTTACATCATGTCGCGCGCAGCTAAAGGCAATAAACCAGAAACCAAAACAAACCCAGTTCTATTCTGATTAAATACGCGACCGTACACAAAGTCGTCGTGACACTTTACGATTTCCCATGAAATCGATATGCGCGCTTATGAGCGCAGTAAGCAATTTTATTTCTTGACACCATTCACATCGAACACTGCATTCGATTGATTGGCTATTCCCCTTTGAAATCGACTTGGCTCCTCCCAATGAAACTCTCCACAAACTGTTGGCTAAGTTAGCTTAAGACACATGTAACTAGCATTAAGACAGTTCTTGTATGACACTCGACGCGGATGCACGCGTGGAGTGATGAGAAATGAATAAAACCCTTTTTGAATAAAAGTATAAAGCAAATATAAGACATGGCGACCGTGACAGGACAATTGGAACAATAGCGAAATCTAAACAAATAGTGCTGGGAGAAATTCAAAAAGTGTTACAAACAATGTGATCGGAAAAGTGCCAGAAAAGCGGTGTAATATAAATACTGACACTGAATAGGAGGGAAACAAAAAAAAAAAAAAAAAAAACTCCTTACGAAAATAATTTCAATGAAGATCAAACCAAAAGTGCTGGGAGAAAATCAACAGAGACAACTTATTTTCCCATGTGAATAAAATGAAAAGTTAACCTTAATAAGGAGAAACAGCAAGAGCAGCAGCGGAAAGTGTAACGCGAAGATAAATGAACAGAAGCAGGAACATCGGAAGGCGAGACCATTGTCAGCAATAAGGAACTGACAGGCGGGACCAACAGAGAGCAGAAGGAGCTAAATCTGGAATGAAACCGACGATATGAAGTAAGCAATTGAAACTGATGTATATCAAAATAAAACGTACAGCACTTATCGAACTGAACGCATAGGCTAGAATGATTATATGTTTCTTTATGAAGTGTTCGAATTACATACCCTCGGTTACAAAGTATTTATAAAAATTATTTCCAAATAATGAGTTTTGATAATAATATATTCGGTATAGAAACAATAAATTTCGATACATTTACCAATGACTATAATGTATAATGCATAATGAAAAACAATGCATGTAATTAATTGAATATGCTTCGAGAAAGTAGAAATGGGCCTGTTTGACAAGAAAACTATTCAAAATACAGGAGACCCACAAGTAAATATCCTAAACCACGTGGAACAACACACTTTATTCCACGAAACGCAAGAGTTATTATTATGGATTATACTTGCGATTTTATTAATATTTGCTTTCATTAAACTATACAAGAATTATAAGCAGTGTGTACGTAAAGAAGCACTGAAAGCTGCACAGTCGGCACAAACTATGGCATCAATTGCCTAAAGCTTTAGACTATATATGAATGGCCGCTAATAGAATAACTTAATATACAAAAATTACAGCAAAGAAATAATATCATAAGAAAATAATATAACGAAAATTATATATTATTTTTTTTTTTCCTCTACTTCAAAAATCTTATAAAAATGATTAAAGACGATTTTGAAGATTTTCTGAAATTATTAGCCGATGTAAGCAAAGGAAAGGGCGAAGGAGCTTTCGCACCTGATATAGTAGTATTTGGAGAAAATACTAAACTCGAATCGTATGAAGAATTACTAGACAGAATAGATGAATTACCCGGATGTGATCCGATTACGTGGCTAAAACTTCCCGGCCAGAAAGAGAGAAGACGACAAAGATTGGGCGAAGCAAAAAGGAATAGAAGGCAAATGAAAAATAATCAATAAAATAATATATATATTTTTTCGCAAATTTGTTCTTATCATTAGTCCGAAAAGATAAAATTCTGAGAATTTATGAATAAAAATGAGTCTTCCTAAATGGAACAACTCAAAGAAATTGAATCATATCTGAAAAAGGGATATCAGAATTTGAACAAAAATAAAAACAGACCAAGAACTTTACATAATATTGAAGTCAAAAGGCAACAGTTACAAGAAAACTTAGCCAAATATCGAACAATACTAAAATCTTTCGAGTATAGACTTGGAGCTTCAGTCTGGAATGACGAAGTTGAAACTTATGGTGCACTGAAACAAATATATCAGAAGGCCATCAAAATTTTAGATGAATCAGAAGTAATACAAAGGGAATACGATAGTGAACCAGAGACACTTGGTAAATCAAGTGGTTTACTAAAACCCTATAAATTAAGCACTGACGATTCACTATTGAGAGTGAAAAGTGAAATTAATTTAAAACAAAGAAAAATTAAATTTAAAATATTGACAAAAATTTTAATTTGGTATATTAAAATACACAAAGTATCCAACATGGCTCTTAATATTAAAACAGCCGCTGAATTAGCAACGCTGATACCCACTTATGACGGAAACGCAAGTGGTGTTAAATCATTTATAGACGCGGTGAACTTGGCAAAGACCATAGTTCCAATCGAAAGCAAAGCAGCCGCAATTCAAATTATACTAACAAAATTAACTGGAAAAGCGAGAAATTTATTCTCAATATCTCCAACGGATTATGACGAAATAGTCGCAAAAATCCAAACAAATTGCGAAGAGAAATCAAATTCAGACATAGCCTTAGCTAATCTGATGAATTTGAGACTCAAATCGACAAATGAAATCGAGAAATTCACTAAACAACTCGATGAATTGACAGATAAGCTCAAAGATACCTATATAAGAGAACAAATTCCCGACACAGTCGCAAGGAAAATGTCTCAAAAGGTAGCGATCAAAACACTTATCAAAGAAACACCCAACAGAGAGACCAAAATGATGCTGAAAATTGGCAAATTCGACAATTTACAAGAGGCCATCAACGTAATGGTAGAAAATGAAAAGGACAATACTGATTCAAACGCAGTCGTACTGCAGTCGATTAAGGCTAGACAACCAAATCATTATAACACAAACCGAAATTTCAATTACAGAAACCCTATGGTTTATGAAAGAAATAATCAAAGAAATTATTTCCATGGAAGATATCAAGCAAGATATCCAAATAACCTCAATAGAAACCTCAACCGACAATATCCCATTAACCATCAGTATCCTACTAATAGAAATTCAATCCAAAATTCCCGACAACAACCAAATTTCAATCAAAATTTACAACAATACCCTTTTCAACGAAATTTCAATCAAAATCAAAACAGAAACGTTAACAGAAATTTCAATAGAAATAATGTACCAGCGAGAATGTACGTAGTAAATCAGCAAGACATTCCTCGACTGAATAATCATGCAAACAATAATGGATTTCACCTACAAAACGAATCAGATAATACTTGCCAAGCTATGGTACCGTTCAACAACAATATTGCAAATAATGGGAACAATCAAGCAAATACCGATTATTTTTTAGCCAACCAGTAACAATTGCTAACAGATGTCGACTAACTGAACAATTGTTACGGACAGGCATACCGATTTTGACATTAAATTTAAATGCATCAAATTTTATCCAAGTCAAAGTGCACATGACTGGAGATAAAATATGCAACTTGATCATTGACACCGGTGCAGATATTTCGTTGTTCAAAGCACGAAATATTCTCCCAAATCAACATGTAAATACTAACAATAAGATTAAATTAACCGGCATTACGGAAAATAGTGTAGAAACATTAGGTTTAACAAATACATCTTTATGCTTTAATAATACATTAACTTTAAATCACGATTTTCACCTAGTTACCGCAGACTTACCAATTACGGCTGATGGTATTCTAGGTCGAGATTTTTTAATAAATTATAAATGTTTAATAGATTATGAACATTGGCTACTTACATTTAATATAGCCAATATACAAATTTCAGTACCAATAGAAGACAACTTAAATGAAGGCTTCATGCTACCAAGTCGTAGTGAAGTTATCAGAAGGATACCATATTTAAACATTAGAGAGGATATGGTAGTCCATTCAGAAGAAATTTACCCAGGAGTTTTCTGTGGTAACACTATAATTTCACCTTTAAAGCCTTATGTAAAATTTGTAAATACTACTAATAAACCTTTGTACATACATTATTCTAAATTTAAGCCTACATTAAGTATTTTAAACGATTATTCTATTCTTAATGTAAATACCAAAAATATTAATAATAAGAGATCCGAAGAGATTTTTAAAAGCATAAACACGGACAAAATTCCTCCATATGCTAAAGATAAATTTAAAAAATTAATTAATGATTATCAAGACATATTTTGTCTTCCAGAGGAGGATGTTACTCAAAACAATTTCTATTCACAGAACATTGTTCTAAGTGATAAAGTTCCTGTATATATTCCTAATTACAAGACGATTCATGCGCAACAAACCGAAATTAATCAACAGGTAAACAAAATGTTAGAGAGTAATATAGTGGAACCTTCAGTTTCACCATACAACTCCCCTATACTTCTAGTACCGAAAAAATCCCAAAATAATGACAAAAAATGGCGTTTAGTCGTTGATTTTAGACAACTAAATAAAAAAATTTTAGCAGACAAATTTCCTCTACCAAGAATTGACGATATTTTAGATCAACTTGGCAGAGCAAAATATTTTTCAACATTAGATCTCATGTCAGGTTTTCATCAAATACCTTTGGACAATGAGTCTAGAAAATTTACGGCATTTTCAACACAAAACGGACATTATCAATATACAAGATTACCGTTTGGATTGAATATAAGTCCAAACAGTTTTCAACGTATGATGACAATTGCAATGGCTGGTTTAACCCCAGAATTAGCTTTCATTTACATCGACGATATTATAGTCGTAGGATGTTCTGTAAACCATCATATTTCAAATCTAAATCAAGTTTTTGAAAGATTAAGATATTACAATTTGAAGCTAAATGCGCAGAAATGCAAATTTTTTAGCACTGAAGTTACCTTTCTAGGTCATAAAATAACAGAATATGGCATGTTACCAGATGATTCCAAATTTTCAACTATTCAAAATTATCCAGTTCCTAAAAATGCAGACGAAGTTAGAAGATTCGTTGCATTTTGTAATTATTATCGTAAATTCGTACCAAATTTTGCATTAATAGCAAATCCCCTTAATCAACTATTGAAGAAAAATTCACAATTTATATGGACCAATAGTTGTCAAAATGCATTCAACACCCTAAGAAATTCATTAATGTCACCAAGATTATTACAATATCCAGATTTTACGAAGCAATTTATATTAACAACAGATGCTTCAGATATAGGTTGTGGAGCTGTATTGTCTCAACAAACACAACATGGAAATTTACCAATAGCTTTTGCAAGCAAAACTTTTACACCTGGTGAAAAGAATAAACCAGTGATTCTAAAAGAATTAACAGCCATACATTGGGCTATTAATTACTTCAAACCTTATCTGTACGGTAGAAAATTTTTAGTACAAACGGATCATAGACCGTTAGTTTTCTTATTCGGTATGAAAAATCCAACTTCAAAATTAACTAGAATGCGTCTTGATTTAGAAGAATATGACTTTACAATTGAATACATAGCAGGAAAATCAAATGTAGGAGCAGATGCTTTATCAAGAATAGTAACCTCCTCTGATGAATTAAAAAATTTAAATATATTAGGAGTAAGCACAAGAGCGATGACTCGTAATTCGAAAAATAATTCAAATATGAAAACATCTGATAATCAAATTTCTGTACCACGAGAAACTGATCACTTCTCTACGTACATGACAAATAATCCATCAGAAACGAAGAAATTAATTAAACTCGAAACACGCGTCGACAAATATGGAATGATATTTTATTTAAAGAAAAACAATAAAATTATTGCCCAAGTGCATCAACAAATTTTACATGGAAGTCAGACATTAGAATCTGCACTTCTGAAAATAGAAGGAACAATGATTAAAATGAACCAAAAGAAATTAGCGCTGTCGACAAAAGACAAAATATTTAAAATGATATCAATTGAAAACTTTAAAATATTAGCGAATACTCAAGTGTATTCAATAGAAATTATTATTTACAATCCACCAATGTTTTTAACAAAAATAAAAGACATCCAAAAAGTATTGAATGATTACCATAACACCCCTACAGGAGGTCACATTGGTCAACATAAGTTGTACCTTCAAATTAGAGAAGTGTATAATTGGAGCAATATGAAAAGATCGATTGCAGAATTCATCAAGGCCTGTGAATTATGCAAACGAAACAAAGTCATAAAGCATACAAAAGAAAAACAAGTAGTTACTACAACACCAAATCACCCATTCGAAAGTATTTCAATAGATACAGTTGGACCATTACCAAAAAGTAACAACAACAATAGATATGTAGTTAGTATTCAATGCGATTTAACGAAATATGTCGTATTAATTCCAGTACCTACTAAAGAAGCAAACGTAATTGCTAAAGCATTAGTAGACAATTTTATTTTAACTTACGGAACATTTTTAACTTTACGTTCTGATCAAGGAACTGAGTATAATAACGAAGTCTTTGAACAGATCTGTGAAATGCTTAAAATTGAACAAAAATTTAGTACAGCCTATCACCCTCAGACGATTGGTTCTTTGGAGAGAAATCACAGATGTTTAAATGAATACCTAAGATTTTTCGTTAACGAACATCAATCGGATTGGGATGAATGGTTAAAATTCTATGCTTTCAATTATAACACAACCCCACATTCACACCATGAATTTACCCCTCATGAATTAATTTTTGGAACTAAAGCTAAATTACCACAAGAATTATTTGAAAAAGGAACTGAACCAATATATAATTTTGAACAATATAGTAAAGAACTAAAATTTAAATTACAACGATCTAATGAAATAGCAAGAACCAAATTAATTGAGCAGAAAATTCAAAGAGCAAAAAACTCAGAAAATGTCATTAATCCAATTCATTTAACAGTAAACGACAAAGTTTATCTAAAAATAGAAAACAGAAGAAAACTTGATCCATTCTATGACGGACCATATATAGTTCAAGAAATACTAGATACAAACTGCAGGATTCAGAACCCCAAAACAGAACATACACAGACAGTACACAAAAACAGATTGATAAAAATATAAAATCAAACAACATTCATTTTTAGAGAAGTTACTTCATTCGCAAAAACCAATTATATTACAATTATTTATAGAAATCTTTAGAAATATATCAAATTACCAATATTATACAAAACCACATACCATTGTTTACAATATACCAACAGCTTTGGAAAATAAAAGTTTAGAAACCTATAAAAAGTCTATAAAATATTTGTAACATTGAGAGAAGCCAAGGAATAATTAATCCATAATCTGAATACTAAGAATGATTCCATGGCATTACATCATTCTCTTAAAGAGGGATGGTGTAGTATGATTTCAAACCCCGTTCCAAAGTCCATCTTAAAACTCCCAATATACAAATTATCCTTCTCCTCATAAGCAGTTGATTGTTTCAAAATAAATGACTCATGCGTGGTCACTTCAATTTACGATTCCCACGAAACATTCCTCAAGCGCAACTGCATTATTTCGTTAATTGTTTTTCTCCCACATTCGTCCATGCCAACATGCGCGGGCGATATGAATGCACCCTTACATCATGTCGCGCGCAGCTAAAGGCAATAAACCAGAAACCAAAACAAACCCAGTTCTATTCTGATTAAATACGCGACCGTACACAAAGTCGTCGTGACACTTTACGATTTCCCATGAAATCGATATGCGCGCTTATGAGCGCAGTAAGCAATTTTATTTCTTGACACCATTCACATCGAACACTGCATTCGATTGATTGGCTATTCCCCTTTGAAATCGACTTGGCTCCTCCCAATGAAACTCTCCACAAACTGTTGGCTAAGTTAGCTTAAGACACATGTAACTAGCATTAAGACAGTTCTTGTATGACACTCGACGCGGATGCACGCGTGGAGTGATGAGAAATGAATAAAACCCTTTTTGAATAAAAGTATAAAGCAAATATAAGACAACAGCTTTGTCGAAGACAGTTTTTGTTTAGAGAATAACAGTCGAACTCTAGTTGCTAATTTCCACTTAAAATGCACCTCCTGGGCCATTGTGCAATGTCATATAATATAGAGTTCGTAAGAAACAGTAGTTCAAACCATAACAAATGTTAATTAATCAAAAGCATATTACATTATTACATTATGAACATTCAAGATTTTTCAACCACTTGCAAATAACATGTTTCTCCGTTACATGGAATAAATGTTTGATGCAGAAAACATAATAGAATAAAGACACCCCTTAGAGAGGAGGAAGAGTGTCTATTCACCATAGGAACGTTTCATGCCTCCTAAAATCTTCGCATGCCAAATTTGGCTCTATTTGCTTGACTAGTTTTCGAGTTATGCAGGGTTTTTTTTTCATTTGTATGACAGCCAACCATAAAAGAGGGGGAAGGAGTACCTAACCACCATAGAAACTTTTATTGCATTTCGTTTGCTTGATTAGTTTTCCAGTTATGTAGAAATTTGTGTTACATTTGTATGGGAGCCCCTTAGAGAGGGGGAGGAGTGTCGAATCACCTTAGGAATGTTTCTTCCCCATAAAACCTCCACATGTCAAATTTAGTTCCGTTTGCTTGATTAGTCCTTGAATTATGCGGAAAAGTTTGCGTTTTTTTTGTATGACAGCCCCCCTTCGCCACAAGAGAGACAGGAGGAGTGTCTATTCACCATAGAAACCTTTTGTGTCCCATAAAACCTTCGCATGCCAAATTTGGCATTTTCTTGATAAATTTTCGAGTCATGCAGAAATTTGTGTTTCATTTGTATGGCAGCTCCCCCTTAGAGAGGGGGCTGGAGTGTCTTACCACCGTGAAAACATTTATTGCGCCCTAAAACCTCCATATACCTAATTTGGTTTCGTTTGCTTGATTAATTCTCGAGTAATGCAGAAATTTGTGTTTCATTTGTATGGCAGCCATCCCCCCTAAGAGAGGGGGGAGGAGTATCTAACCACCATAGAATCATTTATTGCACCCTAAAACCGCTACATACCGAATTTGGTTTCGTTTGTTTGATTAATCCTCGAGTAATGCAGAAATTCGTGTTTCATTTGTATGACAGCCCCAACCAGTGTCCAACCACCGTGAAAACATATATTGCGCCCTTAAACCTCCAAGCTAAACTAAACCTCAAACTATCATGAAAACATTCCCCGGCCCCAAAAACCTCTACATACCAATTTTCAGTAGATTTCGTTAACTATATACCCTATAACAACGCGTTATAAGTAATAACAGTGAATAAGGATGTGAATTATTTCTATGCTTTTTTTTTAGAATATACTCAAACTACTTTTTAAGATTTTGTTGAAAAAAAAAATCAAACATCTAAATATGTATTTATACCTCATCGGTGCACGAAGATTACATACATTGGTAAACTACTGGATCGATCCGCTCAACTCTTCTGAAAATCTTCAACAACATTTTCTGATGCTACAACAAAATGAACAACGCGATCGATCGATCATTTCAAATCCTATTGCTCTCTACGTATTGTATCATTTGCACAAAACCTCCCGGTATGGAACCCATCGGTGCATATAAACATTCATATTTTCCCAGCAATCATCGGAGGACGGAGGATATTTTAATCCGCTTCCGCTACTGTGCTGTTTTATTGCCCACGTTTTTCACACTGTGTGTCAATTGGAGTGTAGTGGGTGTGCGCTTGCCAACATTCTCTCTCTCTGCAGTGCATTGTTCATCCGTGTAATCTGGAAAACGTCCAACTTGGGCGAACCGGGCGTTCGTGCCTGGCAAGATAAATCGCCAGCGCCCAGCGCCCTAGCCAGCCAGCGAAATGGTGTTTGTTACGGTTGCATTTGATTAAACCATAGCAGTTTGGTTTTCGTGCCAACCCACGAATCCCCTGCATTCATGCGCGCTCGAGCAGTGGTTTCGAGCTCCGGAAATCGTTGAACATATTTAACGGATCGTTGATAATTGTGGTGACGTAGTCGAATTTTTAGGGGACCTGTTTCCCGGAATCCAAAATCAGAAAACTTTCGGACAAAGAACTTGGTTTGTGCGGCGGCAGACAGCACATGTCGTCTCATCTATCCGCTTGTTTTCGATTAAAAGTTATCTCACAGCGCAAAAAAAAAAGTTTTTCCATTTTCATTATCGTTTCCCAGTTTTGGGCAAACTTTGGCTACTGGAAGCTTTGCTATTACCACCACCGGCTAAGCCAACCTATGCTGTGTGGCGATTAAATTAATTTTACTATCTTTTGCAGAACACACGTTGTGATCAGGATGTTGTGCACACAGCATCATGTGTGCATCCTACATAAATGTAATGCAAAAAAGTGCTTCTGTTGCAAAAAAAGATTATGGGCGGATCCGATTGCGAGTGTCTTATCAAAGTGGAACGCCCTGATAGTTGTAATTACAATTTGCTATCCGAACAACAAGCCAACAAAACGTTTCACGCAAGTGCGTCCCATCATGCAAATTGGAGCACACTTCCTGCTTTCAACAGTGGCGAATCAAGCGATGAATCCTTTTTCGCACGTAGTCGGGACAAATCCACCGTGGAATCCCCTCGGAGCATAACGCGCGCTTCGCCAGTCCAGAGATAGTTGATGAAACTGTAAGCCTAGTGGATTATGCGTCGCTCGTTTCATTCCCTCCCCGCGCTCCCGTAGACGTAATCCTTTCTTTCTACAGAATCCCGATTCCCACAGGGATGACAGGGATGGTGGTGGTGGTGGTGGAGCTGGTCGTAATAATGGAGGCAATATATTTCCTATAAAATCCATTCTCTTCGGATTGGCACATTGTCTTGGGTCTTGGGTCTATTTCAATTGGATATTTTCTCTGGCTGTGTCCCGATGAGTGGTTTAGAATCGATCTGATGACAGAGACGGCTACAGATGGCTACGATGCGGAACTATTCCACGAGTTGCGTGGCATAGAAATGTCCCATTTTTGCCAGAGCATTGAATGCGTACCGCGGAAACAGGATTCGAGATGAAACGCATAAATCGGGCAAGTTTAAAGCGTTGGTGCTACAAGCGTGCCTCTCTTGAAGAGATTCCATTAGACAGTATGCTGTTTTAGATGGTTCAATCACGTCCGGAAGTCCAACAGAGCGTTGCTGACGGTCTGCTGTTGATGACCCAATAAGAAAGGACATCGTCACTTGCGCGCGTCTTGCTGCTTTGGGAGGATGTGTTGTTATGCAGCAAATGGAGCCGCCGTCTCGACAAATTGTACGCTCTCAATCAGTGTAACTATATCTGCTTAAGGTTCACAGCGGTCAGTAGTGCTCTGTCTAATGAACAAATATTGGTTCAGGTCTCCGAAGGCTGGTGCGAAAAATTTAGCTCTACCCGGGTGGGGATTGTTTGTGTGGCTTGTTTCAAACCGAGAAGCCCTTTATTGGCACAAATCTTCAATTGGTGTGACGAATAAAGCGATTTAAGCGAATTCTGTTTGTGCTCAGCATATCCGTCACAAATCAAGATACAAAAAATATGAATCATCGCAAGATTTATCGCTCTCACATTTTTATTGGCTATTTGTCAAGCTCAGTGCAGCATCGTGGTGGCGATTCCCTTCCACATGCGTCTCAGAGTTGTAAAGATTCCACTTTATAACCGATACATGAGCACACCACCGTGGATGGTGGGCCTGCATAAGCCGGTGGTATGTGATCATAAAGACACCATGGAAAATAAGCGAAACGGGAACGGGTAGACGGGCAGACGGACGGGACATATTTTGCGCCATTTTTCCCGCCACCACCATCACACACGAACCCGACGAAGAAGGTGATGATGATGATGATGACGGTGATATACGTTTTTCATTCGGAACGATTATATCTATTACACACTCTGGCAGACAACGTGTGTAGACACATATGGGATTTCACTTACGGCGCAGTAAAATTGCGCTTCAATGGTACTAGGTGGATAAATTGAAAACGCCGTGGGTATTCGGAGCAGCTGTTACTGACAAAATTACCACCCAGCTGGTTTTATTTGAGGAAAATTGCTCGTGCTTTGATAGCAAGTCATATTGAAAAGTGTAACTGGCAATGGTGTTGTTTAGATCAATAGGTATCGAAACCTTGCTTCGGAATCAAGAATGTATTATTTGGTTGTTCGTAAACTAATGTGTAATAAACAGTTAGACGTATTTTTCACATCCAGTTTCACGCTTAAGCCGCATTGTTCCACATTTGATGTCTCCAATATCTGATTAAAGCTAGAGTCATTTAATATTTGGACGCACTGTGCATTAGGTTACCCTATACAAAATGTTCACCACCTCGAAAAAACACCCTATGCAAAATTTCAGCTCAATCGGACTTAAGGGAGAGTGGCGCAAAGCGGTCAAAGTTTGAGTTTTTTGAAAATCAAAAAATCACCCAAGGGGGGTGTAAAGGAAATCGGGGTTTTCGATAAAATTTTTTTGATGTCAAACGTCATAAAATTGCATGAAACGAAAATTTTTTTTTGTCAAAAATCGGCACTCTGGGGCTTACTTTTTTTTCAGTATATGAAACGAAAAGTATGGTTTTGGTTGCCAATAAAAATAGTTATCTGGATTCTTCATTCGGAACTTGCTACGAAATGTTGATTTGCACGATAATATACGCCATGCAAAATATTAACTCATTCGGACCTCATTTTTTTTTTTATTAATTCGTTTATTTTTACAGGCTCAGTTACTTAAGTTTAAAGGAGCCGAATTCTTAAATATAATTTTAAAACTATATATATATAAACAATTTTCTTACATCTATGGTTAGTAAGGTGGAAAACCGATTACTCGCGGTGTACTCGAGTTTAGAAGGGTGACATAGTTTTAGGAGAAGGATGGGATATAAGGAAATTGTAACAATGTTGATGAACACTCAATTCTTAAATCTATTCGTATATCTATAGTTTATTTACATTTCAACTTATTCTACTATTCATAGCAAGGGGGGCTTCGGACCTCATTCACTGGTGTTAAAAACGTTAAAATTTAAGATTTTTGAAAACCGAAAAATCACCGGAAATCGGGGTTTTTTAAAAAAAAATGGTATGCCAAATGTCTTAAAATTACATGCCAGGTCGAGATTTACAGTTATCCAAAAAAAAAATTGTCAAAAATTTATTTTTCAGGCGGAAAAACGACGAATTGCCAAAACAACATTTTTTTTTGACAAAAAAAAATTTCGAGGTAACTGTAAATCTCAACCAGTAATGCAATTTTAAAACATTTGGCATCGATTTTTTTTTAAATCTTGATTTTCGGTGATTTTTAGTTTTTCAAAAAAAATCAAATTTTAACGTTTTTGACACCAGTAAATGAAGTCCGAATGAGGTAATGTTTTGCATAGCGTATATTATCGTGAAAATCAACATTTCGCCATACTTTTCGTTTCGTATACCGAAAAAAAAACCCAGAGTGCCAATTTTTAACAATTTTTTTTTCCGAGATGACACTAGATCTCGACGTTTAATGCCATTTTAAGACATTTGGCATCGAATTTTTTTTTCGAAAATCCCGATTTCCTTTAATTTAATTTTTCGATTTTCAAAAAATTCAAACTTTAACCGCTTTGCGCCACTCTCTCACAAGTCCGATTGTGCTGATACTTTACATAGGGTGTTTTTTCGAGTTGGTGAGCATTTTTTATGGGGTAACTTTTTGAAATTCGAGATGACCATTTTCATTGGCACCCTACTGTGCCTTTTACGGCAGCGAACCTAGTGGTCGGATCTGGAATGTTGTGACAGCAGTTTGCTTTCGAATGTTTCCTCTACCAGTGGTGAAAAGTTCGTCGCGAATCATTTTGTTTTGAATAGGTTGAGGTAAATGATGTTGGTTTGTCCGATTTTGGGTGTTTTCACGCAACTAGTATATTCAAATAAATTTTTCCCCATAAAAATCACATGTAATCAAGACGATTTTGGGTTTGTTGAAAAGCCCCAAGTCGTCGGTTGCTAATACAGTGATAGACATTCGTTTAGCCGCACTTGAAAAATACTTGAAACACTTACAAAACAACTAGGAATGTTCTGTTTGTCGGGATACTTATTTGCTGTAGTGATAGTATTTTAAGTCACTTTTATTGAAAGGACGTGCGTCACAATCACACACACACACACACACACAAGGCGGCATCGGTGGATATAAACATTCAAACGTCGTTTTTCCCCGAGACATACGTTTAACCACAGGGCATAAAAATCGAGTTTTCGCATAATCACCAAGATTTATCTGTGTTTTTTGAAAACAAATACTTGGGAATGTTCAATTTACAAGATAAATATTAGATGTGCAACGTAAGAAGTTAGTGATTTACGTAGAATTTAAAGGAATGGCGAAAGGTATTCTATTAACGGAAGAGGGGCAGAAAATACAACAGATATTCAGTGAACAAAAGTTTTCTAATCGCTCGATCGTAACAAAAATTGGTCTATCTGAGAAAGTGGTACGGAATTTCTCTAAATAGTGCCAAAAATATGGGATATAACGACCAACAAATAGGAGCACCAAAGTTACTTTGCGTCTTAAAGGTCGAATAAGACACGAAGCAACCAGGAAACGATGTCCTGCTCATACATTAAGGCAGAATCGGTTGTTCCAGTAACGAAGAGGCATATTGAGCGCATCTTGAATGAGTCACCAAACATCATGTGGAAGAAACCTCAAGGGAAGCCGAAACTGACCGCCACCCATAAGCAGAACCATCTCATTTTCGCCCGGCAATACATGGAATGGAAACTAGAATGGAGAAATGTTGTATTGGTCCGGACTGTTACAGTTGCTACTGGTACAATTTAAGTCAACGGCATGTCGTGAGATCGAAGCGAAACTTTGGGGGCGGAAGTTTGACAGTGTGGGGAGCCGTTTCATATCACAGCAAGCTTCTCATTTGTTTCATTTTCGCCCGAATGAACTTCGAAAAGTATCTTCAACTACTGGAGGACGTTTTGATTGGCCATATTGAGAATAACGCTACCGAGGTTGTCGTTTTTTCAGCAGGATTGTGCATAGATCCACGTTTCCAAGCAATCGAAGGCATGGTTTACCGAGAAGGACATTCCGCTTCTTGAATGACCTGCTGGCAGTCGATTGCAATGGAGAATCTTGGCCGAGATGGTCTATGCAAACGGATGACAATTTTACAAAAATTCCAGTCTCAAAGCAGTTATTCAGGGATGTTGGGCTATATTCAATATGGCAAAACTTTAAAAGCTGTCTGACTCGATGCCAAATCGAGTTTTCAAAGTGATCCAAAATGGAGGTGGACATACTAAATATTAGCTACCGATTGGACTCGAAATTTGGCGCACAAATTTTCTTTTATTGAAATTTTTGGATGCGGCTAAACGAATGCGCACCCTGAATCCACATATTTGAATTACTTAGAAAACAAAAAGTGAATTTATACTTTTTTTAGAATGAATTCGATGAAAATAAACAATAATTGTCTTTTATGAGCAAAACTGTACAAAGAATTGACTTATTTTTTAAAATATTGAGGAAAAATAGGGTGCGGCTAAATGAATGTCTACCGCTGTAGTATCATAAGAGGCTGTCCACATACCAAGTGGACAACTTTAGGTGGGGAGGCTTGGTTGTGTATGGGTTAGGAAAATGAATACGCTTGTCCACGATGAGCGGAGTAGGGGTATATATTAGGGTGCCAATGAATGTATGGAAAAAAATCGACCTTAAAATTTCAAAAAGTTACCTCATACAAAATGTTCACCACCTTGAAAAAACACTCTATGCAAAATTTCAGCTCAAACGGACTTAAGGGAGAGTGGCCCAAAGCGGTCAATGTTTGAGTTTTTTGGAAATCGAAAAATTGCCCAAGGGCGGAGTAAAGGAAATCGGGCTTTTCAATTTTTTTGTATGCCAAATGTCTTAAAATTGAAACATTGAGACCTACTGTCATCTCGAAAATTCTATTTTTGTTGAAAATCGACATTCTGTGTTTTGGTTTCTTTCGGAATACGAGACGAAACATATGGTTTTGGGTGCCAGTAAAATAGTTGGGATTTTCAGAAACTTTTTTTTTTGTGCAAAATGTCTTAAAATGACATGACACGGTAGATCTCCACGTTCCATGCAAATTGTAAGGACTAATTATTTTTTCAGAATTTTAAAAATACATCTTCTCGAGAAAGATAGATATTAATCGAAGTTTAAAAAAAATTTTTTTTGATGTCAAATGTCTTAAACATTTGATATCAAAAAAAATTTTTTTTAAACTTCGATTAATATCCATCTTTCTCGAGAAGATGTATTTTTAAAATTCTGAAAAAATAATTAGTCCTTACAATTTCCAACAAATCATATATCGGAAGATGGGCTTTTTACATGGAAAATGTTTTTCGAACTACAACAACATAGAAAGTTGACATTTTCGACAAAAGTTCATATTTTAATAAGATACACTTGATCGTTATCTTGACTTTAAACAAAGTTATAATTAGTTGTAATTTTTTAAAAGAAAACATGAAAAAGTTGTTGTTGGAAAAAACTTTCAGCGAAATTTTTTTCAAAAATATTTTGGTATTTTTTAACGAAATTTTTAAACAATTTCCTACATTTCATCCTATGACCGGAATTTTGGTTCAAGGTTTTTGAGTCATACATCAAGGTTTTTGAGTCATACATTTTTATTAAAAATTAAGGAAAAAACGTTGGCTTTTTTAAAAAGATTAGTCTAATTTTTTTTCGTATATTTCATGGTTGCAGTGTTACTTGAATGATACCCATAACGCTTCACTACTACAGGGAAACTTCGATATAACGTACCCTCGTTATAACGTACCTTCGATATAACGTCACTCGATATAACGTACATTTTACCTCGATATAACGTACACATTTCCAAAGTGTGAAGGAAATTCTTTTTCAAGATTTTTTATCTGATAGAACAATGAATCATCTGTACTGTGATGCTAAAACAAGTTTTGTATCTTCAATCAATCCCGAAATACAACTGGTTTTGTGATTCTGGATTCTAAATGAAACAAGTTTTAATCAACATTACGAAGGGAAGCATCATGAGAAAGACTGGCTTCGTTTTCTGATTGAAGTTATTCATTAACTTTACTAAAACAGCAACACAATAATGTATTATAGACTACGTTTGTGAGTATGCTTCGATATAACGTACAATTCGATACAACGTACAATTTTGAAAGTGAAATGTATGTTATATCGAAGTTTACCTGTATCTGAGATGGTGCTGCCAACGGCCAGTCGAGTTGGCATGAAATTCGTCAATAAGTGTCCACAATTTGGAATAAAAGTGTCTAGAATTCGAATTATGATTAGGAATGTGTCCAGATTTTGGATCACGACACAGAAATTTCCAAATTTTGAGCAAATACAATATGATTTTGTCGATTTCTATTTCTATTTTATAACTTACATGAATGCTTTCTAGATCTATTGGAATTGCACTGTTTTATGTTGTGTTACAGAAATAGTTTTTAATAGTTTATGTAATCCTCATAAACCCTTAAGTGTCCGGGCTTCGATGCATTACGGGCTTATTTCATTTCCATTACGATTGATTGAGCTTAGACTATTAGAATTAAACAGTCTACTCGAATTTTTGATAGAACTGGACAGACTAATTTGTTGCAAGTTCACCTTTTTTAGTATAATAAATGTTTTACGCTAACTACATTGTAATAGAATGTACTGTCAGTCTACATGACTGCTCACTCAGATAACAGAAAAATTATATTGTTTGACCAATGTGGAAAAATCGATGAAATCTAGCACGAAATAAACCATTGGCCCGAAAAAGATTGTAATCCTTCTAGGTCAGGGATTCTCAAAGTGGTCGACAATGTATCACAATGTATCAGTTTTTCAAGTTGTGTTACGTGAACCAACTCGTTATAAGAAAGACTAAAATTTTAGTGGAAAATATTATTGTTGAAACTTGTGTTAATAATTATTAATTACACTAGAAATAATCCGATTTTCATTGATGAGAAATTGATACTAAGATTATTCACTTGAATAGCCACAAAGTTTTTGGGGGTCGATAGTATCACTTCATTCCGGAAAAGGGGTCTCTTGCCCAAAATAGTTTGAGAGTCCCTGTTATATGTCAATGGGTTGAGTAATTCAAAAGAAAGGATGTGTATTCATTCTGTTAATTTGTGTTTTTGCTTTATTTATCATCTAAATTTATATTATCGCCTACAAAATAGCCCCCTTCTGAAGCAAACACTTTTCCAACGAACAATTCAGTCATCGAAACACTTTTGATATCTGTTTTCAGGTGATTTACTTTCACGTTCACGCAGCGAAGTCGTTTTTATGTCTTTAGTGCTGTCAAAACAGGTCCTGCGAAGTGGTAATTTGAGTTTCGGAAATAGGCAAAAAGTCACACGGAACCATATCGGGAGAGTACGGTGCTTGTTCAATAACATTTGTGCCATTTTTGGTCAAAAACTCGTTCACAATGTTCGATCGATGAGCTGGTGCATTATGGTGGTACGAAATCTTAGCGTTATCATCCACAAATTTGGCCGTTCGCGATAAATTTTCTCTCTCAAATGTTTCATAACACCAAGATAATACTCTTTTTTAGCCAGTTGGCTCTCCGGAATAAATTCCGTATGTACAACACCACGGATATCGAGGAAAACAGTCAGCTTTACCTTCACTTTTGATCGACTTTGACGTGGTTTTTTCTGTTTCGACTCATAGACGGGCAATGATGATTATTGTTGACTTGTTTGCATGTCATACTCGTAAAGCCATGTCTCGCAACCAGTAACTATTAGTTGGATGAACATGGGATCAGAATTGATCATTCAAGCATGTCTCCAGCCACTTGATTGCGTTGAGATTTGTGATGAAAATTGGACTATTTTGGCACTAGTTGTGCTGCGACTTTGCTTTCTTTTGGCTTAATCATCAACCAAAATATGACATCTTACGATTTAAAATTACAAACTCCGTGTACATATTTGACAGAATGTACAATTGAAATAAAAATCCAATTATGTTATAAAAATGAAATTCTTTCACATTTTTTTATACCTAAAAATAGGACGTCTTTCATTCAAGTGTAAACACTTTTTTGTTTTCAGAGTTTCAAAAAAGGGGAAAAAGTTAGATTGCGGAAAAATCCAAATGTAGGTAATTTTGGCCCATGTATGTGAGATTCTTTTCCACGTATTTGATGAATTTCTGGTTTGTAGCGGATCGCTTTAACTGGTAGGAAAAGGTAAATCCTTCAAGAGCGACAATACGAGTTCGAGAGCATAGATGGCCTGATACTCTATTTAATTACTCAATTACGTTTACAGCAGCTGCTGACAGGCACATTCTTCCAATCATTTTTCCCTTTTCAACAAATACTCAATTCTCGTAATTCTATATTGATAATTTGCAATTCCGCAAACAAACAGTCATCTACAGGATAGTCATGATCTTCGTTTCGGCGGTCGCCATAAAAATGTGATAGAATCTGAATTAAAGGAATTGGCCACTATTACCATGACTATTGACCGACGGTCAAAAGGTATGTTTTTGTAGAAAACTGTCTCGAAACAAGATTGCTTTTTAAACGCAAACAATGGTGCCAAATGGTCGAATCCTTCTGTGGAAAAACGATAAACTCATGGCCATGATCACTGCCTTCTTGTATCACAAAAAAAAACCCCGATGTGGAGGAGATGTGATCTCAACAAGACGAGCGACATGTCACACTACGCGTGCCACAATTAATTTATTGAAAGAACCGTTCGGTGAACTTAAAATTTCTCATAATGAATTTATGAATTGGTCTCCAAGGTCTACTTTCGAGGGATTGTGAGGAGCCTCTGGTCTACGCCGATTAGTCGCCTTGAAAGACACAATTTGCCGTGTTATTGAACCCCCTGATTGCACGTTCTCCGAGTAAACCGAGGAAACAATATGCCGGAAATTATGTTCAAATAGAAAAGGGCAAATAATTAGCATTCCAATGAAGCCTAATTCACGGCAATTACCGCCATTTACCGTTTAGACTCAAATTCCGAACACTTAAGCTCTGATGGCCAATCAACATTGTCTCATTTTTATTACATAAATTACATTACAAAAAATATATTATAAATTACAAAAATTACATTAATCACATTTGTCTCAAATTCTGAACACCATTTATGTCACTGATTCATATTCCGAACACTTTTGTCTCAAATTCTGAACTGCCAAAATGCATTTGTTTCAAAAATTCATAACTTTTGAACTACTGGACCAATTCAGATGATCGTTATCAAATTAAAGCTAATCTTTTGTGGAAAAATATTTTACTCGCAAGAAAATTGAATTTTGTTTTCGTAATTATCGATTGTGTTCGTTTTTTCTCGTTTACATGGTTTCAGGACCAAGGGCGCTATACATTTTATACTTTTTCTTGAAAGCTCAGTATTTATACATAACATAACCAAAAATCAGAGGTTTTTTTTTAACGTTTTTGAGTTATTATTTTTCAAAGTTAACATGATTTAGTCTTCGATTGATATTCCTATGCGACTAGATCTATGCGAATAGGATTCCATTTTTTGCAAATTAAATATTTTTTCAAAGAAGACTAGCTTATTGACTTCAATTTATTATGTCGATTATCCAAATTTGTTAGGTAGTTCAAAAGTTCTAAATTTTTGAAAAACGTCATTTTTGAAAAAAAGGAAAACATGATTTTTAGACCATCGATTAACTTTGAAAAATTATAATTCAAAATTAAAAAAAAATACATTTCTGATTTGTGGACATGTTGTGTAAACAAGAAAAAAGCTTTCAGCTTTCAAGAAAAAGTATTAAAAATATATAGAAAAAATATATAAAATATAAAAATATAAAATATATATATATATATATATATATATATATATATATATATATATATATATATATATATATATATATATATATATATATATATATATATATATATATATATATAAATATAGTAATATGGTGCCATGAAAACTATAAAAAACAAATACGTATTTTGAAAATAAAATTCAAATTTTTTTAAATTTTCAAAAAAGACCAGCTAACTGGTTTAATTTGATATGTCGATCATCTTAATCGGTCCAGTAGTCCAAACGTTATGGCTTTTTGAAAAGAAGTCATTTTTGGAAAAAATAATAAAAAAATGAATTTTTGGCTCACCCTAAAATGGAAATGGTCACCCTAAAAAAAAATAAAAAATACGGGTCTGCTATTTTGCGATGAAGAACAAAACTACCACTTTTCACGGAAATCGGAGAGCCACTACATCGGGTTGACATGGAATGGCTGTATAATCTAATCAGTATATAATCGAGCTCGACCTGCCCCTTCAGGACCCTGATTTTGTTATTGTGGTTTTAGCTGAAAACCTGGCTAAGAAAATCAATTTTACTCTCGTTGGTTTGCACCTGTGACTTGCGTTTTTCAAGGAAAGAGCTCGCCAACATTTGTTAGCAAATGGTCTTTTTATATTGTTTCTCCAGAATTGGATTGTCCTTGTACCCCAATTTGTGTACTATCACTATATTTGCCGGAAAATAGTGTGTTAAAATATTTTCTTCCGAAATTCGATTCATACGTCGAAACTTGATACAAATTACGAACGCTAATTTTAACATTTCTGCATAAATGATTTTTTTTACAATTTATAGCAGATTCATAACGAGATTCTTACCGAACGAACATATACAAACAAAATAGTGTTAACTGCAAAAATTAAAAAACTCAGGATGCTTATTTTCTACGGAATTTGCTAATGCAAACATTTTATCACTGGTTTTCGATAGTCACTTTTTTGTAAATGTTTAGTATTATAAATTATAGGCAGTATCGATACCTGTAAATTAATTTTAAAATGAAGCCTATGAACCAAAGAATGGTAGGGTTTTCATTAAACAATTATTTAAAACATTAAAGTTTAGTAAATTTACATTTAAAATGAAGTGTTCGGAATTTAAATCAAGATTCTATGTATGATTCAAATTCCGAAAACTACTTCAATACTAATTTTAATGAATATTTCTGCACAAAATATATTTTTTTCATCCATTTATTATAGTCCCTTACCTTTTCCAGCACTTAATATGAAAACAACAAACGAAATAGTTGAAAAAACTGCAAGAACTGAAAAATTAACGGTGCTTGTCTTTTACGGGATTTGCTAACGCAAACATTTTATCATTGGTTTTGACTGTCACTTTTTTGCAAATGCTTATTATTATAAATAATAGGCTGTACCTGTAAATGATGTGAAAATAAAGTCTAAAACCCAAAGAATTTCAAGGCTCTCAGTAAATTTACATTTAAAATGAAGTGTTCGGAATTTGAATCATACAAAGAAATTTGATTTAAATTCCGAACACTACTTCAATGCTAATTTTAATGAATATTTCTGCATAAAATATAATTTTTTTCATCCATTTATTGTAGATTCTCACCTTTTCTAGCACTTAACATAAAAAAAGCAAACAAAAAAATTGAAAGAACTACAAAAACTGAATAATTAACGATGCTTGTTTTTACGCAATTTGCTAACGCAAGCATTTTATCTTTGGTTTTGACTGTCACTTTTTTGCAAATGTTTAATATTTTTAATTATAGGCTATATCAATGCCTGTAAATGATGTTTAAATGTAGCTTATATCTCAAAGAATATCAGGGTTTTCATTATTAAATTATTTATAACATTAAGTGTAGTGAATTTACATTTAAAAATGAAGTGTTCGGAATTTCAGACTGTTCGGAATATGAGACAAAACGGTATCTATGTTTTATTTCAATCTAAAATGCCATGCCTCCATAAAAACCCCTAAATAATGCATCATAAAGGGTGTGTCACATCAAATTGCATCACGGAAAAAACGCTGTAGAAATTCGCCCAGTAGACCGATCCTTTTGAAAATTTTAGGCAGTAAAATAAAAACTATTAAACAACTTTTGGCATTTTCTTTTTATTCATACTTCGAGCCCAAGCCCGTATGCTCGCACCTTCCTCTTTACCCCGTCCATAAGGTTCTGTACAACGTCAGGTTGTAGTTTTTTTTTAACAGAAATCCATTTTCTCTTGAAGTTCACCTCCGATTTGACAACTTTTGGGTTCTTCCGGAGGGCCTGCTTCATAATCGCCCAATATTTCTCTATTGGGCGATGCTCCGGCGCGTTGGGCGGGTTCATTTCCTTTGGCACGAAGGTGACCCCGTTGGCTTCGTACCACTCCAACACGTCCTTTGAATAGTGGCACGAAGCGAGATCCGGCCAGAAGATGGTCGGGCCCTCGTGCTGCTTCAATAGTGGTAGTAAGCGCTTCTGTAGGCACTCCTTAAGGTAAACCTGCCCGTTTACCGTGCCGGTCATCACGAAGGGGGCGCTCCGCTATCCGCAAGAGCAGATCGCTTGCCACACCATGTACTTTTTGGCAAGCTTGGATAGTTTCTGCTTGCGAATCTCCTCCGGAACGCTGAATTTGTCCTCTGCGGAGAAGAACAACAGGCCCGGCAGCTGACGAAAGTCCGCTTTGACGTAGGTTTCGTCCTCCATTACCAGGCAATGCGGCTTCGTCAGCAATGATGTGACACACCCTTTAAGTGGGTATTGCTGATTGAAAATAAGGAATACGGTTTGGAGAAATAAAATCTCGACACTTTAACGACGACGTTTTTCAGCTCATATCACGTCGCAGATAAAACAATGAATGAGTGATGTGTCATGACAACCTCACCCACGCGTTTCAACGGAAGAACGTGTCTGAGCTTGGTCAGGGTCCGCTGCGAAGACGCTCAAGCTCCTCGAAAGGGTTCGCCTGGGACATCTCCGGCACGAAGAAATCCCAGCGCAGAGCTTGAATTGAGTGATCAAATTTAAATTATGTTTTTTCGCATTATCCACGACATACACACACTCTCATATTAATAATCCGAATTTCCAACGTCTCGAAGCCCAGAGGAAAAGCGCTCTCTTCATCCACTGTACTCCGCTTGTGAGGGGAATGGAGACATGTCAAAAACAGCTCCCACGGCAAGATGGCGCCGGAAGAGTGGCAAAAGATGATTCCCTGGCTGGATTTGTCGTGGGCTCTGATGCCATGTGCTGCTGGGGCTTCCGTGAGCTTCTTCCCAGTGCACGATTTTGCACGGTTCACATGGTTTCCGCCGTAGCGCTATTTAGTTTGATACTTCCGGAGGCAAATCTTAATTTTCAATTCGTTTCTCGTACAATCTATTCCGGGATTAGATGAGATAACATCGTAAGCGAAGACGACGCGCGGCCGTTTGGATTCATTCGGACGCGCGACTCGACGTGGCGGGAATCTAGATGGGGATCTGAACGAAGTTTGCGGAGAGAGATTTGACGCGGATGACGATGGTGACGGTAGTAAATCGTTTAATTTTTGATAGATGATAACACATTTGAGCTAAACGGAAAGTGAGATGCTCTCGTTTTGGGGGATGTTCCGCTGATGTTCGTAAGCACACATCAATTTTGGGTTTGTCAAGTCGATAACTGTGTGACGTGCTCGGTAAGTAAGTGCGTCGAGTTGAGGACGAAATATGTAGTTCTGGGATGTGCTTCATCACATCACAAAATAATGGAAAAAATGGCTTTGATCGGAGAGTTTTGAGAGGGAGAAAACATTTTCTTTGTCTGCGGAAAACATACAAAAAAACCATCACCGGTAGCCATCACTTAGCATTTAGTATTCACAATCGGACATGCTAGTTCGTTTGGTTCTTGTGTCGGCTTTCATAACTATCCGGGCCGAGAGCTTCCCCTCACTTTATCTTCACCATCGCCCCCGCCCGCTAGACAATTTCCGAGAAGGTTCGTTCGAGCAAAAAATATGCTTGCTTTTGGACTTCTCCCAATTTATGAAATAGTTATTTGGGGAAAGATAAATCACCATCTGTACGTGGAGGAAGCTGGAAAAGGAGTAAAAGCTTTCCGCTCCGGCTTAGTGCAGAAAGTTTCTCCATCTCTGCCTCCGTCTCCGAATCCGGTCGGTGTGACCTCGTTGCCACAAAAATGCAGATCAGATTTCAGGCTCGGTGATAAAAAGACAAGAAACGACAATCACACACACATACACATGCGCGAAATGAACGGAATTAGGGGAGTCGAGCAAACAACCGTGTGTGTCGCAAACAGAGCCAGACAAAGGACAGCACGACGAAAAGAGGATTGAGTCTTGCCGACAGAAAGGGACTTTTATTTTTGAACCGTGCTCAAAAACAATTTCCCGGCAACTGACACCTGGCCAAACGCACGTATGCCAACACGAGGAGCACACGGGCCCGGTAATTGTTACATGGAGTGATCCTGGGGATTGAGTAATCGCCGGATAAGAGAAATGCATTGGAAGCGGGGTCTTCGTTGTTGTATGTTGGTAATATTTGTGCGAGATCCACTGCTGAATATTAAAATGAATGGCTACCGAGCAGAACGATGTCGTTGCACAAAGAATAATTTGAATAAATTGGAAATAAGAGCTGTGTTGTGTTTTATAACATGTTTGAACTCGTTGTTTGCAACAAAGTTGCCCCCGCACAACACAATTCTATTTTTTGCGATGACAGATCTTTCAGGGCTGCTGTAGGTGCGGCGGGTTCTAATTGGTACAGCTTGATATCTTTTTCATAGTGTAGATAGTGTAGATGTTGTAGATGTGTAGATGATTCGAAGTGTATACTGTTTTGGTGGTATTAATTTTCTCAATCTTTGATAATGTTGTCGAAAAAGGTATTGTTGGTATTGGAATTTAACATAATCGACAAACATTTCAAAAGGCCTTATCTGCTCTCTCTCTTTCTTTATCTGTAATCTGTGCTGTACTGCATATGTACGAAAAAACTAGAAGTGGGTCATATATGTGATATGACCGCAAGGTGGACATAGGTCTACCGTTGGCTTAGCAATCAATGAGTAACAAGCATATAATTCTTAAAAATTCAATCTTTCCAAAAAAAGGGATTATCATACCACTTCGTTTAGCCGGAAAAGAATTATTAACGCTCAAAGGAAGAATCGATTCCTCCTCGGAAATATCCAGCGCAAACAATACCCCCTCTCCACCCCCCGGAAATTGAAAGCATCGGTCGATAGTGGCATTCATGAGCATTCGATAATATAACGGCTGCGTTTAGCAAAAAAAAATGAGACTCCGTTAAGTCCGGCGACAGAAAAGAAATGGGATTGGTAGAGAAGAGCATAGTGCTGGGCGAGCTAGCTAGACCATTCTTATGTCACTTCGCCATCTCAAATCTCTTCTGCTTCTTCTTCCTTTTTGTTCTTGTTGAATTATAGAGACTTTAGACATCTGCAGTTTATTCGTCCCTAGCTCAATTCAAACTGTTTCTCGACTTGTCTTGACAGTGACACTTCATTGTCGTTCGACGCTTCTCAGCAAACCGTGTCCATTTCAGCAAACATAAAACGACGTTTTTGAAATGGATTTCCGGGCGGGCGCCAACTTATGTACAGATTCGTGTGATTTTAATAGCCTATTTTCAAAGGATTTTTTTTGAGGATAATTTTTTGACTCAATAAGTAACAATCATATGAATCATATACATTTTATCTTTCGAATGGAGTGTTCAAAAAAAATTTCAATTTTTCATCAAATACATAATTTATTTTATTAAAAAAAACTGCATGATCTTACACAGTAGATCCTAAATATTACGTTTACCGTGAAAAACTTTTCCACTTATTGCATTTTCAACGATTTTAAACAGAATTTTCTGCCGACGCTCTAATATCGTGGTTTTGTTGCAAATGACTCTCAAAATCATATCGTATATTTTTAGCAGCCCAAAATAAAATTGGAGTATTGCCAGATACCTTTAGAAGGTTTTGGCTAAGTAAAATATTGAAATAATATCCCAAGTTCAGTAAAAAGAATATTTTTTGTTGGTTGCAATATAATCAATATAGTTGCCAGTACTCATAAAAGGATTAAACAACTTTGCATACTTGAGATATTCAAAAAAGTAATAGACTACTTTTTGAAAATCTTGATTTTTAACAAAAAAAAATATAACTCAAAAACTATAACACCTACAAAATTCTTGTAAATGAAATAAAGGAAATTGTTTATATTTTCATGAAAAAAATACACAAATTTGTTTTTGAAAAAAAATATCTATTTTTGAAAAAAAAACTTACTTTTTATGAAAATTTAAAAAAAATTCCGCGTTCTATCCGTTGACCAGAATTTTGTATGTGCTATAGTTTTTGAATTATTTTTTTTTTGTAAAAAGACAAAATTTTTGGCCCTTTTCAAAAAGTAGACTATTTTTTTTAATATTCCAAGTACGCAAAGTTGTTTAAAAGACCTATTTGTACACCCACATGGTTTCTCTGCTATCTGAAATTGTTCTGCCAACACCTAAGACGAGTTGACATGAAATTCGTCATAGGTTTTAAATAAATAAATAATCCATCAACAACCGACATACATGTCTTCCTTAATTTTGGGTGTTATGATGTTATGTATAAAAGTCAAAGCTTCCCAAAAATCGTATAAAGAGCGAGAATAATTTTTTTTTCTCGACACCTCAAAAATCATATAAACGCCGTTTACCAAGAAATCATTCAAATACAATTAAATCAATGTAAAATTATTGGAAATTCATGCTCCTGTGGCCGAATGGTTAGCGTTAGAACTAACATGCCGTTGGGGTTCGGGTTCGATTCCCGTTCTGATCGGAGGAATTTTTCGTCAATGAAATTTTCTCCGACTTGCACTGTGGTCACGCGTATTCTAGAGCTTGCCACTCAGAATACATTCAAGGCGTGTTATTTGGCAAAGAAATCTCAACTAAGTACTAATAAAAATGACGCATGACGTTGAGACGGCGAAGTTCCTCAAGGAACGTAAGTGTCATTTAAGAAGAAACAAATCACAAATTTGGAAAAACGTGAACATTTTTTTTAAATCAGTATAAAATGAGGAGTTCGTACACCCAAACTAGCGTTGTCAGAAAGCATTTCATTTCCGACAGAAAAAATGCCATTTCGTGTCTTGAAGCGTCAAATAGGCAAATGATGTCATCTGTCCCCCAATGCTTTAAAATGTTTGTATGTATGGAAGTAGACATCTGTTTCTTTTTTCTTTTTATCTTTTTCGGGATTGTACCCAAAAAAAGTCCAAACGACGACAACGGGGATCGAACCAAGGCCGGCTAGAACGCAAGACTGTTGTACACGACCACGCTATCCACATGGCTAATGATGTTCAGGAAATGCGTGATCATATTGCACATAATTATAAAATTGGAAAGTGGAAAGTGTTTTCTAAGAGCAAAGAAGGAACGCATGAAGGAGAGCAATATCTATCTCGGTCTGGGCCGTGCATGTGGTAAAGTATGCGGAAAGCTCATTTGTCTTTTGTTTCGCTCACTCGTATTATTCTTATATTGCTGTACCATGTATATTATACAAATGCTTACCAGTATTTGAGGGTCATGACATTTTCTGTTATGTTATGCCTCATTTAATGTAATTAATCGGGATGACATAATAAAGGGTGTGTCACATCAAATTGCATGACGGAAAAAATGCTGTAGAAATTCGCCCAGTAGACCGACCCTTTCGAAAATTTTAGACAGTAAAATAAAAACTATTAAACAACTTTTGGCATTTTCTTTTCATTCATACTTCGAGCCCAAGCCCGTATGCTCGCACCTTCCTTTTTACCCCGTCCATAAGGTTCTGTACAACGTTGTAGGGAACGGTTGTAGTTTTTTTTGAACAGAAATCCATTTTCTCTTGAAGTCCGCCTCCGATTTGACAACTTTTGGGTTCTTCCGGAGGGCCTGCTTAATAATCGCCCAATATTTATCTCTTGGGCGAAGCTTCGGCGCGTTGGGCGGGTTCATTTCCTTTGGCACGAAGGTGACCCCGTTGGCTTCGTACCACTCCAACACGTCCTTTGAATAGTGGCACGAAGCGAGATCCGCCCAGAAGATGGTCGGGCCCTCGTGCTGCTTCAATAGTGGTAGTAAGCGCTTCTGTAGGCACTCCTTAAGGTAAACCTACCCGTTTACCGTGCTGGTCATCACGAAGGGGGCGCTCCGCTATCCGCAAGAGCAGATCGCTTGCCACACCATGTACTTTTTGGCAAACTTGGATAGTTTATGTTTGCGAATCTCCTTCGGAACGCTGAATTTATCCTCTGCGGAGAAGAACAACAGGCCCGGCAGCTGACGAAAGTCCGCTTTGACGTAGATTTCGTCGTCCATTACCAGGCAATGCGGCTTCGTCAGCATTTCGGTGTACAGCTTCCGGGCTCGCGTCTTCCCCACCATGTTTTGCCTTTCGTCGCGGTTAGGAGCCTTCTGAACCTTGTATGTACGCAGGCCCTCCCGCTGCTTGGTCCGCTGGACGAATGAACTTGACAAATTCAGCTTATTGGCGACATCCCGGACCGAACTTCTCGGATCACGTCTAAACTGCTTAACTACGCGCTTGTGATCTTTTTCAATGACGGAGCATCCATTTTTGCCGTTCTTCACCTTCCGGTCGATGGTTAGGTTCTCGAAGTATCGATTTAGTACTCTGCTGACCGTGGATTGGACGATTCCCAGCATCTTACCGATGTCCCGATGTGACAACTCCGGATTCTCGAAATGAGTGCGCAGGATCAATTCACGACGCTCTTTTTCGTTCGACGACATTTTTACAAATTTAGGAAAAATTGACAGTGAAGCATGGCCAACGTGATCTATACACTCTTATCTGATTATAAGGGAAAGCTGAAGATATAATTCCTAAAAATTAAATTTCTACAGCGTTTTTTCCGTGATGCAATTAGATGTCACACACCCTTTATGAGCTGAAAATCAGTTTTGGGTGTAGGTTCCCAATTTGTATCTGTTCTCGCAACGTTTCAAAACAACGGATGGGATTACATCAAGACCAAAGCAAGATGAGATTTTTAACTTCGAGAAGACGATGAGAACGGTTCCAATATCAATCCCAGAATAAGATAGAAGCAGAGATTTTTTATTACTTCTTAAATGTTGTTGTGGAATAAAATTTCCCCACTCGGAACGTTGGCGATGGATCATGCGTGGTATGGCACATCCTTGAAAATAAAAAAATAAAGCGTGAAATACCAAATTTCACGAGAAATGTTCGCCGGTGCCACTATTTCGCGTATGTTTTTGTAACATGTGTTTTGGTGAAGTTTTTAACAGAATTTTTTTGGCTCATTATATTTCTTGAAGCATTTTAAACGGAGAAATTGCATTTATTGTCAGTTTCAAAATTCGATTGGTTGTAGTATGTGCTAACTCCACACAAAGTATGTACTATTTTGGAAGTTTAGTTTTGCTTCGAAATTGAAATGAAATTTATGAGAATTGCCCCGCATTTCCCTACAAAACTTTTTTAATGAAAGTGTTCCTCAAAGTCTTTTATCACTCAGCACTTGAGTTTGTCACTCCGAATCCCTCCTTTTAAATTTTTCTCAACCCCGAAATCAACCCGAAATCAGCCATTTCATTCCAAACCGATATTTTTTTTTTTTTTTTTTTTTTTTTTCCAAAAATGACTTTTTTCAAAAATTCAAAAACTTTTGAACTACAGAACTGATTCAGATGATCAACATATCAAACAAAAGCCAATCACCTGGTCTTTTTTGAAAAAAATACTACACCTGCAGAGAATTCGAAATCTGTTCTCGTTATTATTGATTGTATTCGATTTTTTATTGTTTTCATAGTCTCGGGACCAAGGGCGCTATATTTTTTTTATATTTTTTCTGAAACCCTGAGGATTTTTCACGGTTGAATAATCAATATCTTTATGTCGTTATTTTTAAGTTCTTCTAACACATCGTCCAGGTCATCACTTGCGTATAGTTCCTCAATATCCTAATCGGAACTCAACTTGAAAAAAAAAACTTGCCGCTTGCTTCTTTTTCTACCTTTTAGCTACCAAGCGCAAAGAACGCTGAAAACGAATAACGTGAAAAACCGGAGTTGCCAAATGTGATATAGTTTATGACGATCATTTTCCGAAAATGTGACATATGTTCTTAGTATGATATATTCACAGAATATTCGCAATAGATTGAACAGAATATTCCATATTCCCCAATAATATTGTAGTTATTCATGGGTCTGTGAGACTGAGACTGTGAGAGGATTGATTGAAGGAAAAATAAACCTACTAATAAACATCCAATGATAAATTATTCCATAAAATAAAAATAATTATCGGTTACTAAATAATTTATAAGTAAAACTTTATTTTCTGTGAAGTTTCGTCAACCAATTACTGTTGATTTCTTCAAATTATCATTTGTTTTCCATAAAAATACCCCCAAGATGATTATTATATTCTAAGGCCTGCCTTAGAAGTTATTGAGGGTGGTCTCATAGACGTTGAACAGAGTGTATGCCCTCGGCAATTATTCAAAAGAAACTACGGAATTGATGCATTTCGGAAGCAGCTCACATGGTTTTTTCGCAAAACGATACAAACTAAGATCCGTGTTTCAGTATCATTCGTGCTGATCCTGATGATTATTTAAAACTCCAAATTTGTATTCGCATCACAAAATTGGATGTAATGAAAACAAGATTTCGTGATGAGTTTTCTACTTTCTGACGGAAAAAAAATCGAAAACTGCAAGCAAAGTTCTATATCTGGAAAATAACTATCGCGGTAAATAACGAACATAAAAAGCTCTCATTAACTCAAATGTTGAACGTATGCTTGTCTTTTTTCTGGTTTACAGCGAAAAAAAAACGGAACACCTCACTCTAAGCGTGCTCCAGAGAACGACTTTGTGTTCCATGCAAATTTTTCTCCTAAATTTCCATTCAGATTTACTGCTCCCACCATCCATTTTCTCGGGTCCCCTACCCCGGGTGGCTGTCGATCGGTTAACGAGCACATAGCTTCCGTCAATTCATGATATATTTGGGCTTTATTCCATGTTTTTTTACTTTTTCCTTTTGCGGATAGGTTCGCGGGAGGAGATGATGATGTGGAAACTGTTTTCCTCGCAACTGAGAAATATAAGTGATATGGCTAACGAACCCAGTTTCCTCACACATTGGAAACGAATAAAATATATCCCGTAATCCAAATGCGAGGGATGCGCCCGAACCCGAACCCAAACATGCCGCTGCGGAACGTAGTAATCCTCCACATTTTACAGTTGGAACGGCAGAAAAAAAGATGTCGACCCCATTTCCACTCCCCACCATCCTTGCCACGGTGTGTTGTCTCCCGACGGAAAAACTAGGGCATAATGGGAGCGCAGACAGGCGCCGATAATTGCCTATGGCTGCTGCTGTTACTGCCTGCCTGGTGCTGTTGGCGTATGTCGATGCCCTAAATAGTGATCCCGGACCCTAGCGGTAGTAGCTGCTGGATGGATGTTATTGCCCGGGAAAGCGAGAGAAAATGGAACCTATGTTTTGTCCCTGTCTTCGCGCGTGTGTGTATGTGTGTGTTCTGTGTGTTCAGCAAACAGGGCTTAGCTGAAATAGATCCTGCGAGACGGACAGTCGAACAGAGTGAACGTGTTTCAGTGTGTTCCGTTGGTTTAGTCCAGCGAAAAAAAACACCTTCAAACGAAAGTTTTTCGGGGAAAAGGGGGATTTTTTTCCTCGTGGCGCCGTAAGTCGCATCGATGAATCGGAGGTAATTAGCTTTGGGACCGGTGGCACGTTTTCGATTCGGGATCTTAATTTAGCAGGATAACGGGATTTGAATACTCATTTGCTGGTCGCGCATTCTGATTGCGCTGTGAGTTTCACAGCGGACAACCGCTTACTGCTGCATTATCTGGAGGGATTTAAATGCAGATCAGAGAATGCAAATTTGTTCTGCACAGCTAATGCGTATCGCATACATCACGTTTCACACGGAGAAATGTGGGAATTATTCATGGGGATGTGTCCTAGGGCCGAACATTTACTCTGTCGTGCCTTTGTTCGGTACAAACGAACCAGCTATTGTAATATGATTTAAATTGTTCAATGAGGACTACATTGTTGGTAAAATGTCTGTTCTGATCTTATATCTAATTTGTTTGGACACATGAACTAATGCATTAAAATTGATTTTTCTTCTGATTGTGAACGGTTTTATTTAGTTTTGTGTGCTCCATTCGCCAAGGTTCTTTGATACTGCAGGAAGGGATGAAACGTCATTCCTTCCAACGTAATCAGTTAAGCAGATTTTATGAGATATGGAATAGATATTTGGCCTTAGTCTCTGATACACCAGTAGAACAACAGACATGCTTACTCTGTCCTTCAGTGGACACCAGCAGCTATAAGAAATGATTCTTGCCAAGTGGTGTGGTAATGAAAATGTTAGAAAAAATTACATTCAAGAAGATTTCCAGAAATGCTTTGATGTAATAAACCAACCGTTCGATAGATCACAACAGTAATATGCCACCCGGGTCAAGTGTAGCATTTGATGAACATGATGATTGAATACACTGTTTTCATTGACACGTTGAGCTCCGAATTGTTCTTGCTGAGCTTGCCGTTCAGCCCGCATCAAGAGCGTTTGCAAAGTATCAGTGTCGGTCCCAACTCCAAAAGACACTTATGATATGAATAGAAAATAGCCAGAAATTCGGCTTGAATTTAGTGACATTTTGTAAAACATCCGAAAACAAATCATATATTTTTTTTTATCCCTGGCTGACCCGGCAGGCTTTGTTCCTCCCAAAATATATTATTCGTTATCACATCCACGTTTTCTTACTAAGCGCACGTTAATGGGTCCAATCGCAGAATTGTTCATTGATTGATTTTCTAATCTACCCTTTAAAATATTTTTTTACTATAAAATTTCAGTACTTCCTCCAAAATGCGACATTATAATATCAAATTATTTTCAGACACAATTCTCGTGCAAGATTTTTCATCCACTTGCAAACAACATGTTTCTCCGTTACATGGAATAAATTCCTTTCTCGAGTTTTGCTCTTATCAACACATTCGACGATCCATTATTTTATGTACACCCAAACTAGCGTTGGCAGAAAACATTTCATCTTTGGCAGAAAAGATGCCATTTCCTGTGCATGAGAGTCAAATGCGCAAATAATGAGCTATAAAAAAGCTTAAAAATGGTTTGTATGTATGCTACACAAATGAATTACAAATTTCTACATTACTCGGGAATTAATCAAGCAAATGAAACGAAATTTGGCACGTGAAAGTTTTAGGGTGCAATAAATGTTTGTATGGTGGTTAGACTTTCCACCCCCCTCTCTGAGGGAAAGCTGCCATACAAATGAAAGACCAATTTCTGCATAATCCGAAAACTGATCAAGAAAATGGAGCCAAATTTGTCATGCCAATGTTTTGGGGGACACTAAACGTTTCCATGGTGAATAAACACTCTTCCTCTCTCTGAGAGGGGGCATGTGGAGGTTTTAGGGGGCAAGAAACATTTCTAAAGTGGTTCAACGGAGGAGAGAGGGGGAAGGGATGTTTCTATGATGGTATGACACCGACAGCAGAACTCGAGGAAGGAATTGTCCGATTTACGGCTGCCTTTATTCTATCCTATTTTCTGTATAAAACATTTATTCCATGTAACGGAGAAACGGAGTTATTTGAATGTGATTGAAAAATTTAGAACAAGTATTGTGTCTGAAAATAATCTGATATTATAATGAGGAGTTTTGTTAGAAATACTAGAAATTTTATACTAAAAGGTAAATTCAACGGGGTCGATTAGAAGATCAATCAATGAACAGTTCTGCGATTGGACCCATGAACATGCTCATAATAAGAAAACGTGAATGTTTGAAGGTATCGATAACAAAAAACACGGACGGGACGGGACGAAGTTTGCCGGGTCAGCTAGTATATTATACAAATGATATACTTGTATTGGGGAGTAGAACATTTTACGTTATCTTTCAGCTCATTTAATGTAATAAATCGGGATGCCAGAACATGTGAGTTTTTCGAATTTTCCCATTTTCCTTCAGAGTTTTCCGAAAATTTTCAATTGTCATGTTTTGTTGGAATATGTGTATTATTTCTATGGGTTTGTATGGGGTGTCATAGAAACATTTCTCGTACCCAAAAACCCTCACATCCCATATTTGGCTCCATTTGCTTTATTAGTTCTCGAGTTATGCAGAAATTTCAGTTTTATTTGTATGGCAGGCTCCCTTAGAGAGAGGGGAAGAGTGTCGAACCACCATAGAAACGTTTATCGATCCTTGAAACCTCTATATGCCAAGTTTGATTCCATCTGCTTGATTAGTTCTCGAGTTACTCAGCACAACCCATGTAGAGGGGGAGGAATTTCAAACTACTTAAGAAATTTCTCTTGCCCCCTATAAACTCCACATGCCAAATTTGGTTCCGTTTGCTTGATTAGTTCTTGAATTATGCAGAAGTGTATGCTTCATTTGTATGGCAGCTCCCCCTTAGAGAGAGGATGGAGTGTCTAACCATCATAGAAACATTTATTGCCCTCTAAAACCGCTGTATGCCTAATTTGGTTTCATTTGATTAATTAATTCTCGAGTAATGCAGAAATTTGTGTTTCATTTGCATGGCAGACCCCCCCCCTAAGAAAGGGGGAGGAGTATATTACTACCATAGAATCATTTATTGCACCCTAAAATCTCCACATGCTAAATTTTATTACATTTGCTTGATTAATTCTCGAGTAATGCTGAAATTTGTGTTTAATTTGTATGACAGCCCCCGCTAAGAGAGAGGGAGGAGTATCTTACCACCATAGAATCATTTATTGCACCCTAAAACCTCCATATGCCTAATTTGGTTTCATTTGCTTGATAAATCCTCGAGTAATGTAGCAATTTGTGTTTCATTTGTGATTAAAAGAAGCAATATGGCTGTGTTACAAGTACAGGATACCGACTTGAAAACTTCTCATTTCCGGCAGCCTGAACATCGTACATATTTTCTGTTCAAATTGTTTCGTTCGTTCTATTTTATCAATCACATTCGATTGATTTTATAGCTCGTTGAGACATTCAAATACTCTTGCATTTTTTCAACTAACAAAATATTCACTAGAAATTATTGATATGGCAAAACAACGTTTGCTGGGTCAGCTAGTTTTTCCATAAATTCATATCTCCATTATCGGCACCACTGTACGTGAAAATTTATCAAATTGTGAAAAAAATATATCGATAGGGAGTGTCTCGAGGTATAAAAAATTTTAATATTAATTTTCATTTTTGAGTAAGATTTAAGATGCATTTAAAATGTTATTTTTCATAATCGGTTCACTAATTTTCCAATAACTTTGTCAAACGTTAATCAGACATCTGGATTTTGAGCTACGATTTTTTGAAAGAAAGATCAATGATTTTGAATACGCCTTTTTGAAAAATCAGTCGTAAGTTAAATTGGTGGCTATGTATCTAGTTTCCATAATATCTTAGAAAATCGCGGAAAAATTTGCTGTTTTTCGGCGTATTTGCACCATGGGATTTACGGTGAAAAACGTACTTTTTCCTTTTTTTTTGCGCCATTCTCAATAGTTTCGGGATAAATATTTAAAAATAATACTGAAAATGCCTCTTAAATATATCTAATGCGTATATATTTTTTTTTTATCCCATTTGTTTATTTATTTAGGATACATGTTGCATTTTTATCGTTTCTATAAATTCAAAATTACACAGTTGCGTAGTAAAAAAATATCTTTCCATTTTTCACCGTCTGCAATTAATAGGGGAAGTGGGGGCATAGAACCCTAAGGAATATGCCCATTTCCAACGCCCACATACCGATTCAATTCCCGTTTCTCGAAGAATATTATAGTTCAACTCATTGTTCTTCAAGATAGCAAACGGCTTTTACTATAAAAATTCAAAATAGTGCACTTTTCATCATTAGAAAAAATCAGAAATCGAAAATAGAAAAAAAATAGAAATCGATTTTTTTTGCTTGGAGGTAAAGTGGTCACCCGCACATATCAAGCTAATGGAATAGATTTATGGGATAGATTTATGCGTTTTTTCGTCAAAATTTGTACAAATCATATTCTATTTAGTAGGTATAGGTATGAAATAAGCTTGGTCTATTCACCTAGAGTCTCAATTTAAGTTTTCTCTTGCATACAAAAACGTAGTAATAAACACATAACGTTCCGCATAAGGCTTGGTTTAGTTGGAGTTGGGTTTAGTTAAACCGATGATTTGACCAATATTTCAGATTGAATTGACTAAATTTCACGAGAAATTCCATAGATACCATGCGCACAGAACTACGGCCGAATGACTATCGTGAGAGTAATTTCTGTTTTTATTTGACATGCGACAGCTCTACTGAAGTTTTTTTTTTTTTTTTTTTTTATCTGTATTATAGTGATTTTCAACTCATTTGGTTGGTTCGTCACTTTTACTTCCATTTTTGGAAGAATGTCGGGAGTGAGAATTGAACTCGTGACCTTCAGCGTGAGAGGGATGGATGTTACCACTACGCCAGATCGCCTCCACACCTCTACTGAAGTACAGGGTGACTCAAAAATCATTAAATTCTTCAAACAAAAGGTGACTATCAATACGGTGTCAATATTCAATAGTTATACTACAAAACAAGCAGGTGACTACTTTGCAACCCATGACCAATTTGCCCCCACTACCCCTACTCGACAAAAAAATAGAGGAACAGAATGCGAGGCCGAAATTTTTAGGCGAAATTCGAAACTTTTGAAACTTTGTGAAAAATCAACACATTAAGATGGAATGTAGATCCTATCAAAGCCTAAATTTCCAAGTTTTGGGATATTTTACGAACACTTTTTTATCTTGGTGTGTGTAAATGCAGTGGACAAAAGTATCGGGAAGAAATGAAACATTGATTTCCGTCTGTTTTATTTTTGCTAACTAATGTAATGGCAAATACATTTAACATTTTCAAACAATTTTCATTTGATCCCTATAACATTCCTCAATACGAAAATATTTTTGTTTGAATGAAAATTTCCCCTTCATGTTTGATGGTGAATAATTCAATAAATAATGATCGCACCGCAAATCGAAAGGCAGTTTTGAAAACTTCAATAAATTATGGACAAAACTCGATACAAGACGGCGCCAGTGGTTGTATGGTTAGCGTAACAGCCTCACAATCCGATCGGCCTGGGTTCAATCCCAGCTGGCGTCGTTGGGATTTTCTGAGGCGAAAAATCTCTGGTTACGTCTTCCTTCGGAGCGGAAGTAAAAGAAGTTGGCCCGGCTCATGAGTTGTTGAGTCTGATAGGTAGGAACAGGTGGAGTCGCCTCCCTGATGTCGGTGATTGGCACTAAAGTGGCGGAAATAGGCCGACGAAAAATAAGCGAAGATAAAAAAAAAAAACTCGATACGTTCAGCCATTTTGCTAGCCAATCGATCAATGTTTGTAGTAAACTACAGGAGCACTTCATCACAAAATGTAACAGATGTACAAGATGCCTCGTAATTTTGATTTTCATGTGTTTGTATATTTTGGTAAAATATTCCAAAACTTTAAACTTTGAACTTTAAAATGATGCTGATTTTTTTCACCTTTTTCGTGTTTTTATTTTGTCGAATGTATTTTACGAAAATCTATGATTTTATTGTACACCCATACCTCGATTTACGGCCTAGATACGTTCCCGGGTCGCTAAGAAAAAAAGCCGTATAACGAATCAATTATTCCAACACAGATTCATACAAACTCTATCGGATCGGTTCCAAGCTTGTTCAACGAAAAGCCGGATAAAGAGCGACCGTATAGCGAGGTATGGGTGTATTAGGGAATTTGAAGAACCTGGCAGAGTAAGCATGTAAAAAGTGCCCCCAAAACTTATCAATAGCACTATGAAAAATATTTTATATTGTACCAAATTAGAAGTTCAGATCATTTTTTGAATCCATATTTATTATATGAACTATTTTTCCAAAGTTTTTTTTAGACTCACAAGAACATTGCTAAACAAAATAACGTTTCAGAAGAGCTTTTTGAAGTAATGATTGCACAGGCAATCGATAGGCAATTTTAGAAAATTAAAAAAAAACTGTACAGAGTCTACTCATGGCTTTGATGGAAAAAAATTTTTGTATTATGACAATGATGTTTTAAAAATTTCAAATCTATCGTAATTTTGCAAATATTGCAGCAAGTTTCTAGGAAAGCAAGTATAAGTAGCAAGCAAGTAGTAGCAAGTAGTGTCTACGCCTCTTACGCACTACATCAATTCAGCACTTCAAGAACAAAAATCATGAATCGTTCATCCCCATTTTCCCTAAACGATGATCAATCAGGAGAGAGGAACAACTGAATATACGAATATGAGATTTTGCATAGAATTTGAAGATAAATTAAATTTAAAATTATTTATATAAATAAAAATAAAAATGTCAAAAGTGTTGGTGAGCGCAAAACCCGGGGAGGGAATGGTCCGATTTGAGTCGTCTTTATTCCGTTGTATTCGTCTCTTGCCGTGGAATAATATATAGCGGAGAAAAAAATCGAAAAATTTTCGGAAAACTCTGAAGAATTGTAGGAAAGTTCGGAAAATTTAATTCCTATATGTTCTACAATTACTGTTCTGAATCATATTTCGGACGCTTAAGGCATATGATGCAGAAAACAGATCTAAACTTTATGCACAGGTATTATTTGGTTGATATTCACAATAAATTAGTTCAATATGCTTTTAAGCATTCTACTTTGGTACCTATTTGATTGAAAACATAAAAAAATCATCGAATAAAATGCTTTTCAAATGAAACGAATAAGAATCAAATTTCGGACACTAAATCAAATTTCGGAAATCTGGGGTTTCGTTTTTTTTCGGTACCAAATGGCTTAAAATGGCATGAAACGTCGAGATCTAGTGTCATCTCGAAAACAAAATTGTCAAAAATCGGCACTCTGTGACTTAGTTATTTTCGGAATAGAAAACGAAAAGTATGGTTTAGGATGCGAATAAAAATAGTTTTCCGGAACTTGCTACGAAATGTTGATTTGTACGATAATATACCCTATGCAAAATATTAGCTCACTCGAACTAGTCCCAAACAACAAACTCAATCCAAACTCCTTCTTCACCTGCCTTGAGAAAGACACTTCATTGTCATTGCTCATCAGCAAACAAACGTCAAACGACGCTCCCGCGAAAATGTTCAATAAAATTCGCAATTAAATATAGAAAATGTCGACAAAAATCCAGACTTTTGATTCCCCAACTTCCAGATGTCTGTTCAATACTCCTGACAACCCTGGCTTAACTCTTCATAAGGCCATGCAAACTAGGCAAGGAATCGACTCAAACTTCAGAGAATATAATTCTTACATGAGGAAGAACATAATATCTTTGGTAAAGATTAAATTATTGGAACATTTGAAAAAAAAAATATTTCAATATAGTTGCCATTTTATTGTGCTTTTTGTTATACAAATATAAAAACAATATATCTAGTACAACGAAGAAAAATGTTTTTATATAGAAAAACACCAAATTTGAATTTTTCATCGAATACACCAATTTGTATTGAAAAAACTGCATGAATTACACTGTAGATCCTAAATAGAACGCTCACAGTGAAAAGCTTATCAATTTGTTGCATGTTCAACGAATTTTAACCGATTTTTTCCGGCGCTCTGAAATCGCGTTTTTTTACATAAAAATGACTCCCAAATTAATATCGTACACTTTTAGCATTTTTTGCCCTAACAAATTGGAGTATTCCCAGATACTTTTAGAAGTCTTTTGTTAAGCAAAATATTCAAATAATATTACAAGTGCGGCAAAAAAATATTCTCTGTGGGTGGCAATATAGGTTGTTACGGCCTTATAACAGGTTAACCAACCACAATGTCTTTTAATTAGAAATAATTTTGTATGAATAAGACAAAAACTAGAAAAAAGATTTTTGTTTAAAATATTTGGCTATCAGGTATCACTCAATTCTGGCCCAAAATAGTTTGAGAAACCCTGATCTAATTGGACTAAATTTTTCGGACAAATTTTTTAGTAAACATCAGAGACGACAGTCTATTAACTGTTTTGTATCATTATTGAGTTCGATAAAGAAGCCTTTCATTGCATAAATGAATTAACTCCACTTATTTAAAAATCTTAAATTTAGGTGTTAATATATCGTAATCGTAATTAATCTACAGAACCTCATTTGTTCGGTCAACATGATTACTATAAAAATTTGAGAACAAACAGAAGTGAAGTTCTATGAAAATAAAATCTTTTTCTTGTTTGTGTAAATTTTTTACACTTTTCTGTAACGGATGATGTAATGAAGAACAGATATGCTTCTTTCGACTATCCCTGTTTGATAGTACCATACAACACTGTTAAGCAAATGACCAGATGACTCTGTTTGAAGGGTTGTCATTCATCTTATCACGAACGATTTTTTAATTCTTCAAGATCCCAAATTGTTTGGATCCAATGGAGCATTTTTGAGAAGCTATAAATTTTATGTCAACCAAACACTTAAAATAAAATTTTACAGAATACATATATTTTTCATTTACTGGATCTTGAATGTTCGTGGTTAATAAAAATAGGTGATATTTTTATTTGTTTCTTTGAATATTACATCGTACAAAAGAATACATGAGCTCTATTCAAAAATTTAATACTTTAAAGAAAAACATGCAATTTATGATTACCCCGAAACTATCGTGATAGTTTCAAATAGACAGAAAGTACCCTCTTCCTTCATAATTTGGTCCATCTGAGAAAAACTGTCAAACAAGCGGGATACCTGCCAATGCCGTCGGAAGCGATGCAATAATGGTAAACGTTCTGCTTTGAATGTTGGGGACAGTATGAGCAAAAAAAGAAGTCAGAAAGTGCCTCCTCAGAAATATCTATACGTATATAGTAGAGAGTTGTACGATTTTCCGGCGCCACAACGCCCTTCGATTCGCAGGGTTATATTGCGCTTGCCGTTATTTCGCCGAATTTATTGGCGCCACCGAAATGAAAAAAAAAACAAGAAAGTTGTAAATATTTAGATGGAGAATAGGTACAATCCTCAGAACACACTGACTCGGGCCCAGGATGTAGTAAAAATTTGAACGAATCTTTATCGGAATTCCAACAGAGAGGCATGAACGTGTTACGACAAGCGATGTTTCATATTTTCCAATAGACGACGGTCACATACACAGGATGAAGCTTTTCCGCTGAATTCTGTCGTTCTAGCATCATCGTGCTCGATTCCGACCTTCAATACATAGATACGAGCTGAGCGAGAAAGAGTGGAAATACGCTGTTCAATATTACGGTCTATGTAAAGAGAGGCAGCATCGGAATTTTGTTCTGATAGTTAGAATTGCCTATCTCAATATCATTTCATCTATGCTGACTTTCCCTCCTATACTAGGCTGACTTTCGAGAATCACTTACAGATTTTTGGAAAACACAGAATCCCAAAAAGAGCACTCCCTTATACCATGTTCTTGTTGAAATATTGATTCAATGTTGTTGTTTCTCTTCCGTGCATATTACTCATTATCAGGAGGATTTATGTCACAGTTTTACGCCCAACACGCACCACTCCTGCAATAAATCAAACTTCATCCCAGCTCATAGAACTCAGTTCACACCCGGACCCGGTTCGAATCTATCCGGAACACCACCCGGTATTCGTTCTCTCGACCACAGCACAGGAAAGAATCCGCAGAATCCACTAAAACATTAAACGGTATCTTCACGGGGAACCGCCGGAAGCAGTGCTCACCACAGTAAGTTCCGATGGCAGGAAGCACTAGCACTCTACACACCTCCAGGAACACACCAAAGCACCGCGCAGAGAGGACCCGGACTACGGATATACCCTACGTGACGTCAGCGCTCCAACTGAAAAGAACTGGGCTTCCAAATTTGCCACAACCCGGAGAAATGGCCACGACCAGAAAGCACGGACTTGCACAACACAGTACACGGTACGAGACTCAGCACTGTACAGCATCCAGCGAGCCTGCCAGCTGCTGCAGCATCCCCACCCAGCCTTGTATGTGTGTGCACGCGGAGAGCCATCCCGGATCTCTTGCTTGCGCTCGCCGATCTCCGCGAGTAGGAGGGGGAGGGAACGGACCGGCATTCCGGACTGTCCCAAAACGCGCAAAGCTCAATCCACTCCCACGGTGTTGGGTCAGGATTCTTCTCGCTTTGCCTGGGGTTTGGACCAGAACACAAACACACCCAGGAAGGAGTGCGAAAATAGGAGCGAAAGCTCGCTTCTCGCAGCTTTCCCGTGCGTGAGATGAATGCAAACAAACGGAGTTTTTCGCTGTGTTTTGCTCCGGAAAGCGTGGGATAGTGAATCGGGATATGTTGGTGTTGGAAGACCATGCGACCATGCTTGCTCTCCTTTCGGGGATGGATGGAGACGAGATCAGTAATGCTCACGAAGTTGGGGGTTGTGACAGGACACTAGCGAAATGTGTGGTATTTATTTGAAGAGATTGGGATAGTCTTGGAGAAAACTTGCATGGCGAGTGATAGCAGAGCCAGAGAGATTGTTTTTGACAGCAGCGATTGTACTGTCAGATGAGCCGATGCGCTGTGAAATGATGCCTAAAATTGTCAATTTGAAAAAAAAATCATTGAGATGTACTGTTACGTACACAAGTAATTTAATTCAAATTAATGTTTTTCTTCTGGTATCAGAATCTTGAATGCTGTATTTCATATATCTTTCAATAATGTTAACCATATAATAATTTGAACACAAGTCAAAACTAATGAGAGTGAAAAATATTTTTCTGTTCTCTGCGTACACTTCATCAGATGGAAATTGGTAGTAAGGGGAATAAGAACTAGTTATATGAAGCAGCCTGATTTTCGGCTTTCACTGTAGATTATATTTCTTGTTATCGTTCTTTTTTCCCAGAGTTGAGAAATGTTTAGGAAGCTCAATAATGAACTTTTCGTCTCACAATTTGTTATTACTTCAAAACTAAACTAAAACTTATCTACTAACTAAGGTAAATGGGAACGCAGTCTGTGCCTAACGGTTGGTCTACTTTATAAACATGCACTTTGCCTGCCTTGTGTTACGTTATTTGCAAACTTTGTAGGGGTCCTACAAAGCTCCAAGCTCCTAGCCAAAATCCTAGTTTTCCTCCAATTACAGATCTTGCAATCCGTAAAACCCCTTCCCCGTATCCATTGGCAGAAAAACTTCATTCACAACACTACATCGAACCCATGTACTTTCGCCAGGATAGCAATAACGCACCTTTGCTACAGTAAAGTGCAGTCGAGTGCAAATGGTGCTCTGCTCCCGCGCGGATTGGTCACATATTCGAAGAGATCAGGATTCCGATATAGTTTGCTCCGTTCGTATTTTGTGGCACGTTGCTTTCAGCATGTGTATCCATCCAGTCACAGGGAAGTCACACAACCAAATGCTGATGGCGAGTTAGAAGCGGGTCCACTATTGGGATTTCAGGGGAACAAAAATCGGAGAAGTGACCCTCACCGATCTGTTTTTCTATATTTCCTACCGAAAGTAGACACTTTAACTAAGAAAAGTTAAAAATTTAAGGGCTGTAGCAGGCACTATACCTAAAATATTGAGAAATGAAGATAAAAAAATGCATTTTTTTTTCGAGAAGAAGCGAATTTCAAAAATACTAGTTTATCCGGCGAATTAGCAACACGTTTGGCCTTCCTTTTTTTTATTATATAGATAGGAATGCGTTATTCCGCCAGATAATCCATTTCCACCTTCAAACAAAGATCAATTTCGTTAGCGCAAACATCGAATGGAATAACAACGCTTATCATGATGTAATTTTCGAACATATGGGTATTCAATTTACCGAATTTTCCGAACTTCCTTCAGAGTTTTCCGAAAAATTTTCGATTTTTCTATTCGCTATTTTGATCTATGGGCCAAGACAAATACAACAAAACAAAGACGACTCAAATTGGACGATTCCTTTTTCGGGTTTTGCGCTTAGCAACACAGTGCGTTATTTCACCTGAAAATCCATTTCTGCTTTCAAACAAAGATCAATTTCAATAGCGCAAACATCGAATTGACCGACAACGCTGATCATGATGTTAATGTAAAACATATGAGAAATCAATTTTCCGAATTTTCCGACCTTCCTTCAGAGTTTTCCGAAAATTTACTGATTTTTTCTCCATAACATTGATTTACGGGCTCAGAAAAATACATCAAAATAAAGATGGCTCAAATCGGACGATTAATTCTTCGGGGTCCGCCCTTAGCAACACAATTGGCCTTACATTTTTATTTATATAGATATATATTTTTATCATAAGAACATCATAATTTATCAGTATATTATATTCTCATAAACGTTATTGATTAGGCTTTCCGAAAAACGTGTAGCTGAGTGGCTTTATAGATGGAAATATGAAGATGAAGCATAAGAGAAAAAAAAATAATAAGAATAAAAGCCATAAATTCAACTTTGTTAGTCGGCATCTTTTTACTCGCAAGAGCACCCGGGTCGGGTCTTGTTTTTTTCCAAGTTTTAGGTATATACTAACAAATTCTGAACCGTATTGCTGCGATGACATGGGGCGAAGGGATTTGAAACGTTTTAATAAAATTTTGGCCTCTATAGGAAATATACTAAAAAAAATATTTTCAGCGATTAGGGCAGAAGTACCTATGATGGAAATACAAGTGAGTTTTTTATTAGTTTAGAAAACAAAGCATATTTTTTAATGGCCCTAATATGATTTTTAAGCATCAAAAAAATTTTTGTTGTTGATTTTGGTACTTGTTTCCATGCGAAACATTTTTCCTTTGTTGAAAAATCTATTTTGGAAATAGTGTCCCATTGATGCTTGCTTCTTAACATTTTGATAAGGATTATGTGATCAAAATAATGAGATTTTCATACTGCGAAGCGGTCGTTTTATGCAAATACAGTGTAGACGCATACATTACAACCAGTGTTGCCACACGTACAGATTTATCTGGAAAGGTACAGATCTTTTCGTTATTTTTCGTACACATTCTGTACGGTACAGAGTACAGATTTTCGTCAAAATCTGTATTTGGTACAGATTTTTTCCGCGTGTAAAATTTCTCACATTCGAACAAAGAAACATCAAGGTATATGACGATTTTTACGCCGCAGTATCGCTTGGAGCGATTTTTTCAAAAAATAATTCATGATGGTACGCAATCTAAATTTAAAAAAAAACTATGATTAAGCATTATAAAATATACGAAGGACTTGTAAATGTAAATGTAGTGTTTGTATTAAATAAAAGAGTATTTTTTCATGCAAAATTTCTACAACGAATATTTTCGATGGTACATATTTTTGGACGAAAAAGTACAGATGAGAAAGATTTTTAACCCCTCTGGTACAGATTAAAATGTGGCAACACTGATTACAACCTTCTCGATGTTGTGATACGACCAATTTATAGATTTTACCGAAATAAACTTGTATTTTTGTATTACCATAATTGGTACAATTTTACATCTATGTGCCAATTATCGCAATATCGAAAGCTATGGCTGTAGTAAATCGCATTAGTATTGCGATAATAGTAACATAGCAACTCTGCTATGCTCCTATCCGCGTTGACAGCATTGAGCTTCGTTTGCTAGTTTAGGGAAGCGTCAAAAAATAATTGATTTTCAGGCGGAATGAACACGTTTCGAAAATTGAAATTATGAATGAAAATTACCTTTTCCGTACCAAATTAGTATTATTTTTGAAGGAAAAACACTTTTTCCTTGTACGAAAATTGTTTTTGTAGACAACTTTGTATTATAATGAAAAGTTTTAATAACAATGTTGGAAATGTATAGCCAAATCTACATGTATAAAAATCTCGTGTCACGGTGTTTGTTACCGAACTCCTCCGAAACGGATCGACCAATTTTGATGAAATTATGCACAAAAAACTTGGTAAGCATGAGAATAGATTGTAAACTATATACGATACCGCTTGGATACCGAATACTAAATATTTAACTCTTTGTGGTCGTTTGTCTGCTCTCAGCCACCACAGCAAGAAACCATGCTAATCTTATATTTTACTCAACCAAGTATCAGTTGAGGTTTTTCCTAAACGAAGCTTGATGTCTAGTGAACCTGTTCACGAATCAATACGGTGCTCCTATGAGTAATAGATAACGGTACTCAGTATCAAACAAATTAGTCACTCATACAAAACAACGCACAGTTCGTTGAATGCATAGGAATGTGGGACAAAAATCATAACAACAGAATTTAGACATTGTAACACTTTGGTGTGAAGGAAAAGATTGTTCATAAGTATCAGAGCTACTGTTTGCATGAATGTCTCATGTTATTTAAATAATTGCATAAGTGTCTCAAGCGACAAAATCTTTGTGCATCTAAAGTGAAAAGTTCTAATCATTTCGAATACGCAGGAATCATTATTTGAGTAACTACCGAACAAATTGTTTTTAAAGAGCTGAATAATTTGCATAAGTGTCTCATATTGAACGGATAATAAAAATAAAATTATGTATTCATTATGCTATATGATTTATTCTTGGAGACTGTTTAAAAGGATTTCACACGAAGACGAATTATAAAATATAATTTTTATACAAAAACATCACATCAAAATGACATCACAACAAAATAAAAGAAATATTTATTTTTCATAATCTTGCATATATCACTGCTTTTTCAAGGGAAAATAATTCCGACCAGTACGACACCCATGCCCAAATTTAATACGACCGCAAAGGGTTAATACCGATTAGAGTGCCTGTTTGCAGAAAAAAAAAATCTGAATATTTTTTTTTCTTAAATTTTGCTTCAAACAATAGATACAACCTCAAATTTAAACCACCATACCCTATTTCGGTTTTCAAACAGAACGAATTTATTTATGTTTTAAATGACAGATGGCGCTAGATCGAACTTTCATCCACACATCCGCAAGTAACCTCACTTCGTCTAAAGCCAGGCGTATCTCCGGCGAGCTGGAAGTATTTTTGAATGAACACAATTAATTATCAAAATACTTCAAATCACACTTTCTCGGTTTACAAAATGACAATCACGTTATTGTCATCAATTCTGATAAAACATCTGCTGGAGAGCACGTGTCTAGATTCAGTTCGCAAGCGCTACCAAAATCATAGAAGGTGTCTGCACAATGACGCGAGAAATTGTGATTCGAAGAAAAACCAATAATCTGGAATTCATCGTTAACGCACATCGTTCATACGATTCTCTTCGTGTTCTTCTTCAATATCACTAACGTTCCCAATGTTCGCCTTCTCATCGTAGTATTGCTTGCATCATTTTTAGTAGTAGTTAGTTGAGATTTCTATACCAAACAACACGTCTTGAATGTATTCTGAGTGGCGAGCTCTAGAATGTGTGTGACCACAATGCAAGTCAGAAGGAAAATCTTTGACGAAAAATGCCTTTTTTTCGATCGCATTCGAACAATTTTGAAGATCGTTAAAACATTCAAACACGCTTAAAGTATATTAGTTATGTTCTATTTAACATCCAAAATATTCTCTAGAAATAATTTAAATGGCAGAACAACGTTTGCTGGGTCACCTAGTTGTTAAATAAAAATCAGAAATATGTGTTCCAAGTAATTAACTGCCGTTCTACGCATATTTGTCCCATGTTACTGTTTGACAATTTTCACTTTTCTTCATAAATCGACGTTTTTATGCCTAATCTACCAGAAAACTACAAAAAGTATATTGTTTGTTCCCAGCTTTTCAAGAAAAAACATCAAGCTCAATTGTCCCATGTTGATATTCTAGGCATAACTGTCCCATCATGTATTTTTAAAGCGTAATCAAGACTAATTGATTCAAGTGAGGGGAACTTTTCGCATTTCATTAAAAACTAGTTTACTGCTTATATAAAACCCAATGTATCACTAAACTGAAATGCTTAAAGCTTCTGGTAGACAAATATGCTACAAAATTTTGATAGCGTTTTTCTCAGTTGCTGATTTTGTAACAATGTTTGCTATCCGGCTGGCTACTTGATATAAAAAAAACAATAATTTCTCATTAACAGAAGATAAACCATTACAAAATAAGTTCAAAAAACAGTCTTTCGCTGTGAACACTACTGCAAGGAATTGAAAGATAAGCAAAACTTGACAGTTGAGTTAGAGTTTAATGACCACCAAATACAAGCATCGTGATTGCGATTCATTCGAAATATTTTGGATACGCCAGAACTTGTAATGCTTGTTATTTCTTTTTTGATTTGTAGTGAAGTAAGTGTAGCCTTTCTTAGATAATCATCCCTGAAGTTCTTAGTTTTTTAATCTTGAATACAAATAATTGGTCCATGTTCTTTGCATATATAACTTCGAAGTCTTTAATCTTATTCGTCCAATATTAAAATTAACTCAATATTTCCACAAAAATCTCATCATTGCAGGAGAAAATCCTTATCAGAAAAAAACATTCATAATTCTTTGCAGAAAAACTCATTCTCTATTATATATATTTTAATTAGATGTTTATTATAAACGAAAAATTTAATCATCGTACATTATTTTTATACAAAAATGTGTTTTTTTCCCTTAAAATGTTCATTTTTCTCTAAATTTAAAATGTTTTTGCCAGTTTCGTATTCGTAAATAAAGAGTCGAATATCCGGCTGTCGGAAAATCAGCCATCCGGCCTTGAAGTATTCGGCCGTGTTTCTTTGATTCGATTATTAGTAGTAGTAGTACAATTATAAGTTCTTCTAGAAACTAATTTCCGAAAAAAAATCGGCTGTTAATATTGCAAGATCAAGCGTTCAGACCCGACCAGAGGCTTCGCTCTATTGCTATCGGCATCGACTGTTGTAGGTGTTGTGGTATGGCACTTCGACGTTAGATCTTCGTCGTCGTCGTAGCTTTTGAAAATGACCTATCAGCATTGATCAATACTCATCATCAACATTCTCTTCCATTAGAAACTTAGCAGCATTTCCTGATGAGTTCGATATCAGGAGTGTAGAAGGGAACCACGTAACAAATTACGTGGCGCCAAAATCTGTCTGCATGGCCGTGATTATCGTAAGAGAACCTTAATGAAAAGAATCGATCAGATCAGATAGGACCTTTTCAAGAGGTAATCAATAATTACCGAATAATGAATAATAATAATAAATAACTCATAATATATGTAATACCACATTGTCGGTGAATTTGAATAGAAAACGGAAAAATCATTTTGGATGACTTTTCATTCAGCGGCTCACAAATTTATTTATTTATTTATTTATTGTCGGGAATCAAAACTGTAGACCAATACATTCTTAATACTACTTTAAACTACTTACTTAAAACTAAAAAAAGCTAAAGAGAGCTGGCTGGATAATTTATCCGTTTAATTCAAAAGAGGATTTTAACAAGTTACATGATAATTTTTATTTATTGATTTATTTCGTCAACCCATCGTAGGCTAAATATGCTGCCCAAATATTACAGTGAAATTTTAGTATATCTTATTCTATTCGGATAGTCTTTTAGCATTGACCTTGACATGGTTACATCAATTATTTCACTGTGTTCGTTACAGAGGCTCATCATACGATTAATAGGATTGTATTTGGCATAATTCGTTCTTCGGTAATCTATGTAGAAAATATCAGGGTTTCTCAGGTGCCTAATCGATGCGTTAAAATTTAGGTTTCCTTATATTTCCTCTGAGTTCATTCGTTGTGATATGATGCCAATAATAAATAGAATCATGGCAGAGTTCCGATGTTCTTTTAAGCTTTTCATATTGATTAGCATACAGCGTGCTTCATATGGAGGGAGATGATATGCAGACCAGCCTAGTTTACGAAGTGCAAATAATAAAAATTGTTTTTGTACAGATTCAATTATGTCTTCGTGTGAAGTTATGTAGGGGGACCATACAATACTACAGTATTCGAGAATTGCTCTGACATATGTAATACACAATGTTTTTATTGTGTACGGATCGGGGACATGGTAACTAAAGCGTTTGATGAAGCTCAACATGTTATTTACTCTATGGCTGATTGTATCACAATGATCAACAAAGGTTAGTTTCGAATCTAAGGCCACGCCCAAGTCTCTTACTCGTTGACATCTATTGATGGGTTGATTCCCCAGATTAACACCATTGTTCAATGATGTTCTTCTTCTTGTAAAAGTCATCAAAGTGCATTTCCTAACATTCAGCTGTTATAAACTCTTAGTCCACCAATTATGAAAGATGTCAACTTCATTTTTGAATGTCTTCTTCATTCTTTATTTCCATATACAGCTTCAAATCATCTGCGTAGATAAGCGCCTTAACACTGTTAAGAAAAACGCAAACGTCATTAACAAATAAAATGAACAAAAGTGACCCCAACTGAGAGTCTTGAGGAACTCCGGATGTAACAAATATTCGTTTTTATAATTTTCCCATTAAATCTCACCATTTGCGTACGGTCAGTCAGATATGATTCTAGCCATTTCAATAGCTTGACTTCTATCCCTATTATTTGAAGTTTACGAAGGAGTAAGGGTAACGATACATACGAGGTGTCTGAAGCTGTAGAAACATTTTTTTAATTGAGCTGAATGTTATTAACGGACTAAAAAATATATAAATAAATGATGGTTACGTATTCAAAACTTTAGTAAACGAACTAATTTAAATTACTAACGTTTTTATTAATACTATGTTTTGAGTTAAGATAGAATTTGTTTAGATTTTTTTCCATTACATTTCAATTACTTTTTTATCGTTCTATCCGTCATCGTTAATTATCGTTAATATCCGTCAAAATATCTGGAAAAATGACCTGATGACCAAATTATATTCAAATGCCCATTTACATTTAGGATCATAACAGTGAATTGTCAGAGAGTCACAATCATGACATCCTTCCTCCCTTCCTTTCGCCCATTCGGATGCTGTGAAGCTGAACCGCTGAAAGATGATTCCATTTTCCACTTCGTTCCTTCGACACCCAATTTCTGCGCTGTTTACTCTCACTCTCCTCTCCTCTGTGTGTTTTTCACCCACCGAAGTTTATTTTGCTCGACAACTAGGTCAACCCCCCTGAACACACGCACACACACCCATGACGCTTTTTTGCCGCCAATACCAGCAAGGATTCTTTGCAAAGCTGGATAATATGATGCGAAGTAGGGCAGTCGTGGCATCAGGAACGGGGGACCGAAAGTACTTAGAACCCATGTGAGCTGGCTTTCCGTTTTCAGCGAACTAAGCATAGCGAGGCCCACAAATGTTCTACGCAGAAAGTTTACTATCACTCCTGCACGAAAGTTGAAGGTCAGGTGGTACAAAAATGAGATGAAGTAATTATGATAACGGGGAATGTTGTTTTCGCAGAATCGGTTCGCGAAACGTGCCGTTTGTGTTTCATTAAAATAATCTTATCATATTTACCTCTTGTGAAATGTTGTTTTGGGGTTGGGACCTTACCTGTAAAGGGAAGAGAATGTAGATATTAAAATGTGTTTGTTCGTCGTTATGTATAATATGAACAACCCTCCGCTTCCACCCAAATACACATCATAGCAGACGCTTGGTGTCCCGTAAAAGTTCTATATTTATTATGTATCGGTCTGTTAAACTCATGTGATAAATTCATCCCATCCCTAAATAACTCATTCTCCGCTGTTCTACCACCCACACTGGGTGGATTCTAAATCTAAATCATCTCCCGCTCCGTCCGTTGTCAATTCCATATGACAGCTCGACAACAACGTGAGCACTTGTGCTCACGAGGGAGCGAAAAAGAAACGAGTAAACTTAAATGAACCAAAACAACTCAAGTAGTGTGTACCCTGCAGCTCGAAGCTCTAAAGCCCACGTACCCAACAACCCTGTCCATGTCCTTTATCGCTTTGACAGTGAAAGGATGTTACACTTGATGGTCTCTGGCTGGTCGCTGCTGGAACTGCGCAGGTGTCGAAATGTTTTGAACCTTGCACGGTTCGATATCCGAGAAGAATTCATTAAACTTGAGGAAGGTGAGCTTTCCGTTCCGTGCAACGGTGGTCGTTGTGGAACGTCGTGGAAAGTGGTACGGCATGGAGCTTTCGTGACGCTGCAGGAAGTAGGTATTGGTGCAGTCACGGGACGCGAAGTAAACGCGAGAAAACACAGAGAGGGAGTTCATGGTTCGCACACGGGAATGAACTTATGCGAGGCCAAATGCGCGGAGCGGAGAATAGAATCCAACGTGCGCTAGGTCGACCAAGGCCTTCGGGAATGGGTGAGAGGTAGCCCGCTTGTTTCGGTAAGTTACGGATAGATGGCGCGATAGATGGATGAACCCTGCTGTTCGGGAGGAACCGATTTGATTACACTTTTTTTAAGTGTTTTTGTTGCTTTTTAGTTTTACTGGTGATGTTCTCTATACATCTTAGTAAAACACATCCGGTGCAATCATTGATTTAAATGATCCAGAACATATTCGCGTATAGATCCATTCCAGTATAACAATAGATAACAATAGATGACATCAACGATTCGTCGAAAGCGAGAGAGACGCTTAGTATCTTATTCGATTGAGGCTGGAAAAACTGAAAGTAAAAGATAATATCGGAATGGATTCGATGGTAATTCAAAAACTGTTTGCAATTCCACGACATTGCAATCGGTTTTATGCCTGAGTTGCCGAACATCGCTCTCAAAATGATCGTATCTTATATCCGATGGGGGCAGAGTTGCTTGGAATGACGCTGTCACACATCATTTGACATCAGCTTTGCTGGTAAATGCCTTTCGAAAGAAGCCCAATCTGCAATCTACTCTCGATATTAGCGATAATCTTGCAATAAATGTAAATGTGGTTTAGATGAAATTTGAAAACCCCGACTATGTTAGATTTACAGAGAATTAATTTGAGCGTTGAAGTGATGCTCGTGTTTGAGATACCGCGATAAAATGTTTAGTTAATGATGGTGCGATATTTGAGTAACGCGAATCAGCGCGGCTCAAGTGTGCAGTATTTGGTTTGAAAGTGTATGACGGATACAAAAACCTTGAGGGGGTATTCTAGTGTAGAGACACAAATTTCGGACGTTTTTTCGAGCTCTAAACGAATAAAACAAAGAGTATTTTTACTTACTTTTAAGAACTAGTTTCGAGAGAAAACTTTTTAGAATTATTTTGTCAAGGTCGTACTAGTTTAGACATCGTACCACCAAAATGACTACAAATCGGTGAATAAGGATTTTTTCGAAAAATCCTTTCTATGGTATATTATTGAAATTTGGGTGGAATAGTTAGAATTGTGAAAAAAAAACTTTTTGTTTTAATTTCTAAACTAGAATACCCCCTTAAATTGGTGTGATGACATTAGTCATCAATACGACTTTGGGTTTTTTTTTAATGAAAACAAGATTTAAAATATTGTTGCGGCGATTCCATTTATTAGGCGAAATCGCATTGGGGTAATAGTTCGAACTACAAAGATAACTCACTACAAATTCACTCTCCCGAGATAAATCGCCGATCTAGCAATAACATTTATTAAACTCAAGGGAGATACTTCTTCGTATCCAGTATTCACCATCCAGTTCAATAAAATTTATCTTCGTAACAAGACGTGTTTAACTGAGTCAACCATTTTTCACTCCAACCTTTTAACTGGGTGTCTATTCAGAAGGCTGCATTTTGGAGCAGAATCATCGCGATTTTCTCAAATCCAACCATCCAACCAGTTTTCTATCTACTTCAGGATAGTTCCAGCTGTATAGATCCGGAACAAATATAATTTTTTTGAATTCAGAATTCCAGATCCAATATCCAGATTTCTGTTTCCTGATTCATATTCAGATTATCAAATCTAGATTCGCAGATTTTGATTCACAGATTCATATTCTCAGATTCAGATTTTCAATTTCAGATTCTCAAATATGAATCCGTAGATTCAGATTCCTTGATTCTGATGAATTGGATTCATATCAAATGAAAATTGGATTTATGAAATTTGAAAAATCGAACTTTTTTTCAAATGACTTAAAAATGCATAAAATGTGGAGATCTGTTGTCAACTCGAAAACAAATTTTTGGCCGAAAATCGACTTTCTGGGACTCGTCGAGATCTGGTGCACAGGTCATTTGTTTGGGACAATAAACAAAATGTGCATGATCGGTTTTTGTAATTCGATGATGAATTTTTTTCCATACATTCATTACCACCCTAATGAACATATTATCTGATTCAGACTGTGGTTCATATTCTCAGATTCTGATTCTCAAAATCATATTCACAGATTAAGATTCTCAGATTCGTATTCTCAGATTCAGATATTCATTTTCAGTTTCTAAGTTTCAGATTCTCAAATTCAAATTCTCAGATTCAGATTAGAATTCTCAAATATAGATTTTTATATTCAAATTCTCAAATACAGGTTCCTAGACTTAGGTTCATCTAATCAGATTATCAGAGACTCAGAGACTCTTTGGTTCGGACTTTCAAATTCAGATTCTCAGATTCAGATTCTCGGATTCATATCTTTAGATTCAGATTTTCGAATTCTAATTTCCAGATTCAGATTCTCAGAGTTTAATTTTCATATCTAGATTTTTAAATTCAGATTCTCAGAATTAGACTTTGAGATTCAGGTCTCATATTCTGATTCCCAGATTCAGATTCTCAGAGTTTCAGTCGACCATTGTTGGAAATACGGACGCAAATGAAGCAAAGATACGATAAATGGGTTTTGCTACAACGACAACATTCGGCAAGAATATAGATAGAACAATTTTCTGACGTAGGACTATGTCTTCCATCAAGGGTGCCAAATCAGAAAACGAAATCACGTTTTTATGGAACATAGTTAACCTTAACAACTATTTTTGCATCGAACGGATTTTGGTGACCTATCGAATAGTAAATTCCCTAATATTTGTTTAATGTGCTATACATTACGGTTATCTAATCCGTAAATGGTTAAAAGCAAGGAAAATTAGAAGCATTCTCGTTGTTCCATGTCCATGTCCATGTCACAGTTGATCACAACAAATACACTACACATTAAAAACGACAATTGAAATACAAAAGAATTGAAAACGATTGTAACATTGAACTCACACTACGTATTTACATAATTGAAAACAATGAACTGTACATAGAGAAGAATACATGAAAAGATGCAGGTTTTTCCAAATGGGGAACCCAGTTTTCCCTGCCATTAGCGAAATTAAGTTCTCAGAAAACGGACGTTTTTCTTCACTTTGGACACAATCATCCTTGGACGGATTCTGCCAATGGGACCCGACCACGGGATGCGGACAACGAGCGTAAACCCGTCTTCCCATACATTTGTTCTGAACAAATGTGTGCTTACCTATCTGTGCTGTCGCGGTTATATAAACATCGAAACGAGAAGAGAGTAATTGCGACTTAAACTCCACCCCTCCACAGTAAGTACGCTTTTGCTAGTGAATAAACATTGCATCTTCTCTGAGGCAAATTCTCAGTCTCTTGCTATACACAAATCAGCGAACATCACTTGTTCTGCTTGGAAGAAATCAGGATAATTCATATTGGGTTGCCCAGAAAGATCGTGACGGTTTAATCGGAAAATAAAAGAATCATTTTTATAGGCAGAAATACATCTATTCATTTTAATATGCACGGTTTTGTTTCACAATCTTATGCATCTTCATTTTCCTGAACATGTGTGCTTTCTCGTCGGAAACTGTTCAAGGTATTTTTTGCTGTTCATATAGTCGAGGCTCTTGCCCCTGAGATAGCTTTGCAGGGATCTGAGCTTATGATAATCAGAAAGTGAATATCCAGTTAGATTTGCTGGTGGGATAGCACCTCTCGGACAAACTTCAAAATAGTTTGTCGTGTTGTCAAAAAGACATGAAGTTTGGCACCTATCATATTGTCTGAAATTCTGGATGTTTTCTGTCTTTAATTTGTCTAGTTGCGAGCAGAGGGAATTTATTGACAGATTAGGATTTTAGGAAGTTTTTCGGGCAAATTGTGTGGAATCCGCACACCGTAACAATTTACGTAACCAATCTTTACCGAATGCTCATGAACGGTGGTTTTAAATATCTGTAGTGAATCTGCTAATTCATGTACCGAGGATTAAATGGCGGCACGAAGTTCCCAAACAGTTGTTATGTATTTTCTTCAATAAATGAAACGCTTTTTAATGACAAATACATTTTATTTACATTGTTGGTGTATTTGAATGTTATTTGCCGCGAAATAAAAGATAACTGAAGAAGATATAGATCTTCTTCATTTATCTCTATATAATTCTTAATGACTAATATTATTTTCTAATCTCATGAATTGAAGTCATTTTACCAGTGCTGAGGAATGTGAAAAAAACAAGCATGGTATAAACTTTCACAGAAGTGGAAAGGCCGGAGTATTTTATCGTTAATATTTTCTCTTGAAATATACAGTCAGTAATTGTGAGTAATAAGAGAAATATTCAGCGTTTCTTTATTCCTTTATTCCCTCGAAAAAATACACTATACCGTTCTGAATCATATTTCGGACAACATCATATTTCGGACACTTTGTTCTAATATCTTGAAATGCTTAATGCACTGATGATATAACTATAAAATTAATATCACAATTGCTTCTTTAAAGTAATCACTTGGTTTCACTATCATTTCATATGAGAACTAAATTTGAATTATAACATAATCGGCAAAAATCTATCAACACTACTCAATATCGTTTGTGTTTGACGTTTGGTTAGCATGAGCACGTAGAATTTACCTCTTCATCAATATTTAAATTTCTCTCGTGTTTCATCAGTTCTCATCATCGTTAACAGTTCACTGTGATTGTTTGGTAAGTGTTTCGCAGTTGACTATAAAATATAATCAAGTGTAATGTAATTTTCGTTCAAAAAATTACAAAATAAAGTGTCCAAAATTTGAATTCAATCTGTCGGAAATTTGATTTAGTGTCCGAAGTTTGATTTTTATTCGCTTCATTTGAAAAGCATTTTATTCGATGATTTTTTTTATGTTTTCAATCAAATAGGTACCAAAGTAGAAAGCTTGAAAGTATATTGAACTAATTTATTAAAAATATCAACCAAATAATACCTGTGCATGAAGTTTAGATCTGTTTTCTGCATCATATGCCTCAAGCGTCCGAAATATGATTCAGAACGGTACAACGTTTAAGCTCAATCGGACTTTATTTACTATTGTCGCAAAGACGCCAAAGTTTGAGTCTTCCGAAAACCGTAAAATCGCCCAAGTGCATGAAATCGGAGTTTTGAAAAAAAAAGTTGATGTCAAATGTCTTCAAATTGCATGAAACGTCGAGATCTACTGTATTCTCGATTTTTTTGTGATCTAAATCCCGAAATTCGACTTTTCATAATATCGCCAGGCTTATTTTACGGTTTTCTAAAAACTGAAACTTTGACGACTGTGCGACACTAGTAAAAAAAAGTCCGATTAAGCTGAGCTTGTTCATAGGGTATTTTTTAGCGGGAAACAACAATTTTCCGGAAGTCCCTTTCGAAAATTCCTCCCATAAGATCATTGGCACTCTAATGTGCATAATATGCAACAAAGCAAAAATTAAAAATTTTAAAAAATATTTTTACGCAATTCTCTGTTTATCACACTACAATATAAACCAGAGCAAATCATAGTTATTTTACGTTTACCGAGAGATTTTATTAATTTTTTTTGTATGATTCGATAGAGTAAAAAGTACAAAAATCAGGAAAAATTAGGATCATTTCAGAAAAATCAGGCAAAACTGAGTGGATATCAGGGAACGTTCCAAAAAGTCTGGGAAATTCTGAGAAGGCAGGAAGGCTGGCATATCTGCTTGTATATATCTTTCGTTAGCAAAGGTATATATAAGTCTTGTGAACTTAATGTTCCATGTTTGTTTTTTTTTCTATTTAATGTTTTTTTTCCTTTTATTTTATGGATTCCATTTCATTTTTTTTCTACATGTTTATGTCACCACTTGCTTCTAAATGTTTGTTTGTGTTCTTTTTTTTTTAAATAACAGGAGCCCAGCTTTATTGACGAGTAGGGGAAAAGGGGGGAGTTTGGACCACCTAAGCAAATCTAAATCAAAAATGTCACATTGTATACTAAACTACACTTGTTTTCTCTCAATCAATAATGTTCAATCATTATATCAAGCTTCAAACTACCAAATATATCATACAATAAAAGAGATGGTTTGGACATTGAAATTTGATGCGGGGTGATTTGGTCCAGTGTGTGTTTCATCGAAAAGAACTTAGTTTTTTGATTTTCAACACATTTCGGCAGGTTTGTCACTCTTACTTCCATTTTTGGAAGAATGTCGGGAGTGAGAATTGAACTCGTGATCTCTGCGTGAGAGGTATGGATGTTACCACTACGCCAGATCGCCTCCTCCGAAAAGAATATGCATATGTTTATGTAAAGTACTTTGGGATAATGTTACAATCAGTAACAGTGTTTTGGGATCGATACCAGGTGTCTTGGCCAGATTCCAGACCAGAAAAATTGGATTAACACCATCTCGAATTCTGCATGAATCTTTTCGCTGTTGTTTGAGCATTTTTCTTTCCCATTATCTTTCTTTGATCTCAATTAGATAAAAAAAAACCCTCAAACCTGTAGGACCAATTCACCCCACAGAAATGTGTCCATGTCACCCCACACAACATGCTAAAATTAAAATGCAATTAATTTTATTTATTGTTATCAAACTTACAGTTTCGGTGCATCAAATTGTTCCTCTTCTGTAGGCGAACAGAACTTAACTGCACAATACACGAAAAGTTTGTTTAATCAGCGGGAAAAACCTTAAAACCACGACCGGAAAACTCACATTTTTTGACAATCAAAGTGCTTGTTGTGTTCATGCTACCGTTTCCTCCCAACTGTCGATTTTTACCAAAGTTTTTTTACGTTAGTTATATACGGTTCAATAATAAAAGAAAATGACATTATAAAAAATCCAAGTTGACCCATACTTTTTGAACTAAACGGGTGGTCCAAATCACCCCGTATGTCCAACTCACCCCATGTTACCCTACGTGTCAAATGCGATAAAGGCCACCGGGATAGTGTTTGCAATGAATATTCAGTGCGATGCGTGCATTGACCTGAAGGAACAAATAGAGACCTATGACCAGTGTGTATTGTTCTCGCAAAGGCCAAAGTGAATTGCTCCTTTTCGAGCTGATTCTACAAAACCACGAGATAATAAATTAACAAATCAAACAAAATTATTACGTAGACCTATATCCTAAGCGTCATGTCTTACATACAACCCCCTTATATTTTTTTCGTGGAATAAAATCTGTATTTTGTATTTTAGTTAATTAATCAAACCACACTAGATAATGTATTTATTCGTTATCCGATTTAGATACGATGTAGAAGATGAAAATCTTCTCGTGTTAAATCGAACTAGAGGGAGTAGAACTTCATAATACATACAATACAATACAATAATGTTAATTTGAGTTCTCAGCTTCATTTCAGAAGTGTACTTATTCCATCTGGAAATCGAGTGAAAAATTATCCTTTCTTTTTGGATTATGCATATTTCATGACATAACGATCGCATAGCAAATCGACGGGCAGTTTTGAAATGTTCTATACAAGACCCAGTTATTGATTTGACAAATGCATCGTTTTATGACAGAATTACAGCGTTCCAAAACCCACTCAAAATTTTCGATGCCATATTCCGGTCCTTTATTTTTTTTTTTTTGATGAGTGCAGATCTTTGCCACTCCGGAATATGATTGATCACAGCAAAAGCCGATTCATCTTCGCTCTGGATCTCCGATTCACCTTTAGTCGGTAGCACGATACGAAACCTTTTTCGCCATAGTTCGGAGAATTTTCAGAGGGTATTGAAAGCGTATTAACATATTTTATTATTTTTTAAATCCTTATCGATTCTGCAATTAATTAACCCTTTGCGGTCATATGTCTGCTCTCAGCCACCACAGCAAGGAATCATACTGAATACTGTATCCAACCACATGTAATAATTTACACTTCTTTTGTACGAATTTTAATGACTAGTGAATTTGATCACGAATTAATACGCATGTTCTATGGATAATAAATAACGGTACTCGATGTAAAAAAAAGGTTATTAGCGTGGAGAGATAAGAGGATCATAGGAAATTATGACGACTAGTGGTGCATGGATTTTTTTTTGTATCCCATTTATTTATTTAAGGCTCATTAGCATTTTAGCTGTAACAGAGCCGAATTTTAATCGTGTACATGTCACATGGTTATCATATCTATAATTAGCACATTACACAGTTGCCGTTCGCCAGTATTCCTTCTATACCATTACATATGGTACATTCACACAGTAGCCATTTTTAGGCGTAAGAGTATTCTTTCTGTTCTTCCATTATCCAGTTGGACCACCGGACAGCGGAGACAGTTGATTGATCATTGTTGAGTTATTTAAAGAAACGGCAGCCCGATGTGTCTTGCAGAGCAGAGCAGTTGTATGGATGAATCGATCTTATTTCGACCGTGGATCGATCTCCATCGCTGATGATTGTTGCGTGGACGTAGCTATTCTGTAACAACACAAAGATGGTCAATGAGGGTCCTGAGTTTTGAACTCACGATCGATCGCTTACTAAGCGAACGCGCAACCAATGTGGCTACGGAGATCCCCTAACTGGTGCATGGATTGTCTTACGTAAATGTAAATATTAAATCCTAGGAATTGCAATTCCAAATTTCAAATTCCAATACTTTTAAAAATTGTAAATTTTCGAGAAAAGTAATACAAAAAATTGATTTTACCCGTAATTCTGCATGCAAAACTATACAGACATTTTTATTCTAACACTAACTGTTCTCGAGTTAGAAAAAATCTATAGAAATTTATATTTGATGAAAAAAACATATTCGTAATATCATGAAAACTCAACCATTAGGAAATTCTCGCGTAACTTTTGAAACGGTCCTATGTAACAAATGTAAACAAATCTAGTTAATGGGTGCACGCTATTAGTTTTCAATCATTGAATGCATTACAAAAACAATCGTTCACGTATCTATCCTCTTCATCTTTTTATCGCCGATACAAAAAATATCCATTGTATAGATTAGGATTTTAAGCACCGGGCAGTTACTTCGGACGTCACTTTTCTCCGACTCCCGAAACGTCCGAAGTAACAAAGCAGTCGAAACAACACGAAACAAAATGCTGATATTTGAATTGTCGTTTAGTAGTTAGTTTCAAATTTTTGTCGGGCAACGTAATAAGACTAATGTGCAAACGCGAGCAGTCAGAACGTCTAATGTAACATTTTTCGCTCCTAGGCTTCAACTTTAATCTTAAATCACGGAACAACAGTAACGATTGGTTTTTCAGAATTATTCTTGACTGCTTGTGGTGAAAGTAGCGATAAAGATCGATAGCTTTTAAGACATTCGCGGAATAATGTTCGGGTCTTCTCGAGTTGACGAAAATGTTACATTGGAGTTTACGTGAGTTTTTTCAGAATATGGATTTCAGTGAAGAAGTCCAATGATTTAGTAAAAATATATGAAGTACTCTCAGGCAACTTAATCAGTTTATTAATAATTACGGAATACTCAGGTTGGGCGGAGTTTTAAAATTCTTGAATACGGAACAGTTTTCATTTAATTTAGAATGTATCGGTGATTATATTTAAAAAAATATTTATTCTTCGTGTCCACGTGGATATAGTCTATACCCCCTCCCTCCTCACCGTGGATAGTCTATACCCTCTCCCTCCCTCTCCGTGGACAAGCGTGGACATTTTGATACCCCTACCCCCCCTAAAGTTGTCCACGTGGTATGTGGACAGCCCCTTAACTGTAGAATATCATATTTATGTTATTGAGCACCCCTCCTACATTTTATTCTATGATATTTGAACAACCCCATAACATTTACGACCTGTCAAAAATGGAGAAGGAATAAAAATAGAGAATAATAAATGATTCTGCGTGCGGATTTTGAGTTGTTTATTTTCAAATTTTTATTTAGCCGAAGGATCCGCCACTCCCTCAATGGTGAGAGCCACCAAATACAATTGTCATCTGTACAATTGTCATCTGTGATTCCAACACGCATCTTTCATGTCAACGAAGATGCCCTCACGGGAAGATTGGTTGTTTTATTTTCATTTGAAGAAAGTTATCGAATGCTGTGTGAAGCCTATGGGGACCGTGCTCCGTCAATTCCAACCTGTAAAGACAAGTTTAGTCAGCTCAAAAGAGGTGACAAAAAGCAAGAAAGAAGTCCTGCAACGGTTGAAGACGATGAATTAAGTGCGATATTGGATCAGCATTCGTATCAGTCTCAATAGAAACTTACCAAACGTTTGAAAGGAACGGGTTGGATACAGGAATTATTTCATAATAAAATCCTTTAAAACTTACTAACTTGAGTTTTTTGCCTAAAAGTTGATTTGGAGGTGAAAAGGTGCATAACCTCATGAAATGGGTCATTAGCAAATACAAATTCCACAAAACACAAAATTCTTCGTTAAAAGGTTTAAACCAAATTTGGATTGAAATGAAAGAAGCCAAAACTCCCGAACTTGTGTATATTTTATGACCCAACGGATAAAACTTTCAACATTCTTTAGCCCACACCTAACATCTGCTCAAGAGGGCGCCCAAAAATCCCCCCCCCCCCCAAGCGATGACAGATTACGAGTATGCGAGGGCACGTTTCGTACGCTCGGAATGAAAACAAGTTGTTTGTCTGGCGCGAGGATTATTTCTTTATCCTTCGTAGTAACATTACTAACAGTATCACCTTCTTACCGAAGTAAAAAAAACACATGCTCTCGTTTGTTTGCCCGCGAGCCAACCAATCGATACGACATCGAAAACGATGGCGAGAAGTTCGAAGTAGCGATAACCGTGAAATTGGGTTAAATAATTCGTTTACTACGAACGACTTTGGTTTCAGAGTCTCCCTTGGGGCTTCTCGCCACAAGACGGGGGAAGGTAACAAATTACGAGACATTTCTCTAATTGAATGTTATTCATCAGTCTTCCAATCAGCGGTTTATCGTTTTATTCTTTTTCTAACCCATCCCCGTGAGCGTAAACCGTAATCCTTCAGTCAGTCTCCCCTCTCAAATAAACGCGTTGTTTTCATTCCCGTTTTATTTCAAAAACATCCAAGGTAGCATCTCGCAGCTCATTATCGCTCTCCCGGAGGCGAGAGGAGGATTCCTGTGGAATCGTAAACGAAGCTTAGAATTACCCATCCGAATTGTCAGCATTCCTGGAGTCATTGGTAGTGCGTTTTCGTCGCCAAAATCGGTGGGAGAAGAGCGCATTCTTGTTATTTCAACCGAATCGGTTTGGACGGAAGACGTAAAAGCAGTAAATTCATCTGTTGAAAGCTATTTCGGGAACGAGGATTATCTGGGGTTAGGGTTTTTATCGGTTTCACGCCTTTTAATAGAGAGCGGTAATCGTGGTTGAGAAAATGTTTGTGTAATTACTTCTCCCTGAGTTTAGTTCATAAGTATTGTATGTAAATTAAAGCAATATGGGGTGATCTTTTATGTTGAAGTTTGTGCTGTTTGTTTTCGTTTTCTCTATTATAGTGACTTTCAACACATTTCGGCTGGTTCGTCACTTTGACTTCCATTTTTGGAAGAATGTCGGAAGTGAGGAAAGAACTCGCGATCTCTGCGTGAGAGGTATGGATGTTTGTGTATTTTTGTTATTCAGTTGAAAATCATTAAGCTACTTCAACCAACAATTCAAACTAAATGCATACTAAACTTCTCTGTCGTTTCATGCAACTGTTTTGCTAACGATCTCAGTGGAATAATTACCGCAAATCATCCAGCCTCTGGCATGTCAACTGCGCTTTTGAGCAATCCTTTCTCTTGATTACTGGCATTTTATTTAGCACAGTAAAATCATTGCAAATATCCCAGAGCTTCAGTTTCACACCATAAGACTCAGTTGCTCAATTCGTATTTGTATTGCACAACATCGCAAATTATTCCTTTTCTTCCTCTCAACCGATGATTACTTTCCAGGCTAGCAGCATCCTTTTTTAATGAGCACATCTGCCCAACCCGCGCATTGTGTAAATACCGTGGCCGTGAAAAGATCGAACGCGAATGGGCGTTGTAGGAAAATAGGTCAGTTCGGTTAAACACCGCAGGCAAGAGAAAAGGTAACCGGACCCAGATGAAAAACGCAAAGCAAAGTTCCCTTTCCTCAGTCTAATCACTGATGCCGCATGGGGAATTGTAATGAGCAGCTCGTAAAGTGGCATTAGGAGATAAATTTATGCTTCCTAAACTGCCTTTCGAACGACCGATTGAAAGTAGCGATTCTCAAAAGTACACGCCATTAGCTTTTGACGATCGATTAAGTGAAGCGAATAGACCTAATTAAGGCTTATTGGGGTTTTGATGTCTGTCTAGATGGAGGTCCTCATGATGGTTTTGTTAAATGGTAAATTGTGAATAATTTTTTCAAAGACAGAAAAGGGAGAACACTTTACAAACACACGTTAAAAGTGGTGTGATTCACAAGTTTTCATGTCCAATATTTATCAATTATCGAATGAATCATTTCAAATCGCTATCTTCATTCACCAATGATTGCTTCACAATATCACACACATTGCCGCTACAACTTATACGATCCGCCGGAGTGATTTCAAAAGATGATTAATTATGATGTGCTGTCACCTGGGTGAGGTTGATAAAATCTTATCGCGCTAACGATCCCACAATTATGCTGTTGAGCCACCACCACGAGGGATGACTTAACATGTCACTTTGTTTGAATGGGTTGTGAAGACTGTTATATTATCTGAGCAACAATTGATGGCGGAATCGTGATGAATTTGCCTGTGTGCCTGTTTGGATGGACTGTTGCCAGAATCGCACGTGATTGCGGTGAATTGCGTTGTCAATCAGTATTAAGCACATTCCAGGATTTGAAGAGGAACAACGTATAGTTTGCAGTTTTCGTATAAATGTAATATTCATCGTAGATATGAAGAAAGTTGATCAAGGTGTTTAGTATTATTCTCCCAGCGATAGTGATGAGAGTTTTGTTAAAATTTGAAAAAAACTGGCTCGAAATGTTCGACGATTCTAAAAAAAATTATATGAACTATAGTGATAACTTTAATTCGAATCATTTAAAGTGTTTAGCCGATTTCTTCAATTTAAAACAAATTCTCGTTCTCGGAAGAAGAACATTCTGTGATACTGTAAAAGTAGCTTTAAGTATGTTTTATGTCTAGAATAAAAAAAATATACAAAATTTAGATTCAAAATATTGAATCTAATCAAAACAAACGGATCAATGTAGGCGCATTTTAGTCGACAGTTTAGTCGCGTAGGAATATGGAACGAAGACTGAAAACATATTAACTTTCAAAAATCATAGCTTGCGCTTGAGCTTGAGCTTGGGTAGACTGTACAATTCGTAGTTGCTCTCCGTGATTGACCTGAACCAACCAAATTGCACAAAGAACACACAGAACGCTTGGGACTAGCAAATCATTCTCGTTGTGCAGTTCTCGGTGATTCGAGCTTTAAATGGTCAATAAGTACGCCGGCCACGTCCTTACAGTCACCAGGGGAAGAGAAGGAATGTTAGTATGATATTCACCGCCCGAAGGCCAGAAGGGTCGTCTCTATAGCGTGGTTCCCTAGCGTTTATCATGGAAGGGATAGTTGTTAGTAGGGAGAGGTATGAATCAGGATTCACTGTGGTAAGTGATGTGATTGTGTAAACGCGAACTATCGACAAGGTCATTTTTAGGTATCCTGAGAAGGAAAACCTATAAAACTAATTGGATGTGTTATATTTTTATCGCACGTTCTTTAAATCTAAATCCAATCGCTAAGGCGAAAAGTATATTTGGGAAACCTGATAAGGTCACCGAGAGAACTATTCTACGCTTTATAGAACTCCAATCGCGGCGCTAAAAACTTGTTACGAATTCTGAACCAAAACATTGTGTGTGTGTTTAGTATATGATATAACAGATCTAGCACACCTATAGCGAATGTCGAATCATTTTGATTGGTACCAGCACCTGTCACATTTCCCTACAATTTATCGTTCTTACGCACTCATATATATGCACCGAAATTTCCCCGTTCAATATTTAATAAATAAGCAACGTGATACAAACACTATAAAGATCGCATATGGGTGCAATTGCATTCCTAAAATCACTCGGAGTTTCGCACTTTGTAGGTGATTCTTTTCGTCACACTCGTATATTATTACACACGGTGAAGAGTGAGACTTCTTATGCTACACACGTCAGAAATTAGGTTTCGTTAATTAACACACGAAAAAACGGAAAAAAAATATTCCACCGTATCATCGAATTTAGTGTTTTCTTTCAAACACTGTTCAACGGATATATTGCTTAAAAGCAATCCGACGAAACACTTTTGCGAAACTGGATTCTACCGCGTAGTGGTATGATACGGATACCGCTATAATTTTGACGATTACGCGAAATAAAAATAGAATCACTCGCACTGTGTCGTTTGAATAAAAATACACTCGCGCACATGCCTCGCCAACACCAGAGAGAATCTTTCTCTCAACGAACTGAGCGAACGAACATGTTAAAACGTGAGACAGACGAATGAACGAAAAAGCACCAACACACACAGAAACATATTTTCTTCGCCGAACAATTGACTTTTCATTCACTTCTTTTTCGGCAACTAACAAGGAAATTTAAGCGAACGTTGTGAAAAACACTTTTACGCGAAATCACTGAACTTTTTCACAGGGAACAATAAACAACCGCTGGCGCTTAGAAAGCATAAACAGAACGCAAGAAGGTAGAACGACAAAAAAGCCTTCAAAAATCATATCTCGAAAACAAAAAAAAAAAGATATTCTCTGATATCGAGATGTAAAAAATCCTCAGATTTCAAGAGAAAAAATATTTAAAAATATGGCACCCTCTAGTCCAATGCCATGAAATCAATAAAAAAACCACTACAATCAATAATTACGAAAAAAAGCCATCATTCAAGTGTTTCAAAAGTTATAAATTTTAAAAAATTCGACCGCGACCGCTTAGGACGTATGGCTCCCCTTTTTTTTTTGACGTATAACTACGTCTTTCAGGAAGGGTGCCAAATCAGAAAACAAGTCACGTTTTTATGAAATAAAGTTAACTTTAATATCTATTTTCACTGTGAACGAATTCTCATGATTTGCATACCAATCTAATTGGAAATTCTCTAAAATTTGTTTGATGTGCTATACATTACAATTCGCTAATCTAAAAACGGTTTAAATTCATTAAAACTGGAAGAACCTACTTTTCTCCATACATTGATTCTGCCGATTTGTGTGCTAACCCTACCCGTATTTCAAATGATTATTACTCCAACATTTCTTGACAGATCGGGAAAATGTTTGCATCAATTGATAGGAAATATTTCTACGCGTCTATCACAATTAATAAAATGTTATTTTTCATGAGATGAAAAATTTAATAACTGTAAAATGTCAAGCGTTATCTAAACGCTCTAGCTGCTAAGTTTTGATTGGTCTGATTTACGTTTTCCCCAACACAGACTTAATCGATGTAGCTGTGGAAATCCGTTTTGAAAATATACATGCAAGTCGGGGGTATTTTTGTTCCCACTGAGCTGTGTGTCCCTAACACGGACTTCAAAATCAATGTGCCTGGGGGTATCTGCTTCATCATAACATGTAAGCGAGGGTATTTTTGTTCCCACTGAGCTATGTTTCCCTAACACGGACTTCAAAATCAATGTGCCTGGAGAAATCCGCTTTGCAAATACATGCAAGCCGATGGTATTTTTGGGTGTTGAGTACTTTTGTACTCGCTTGTCGTTGTGCAGATCGGAATATGTTTCCCTAAAACGTACTTTTAAACTGAGAAGCCTGGGAAAATCGTCGTTTCAGATACTTTAGGTAAATGAAATTTCGCGGTTCAAGAACTACGTAAACATGAGATGTGCAATAATTTCAGAGGGGAATGTAAAATACAATGATCGTTTGACAATTCTTCCGTTCACATATTTTGGTAGTCCGAGGCATCATATCTAACGTAAAAGGACGTTCATCAAATTTATTTGTAACGAAGAACATAATTTATTACAATAATTTCGATGCATTTTAAAATAATATTCGAAGTGGTAAACAAGTGAATTGCATAGGATAACTGCGTAGTCCACGTCGAAGATATGCGGTCGTGTCCTAGATACAACCCCATACATTTTTTTCAATTTATTGGTTCATCATTTCGGATATTATCGCGAATACGTCATAAATAACTATTCAATAAAAAGTTATAGAAAGGTTGTGTCCGAGACACGACCGCCTAGTTGACGTAGGATTCCGTTAGGCTCTCTGTTGATTTTGGATATGTTTGAAGAATTACATCGTTAAACTCTATGATAATGATTTGGTTTTAATGTCTCTGTTACATTTCGATAAGAACAAAAGTTTCTCCTATTTTCATATATTTGCAATGTAGATTTCCCCCAGGCAGCTTGGTTTTGATGTCTCTGTTAGGGAACATATTTCGATAGGAACAAAAGTCCCCCTACTTTCATGTATTTGCAACGCCGATTTCTCCCAGGCAACTTAGTTTTTATGTCTCTGTTAGGAAACACATTTCGGTGGGAACAAAAGCTCCCCCTACTTTCATGTATTTGCAATACCCATTTCCCCCAGGCAGCTTGGTTTTGATGTCTCTGTTAGGGAATACATTTCAGTAGGAACAAAAGTTCCCCCTACTTCCATGTATTTGCAATACCGATTTCCCCCAGGCGGCTTGATGTCTCTGTTAAGGACCCGCCCCATGTGTCTTCAATTTTGACCAATTAAGTATTTCCGTTAGGATAGGGGTTAAGATTTTTCAATTGTTCGATAGTTAATTTCATGACATATATTATTTTCCTCAATATATAAAATTGTCATGGAGTGCCGAAATCGATTGACACAAAAATTTAATCAATCCATCATGAAATGACTGAGCAATGATTGAGTGCTCGATTTTCGAATTTTAATTTGTACCCCAATATGTTCCCGAAAGACGTAATCCTACGTCAAAAGTTCCGGGGACCCTGAAAAGGTTTAATAGCTTACGTGGTTTTGTAGAATCCCGTGGCCGAGTGGTTAGCGTCATAACTAACATGCCGGGTGTTCGGGTTCGATTCCCGTTCTGGTCAGGGGAATTTTTCGTCAAAGAAATTCCCTCCGACTTGCACTGTGATCACGCGTATTCTAGAGCTTGCCACTCAGAATGCATTCAAGGCGTGTTATTTGGCATAGAAATCTTAACTAAGTACTAATAAAAATGACGCAAGTAATACTACGTTGAGACGGCGAAGTTCCTCTAGGAACGTTAGTACCATTGAAGAAGAAGAAGGTTTTGTAGAATCATTTCGAGAAGCAACGGTTCTTTCTTGCCTTTGCGAGAACAATACCTAATTGGTCATAGGTCGCAATTTGTTTCCTTATATCAATGCATGCATTGCACTGAGTATTTAACGAGAGGCATCTTCCGTGCACCGCCATTGAACAAACATCAAACACGTGTCTAACAGATGCATACAGTTGCAGCGATAAAAATGAAACATCGCGAGAATGATCGTTTATGAAAAATCGTTTCTCGACTTTCGGTCAAAACCGTCAACAAAGCTAGGAGCTTGTTACATCAGAACAGAGCCGATACGCACGCGAGCAAATACCAATGGCAACTAAAAGAATCGAAGGTGTGCTATTCACCTGTACAGGAAATGAACAAGTTCTAAGTTTCGCGCAACGAAAACAAGCAACACACACAGAGCCAAACACTGATGGCTAGACGCGACCTATGATCATTTGCACTCTTCTCTTGCAATCAGGGATGCCAACCTTCCTGATTTTTCAGGATTTCCCAGACTTTTTGGCACGCCCCCTGACATCCTGACAAACACTCGATTTTGCCTGATTTTACTGAAATGATCCTGATTTTTATACTTTTCACTTCATTAGAATAAAAATTATCCGTAATAAATAAACTGGGATCCCGGCCAAAATTTTGCTGGTTGTAAATGAAAAATATCCTTATAGCTTACAAAAAATAAGCTATTTGGTTCGCACTTGTATAATGCTAACTCTTTGTCCAATTATTATGTACCTTTTTCGAAGCGATTCGCGTTTTCAGAGGTAGATTGTTAACATTTATTAAATCTTGAAGTTGGCGTGGAACAAAGATACTCTACCAGATCAGAACGTCCGAAAGCAGTTTCAAACCGTTATATTTTGAATTAAAATAATTATTTATTGTTTTTTAACGTTGTCCTGACTCTTACTCTACCTTACTTTGCCTTGACTTACTTTACATTTCCTTATAATACCACAAAAACTTGAATAAAATCATTATCAGATACAGTTTTTTGTTACACACTTTCACAATTATCGTAAAAAAACGAGTTCCTCTATTACGTAGAATAGATATTCGATACGAAAAAGTAAAATTGTATTTATGGTTTTTGTCGTAGGATTAAGTCTTTCAGGAACATATTGGGGTACAAATTGAAAATCGAGAATCGAGCACATCGTGAAAATTTTCCAATTTCAAACGCTGAGCAATAAGCGTTTCATGATGTATTGATGACATTTTTGCGGCAATCGATTTCGGTACTCCATAACAATTTTTTATATCGAAGAAAATAATATATGTCATGAAATTAACCATCGAACAATTGAACAATCTCAACCCGTATCCTAACGGAAATACCCACTTCTGATTGGTCGAAATTGATGACACATGCGGGGGGTCCCTAACAGAGACATCAAAATCATGCTGCCTTGGGGAAATCGGCATTGCAAATATATGCAAGTCGGCGGCATTTTTATATTGCAAGTTAGGTGAGTGATACGATTAATTCTAGCAAATTAAATTTAAATTTGGAACTTGAACACTTTGTGTCGTTTGTCTGCTCTCAGCCACCACAGCAAGAAACCGTGTTAAGCTTATTTTTTACTCAACCAAGTATCAGATTATGCTAAACGAAGCTTGATGTCTAGTGAACCTGTTCACGAATCAATACGTTGCTCCTATGGGTAATAGAGAACGGTACTCAGTATCAAACAAAGTATTCACCCACACAAGACAACGAACAGTTCGTAGAATACATAGGAATGTGGGACAAAAATCATAACTGCAGAATTTAGCCATTGTAACACTTTAATGTTATGGAAAAGATTGTTCATAAGTATCAGAACTACTGTTTGCATAAATGTCTCATGTTATATAATCGCATAAGTGCCTCAAGCGACAAAATCTTTGTTCATCTAAAGTGAGAAGTTCTGATCATATCGGAATCATTATTTGAGTAACTGGTTCAAATTATGTTGAAGTTGTCTTTAAGAGCAGAATAATTGTTTACATAAGTATCTTATGTCATCTGAATTATTTCAAGTTGAAAAAGTCTTTATTTTTTGAAAGTGAAAAGTGCTGATCTTTTCGGATACACATAGCTGGCACTAATTACATATTAATTGCATCGATGGTAAAAATGTATCATATTCAACAGATAATAAAAATTATGTATTGAGAATACTTCATATAATTTACTCTTGGATTTCACATGAAGACGAATTATGAAATATAATTTTTATATAAAGGCATCACATTAAAATACATAGTTAAATGAATATATTGTTAATATATGGTTCATAAAAAAAATGTTTATGTTCACATAATCTTGCATGTATCACTGCTTTTTCAAAGAAAAATAATTCCGACCAGTATGACACCCATGCCCAAATTTAATACGACCGCAAAGGGTTAATGTTGGTTGCTTCGTGAAATTTCATGTCAATGACTGATCGTGTAGTGTGAAAAACTTAGCACAAGTGTAAGTTTAAAATTGTATATGGTAGCAGTTGTGTTAAAAATGACTTGATATGTTTTATTTCAATTTTCATAAACAAAAACCAAGGTGTGTTCCCGCTCGAGAACGGGTCGTTTGCTTTGAGCTGTCTGTTTTGTTGTGTTCATTTTCACCCAAGGAAAGTTTATACGGCGAGAAAAATTGGAAAAGTGAAGAAATATTAGAAAAAGTGATTTTCCATATGCTCTAATATTAGGTGTTGTTATTACAATTAAAATTCGTATTGGGTTGAATAAACACTCAAAAAGTAAAAATTATAAAAGAAAATTATCTTTCCAATTCAAATATATTTTCTCTGTATTAAAGTAACATGTTTTTACTGATGAGAAAAATTAGTAGTTGTGTTCGGTATTGGTGATTATCAGATATAATTATCGGTAAACACTGGTGGAGTGAACAAACAATACCCAACAACCAAACAAAACGCCCTTTTCAGGGCCATCAAATCATTATCAAAGAGTTTAACGATGTAATTCTTAAACATATCCAAAATTAACAGATAGCCTAACGGAATCCTACGTTAACTATGCGGTCGTGTCTCGGGCACAACCCTCCTGTGAATTTTAATTAAAAATAGCGTTTATTCCATCAATTAATCGTATCAATGATGGTTTTCGTTTCACAATGACGGAATACGAAGCTAAATACCGTCGATGTTAATTGAAGGTATCTGAATATTGGTGTTGCGAGGTCTTTATTTCCTCTCACTGCTGATCTTGTTAGCGTTACAGACATTTTTATAGTAAGACGTGAGAGAAAAAAAATCTCACAACACTATCTTTGACAGATTTTATATGTGTATTTGATTCCATATGTGGATATGTAGAATGTAGTCCAGGACATACTTCCAGAACTGATCAATGTTCTAGGCATCATGTTCCATCAGGGTGATGATAAAATTCCTGTCTCATTGACAACACACACGAATTATTTTGGAGTCTGGAGGTGCTATCCCACCAACTAAACTCACCGAATATGGCACCTATAGATTATCACAGGTTCGGGTGCCTGCAAAGTTCTCTCAAGGGAAAAAATCATCGACTCTGTGGACAGCATAAAAAAAACCTTGACCACTTTTCGACAATAACGACATGCTCTGGGTTGATAAATTTTCTATACTGCGTGCAAGATGGCGAATGATTGTGAAATAAAACTGTGCATATAAAGGGTGTGTCACATCAAATTGCATCACGGAAAAAACGCTGTAGAAATTCGCTCAGTAGACCAATCCTTTTGAAAATTTTAGGCAGTAAAATAAAAACTATTAAACAACTTTTGGCATTTTCTTTTTATTCATACTTCGAGCCCAAGCCCGTATGCTCGCACCTTCCTCTTTACCCCGTCCGTAAGGTTCTGTACAACGTCAGGTTGTAGTTTTTTTTAACAGAAATCCATTTTCTCTTGAAGTCCGCCTCCGACTTGACAACTTTTCTTCCGGAGGGCCTGCTTCATAATCGCCCAATATTTCTCTATTGGGCGAAGCTCCGGCGCGTTGGGCGGGTTCATTTCCTTTGGCACGAAGGTGACCCCGTTGGCCACTCCAACACGTCCTTTGAATAAAGGCACGAAGCGAGATCCGGCCAGAAGATGGTCGGGCTCTCGTGCTGCTTCAATAGTGGTAGTAAGCGCTTCTGTAGGCACTCCTTAAGGTAAACCTGCCCGTTTACCGTGCCGGTCATCACGAAGGGGGCACTCCGCTTTCCGCAAGAGCAGATCACTTGCCACACCATGTACTTTTTGGCAAACTTGGATAGTTTCTACTTGCGAATCTCCTCCGGAACGCTAAATTTGTCCTCTGCGGAGAAGAACAACAGGCCCGGCAGCTGACGAAAGTCCGCTTTGACGTAGGTTTCGTCGTCCATTACCAGGCAATGCGGCTTCGTCAGCATTTCGGTGTACAGCTTCCGGGCTCGCGTCTTCCCCACCATGTTTTGCCTTTCGTCGCGGTTAGGAGCCTTCTGAACCTTGTATGTACGCAGGCCCTCCCGCTGCTTGGTCCGCTGGACGAATGAACTTGACAAATTCAGCTCGGATCACTTCTAAACTGCTTAAATACGCGCTTGTGATCTTTTTCACTGACGGAGCATCCATTTTTGCCGTTCTTCACCTTCCGGTCGATGGTTAGGTTCTCGAAGTATCGTTTTAGTACTCTGCTGACCGTGGATTGGACGATTCCCAGCATCTTACCGATGTCCCGATGTGACAACTCCGGATTCTCGAAACACAGGATTAATTCACGACGCTCTTATTCGTTCGACGACATTTTTCCAAATTTACGAAAAATTGACAGTGAAGCATGGCCAACGTGATCTATACACTCTTAGCTGATTATAAGCGAAAGCTGAAGATATAATTCCTAAAAATTAAATTTCTACAGCGTTTTTTCCGTGATGCAATTTGATGTGACACACCCTTTAAGATTGAAAACAAAACAAAAATGTTGCTTTTGTTTTCCCAAATATGAATGCGAACTTTCGGGACAACCCAATATTCATTATCATAATTTATCCTGATTTTTATTACAGCATAAATTAGTTATTAACGTTAACTTTATTTCATAAAAACGTGATGTGTTTTCTGACTTGGCACCCTTAATGTAAGACGTAGTACTACGACAAAAAAGTCATTTTTGGGAAAAAATGGAGAAATTTGTTTTTTTGGACCACCCTGAAATGGAAATGGGCACCATAATAAAAAAAATGCGGGTCTAATGTTTTGCGATAAATAACAGAATCACCACATTTGATGAGACTAAAATAAAATCGTGGGGCATATGATGAAACAACTAACTGTGGATAATGCAAATTCGACGTGCCCCACGTGTTATTTTAAATTTACATTTTTCATAAATAACTGTGCTCTACTAGTTAATACCTTTCATTTGATATCCATATTGATGGGGTTTTGAGAATATATATGATTCACCATTTTGTTGTGGTGACCATTTTGGATTTGCATTCCTCATGAATATCTATTGTGTACTAGTCAATCCGTTTCATTTGATACCCATATTGATGGGGTTTTGAGAAAACATGTAATCCACCATTTTGTAGTGGCGGTCATTTGAGATTTTCATTTTTTTATAAATAACTGTGTTCTACTAGTCAATCCCTTCCATTTGATACCAATGATAAATGTGTGTTCCTAATTTCAGATCAATTGATCAACAGAAAGGGGTTCAATTTTCTATTAATGTGGTAAAGCGCTACAGACAAACATGTTACAAACGTACAAACATACAAATTACAGGGCAAGCTAAATAAAACCGTTTAAAAAACAACGAAAATGTCCACCTGGACAATATGGACAACATAAAAAAAATTATAGGAGGTTGTGTCCAAGATACGACCGCATTGTTGACGTAGAACTACGCTGTTATTTTACATAAGTCGTTTGTTTATAAATTCGAATATAATTTTCGATGTTGTGAAATTTTAGAAATAAATGTTTAGCAGAATAGTTTGGTCGCCATGAAATGTTTTTTTTATTGTAGAATCAGTTGACGATAATTAGTTGATGATTCACACACAGGAATACAAACACTTCTCATCAGGTAGCGCTATTTTGTCTTCTGTAAATATTGCTGGCCTCGATAAAAGTTGCATTACTTTTTGATGCTCAAGATAAGCGCAGCTGTCATCCTTAGTGGAGAAAGTTTTGCTACTGGCAAGCGAAACCAAATTGTATACAACATTCCAAAAAGACATTTACATTTGTTGGTGACTAAATAAACGAAATAAACTCTTTCTGTTAATCTCAACAACCTCGAAAAGAGTAGCATTGCCTCATTGTGATTAAGATTAGCGCAAATGGAATTCTAGTTGGAGGCATTTTTGCGACTGGCACGCGAACTCAAATAACTTATTACATTTCAGCACGACATTCGAGATGCTTCGTATTACACAAATGATTTTTTGGCGCACAGCCTGAACGCATGCTTCCCCATAGCGTCTGCTCACTGCATTGATGTAATATCAAAGACATCAATGGAGCCTTTATGATGGCAGAAAACAAACAATGTTAACTGCTTGGAAAAAAGACTGAACATTTGTCTCAGCATAGATTCATTAATAATACCCTAGCGCAAATATTTTCCTCCCCTCCTCGTTTATATTTATCATTACGACTGCATAATTTGCACTACCAAACAATCATCAATCACAGCATCAAAAAAATAGTCGATTGTTGCATCGTTACAGGGCCAATGCACACGGGAGAAGATACAAATGGGGTTTTAGCGTAACAAAGATGCACTATTATTATGAACGGGTTATGACGCGCGCACGTACGCACTCAAATGTCTATATATCGATGGCTTGAAGCAACTAAATATACACACACTTATCTCCGTTTCGCGCTCTTCTCAACAGAAGCACTTTCTGTTAATATTGCCGGTCTAGATTGCCTTGCTGTCATCCTTGGAGGATAGAGCCGACGATAGTCTAGCTTGATGATTGCTCACACAATTGTGTACCTCAGAGGCTGAATACAATGACGTCAGTTTGATGCAATGATTGCCAGAGACACCAGCGAGTGAGTAATTTGGTCGCGTCCACAGCTCAATTCGAAACGAAGACATGTGATGACGCAACACAAGGAAATAGCGATGTTCATTGCTTTGAATACAGAACGAGACTGAAAATTTGCCTTCTTCTTTCTTTGTTCAATTAAAGATACTTTAAACTTCATCAGTTCATTCGTCTCTAGTCTTTAAAAAGTCCCTTGGAAAACTCTACTCTTTCCTCATATTACTCTTTCACCCCATTGGCATTCGATCGCTTGCCATCCAGCCCGCCCAGCAACGGTGTTGTCCAGTCGGTATCCTCACGAAGAAAGATAGTTTGCCTCAGCGAGATCCACTGTTTATACTCTAGGCAAATATTCCCCTTCTTCTTCTTTTCCTTTGTTCGCGGAGACTTTGAACCAGACGATTTCCCCTTCGTTGCTCGATATTGACGGCACGGCTAGAGAAGCTCGCAAATCAATAGAACGAATGTAAGGGAAAATGGAAACGGTTTTCATGAATTTTAACCATTTATACACCAGGGAATCGTTATATATAGCTTCAAACAAATCTTAGGGCCGTTGGCGGCGAAAATAGTTATTAACGTTAACTTTATTTCACAAAATCTTGACCTGTTTTCTAATTTGGCACCCTTAATGAAAGACGTAATTCTACGTCAAAACAAATTCGCTGCGTGACCTCTATGCAATTCCTGAGTACAGCTTTAAAAGGTGTTTCGATGACTGAATTGTTCGTTGGAAAAAAATGATAAATTAAGCATTTTTTTCAAAGCACAAGCACAAATACTCATTTCTAAATGATGATCATCTAATCATTACTATATCTGTCAGTTTTTTTGACGTAGGATTACGTCTTTCGGGATATATTGGGGTACAAATTGAAAATCGAAAATCGAGCAAATCGTAAAAATTGTCCAATTTCAAATGCTTATTTCTCAGTCATTTCATGATGGATTGTTGAGATTTTTGTGTCAATCTATTTCGGCACTCCATAACAATTTTTTACATTGAATAAAATTATATATGTCATGAAACTAACCATCGAAAAATTGGAAAATCTCAACCTCTATCCTAAACCTCTACCCACTTCTGATTGGTCGAAATTGACATTTGCATCAATCGATCTGAGCACTCCATAACAATCCATCACAATTGATAATATATTAATATCATATGAAACTAGCTAGCAAACAATCAAAAAATCTCCAAACGGAAATACCTTGTTCTGATTGGTCGAAATTGAAGATACGGAGAAATCGGCACATCAAAGTAGAGGGAACTTTTGTTCCCATCGAACAGAGACATGAAAATCAAGCTGCCTGGGGGAAATCGGCATTGCAATTACATGAAAATAGGGGGAGCTTTTGTTTCTACCGACATGTATTCCCTAACAGAGATTTCAAATCCAAGGTGTCTGGGGGAAATCAGCATGTATATAACCTCGTGGTCGATATTTGACTAACGACGCGCACAAATGGATAGTGCTCATTGTAACTAGCGCGGGCATTGCTGATTGCATACGTGCTGGCGAATAAGTAGGGAGCGATAAGTGTTTTTTTTTTAATTTTCGTTCCAATAAGAATCTTTCGATGGATTAATTGAAAAATGATGTTTCAATGAACTGGATAGAACTAATGTTTGATAGAATATAAATAAAATTTAAATTTGGAACTTTTATGTTGGTTGCTTCGTGAAATTTCATATCAACGACCGATATCAATGTCCAATTTAAATTCGCATTGAGGCATGTAGCATCGCATTCCGTTAGGTTTAAAGCGAAAATGGAAATGGGTTGAGTAAACACTCAGAAGTAAGAATTATAAATGAAATTACCTTTTCCATTTCGAATATATTTTCTCTATAAAAAATAAAACTTTTTTTTCTGGTGAGAAAACTTGATAATTGTTTTCGATAATGATAATTATCTTATATTACATATTACATTGATGAGGTTTTTTATTTCCTTATTTCATCCATACATAACACAGTAGCCACCTAGTCCAGGGCCACAGAGGACGGCTTTCATCTCATTTCACTTAGGCATCTTCTATCGTGACACGCACCATCAAATTACTAATCACCATCTTTATATCATTATCACTCGGTTATGGACATTGGTGGTGTGAACAAACAATACCTAACAACCAGACAAAACGGCCCTTTTCAGGGCCACCAAATCACTATCAAAGAGTTTAACAATGTAATTTTTCAAACATATCCAAAATCAGCATGTAACAGATAGCCTAACGGAATCCTACGTCAGCTGTGCGGTCGTGTCTCGGACACAACCCTCCTGTGACTTTTTTTCAAACAAATGTGGGGTTTTCGCAATTGAAAGATTAAATCGCGTATACACTGATTTGAGTTAAGTGACTTAGTAACAGATTTGCACCAGTGGTAGACAACTTCTTCGGCTTTTCAAAAAGCACAATTAATAATCCACTCTGTTTTTCAGAACTCATATGTGTGCCATAGTGATGTTCCCAACAGCGAGCGCCGGAGACTGCTGAAAATGTACGAAAAACCCGTTGCAGTACCTGTTGCGCATCATCCATCATGTGTCATCTGTCCATGCCCGGCTAAAATACCATCGCAAATCTCATCTCGAATGTGAGCGATTTGCAGCGATATGAATTTCGAATTTCATTATCATAAAATTGTTCCTCCATCGCCGACACTGATAAGGCACGGGCAACCGTTCGCTTAACCCTTTCGCTACGAGCGTCGTCTTTAGACGACATGAGAGTGATACTGCACATCGATCACATCATGTGTATACTTTTCGGCGCAATGCCCCGTTCAGCGGTAGCACTCCGACGGAACACACTGCCGTAGAAAAAGGGTTAAAGGCAACATCGACTCCATCCACCCCACCCGAATGAAAATACCCCAACGGTGGGGTCGGTTCATAAATTCATTCGATCAAAACGTTCACTTGCACGGAACTGGGAGTGGCAAGCCCGTGTTCAGATTTACCCGAAATGTGCACCATAAGAGCAGGGTAACTTCTGCATATGCAAATCACATACATCCCCCTGTGTATATGCGAGATCCGTACGTGGAGCTATCGATCGATTTTGGAAATAGTGTTTGCACGCATCGTTAGCATTAAGGCGGATGCAGAAATGAGCACCGGAAGGAGCGGAAGGAAGGAAATGAATCTCAAATGATAAATCAATTAAATTTCATAGCTGGTTGAGCTTCGATGCACGGCTTCATGAGGGGGTGGATTTTCCAGATAGGATTTGAACTAATTCACATACTTGTATTTTGGAGGCGAAACCGGCATATTTCCTGACATACCTGAAAGTAATAGAGAAAACGTTTTGAATGTTAATAATATGTAAAGATGGAAGAACAAATTTTAGCGGGAGTCAGTAAATTTCTCCATAAAGCACATGAAAAAGCCATTTACGGGTACGAATATAATGATGCGCATATAGAGATATAATCGTAGACCATTCATCGGAATCATACCGCAGGAAAATCCCTCATAATCATCTCCAAATAACCACATCAAAGAGAAATGCTGAAGTTCTCTGATGTTTGGTTTGTTGTCTAACGTTACAAAACGGCACGATTTCGTTCCTCCAACCATCACTGCAGTGTGCGCGACGTCAAGGTGAATATTCAAATTACCACCTCCTCAACGTTAAAGCGTAACCTTCACCGAGTGCCCGGTCTTGCCGAAGAGCAGCCTTCAAGCGATTCATTGCGCGAAGAAAATGAGAAATTTCAAACATAAATTGAGTTAGGAAAATGCTTGTCTTCCACACCACAGTGTTACACAAATTGTCGCCCAGAGACGCCGCAAGCGAAAACAAAAATGGTTAATCGACTTTATTTATCCTTGACGCATATTTAAGCTTCAATGATTCTGTGTTAAAACTGTGAAGCTACAATGAGCAGAAAAAAATAAGTCGTTAGCACTATTTACACTGCAAGTTTCATGGCAGACATGGTTTGCATTACTTTTAATAAATATGACCAGTCAAGCGCCAGACTTGTAGTCAAACTAGAAAAGCATGAGGGAAGGAAAGCCAGGCTAGAAGAAAAAGTTTCATCCAGTTCAACATATTTTCCCCGCCATCTCGTTCAATCAGTCGTTTGTCATCGTCGAAGAAAAACCGACAGAATCGCGAACCTAGTTGAACAGCTGGTTGGCTGTTTGCACCATACCCCCCCCCCCTGCAACCCCTTTTTTAAATCTTGATGCCACTTGTATCTACTATTACCATCATCTTGTAGCTACTTTTATTGCTTCCACGTCAAATTGATATTCCGTGTACTTTGTGTTCGTGTTACGAGCGCTGTTTCTTGAGGTTTTGCCATTTCCTGCCGGTTTTTATTGCTCCTATTGGCCAAACGGAGGATTCGCGATGAATCGTGAGAACGCGACCGAGACCGGATCGGAAGATGCTATCCTTTTCGTGTCGGTCGCGCTATAAGGTGGCAACAAGGAGAGGAAGGCAATAAACTACGAAAGCCATTAAAACTCAAATTGGCCCCCCGTTTGATTGCATAATGTTTAATCGACGTTTGTGATGAGCGTGGCGACAGCGGTTTCGAATAGTTTGATTGGAATTGTAGGTGAGTAATCGCACTTGAACTAGTTGTCTTTCGCCATTTACCCAGTCTCAACACATGGCAGACGAACGGTTTTCGAGGTTATGTATTACATAATCGTCTCACCTTCAATTCCGAGATGAGTTTTGTCTCGAAAGATAATGGTATTGTTAGAAACAGCGGCGTAGTGTGTGGCTGGCAAACCCGGCATTTGCCGGGGGCGCTGAGCCTTTGGGGCGCCGATATTCTAGAATTTTCAATAGCAATTTTTATCCTCGAATTATGTTTCATCTTCAATTGAGTAAAATGACATCCATTATGAGTAGTTGCTTCTTTCCGTACATGAAACCAATAACCTCTCTTAGATTTTCGAAAAATTTAAACACCCAACATCATATTACACCAATACCCTTTTGATTTTTTCGCTACACTTGCCCGGGCGCCCCTTCGTGCTATGCTATGTTTTACAGTTATTTAAGCAATAATACGTTCGTCGTCCCATCACCTAGATATGGATGACACTTTCCTTATTCAAATTGAATAGGATTTTTAAAGGAACTAGGAACTAGAGTAGGCATCTAAGTGTAATTATAGTGATAAATTTGAAAAAAGTGATATTTCTGGGGCGCCATTTTCATAGTTTGCCAGGGACTCTGTCTATCCTCACTACGCTGCTGGTTGGAAATGAAAGAATAAAGGATTCTAGTCAAAAATAAAACAAAAAGAGCAGCTTATTATACAGGGTTTTCCAACTTTAAATTCCGAAAGTAAATTGAAATAAAACACACTTAGAATTCGAATTTCGATGAAACTTTTATTTCAAATTAAAGTTTGGTTTATGTCATTATGTGTGAAATACAACATCATTCAAATGTCCACCTAGGGCTTCCTCGCACACCTTGACCCGGAACAGATAATTTTCGATGACTTTTCGGCACATATGGGGCGGTATCTCGGTCATAACTTCACGAATGTTGTCTTTCAAATGTTCAAGAGTTTGCGGAGAGTTGGCATAGACACGGTCTTTCGCATAACCCCACAAAAAAAAAGTCTAGCGGGTTCAAATCGCATGATCTGGACGGCCAATTGGCATCACCAAAACGCGAAATTATGCGTCCCTCAAATTTCGTTCGCAATATGGCCATGTTCGGTTGTGTTGTGTGGCACGTGGCGCCGTCCTGCTGAAACCACATGTCATCCGTATCCATATCTTCAATTTGTGGCAAAAAAAAATCGGTTAACATACGACCATAGCGCTCACCATTCACAGTTACCGTCTCGCCGTCCTCATTTTCAAAGAAATACGGCCCGATGACTCCACCAGACCATAATGCGCACCAAACAGTGACTTTTAGCGGATGCAATGGCCTCTCAACAATCACGTGTGGATTTTCTGAACCCCATATACGGAAATTTTGGGTGTTCACATAGCCACCGAGCTTGAAATGTGCCTCATCGCTGAAGAAAATTTGATGCGAAAATTCAGCATTTTGCTGCTGTTGTTCGTTCAACCAATCGACGTATGCCCGACGCATTCCATGGTCACCACGCTCTAATTTTTGTACCAGTTGGACTTTATATGGATGTAGGTGCAAGTCCAAATGCAAAATTCGCCACAATGATGTGTTTGACAAGCCCAATTGCTGAGCACGTCGTGGAATCGAAACATTCGGGTCATCCTCCACACTGGCAGCAACAGCAGCAATATTTTCGACCGAACGCACATTACGATGATGCACAGGTTTCACAATATCCGCTTGTTCGAATTTACGCTCTACATTAGCGATGGTGTGCTCTGTAGGCCGTCCATGACGACCAAAATCCGTCCGTAATGCTCGAAAAACATTTGCCGGTTTTTCATCATTTTTATAGTATAATTTAACAAAATTAACACGTTGTGCGATGCTAAAACGATCCATATTGTAAAATGGCAGACATTCAACTAACGATATGACGCTTTGGTTGACAGCTATGTCAAACGGTTGTCAGCGCAGGGCTGTATACTTTCGGAAGCCCTAAATGGAAAACCCTGTACAAAGAGACCACAACGAAATTATGGTTAATATTGCGACGCTTTCGAGTAGAATCAAATTCAAATAAAATGAATATGTGATGTGGAAAAAAAAGGAGGTAAAGAAAAAATCTTTAGGCTCTGACGGAAAATTCTCATCCGGTTTATTGAAATGTCACTGGATACAGAATTTTTTTTTGTTTTCTGTCTGATGCATGTGTCCACATGTGTCCATGTCAGAAACATGGATTTTGCAGATAAAGTAGCGATTCTCTCTGTGATTTACGGTCACTGCAAAGGCAAGTTGTATCGTAAACTGTAAACATCTGTATGGAAAAGATCATTCGCTCATTTCTCCACACCTAATTATAAGTCACTCTTGTATCTGCTTAGAATAATCATGGCGAAAAGAATGCAGCACGCAATCGTGAGATTGCACGATGAATCATTTCTCACTCCCGACCATCTTCATTCGGGACTGATAGTGAACATAACTAAACAAGGAGTGGAAAACAACATTCAATGCATGAACACTCCTTTGGAAGGATCGCACGAAACAAAATAACGAGTGAGTCAAAATAGACTCAATCTGCGTGTATGTATGATTTTATTATCCCTTGTACTCTTTTCCTTGTCAGCATTCAAGTGCACATGAATCTACCTTCCCGCTCACCAATAACTTGCGTTAATATGATCTTTTGCGTTGGCTTAGCTCGTATACTAGAAACAAAAAAATGTCATTGCAATAGTGCACAGGAAACAACTCGATTTTAATTATCTACCTATATTTCGATGACTGCTATTTGAGTGAAAAACGAATGATTTTACAGAGAAACTCGCTGGCTCAAGCAAAAATTTCCAATTTGATTCTATCACCATCTAACGTCATCCCGAGAGGCAAATGAGGGAATGCAAAATTCTCTGAGAATAGATGAGCGTAATCGAAACAGTATTTTTCCGTTCAAATCGAGAATGAACTTTGCGAAGATGATAGGTGAATGTTTTCTGTCTCAAATAAAGTGAGGCATAAACGGAGAATGGAAGGGTGAGTTTTATCTGTGAATGAGTGTTGTTGAACGAATTTCGATGCGATTTTGCCCATACCCGATCTGTATTAACATGGTATATGTGTCGGAATCATTGGAATGTGTGGTAACACTAGAGATGGGCAAAACGGCTGTTTTCATTGAGCGCACGGCTCGGGCTCTTCTGAGCGGCTTTACAGCTCTTTTCAAGGAGCGGGTTATTCGGATATGTAAAGAAAGGAAGACATAAAAAATAAGGTTCAAAACAATGATTAGTGCAGAGAACAGTAAAAACTAAAGGTTTTCTCTGATATATTTCCATCACAATAATCTGCATTGCATATTTTAATTTATAAACATTGTATTTTCGGTTCCCGGAATAAATCGCCACAGAAAACGACTGCAACAGAAACCACCGCTTATAAAATGTGTAGTAGGCTATAAATATTGTGGCGCGGTATTGTATTTCAAAACAAGAATTAACCGGGCAAACGTATCGCCCCAGGCAAACGTAACGCCCCGGGCAGACGTATACCGTCCGACGCTCGCTAGAGCTCGGTCGGACATTGCTAAAGGATCGTATCCTATGTTTCAAACTAACCGGGCAATCAGTGGATCCCAGGTTTGCGTGCGAGACACCGCCGCTTCCGACGGCGGGTCGGCGGTGGACTCGGATTGCGTCATCTTGGCGGCATGGGCCGCCTCGATTCCTTATCCTCGCCAAATGGGGACTTCGTCCCCATTACATTGTCCTCAGAATAAATTTCGAAAAACGAGAACAAGAGAATAAATTTATAATAGAAATGTGAGGCACATGATGTTTTTCCCGCGCCAAATATTTCTAGCCTACTACACTTTTTCTAAGCGGTTGTTTCTGTTGCAGTTGTTTACTGTGGCGATTTATTCCGGTCACCGTATTTTCAATGCTATCTGAAGATAATCTACTACGTCTGTTTTCGCTTACCCAATTAGTCCTACGTTGTGTTTTTCTTTTACAACTCACTCCGTAGCAGCAGAAGCAGCAGAAGCAGCAGACGACACAGGTAAATTCCAGGTTTTTCCTTTTCAGGTCCTTCAGCAGCAGTAGCGGCGACGAACAGCGAGGGAGGCAAGCAGTAGCGATTCCAGCGAAGTCCAGGTAGGTAGTCACTTTGTATTTCTCTTCATCTTTACAGCAAACACAGGAAACACTCGATTTTTACTACTGGTCTGCTCTGCATACGAAATGGAAGCTGAGCGAAATGAGCTGATACGATTTGGTTGCCTCGGTGCTGATCATAATCGTTATCAGTCGTACAAATCGGGTTGCCTGAAATGCGAGTTAAAAATCTCGTCTAAACGCGCCCGTTAGCCCGTGGGCATAAATAAGTACTAAATTCTACAACGTCTTTCGCTGAAAACTTGTCCTGCATTCGAAATAAATCGCTCACATGGTACTGAAGTCGCCAGAATACATAGTATTTGCAAAACAATTTCGTAGAGCCACAGAAAGATAGATTTCCTTTCATTCCACCAAAGCAAAGGGTCGCTTATTCTCAGCAAATGTGGCTCCGCTAAACATTTATCTACCTTAACTATTGTAGCAGCTTATGGATCATGCGAGGCTTGGATATTGCCAACCAATGCATCAAACTTCTCCCATACAGATGACCGTGCTTCATCGCCAACGATTTGTGTTGGTTTCGTAGGCGTGTATTCTGTGGATGTCATTCTTAGCGTCCTTATCAATGACTGGTGTGAATTGTTGTACTTTCTGTTATCCCCAAGAACTTGCGCTTGAAGCGAGGATCTAGCAGTATTGATTGGGCTACTAATTCGTGTGATCTGCAAATCGCTTTACCAGCTCCGAAATCAATTTATTACATAGCTTTCTCATAATCACAAGTAAATGATTTCTCTTGCTCCATATAATGCAGAACATGTCGAATCCTCAGTCAGGAGAGCACAGCAGTTTTCGATAACGACACAGTTTTCTCTCCGTTTTATATTCCAAACAGTTTTGGAATTAATTAACTGCTAAACTGTTGACTGCTACCTGTCTAATTATTTTTTAGCTTTTAGTACATTATCTGTGTTATTATTATGTTTAATCGCAATGAAACTGAGTTCGGTCGTTGGTTACACACGATTATCCCTAAGGTCTCGACGAGGGCATGGTTCAAGGGATTGAATGTAGGTAGTGATTTCATTCGCGTGATATCTCGGCTTATGTCCAATCACTACAACCTAAACGCGCATCTCTATCGCATTGGGCTCGCAGCAAACAATCTTTGTGATTGTGGCGATGGCTACCACGCCATCGAGCATGTTGTCTGGTCGTGTATCCGGTTCCATGCTGCTCGCTCTCAGCTCTCTAGAGCACTAAGAGCACAAGGTAGACAATCGGATATCCCCGTCCGGGATATCTTAGGTAGCCGTGATCCTGATCTTCTGCTTCATCTATACCTGTTCCTCAGAAACGCCGATGTTAACGTTTAATGATGTTTCCTTCGTTGTGTCCCCGTTTCATATCCCTCCTATCCGATCGATAAACTTTTACTTAGTCGCGGCAATACATACACACACTCGTTACAGACACACGGGCCAAAGGTTGTGCAGTCCACTGATCATTCAACAAGAGCCAAAGGTTGTACCGCTCATGACAACTCTACACGAACTGATGATTGCGCCATTGACCATTCTATCCTGGATTCCTCGAGTCGAGAAAGACGCACCACGCTAGATATGAGGTACAGACTAGGGGGGCGTTGCTGATTAATGGTCAGCTGCATCCCAATAGGAAGTATCCCGTGTCGGGCACACGTACAGAGCATTGGAGAGTAACATCCCAATTACGAAAACACTTGTAATACTAACCTCGAGCCAACCGCGAGTAATCGGTTACATATTACTAACATAGATAATAAGAAAAATTGTATTGAACTCCCGGCCCCGTGAGGCTAACGCCATATGAGCCTTTATAAAAATATATATTTTGGGAAAAAAAAAAAATGAAACTGTTTAACTTAAGAAGTTTTTTTTACTTATCTCGTTTCCTAGTTTTTGAGCTTGAGCTTGGATAGACTGTACACTCCGTAGTTGCTCTTCGTGATTGACCTGAACCAGCGAAATTGCACAAAGAACACACTGAATGCTTGGGAGTCGCAAACCATTCTCATTGTGCAAGTTTCGGTGATTCGAACTTTAAATAGTCAATAACGACGCCGCCCACGTCCTCACAGTCACCAGGGGAAGGGAAGGAATGTTAGTATGGTAATCGCCGCCCGAAGGCCAGAAGGGTCGCCTCTATAGCATGGTTCCCTAGCGATTATCATGGGAAGGATGATTGTTAGTGGATAGGTTTAAGAATCAGGATTCACTGAGGTAAGTGATGTGATTATCTGAACGAAAGTTCTTGTTCGACGAAATATGGTTTATCGTCTCGCGAACCATCTCATTTTTAACTTATTGGAACACCCAACGGTGGAGGATATCCATAGACATCCTGAGAAAGATGTCGGGAAAAATTCTTTATAAAATAACGGTTCATGGATGTTTTTCGGGATTTATCGTGTCGTGAATTATTTCATTTTGAAACTACTTGAGGATATACATAAGCAACCTGAGAGGGATACCGGGAAAACCTTTTCTAATAAACGAACCGACGTTGTATTTTTGGCTTGTCGCGTCGCGAACTTTAAATCTTTAACGTACACACATACCCATACACACCTATACAAATATTTACATAAACATACAGTATTCACATAAATATGAATGCGAAGCTACGAATAACTATAGAACACTTTGACGCGCTTATTTGAATAGACACCAGGGCCTATTTATAGTTTAAGAAATTTAAGAAATATGAAAATTAGTCATAGTTGCTTGAATATGAAGATTGCTATTCAGACAACTCAAATATCTGGGATCTATATCTGTATTTATAACCTCAGTCTAGAGTGGAGAATTGCGGTGCAGAATATGGAGAATCATAGGTGAGAAATAAATTGCAAGCTAAAACGAGGAAACAAATGGAGCTACATTATACTTGTTCAACATGCATCTCGAAATTGTGTACACACCTCGTGCTAGTTTTTTATTTCAGAGTTTTTCGACATAGCTGTCAACCAAAGCGTCATATCGTTAGTTGAATGTCTGCCATTTTACAATATGGATCGTTTTAGCATCGCACAACGTGTTAATTTTGTTAAATTATACTATAAAACTGATGAAAAACCGGCAAATGTTTTTCGAGCATTACGGACGGATTTTGGTCGTCATGGGCGGCCTACAGAGCACACAATCGCTAATGTAGTGCGTAAATTCGAACAAACTGGATCCGTAGCGGATATTGTGAAACCTGTGCATCATCGTAATGTGCGTTCGGTCGAAAATATTGCTGCTGTTGCTGCCAGTGTGGAGGATGACCCGAATGTTTCGATTCCACGACGTGCTCAGCAATTGGGCTTGTCAAACACATCATTGTGGCGAATTTTGCATTTGGACTTGCACCTACATCCATATAAAGTCCAACTGGTACAAAAATTAGAGCGTGGTGACCATGGAATGCGTCGGGCATACGTCGATTGGTTGAACGAACAACAGCAGCAAAATGCTGAATTTTCGCATCAAATTTTCTTCAGCGATGAGGCACATTTCAAGCTCGGTGGCTATGTGAACACCCAAAATTTCCGTATATGGGGTTCAGAAAATCCACACGTGATTGTTGAGAGGCCATTGCATCCGCCAAAAGTCACTGTTTGGTGCGCATTATGGTCTGGTGGAGTCATCGGGCCGTATTTCTTTGAAAATGAGGACGGCGAGACGGTAACTGTGAATGGTGAGCACTATGGCCGCATGTCAACCGATTTTTATTTGCCACAAATTGAAGATATGGATACGGATGACATGTGGTTTCAGCAGTACGGCGCCACGTGCCACACAACACGACCGAATATGGCCATATTGCGGACGAAATTTGAGGGACGCATAATTTCGCGTTTTGGTGATGCCAATTGGCCGTCCAGATCATGCGATTTAAACCCGTTAGACTTTTTTTGTGGGGTTATGCGAAAGACCGTGTCTATGCCAACTCTCCGCAAACTCTTGAACATTTGAAAGACAACATTCGTGAAGTTATGACCGAGATACCGCCCCATATGTGCTGAAAAGTCATCGAAAATTACATGTTCCGGATCAAGGTGTGCTCCCTTGACCGAATGGTTAGCGTCATAACTAACATGCCGGGTGTTCGGGTTCGATTCCCGTGCTGGTCGGGGGAATTTTTCGTCAAAGAAATTTCCTCCGACTTGCACTGTGATCACGCGTAGTCTAGAACTTGCCACTCAGAATGCATTCAAGGCGTGTTATTTGGCATAGAAATCTCAACTAAGTACTAATAAAAATGACGCAAGTAATACTACGTTGAGACGGCGAAGTTCCTCTAGGAACGTTAGTGCCATTGAAGAAGAAGAAGAAGAAGAAGAAGAAGAAGGATCAAGGTTTATATATATATATATATATATATATATATATATATATATATATATATATATATATATATATATATATATATATATATATATGTATATATATATATATATATATATATATATATATATATATATATATATATATATATATATATATATATATATATATATATATATATATATATATATATATATATATATATATATATATATATATATATATATATATATATATATATATATATAAATAGATAAATGAAACAATGCAAAATGAAGACTTTCCTATTTTTTCAACATGGAAAGAATATTTGAAACCAGAAAATTTGATGAAGAATCTAATTTCTCAGAAAAAAATTCCAGCGAATATCAAACCAAGCATCATCGTTTTACTCGCTGCGCCATCTGATTGTAAATTTTACGTAGATTCGTTAATACCAGCCAGTTATATTCCACACTGATATTTATTAATCACTTTCATTTTTCGTAAATTTGGAAAAATGTCGTCGAACGAAAAAGAGCGTCGTGAATTAATCCTGTGCACTCATTTCGAGAATCCGGAGTTGTCACATCGGGACATCGGTAAGATGCTGGGAATCGTCCAATCCACGGTCAGCAGAGTACTAAAACGATACTTCGAGAACCTAACCATCGACCGGAAGGTGAAGAACGGCAAAAATGGATGCTCCGTCAGTGAAAAAGATCACAAGCGCGTATTTAAGCAGTTTAGAAGTGATCCGAGAAGTTCGGTCCGGGATGTCTCCAATAAGCTGAATTTGTCAAGTTCATTCGTCCAGCGGACCAAGCAGCGGGAGGGCCTGCGTACATACAAGGTTCAGAAGGCTCCTAACCGCGACGAAAGGCAAAGCATGGTGGGGAAGACGCGAGCCCGGAAGCTGTACACCGAAATGCTGACGAAGCCGCATTGCCTGGTAATGGACGACGAAACCTACTTCAAAGCGGACTTTCGTCAGCTGCCGGGCCTGTTGTTCTTCTCCGCAGAGGACAAATTCAGCGTTCCGGAGGAGATTCGCAAGCAGAAACTATCCAAGTTTGCCAAAAAGTACATGGTGTGGCAAGCGATCTGCTCTTGCGGAAAGCGGTGCGCCCCTTCGTGATGACCGGCACGGTAAACGGGCAGGTTTACCTTAAGGAATGCCTACAGAAGCGCTTACTACCACTATTGAAGCAGCACGAGGGCCCGACCATCTTCTGGCCGGATCTCGCTTCGTGCCACTATTCAAAGGACGTGTTGGAGTGGTACGAAGCCAACGGGGTCACCTTCGTGCCAAAGGAAATGAACCCGCCCAACGCGCCGGAGCTTCGCCCAATAGAGAAATATTGGGCGATTATGAAGCAGGCCCTCCGGAAGAACCCAAAAGTTGTCAAATCGGAGGCGGACTTCAAAAGAAAATGGATTTCTGTTCCAAAAAAAACTACAACCTGACGTTGTACAGAACCTTATGGACGGGGTAAAGAGGAAGGTGCGAGCATACGGGCTTGGGCTCGAAGTATGAATAAAAAGAAAATGCCAAAAGTTGTTTAATAGTTTTTATTTTACTGTCTAAAATTTTCAAAAGGATCGGTCTACTGGGCGAATTTCTACAGCGTTTTTTCCGTGATGCAATTTGATGTGACACACCCTTTACTACCCGTTTGATGGTTATGAGTACATATAACAAACGCTCCTTTTCATGGCCACCATTTGGAGATTCAAAAGAGTCATATAACAGATTTTTGAACAATGAGAAAAATTACATTAAAAAAAACTGTTCCGAACAATCACAGTCCTACGTCAAACTTATATCCATGCCCTTAGGCTCAGACCCTTTTACATTTACTTCTTCCCGATATTTTTGTCCACTACATCTATATATACAAAAATGGATTTCTGTCTGTCTGTCTGATTCTTATGGACTCGGAAACTACTGAACCGATCGGCATGAAAATTTGTATGTAGGGGTTTTTGGAGTCGGGGAAGGTTCTTATGAAATTTCAAGACCCCTTCCCCCTTTTTTGTGCTAACGAAATTGATTTTTGTTCGAATGTCTAAATGGATTTTTATTTATATTTATATCTTCTTCTATCTATATAAATTAAAATGGAGAAATGGAGAAAATGTTATTTGCAAGTGGTTGAAAAATCTTGAACGAGAATTATGTCTGAAAATGATCTGATATTATAATGACGAGTTTTGGTAGAAGTACTAGGAATTTTATAGTAAAAGGTGATTTTAAAGAGTAGATTAGAAAAACTATTCATTGATTGTTCTGCGATTGGACCCATGAACGTGCGCTTATTAAGAAACTTGAATGTAATAACGAAAAATAAATTTGGGCGGGACGAAGTTTGCCGGGTCAGCTAGTATCAAGATAAATCATTACCTAAATAGAATGTTTCGAGAGCTTGTATTCGTCTCTCAAAAGTTGTGAAAAGAGATCTGTTTGGTGGGGTACGAATTCTAGTTTGACTACAAAGTACATAGTACATAGTACTGTAATGTACATGGATATCGTTACAACGCTGCTCAGAGTGCAAACAATGTGTAGTAGTACTACCGTTTATCATGCTGGAAAACCCCAAAGCAGCTCTCCTGGGACAAATGTTGGTGAACAAGCTTTAGCTTCCGTTCAGTGCAAGGTTCCCATTAAATTTAAATTTGTTCTTACAGATAAGATTAATGCTAAAAGGTATTTTGAGCAAAGTCCAAAATGTTATTAAAATTTCAAAGTAATTTTTATTTTCTCTTACATACTTTTTTTGGTGTACGTTTTCCGCATCCCTAGACAGTTTTCAATAGAAGGCAACATTTTCGAACGATGCATAATTATTTGAACTATTCCTTTCAAACATTATCTTATATTCAGAATGATTTTTTTCGTCAATACCAAAAGTCTGAGTAAAATTTTTATTCAAATCAAAGACAGTCTTGTCTCATGTCGCATTGAGTAGATTTCAGTGAATTTCGCTGTATATGAATTCATGCAATAATACCACAGTCTGAGTGATCGATTTGATGATTGCTTCGCCTGGTTCTACGTGACCAAACCCAATGGTATCTATATCCATATTCACACGTAACGTCCATAAAATAATTTATCAGGTCCCATCGTTAGCCGTTTATCCCATCAAAAGCATACTATCCTGACAGAATAAGCGTCATGGTCGCACTTTTTGGATCCCATTTTCGCAACCGGGACACGACAGCAACATACATCATTTCCAATGATTTGCTAACCTTTCCAACTGACCACCCACTCTTTGGGATGCGCTCCACCGAACTATTGCTCTATTCAACTTAACGCAGATAAACGACGGTTCGACTGCCGATGACAAATGGTGATGGGTAATCCTTTGACAATTCCCAAACATGCATAAGCAGGACACACCTCCGATCGTCCGAATTACTCCACCGGAAAGCACCAATCAATACGAGGAGCATTTCGGACAAGCTGGGGGAATTATGGCCGAGATGCTGAATGTGGAAAGCTTATTCTAGTTGATGCGATGACTATAATATTATTTGGTTTTTGTTCAAAATGCGCTACGCAAAAGTACGGAATACGCAGGACCATACTGTAAATAAGCCAACACCAAATCGAGCAGAAAGTACTGGCTCTTTTTTGCTTTGGACATGATTGGGAGAATTAAATAGGTCAGTTGACCCGTACGGATAGTGATTTAACATGAAGAAGTGATTAAGAGTATACCTTTATTCACAACGATTTAAAGTTGTTGGGTTGGTAAGACTTCATAGCTTCGAGATATGAATGAAATACGACGGTTGAAAATTCTTATTGGAACAGATTAAAACGATGTTTTATCACTGATTGATTTCATTTTCAGTAGATTCAAAGTTCATAATTCAGCTTAAACTGAAGCTTCAGTGTTTATACTGTTGTCAACATACACGTTCTATGCAATGCAAACATGACATTAGAATATTGTCAATCGTTATTTTTTGCTGTGAATAAATTTCCGTGTTGCCCTATAAACGCACACACAGCATGTTACATCCTACCATTCGGGAACGTCTACCAATCGCAAAATTCGAACAGATTTTATGCCAGCGTTGAAAGGAAAACATTTATCAATTATACCCATTTGCTTGAACTAGGGTATAGACAGAGGTTGGGGGCGGAGGTCGAAGCAGATTTGTATGGCGAATCCTCCACATCATCCTGGTGTAATATGATCACGCTTAAACCCAACTCATCACTTATACTATTTCGTTTACTATTTATGATTGTATAACTCGACGCGCACCAAGGGCAGCGGCGAGTTTGTCTTCCTTCCGCCCCGCTGCGAGTTTAGCTAGCAGCAGAAATTTAACCAAACATGTGGCGCGCATCCGGCACACATGTTTCAGCACTTTCTTTTCCTATTTACTTTGACCCACAAAGAAGTGCTTTCTCTCTCGCTCCGAAGAACGCGTCTGACCAAGGCCATCACAGCCCACTCTAACTGCTGGTGCGATGCTCCGCCCAGCATAATTTGTAAATATTCTGTGTAGAGTTTAAGCCTATTTTTGTAAACTAGTATTTAAGCCCCGAGAGTCTTTTCTTTGAATACAGATGTCAGTTGACAGAATACAGTAGAGAGGCGACGCTTGTACGAATAGCGTTTGTGTTTATTAATTTACCAAATCCGAAAGTCGACGCCACTGAATGGCGTAAGATCCTTCTTCTCGTTTACACTGGATTCGCCCACTTCCAACGCTCACCCCACACAAACCCACCCAGCTAATACGTGACAACACACGTTCAATCGCAAAAATAGATAAATTCACTTTCATAAGAAGCACAGCCACAGCATTGCCATGGAATGTAAACGGCTCCCAGTCACGGTTCTCGTAGCAAAACGACAAAACAAACGAATATAAATCGATACAATATCGATAGCATACTAATCGGCTGACTTAGGGTCCGTGTTGTTAGCAGCGTTCAACGGAGGAAAAGAACAACGGAAAATGGCGCATGTTTTGTTCGAATGACACTTCCTTTGAAGTGAGATTCGACAAAATCGACTATCACAACATGAACAGTTGTTACGTTGGAACTCTTCCAAAATCGGATCGCTTTTGACATCCGAGTGGGTGCTTACAAGGGTAATTTTACTGTAAACAGTACCGGGACCCGGTAATGGCACTTGTACCCAGCGTTGCCAATGTTTCAGTTTAAACTGGATTCTTCCAGTTTTTTTCTCGATCCAGTCAAACAGTTAAATCCTAAAATCTTCCAGTTTTATAAAATATCATCTAGTTTTATCCAATTTTTTTTATATTTGCTCATTTTTACCCATTTCATGTAGAATAAATTCACAATGTATAAAAATTATTCCTCCCAGGGTTGCCACAAAAAATAAGTGTATTTGATCAAAAAAAATTTTTCTCATCTAGGTTTTTTTCTCCGGAAATCTATGTTGATATCTGTTTTGAAAATTAAAGGAACAATTTTGAAAAATAATCATAGCTTTAGTATCACTTAGTTTCAGTATATATCTTAGCATACTTAGGTTACGTATAGGTTTTAATATAATTTTCTCATTCTAAACAAAGTAATTGGGTAGGCGAGGTGGGGGTAAAACGGACATGTTAAGAATAACTTCAATTATATCTTTGGAAACTCATGTTTGCCAAAACTTTGATGCAGTTTCTTGCCATTTAATATACTGTTTTTCTACCTTATTGGCCAAATATTTAACAAAAAAAATGGTTTTAATAGTTTTTTACTGAAATCAAAACAGACCGAAAATTACAACATTTTTTTCAATGCGGGTAATATGGACATATAGTGGGGGTAATATGGTCAGGATTGTAATATATAAAGCGAAGAGGTTTATCGATCGCGAGAGGAATAATTTTATTCAACCAAGGTCTGAACTCATTACGAATGTCCGTTAAATGATGAAAAAATCGAATTAATCCACCAAGAATTGATATCGTGATTTTCAGCAGTATAAACGAACAGACCATCAACTATTTTGCTTTTGGTTCCAGTCAGCTTCTTAACAGTCCACATTTGGCGAATTGATTTCCATTTATAGACGCAGGGCATTGCTTAGGAATAGATTAAACAAACTTTTCACAGTTCATCTCACTCCTATTGGCAACTGTCCGTTTTACCCCACACCCCCACTTATTTCAATAATTTAAATTTTCCACTCAAAAATGAATTTACTTTTTCATACATACCTAATATCGCTTCTCTGTTAGCTCACAAACCGAAATATAACCATCAGCGAATTGAATTTCGTTATTAAACCACTCAAAATGCTTAATATCGAAGCAGCTAAAATTACATCCACACGCGGAATCATGTATGATTTTAGGTTTTTGTTTCCCTTTTCCAATCAATGCCCTAGACTAATGGTGGAGAGGTGTGATAACTGTTAACTGCTACTTGCCTAATTATTTTCTAGCTTTTAGTACATTATTATGTTTAATCACAATTAAACCGTTTAACTCAAAAAGTTTTTATTTACTTATTTTATTTTCTAGTTTTTAGTACATTACATGTTTCATTAAAGGGTGTGTCACATCAAATTGCATCACGGAAAAAACGCTGTAGAAATTCGCCCAGTAGACCGATCCTGTTGAAAATTTTAGAGTCGATCTGATGTAGTGGTAACATCCATACCTCTCACGCTAAAGATCACGAGTTCAATTCTCACTCTCGACATTCTTCCAAAAATGGAAGTAAATGTGACGAACCAGCCAAAATGAGTTGAAAGTCACTATAATAGATCGACACTATTAAACAACTTTTGGCATTTTCTTTTTATTCATACTTCGAGCCCAAGCCCGTATGCTCGCACCTTTCTCTTTACCCCGTCCATAAGGTTCTGTACAACGTCAGGTTGTAGTTTTTTTTTGAACAGAAATCCATTTTCTCTTGAAGTCCGCCTCCGATTTGACAACTTTTGAGTTCTTCCGGAGGGCCTGCTTCATAATCGCCCAATATTTCTTTATTGGACGAAGCTCCGGCGCGTTGGGCGGGTTCATTTCCTTTGGCACGAAGGTGACCCCGTTGGCTTCGTACCACTCCAACACGTCCTTTGAATAGTGGCACGAAGCGAGATCCGGCCAGAAGATGGTCGGGCCCTCGTGCTGCTTCAATAGTGGTAGTAAGCGCTTCTGTAGGCACTCCTTAAGGTAAACCTGCCCGTTTACCGTGCCGGTCATCACGAAGGGGGCGCTCCGCTTTCCGCAAGAGCAGATCGCTTGCCACACCATGTACTTTTTGGCAAACTTGGATAGTTTCTGCTTGCAAATCTCCTCCGGGAAGCTGAGTTTGTCCTCTGCGGAGAAGAACAACAGGCCCGGCAGCTGGCGAAAGTCCGCTTTGACGTAGGTTTCGTCGTCCATTACCAGGCAATGCGGCTTCGTCAGCATTTCGGTGTACAGCTTCCGGGCTCGCGTCTTCCCCACCATGTTTTGCCTTTCGTCACGGTTAGGAGCCTTCTGAACCTTGTATGTACGCAGGCCCTCCCGCTGCTTGGTCCGCTGGACGAATGAACATGACAAATTCAGCTTATTGGCGACATCCCGGACCGAACTTCTCGGATCACGTCTAAACTGCTTAACTACGCGCTTGTGATCTTTTTCACTGACGGAGCATCCATTTTTGCCGTTCTTCACCTTCCGCTCGATGGTTAGGTTCTCGAAGTATCGTTTTAGTACTCTGCTGACCGTGGATTGGACGATTCCCAGCATCTTACCGATGTCCCGATATGACAACTCCGGATTCTCGAAATGAGTGCACAGGATTAATTCACGACGCTCTTTTTCGTTTGACGACATTTTTCCAAATTTACGAAAAATTGACAGTGAAGCATGGCCAACGTGATCTATACACTCTTATCTGATTATAAGCAAAAGCTGAAGATATAATTCCTTAAAATTAAATCATACAAACATAGCTAAATAAAACCGTTTAATAATAAAATGGGAAAAGTATTATTGCCATCAAGCCATAACTAATACTGGAACGTCATTTGAAAAAAAAAACCAGTAAATTCTGTATAATAAAAAGTAATAATTTATATTAGTATTGGAATAATATTGTGGGACGATTGTCGCAGTTTTGCGACGATCTTCTATCAGTGATTTTATGGCCATGAAGCAATAAATACGATTTTTTTCAAGTTTTGCCCGGTTTAAACTGTACTTGCTACAGGTTCTAAAAAAAAAAGCTCCTCCAATATTGTTTCACACTAATCTTCGAGTGGTGGGAAACGTCATTTTGATCTGCTTGAATGATATGATTACTTAATGGTTTATTTTGTCGTTTGGTGAACTGAATATAAATACTGCACGAAGCTTTGAAGGAAAATCCATTTATCAAGCATTGGAGTATTTTTTTAAAATCAAAGCCGATCTTCGTAAAATAAAATGGTTTTACAGTATCTGGTTTCCTTCCTTTGAGAGCAATATTCCAGTTTTTTTGCAAAATACTATTGGCAACCCTGTTTGTACCTCGTACAATGCGGGGAATCACACAGCATGAGACTTGTTCAAAATTACGATAAACATGTCGATGAATTCCACGACGTACGGAAAATGTGTAGTTTGAAGAGGTTTCATTAGCGAAACCAGAAACCAGCGAAACTTCGTTGCAAAATATTTCCATATCGATGTTATTTGGTAAGCTACTCAAATAGCAATAACTGCAAGTGGTTGACCCGCCAGAGTACATCAAATATACCTGACAACTCCTGCTCTAGAAGTTAATCGCCTCTTGGCGGTGCAATTCTGATATCGGACGCAAAGCGCCGAATTCAATTGCAATAACGCGAGCAATATGCATTCGAGTTCACCATTGAGAGTGGGTGCTATGATTTGCAGGCTGATTTGTGATTCGTGAGCTTGTTATTCATGCAAATATTTTCTAGTTCTAGAGGCTGAGTTCGCATACGGAATCGGTTAGCTATCGATTATTGATTTTGCTCTCTTGTACGGTTTTCCTATGGTTCCAAATCCGCTGATGTCACACAGAGAGAAAATTCTGTGCTGATTTCGAGTGTCAAGTGGAGTGAAGTGATCCAGGTGTGACAATCTTGAAAGATACGATTCAATGCCAGGACATGTGAAAAATCCCGCTGTTACGTGCAGTAGTGGTCTCTTCTCGGAGATAACAATAGTGAGATATATTTTCATTTCTTTAGAGGGAGCATGAGTAGGATAGTACACGATAAAAATGGGGGGAAAACTATATCCCACGGGTGCGTGCAATATTTTTACACTAACCAATTTAGGTCATTGAAAGTTTCTAAAATTCATGTGTATTAATGGTTGGTTGTTTATTATCAAAATGCAAAAATGTAGGGGGTTGTGTCTTGGACACGACCGGATTTCCGACGTAAAACTTTGAAATAGTATTATTCAATCCGCTTGTTGATCACTCCGCATATTATATTAGAATCGATTTTTTTAAAATAACTATTGACGAACTTTTAGTGGTGTGGAATGAGCTGTGGTTTTTATAGAATCAGCTGAAAATGTTTAACCCTGTAAGGCCTTTTATTAAATAGGCAACGAATCGACTCATACATGAGGGAAAACATATATTTACCTTTGATATAAAATAAACTATTGAAACAGTTGAAAAAAATTGGTTGAAATATAGTTGCCACCAGGGCTCGGCAAAGTCATATTCAACTGTGGATTGTCAGAGGACTATGAAGCCATCGGTCTCCACATTCAATTGATAATGAGTTTTTGCTTCTGCCAGCAGTTTCTCTGTCAACATGAAGCAACCGTCATTCGGGTGTTTTCGTTGCGTAGAGGAAATCCTCTACGACGCTCCACGCTCATTTCTTTCTTCGTCGTCAAATGGACTTCGCGGCGTATTCGAGTGTCTCTTCCCAGGCTGAATTCATTTCTCTCTCTCTCATGTATCATGTATGTATGTATCAATGTTTAAGTTCACGGTGGGTAAACAATGGACCGTCTATTAATGGTGTAATTACTTTTTTGCATCAGAAATCAAGTTTTCGTTTCACTTTATATGGACGTTAAAATAATATTGTGTACGCGGGTAACGGGATTCATGTCAGGGGAAGTGCTAGTGGTGAATTGAAGTCTGGTTGAGTGAATAGGCAGATTTGTATTCATTCGTTACGTAAATTAGAATAACCATTTGCTAGAATAGTTCATCAGTCATCTTCGCTCTTAACGATCGTCAATTCATTTATAGTCAATTCAAGTCATGTTGAAGGCGAATTCTGAAGTAGTCCTAGTTGCGAGATAGTTGAGTTTTGTCTTCAGAAAAATTGTAGATCTAACAATTTTATGAAACTTTTCCGAAAATAAATAATTTCTCTTATTTTTTGGAAGAGTACCTTGAAACTAATTTTTAACCTAAATTGCATCTGAATAGCATTGTATCAACTCAATATGTTCCACAAAGTTATAGGTGATTAAAATACAATACTTTGTTGAAGACACAAATAGTATTTAATGACACCAATTCGATGTACAGTGGTTACAAGGAAAAAAATGTCACTTTTGACGTAGAACTACGTCTTTTATTAAGGGTGGCAAATCAGAGAACAGGTCACGTTTTTATGAAATACTAGCTGACCCGACGAACTTCGTCCCGCCCAAAATAGATTTTTTGATTTGAATACTTTCAAACATCCACGTTTTCTTACTAAGTGAACGTTAGTGAGTCCAATCACTGAACTGTTCATTGATTGATTACCGTTTGACCCTTTACAATTTCCTTTTACTACAAATTGTCTAGTACTTCTACAAAAATTCGTCCTTATAATATAAAATTGTTTTCAGACACAATTCTCGTTCAAGATTCTTCAAGCATTTGGAAATAACATGTTTCTCCGTTGCATGGAATACATGTTTGATACAGAGAATATTACAAAATAAAGACAGCTCAAATCGGACCATTCCTTCCTCGGGTTTAGGGCACACCAACACATTTGGCCTTCCATTTTTGTTTATATAGATAGAAGATATAGGAATGCGTTATTCCGTCTGAAAATCCTTTCCAAAAAAATAAAGAAGGCTAAAATCGAACCATCCCTTCTTCGGGTTTTGCGCCAACACATTTGGCCTTCCATTTTTATTTATATAGATATAAGATATGGAAATGCGTTATTTCGCCTGAAAACCCATTTCCACTTACGAACAAAGATCAATTTCGATAGCACAAACATCGAATGGACTAACAACGCTTATTATGATGTAATTTTCGAACATGTGGGTATTCAATTTTCCAATTACAACAAAATACAAGAGGCTAAATTCAGACCATCCCTTATTCGGGTTTTCCGCCTACCAATAGATTTAGCCTTACATTTTTATTTATATAGATAGGTAACGTTAATAACTTTTTTTGTCGCGAACGGATTTTGGAAACAAACATTTTAAAACTTTTGAAAATCGTGCTTTTGTTTGTTCATTTCACCCTTCAGCACACGTAAAAGCATTTTTTCTGTCGAAGATGGAATATTTTCTGCCAGCGCTAGTTCGGATGCACCATTCGATACACAAGCGCTGTCACACATTTTTGCTACCCTACCAGCTATACTAACCCGATATTACGCCTTCAGATTATCACTTGTTCAGCTGCCTGCAAAATTCTCTTATGGACGATTCTTAGCATAAAAAACCATCTTAACCAGTTTTCGACGAAAAAAAATGCAACTGGTTCACTGAGAATATAATTATCAAACAGCGTGTAAAGCGGTGAAAGATACCTTCCTCTAAAAATGATGCTTTTGGTTTTTTCCGTCACGAACTTTCCGTACAACCCGATTATATCAATGTTTATTTGATTGGAGAAAATTACCACAATTTCTGAAAAAAATCATTATAAAAAGCCACAAAAATATATCTGATATATTCGGTAGAGTCCCATTTTTCGCGTGCATTTTCCGGATGTAAGTGAAACAAAGATAATACCACTGTCATGGGACACAGATAGAATATGGCACGTCCGATGGATCAATATTTGCATTGGTGTAGCGTATCTGTTGTGGACCTTTCAAAGACTTGCAAAGTGAACGACTGACATGTCCCCATCGGTTTCATCGAACCATTACAGTCTGGAACGGAGTTTTTGTAACAGAATTCGTAGAATGAAGTTCAAAGTTCGTATGCACAATCATTCAATTCGATGATTATCATCGAACACTTTCCGACCTCTGTTTACACACAACAATCAGATAAAACATCCCAAACCTTACCTTCCGTGTCGTACACATCCATCTCAATGGACTGTGAATAGCACTGGTCATGGCGCGGCATTGTGAAGAATTTGCCCTTCGCCTTGGCAAGAAGGGGCGAGGTGACGGTAGGCGGGGCCGACGTGATATCCTCCACTCCTTGATTGGCTCTGGAGGATCCGAGCCCTGCGCCGAGCGAACACAGCTTGCACTGGTGGATTGGGAAATGGTGGAGATGATGGTAGCGATGGGGGAGTTGGTGGTCTCGGCGGCTGAGATAAGCCGCCGTTGAGTGGCGGCGTTCGCGCTCACGTTCCTCCTCTTCCTGACGGCGGGATAGTTGGAACAGCAGTAGGAAAAGGAGCAGCACGAAGAGCACAAATGGCGATAGTGGAAGCAACACTACACTGTCGGGCTCGTCTTGTTTATTCTCGACGGGCTCTCGACGGGATTGTACGGGAGGGAATTAAGACTCGATTCAGCGCGGAATCTCAATCCTCCCACGTAGCACTCTCGAGATGTAGTGGAGCTATTCTGCAGCCACAATCGCAATCAATTCTCAACTTTCCGACACAATTGTTTTTCCACACCTTCTCCGCACTTTTAATTTTCTTATCTTCACAAGTTCATTTTCACTTCCCGCGCACGTAAACTTTGAACGTCGATTCTATCCTTTTTGTTATGTTTCAACTTGAACTTCCGCACAACGGTGGTGAAACTTCCTCGTTCGCTTACGCTGCGGAGATCACGATTTCCTCCGGCTGCTGTGCCGCAGAACTGAGTAACTTTTTCCTCGACGTAGAAACCCAGAGAGTTATGCTCACATGTGGTCACTTGCTGTTGCTTTCTCAGTACTCCTAACTTGCACTATCAACTTTATGCAAAGCACTATCGAAGCACACCACCGGGCGGTAACTATTTATTTCCGTCGTACAATGGAAAAACTACGCTCCTGTAAAAAGGGAAACTTCATTTTTTATTTTGCCAGGTTCCCAATCCGACCGGCACACTACCGATATTGTCACATCCGGTGGACACCCTCTCACTCCTTTTTTCACTGTTCACTCGTACCACGCCGGTACCACAGCCAATATTTGGCCGTGTTTTGTGACGCTGTGTGTTGTGGCTTTTATGTTGCGTTCAGGCAACGAATAAAGAAGTAAAAAGGATTTTGACTTGCAGGAGAATGGAATTTATCGTGACTAGGGATTGGAAAATTTTACGAGTGAATGGAAGTTCTAAATTGAAAATTAAGATAAAGTTTACTGTGGAGTGCAAACTATTTCTGCTGTGTTAACCCGTCTGGTTTGTATGATGGATTCATTCGGGATAGCTGCACTGCACAAACCTTCGGCAGAATAAAATGTTGTCCAAACAATTAAGTTCTAAGATTGGTTGTGTTTATGTTTAAAGTTTGGATTGCTCAACTTCATATTTAGAAAATTGTGATAGATAATTTTATATTTGTTGATAGAAATATTTCTACGCATATGAACAAGTTTCAACTGAGTTATTGATTTTATGAAATTTTGAACTACGCTATCCTTAATATCGTTCTAATTCGAACAGAACAAACTTTGGTATCGAAAAACTTCGTATTTTCTCAAACAATCAAAATTACCTATTTTTTCCGATTACCCCTTCAAACTGATCCAAGATTCGTTTTATGACATAAATATGATAAATCCTTTTTTTTTCGCTCCAATTTTAAATTTGAACATACCATTCTCAAATTTGAATAAACATCTTGAACTATAAAAAAATGTCGATAATATTCTTAATGCTAATAAAATTACGTTACAGCTTAGACCTACTGATATGGATACAACAATATAATCAGAGGTAGCAGACAACCTGATGCGAGAACTATTAAACAAACAAAAATAAACAGACTCTTCATCATTGATTAGCTGACCCGACGAACTTCATCCCACCCAAAATGATTTTGACGTAGGAATCCTTCTTTGATTTCTATATAGAGGGATCGCTCTACGAAATTGAAAATCAGGCATATAACGATTCATTGAGAGATTTCAGACGCGTATTACGCAAAATCGGTATTGCGATATATGTTATGCAATTGTTCTGCCTCAAACATGAACAATGAACATAGTAAAAAAAAGTTAACAATTTGACGGTCAAAATGGGTATGTTATTTCGATTTTACTAGCCACTCGTTTTCCTCCACAACGCAACGACCAATCTTTTTGCCTACAATTCGGGCGTTGGCTCACAATGCACACTCTGTCCAACTTCTATAAGACCAGGTGATGATCTTGCTGCTTTGTGTCATTGTGAACAAACAATGCTTCAATTTATATTCTAATGTGTATGTATTGGTGACTACCATACACTGCATGATTTTCATATGTGTGTGTGCAAGCGCTGAGTGTAAACGAATGTTTTTGTATTTTTCAAGTGTCAAGTTTCTATAAGACCAGTTACATTTTCCGTTGTTTTAGTTGTTTTGATCAATTAAATCTGGAAAATGCCGAAGGGAAAAGTCCTCACGGAGAGAGAAGAAAGACAAATCGATGCATTTCACCAAGAAAATGTTGGTATCAGAGAAATTTCTCGTCGGATTGGACGATCCAATCAAGTAGTGCTCAATTATTTGGCGAATCCTCAAGGATACAGTAAGAAGAAGAGAGCTCCACGTAAATCGAAGCTCTCTGACCGGGATAAGCGGGAAATAGCTAGAACAGGTTCGAATACCTCAGAATCGCATGTGCAATTAAAGCAATATTTCAACTACTTAACTGCTCGGGTGACAATTCATCAAATTTTAGTAAAAAATCCTCACATAAAGAGGGCTTAAAAGGTTAAAACTCCTCACCTTGCAAGACGTCTGAGTTTTGCCAAAGCTCACATGAACCGACAGTGGGACATGGTATGGTACGATCTTCCGATGTATGGGTGACTTGTTAGAAATTATATGGGCTATTCATATCTATTTTTTTTCAAAAATTTTATATTTTTTTTTTTAATTTTCAAATTTATTTTTTTCAAAAATTTGTCCGATGTTTTTTAATATACTCATCTGTTTATGGATCGATCTTTATCAAATTTGGTGGGTTGTTGACCCTCATTGTTTGCTCAGAGAAACCCCAGTATAAAAATGTTCGAACCTAGGTTCATTTGATAAACCAAAAATTGCATCTTTTTTTGTGACAAAGCGGCTCACTTCAATGAACCGTTCAGTGACAAATCGTTCACTTAAGTGAACTTGTTCTTTTGAGCAGTTCACTCACTCTTCGGTACATTAGATGAAAGTATAAAAAGTGTGGGATGTTATGTAGGATTGTTCTGTTCATTCATACTGTTTGTTAGCAAATAATTATTTGTCCGAATTTTGTTAAAAAATATCTTAGCACAATAGAACTCTGGTTTTGAAATTCAGTTTGAGCCGTGATTCATTCTATTCAGCACAAACTAGCGTTGCGCTGCTTTTCTTACGATGTTTTGCAAAAACGGCTATAGCAAAGCTGTACCAAAACGCAAACGACTTTCTCAAAATTATCGAGCACAATATGATCCATATATATAAAAATGGAGTGATGTCTTCCTGTCTTTCTGTCTTTTTGTCTTTCTGTCTTTCTGTCTTTCTGTCTTTCTGTCTTTCTGTCTTTCTGTCTTTCTGTCTTTCTGTCTTTCTGTCTTTCTGTCTTTCTGTCTTTCTGTCTTTCTGTCTTTCTGTCTTTCTGTCTTTCTGTCTTTCTGTCTTTCTGTCTTTCTGTCTTTCTGTCTTTCTGTCTTTCTGTCTTTCTGCCTTTCTGTCTTTCTGTCTTTCTGTCTTTCTGTCTTTCTGTCTTTCTGTCTTTCTGTCTTTCTGTCTTTCTGTCTTTCTGTCTTTCTGTCTTTCTGTCTTTCTGTCTTTCTGTCTTTCTGTCTTTCTGTCTTTCTGTCTTTCTGTCTTTCTGTCTTTCTGTCTTTCTGTCTTTCTGTCTTTCTGTCTTTCTGTCTTTCTGTCTTTCTGTCTTTCTGTCTTTCTGTCTTTCTGTCTTTATGTCTGTCTGATTCTTATGGACTCGGAAACTACTGAACCAATCGACATGAAAATTGGTATGTAGGGGTTTTTGGGGTCGGGGAAGGTTGATAGTTTCGGACCCCTCCCCCCTCTTTAAATGGGAGGGGGCTGCCATACAAATGAAACACAAATTTTTTCATTACTCGAGAATCAGTCAAGCAAATGAAAGCAAATTAGGCATATGAAGGTTTTAAGGTACAATAAATGTTTCTATGGTGGTTAGACTCTCCACCCCTCTCTCGAAGGGGGGCCTGCCATACAAATGAAACACAAATTTCTGCCTAACTCGAAAACTTATCAAGCAAATGGAGCCGAATTCGGCATGTGGAGGTTTTAGGGGACAACAAATATTTCTAAGGTGGTTCAACACTCCACCCACCTCTCCAAGGGGGGGCTGCCACAGGAATGAAACATAAATTTCTGCATAACTCGAGAACTATAAATGTTTTCATGGTGGTTTGACACTCCTTTCTCCTCTCTAAAGAGGAGGAGGGGAGGGCGCTGAACAACTCGAGTACTAATCAAACAAATGGAATTAAACTTAGCATATAGAGGTTTTAGGGATCGATAAACGTTTCTATGGTGGTTCGACACTCCTCCCTTTTCTCTAAGGGGAGGCTACCATGCAAATGAAACACGAATTTCTGCATAACTCGAAAACTAATTAATCAAATGGAGTCAAATCCGGCATGTGAAGGTTTATGAATATGAGAAATGTTTCTATGATGGTATGACACCCCTCCCTTCTCTGAAATGGAAAGGGGTCCCGTAAAAATAATACATATATTTCAACCCAACATATTCCAACCAAACATGACAATTGATTTTGTTTTAATGTGATAAAACGCACTCCTATATCTTCTTCTATCTATATAAATGAAAATGGTTCACCGAATGTGTTAATAAAAGAGCAAAACTCGAGAAAGGAATTGTCCGATTTAGGGCTGTCTCTGTTATATCATATTTTCTGTATCAAACATTTATTCCATGTAGCGAAGAAACATGTTATTTGCAAGTGGTTGAAAAATATTGAACGAGAATTGTGTCTGAAAATAATCTGATATTATAATGATGAGTTTTGGTAGAAGTACTAGGAATTTTATAGTAAAACGTAATTTTAAAGAGCAGATTAGAAAACCCATCACTGAACAGTTCTGCGATTGGACCTATGAACGTGCGCTTAGTAAAAACGTGAATGTGATAACGAAAAATAAATTTTGGGCGGAACGAAGTTTGCTGGGTCAGCTAGTATAATATAAAAATATATCATATCAGCAACGCGAAGATTTATTTACTGTTTGAAAATACTGTTTGAATCGTTTCGCTTTCAACTGTATTTTCCTGGTGAGGTAGATTTGCATATCATCTTACAGAAATATTTGCTCATAACTTAAAAATATGAAATTAAAATTTTATTTGATAAATAATCAAACAATCTGATTCAAGAACCATCGTATCATGGAATATTGCGTTTTATTATGAAGACGACAGTACTGACATCTCATTTTTGTTATTTCATAGGTATATCGTTTGTTTCGATTCGTTAATTTGGGAACTAAAGGGTGTGTCACATCAAATTGCATCGCGGAAAAAAACGCTGTAGAAATTCGCCCAGTAGACCGATCCTTTTGAAAATTTTAGACAGTAAAATAAAAACTATTAAACAACTTTTGGCATTTTCTTTTTATTCATACTTCGAGCCCAAGCCCGTATGCTCGCACCTTCCTCTTTACCCCGTCCATAAGGTTCTGTACAACGTCAGGTTGTAGTTTTTTTGAATAGAAATCCATTTTCTCTTGAAGTCCGTCTAAATTGCTTAACTACGCCTTTGTGATCTTTTTTACTGACGGAGCATCCATTTTTGCCGTTCTTCACCTTCCGGTCGATGGTTAGGTTCTCGAAGTATCGTTTTAGTACTCTGCTGACCGTGGATTGGACGATTCCCAGCATCTTACCGATGTCCCGATGTGACAACTCCGGATTCTCGAAATGAGTGCACAGGATTAATTCACGACGCTCTTTTTCGTTCGACGACATTTTTCCAAAAACAAAAAATTGACAGTGAAGCATGGCCAACGTGATCTATACACTCTTATCTGATTATAAGCGAAAGCTGAAGATATAATTCCTAAAAATTAAATTTCTACAGCGTTTTTTCCGTAAGGCAATTTGATGTGACACACCCTTTATTGTAGGTGGCAACTCCATGAATAACATTGAATAAATCATTCGTTTGACATTTGACGTGCCGGAGCTGCTGCGAACATAGACTGCATGTGTGAATTGATGGAGACGTTGACGGAAAGTGGACGTTCTTTTCCGTAACGTTCTATGTGAATCGCACATTAAAAAAGAACGACCGTTCGTTCACTCTTTTTGGTGAACAACTTCTTTTGAACAGTTCATGGACGGTTTGCCTATCTCTATTTGCTATCATGCTGAACGGACATGCGAAGTTTTTAGCTTCAGAGTGCATTATCGGAATATGAAATACAGTACTGAGCTTACATTGACGTGCGAAAGCAAACTCGAATAGAAATGTGATGTTTACTGTTAACTTAGACTTCGCATTCGGATGGACTTTAACCCTTTGCGGTCGTATTAAATTTGGGCATGGGTGTCGTACTGGTCGGAATTATTTTTCCTTGAGAAAGCAGTGATACATGCAGGATTATGAAAAATAAATACTTTTTTATTTATTTTTCCGTTAACACTAACTTAACAATGTGTTTTAATGTGGTGTTTTTATTCTTTTTTTTTTTTCAATTCATTTATTTTCAACTGGCTCAGCAACGTTAAGCATCAATGAGCCGTGTTTTTTTTTTATATCTGTATTATAGTGACTTTCAACTCATTTGGCTGGTTCGTCACTTTTTACTTCCATTTTTGGAAGAATGTCGGGAGTGAGAATTGAACTCGTGACCTTTAGCGTGAGAGGCATGGACGTTACCACTACGCCAGATCGCCTCCACAATGAGCCGTGTTTGTGAATAGGGAAAAGCCCTTGTGAGTAGAACTATGCAAATGTTCTTTCTCAAAAAGGCATAAAAACCCTATAGTTTTTTCAAGAAATGATACAATATAAATAATTATATAACAATACATAATAAAATAATATTTGAGGCTTCTTCTTGAGGATTTTTTGATAGAGAACGACCTCCTTGAAGATTGCGTGCGAATATGTTTTTATATTAAATTATATTTTATAATTCGTCTTCGCGAGAAATTTTTTGAAACAGTCTCCAAGAATAAATCATATGAAGTATAATTAATGCATTATTTTATTTTTGTTATCCGTTGAATATCAGACACTTTTGCCATTGATGCAATAAATGAGTAATTAATGCCAGCAATGTGTATCCGAAATAATCAGCACTTTTCACTTTTAACAAAGATTTTTTTAAATGAGATTATTCAGATGACTTAAAACACCCATGCAAACAATTATTCTGCTCTTTAAAAACAACTACTTCAACATAATTTAAACCAGTAGTTACTCAAATAATGATTTCTGCACATCCGAAATGATCAGAACTTTTTACTTTAGATTAACAAAGATTTTGTCGTTTGAGACACATATGCTATTTTTCATGAGATATTGGACATTTATGCAACCAGTAGTTCTGTTGCTTTTGGATAATCTCTTCCATCACTCCAAAGTGTTACAATGGCTAAATTCTACAGTTATGATTTTTGTCCCACATTCCTATGCATTCGACGCATTATACGTTGTTTCGTGTGAGTGACTACTTTGTTTGACACCGAGTACCGTTATCTATTACTCATAGGAGCTCCGTATTGATTCGTGGACAGGTTCACTAGACATTCGTTCAGGAAATGCATAAACTGATACTTGGTTGAGTAAAATATAAGATTAGCATAGTTTCTTGCTGTGGTGACCGACAGCAGACAAACGACCAGAACTGTAAAAAAGGTATGGTGGCTGAGAGCAAACAAGCGACCGCAAAGATTTAATTCTACTCTCGATCCAGCCAGTGAGCCGGCTTCAGAAATAACTTTAAAGTTTTAAAATTGTCTCGTAAGCTGTAGGTTTTGATCTTATAATTGTTTGGATGTGCATGTGTGTAAGTTTATGTGTCCGTTCAAATCTTTATGTTTAAATTACGCTCACTTCGACGCACGGAATATTAACAACGGATTTCAGGGTTCGGTTCATGCTTCATGTGCAATTGGTGTTTGTGGAAAAGTCGAATGATTGCTCACAGAAAATCTCAGGTTGCATGTTCGGGTGATATCTTTTAGGCGCCCATTGTAGCCTTAACATCAAATAATTACATAGACTGTTTGAAAACCGGATGATGTGGGTGATAACAAAACAGTGATATTGACGTAGGACTACGTCTTTCATTTCTATACTGGGGTGTAAGTTCAAAGTTTCGAAAACGAAAACGTTACGCCGGAGAACAAGATTTTGAGCGTTAATATCACCTAAACAACTGAACGATATAGTATGATAAACACTTCGTTCGAAAGATAAAATGTCTAGCGTTCTATGCTTGCTACTTTTTGATCCAAAAACTTGTTTCAGTAGAAAATTGTTTTCAAAGCAAGCTATTGAAATATTCCTTCAGTTATGATTGCGCAACGATTGAGGCACCATCGCTGAAATGAATAAATGTTTCCAGACATCAAAACCATGGATCCTGGGCAAATCGGCATTGCAAAATAGATACAAGCAGCGGGTTCTTTTGTACTCGCTTGCGTTTCTGCAAATCGGAATGTATCCCTGACACAGATTTCAAAACCATGGAGCATTGGCGTTGCAAATGAGATGCAAGCTGCGAGTACTTTTCTACTCGCTTGCATTTTTGCAAACCGGAATGTGTTTTCCCAACACAGATTCCGAAACCAATAAGTTGAGAAAATCGGCATTGCAGATCTCAGCAGTACTTTTATACCCTCATGCATTTTTACACTCCGGTATTCGTTTTGCTAACACGGTCTACAAAAGCGAGTACAAATGCAACGCTTTGGCTCGGTTATTCGAGACTGCATATCCCTTCATGTCGCCAGCTCACTGAACTTCTACGCATATCGTTTGATGATTAGGCAAAATGTTGATAACTATTTGCTACGATAACCACTACCATAATGCATGAATTGACCTATGTTGGGATTTGTTCGCAATTGGATTTGTAAATTGTTTCATCCATTTACTAGATTAATCAATAACTTAATCAATACATACAAACAATAGCTCTGTGCAGCGGCGATATTGTACCCAATGAGGAACATTCAAGGTGCGATTATTGCTAATTGAAAAAACACAAATGATTACTAGGTCAACGGCAGTCCTACGTCAACCTTGCGGTTATATCACAGGTATAACCAATCCATAGTTTTTTCTATTGATTGTCGATTGTAGTTGATTGTTGTTCAATCTACGCGGATAATGTAGATATACGACAAGTTGAAACTTCGCTGATTTCTTGCTACTGCAGCACCTTATCAGCACTTTTTAAGAATGATACCATGAATAATGTTTACACGAAATGGTCAAAAATTCAATATTATCACGTTTTTATCAGAAACTCAATCCAATATACGATCGATCATCAACGTGTTCTACATGAGACTCCGGAGCTACTCTTCTCAGTTTTAACGTTTAACCAACATTACTTTGTCATGATAACCAAGGCGAATAAACCATTCGGATTTATTTAAAAAATAATTAAAATTACTGTTCCGCTCGTTTGTACAATCGATCCTGGAATTTGACTTGGTGATTTTGAGTCTTATCAAACATTGTGGATCGTGAGGATTGAAGGATTGAAAAATATGACGCATATTCCATGAAACGGCCCAGTGATTCTTCCATTCTACGAGTTACTAGGTCTTGAAATCCTTGAGCCATGGAGAGCCATGTGTTGTTTGTTGAAATAGGGTATAACCATCTGCGCGTCTAGGAGAATCCTTCGCTCAATGAGATTTATTCATTCTGGGCACGGTTTTTGCCGCTCACAATTTTTTTTAATGATAAAAAGCTACTCTCATACAAATAGTCGGTGTTAAGTCAAACCGGACCATGTGACATTTTTATGATTTCGAGAAAAACAAGCTTAAAGTTGTTTTCATAGAGCGTCGAAAACAATTTCGATAAGTTATTTCTGCTGTACCCGTGATTTTTCAAAATCTAATAAATGTGGAATGTAGTTTACAAAATGTTTAACCTAATGCAGTCAATAACTCGAAATATTCAATTTTGCGACTTGGTCCGCTCTGACTTCACACCGACCAAATGTAGGCCAGTCTTATTTAGCTAACCAATTAGAAAGGACGTAATCTCGGTATATTATGGAAAAAAATGTTCAAAGATCATGCTATTTGACGTATCCAAAGAACTGTAGTTTAGACGGCCCCATAATCTCTGGCCGCAACTCAGTCCGAATTTTTGCTACAGCTATCGATCTGATGTTACGCTCCGACGCATAGCCTTAAACAACAGCTGATTTTTTGTAATATTGCTTAGCTAATTGCATACAACACTACGTTGTGAACCAAAACTGCACTGATGAATTTAGTCCAATCTGAACGACCGAAGAAAAGTGATCACCAAAATACTTTCGGCTAAAACTTTGTGTTCTAACTATTTTATTGAAACCACTTTACGGGATACAGCTGCAGGAAGGCTTTCAATCCACCCCATCGTCAAACATATATTCGCTGGAAATCAAACTGAATCTGCTCCCCACTTCACCCCATTAATATCCAAATTGAATTCAACGATAGTTAAGTTAAGCTGCCATATCCCATACAGCTTTTCCTTTCCAACGTTTCAAGCGAAGTGAAAATGCAGCAAACTATTTCATTAGCTTCATTACCGGCTCTAGTTTGACTGCAGCGTTCCGCCGGCTAGCAAGAAACTAAGTTTCTCTTTCTCTCTTTGGCTTAGATGTGATTAGAGATATGGTGCACTTGAACTGTTGAAATTCATCTGCGACAGCTTCATTGGCTTGATTCTCTCTGGAGGGCAGAAACTTACGTTCCGAACTATTTTATTTGTGTTATCACATAGAGACAATCATAACTCGGAAATTGGAAGATTTCCGTCCAATGGAACGAGGAAATTCTGCTGAACTACATTCGCTACACATCCCAATTTCCCAGCTTTAATCTTCCACACGAACAGCTCTCTTCCAGGGAACAGTGATTTCACAAGCGTCGAAACCCTTTTAACAACCTTTTCCACCTGCACTGCTTCCACAAACTTTGCATTCCAGTCGAATGTATTTTCCAGTGCTCTGGAAGTTGAATATTTCATTCGCCGACTGCATCCACAGGGAGTCGCGATAGTTGTATTGATTATGTATAACACTTTCTAGCCAGTTCTTCGTTCGCAAGAGTAGATACTGAAATGGTGCTTCATGAAACTGGAGGGAAGAAAACAGCGTAAAGTTATCTTATTCTCTATCTTCTAGAAACGACTCGCCTTTCCTTCCACGAGGAAGCTAGAACGATAACTCCATGAGATCAGTGCATTTTAAGGTATTCGCTAGTGTCGGAGATGTCGGTGGCATCTGTTCGTGTCCGTATCTCGCAGTCAATATGCTGCTCCTTCGTTTCGCAGATTTTGCCCCAGATTGGTTTCTCGAGTGCTCGGGTACCCAATCAATGATGATAATAATTCTATCACTCAGCGTAGATTGTTGTTTCGTGAAATACACGAGATGTGAGAAACTTTTGCCCCTCGCCTTGTGAAAATCCATCACTGGCATGGTTTTAAAAATAGCGGCCCCATTTGCCGGGAAGTAACCACGCCGGCGACAGCCATCGTTTATCTGGCTTAGTTGTGGATATTCGCCACCATAACACAGGTAGCGGATAGTCACCCAACACCAAGCCATGTGTTTGTGAAGATATTGCCTTCTACCTTCGCATGTCGAAGGTTGAGAAGCGGGGCAAGGTGATATCAATTTTCATCACTAATTGACTTATTGAATTATTCATGGTTGTCTATCCGTTTTTTTCGCATTGGCTGATATCCAGGCCTCCCAGGCTTCCAAACTATACTTTGTACTGACATGCGATGATTGCAAGATAGTATGCGTATATGTGTGTGTGTTACACGTGGTTCATCGTGTGTTCCACAGAATTCCCACGTGCGAAACAGCGGAGCGTAGAAAGATATATCACTAAACAGGGCTGAAAAGGCAATTTTTTTTCTATTATAGTGACTTTCAACACATTTCGGCTGGTTCGTCACTTTTACTTCCATGTTTGGAAAAAAGTCGGGAGAGAGAATTGTACTCGTGATCTCTGCGTGAGAGGTATGGATGTTACCACTACGCCAGATCGCCTCCTGGAAGGGCAGTTGTATTGTACAAATTTATACACATTTTTTCAAAATTTGTTTTAATCTGACATAAAATCAAATCTATCCAGAATGAATTTCAAACGCAAACAACTCATGTTTGCGGTAAAGAAAATGATCTTCGTTCGAAAGTGGAAATGGATTTTAATGTGATAAAACGCACTCCTATGTTGTCTTCTTTTTGTATGAATAAAAATGGATCGCCGAATGTGTTGATAAGAGCAACAAAAGAGCGAGAAAGGAATTGTCCGATTTAGACATCTTCATTCTATCGTATTTTCTGTATCAAACATTTATTCCATGTAACGGAGAAACATGTTATTTGCAGGTGGATGAAAAATCTTGCACGAGAATTGTGTCTGAAAATAATCTGATATTATATTGTCGAGTTTTTTATACTATTTTATACTAAAAAATAATTTTAATGGTTAGATTAGAGAATCAATCAATGAACAGTTCTGCGATTGGATCCATGAATGTACGCTTAGTAAGAAAACGTGGATGTGATAACGAAAAATAAATTTTGGGCGCGACGAGGTTTACCGGATCAGTTAGCAATTAAAATTACGATATACAGTGGCTGTGTTTGTGTTTGTAATAATTTATTTTAACACTAGCTGACCCGGCAAACTTCGTCCCGCCAAAAATTTGTTTTTGACGTAGAACTACGTCTTTCATTAAGGGTGCCAAATCAGAAAACAGGTCACGTTTTTATGAAATAAAGTTAACGTTAATAACTATTTTTGCCGCGAACGGATTTTAGCGATTTACATACTAAACGAATCGGAAATTCTATAAGATTTGTTTAATATGCTATACATTAGAATCCCCTGGTTTGTAAATGGTTAAAATTCATGAAAATTTAGGCGTTTCCATTTTCCCATACATTTGTTCTGTCCATTTGTGTGCTTTCCCGAACAGAGCTGTGAATAACGAGCAACTTATCGACGAGCAACGAAGGGGAAATCGTAGGATTTGAAGTCTCCGTGAACAAAGGAAAAGAAGAAGAATGAAGGGGAATACTTGCCTAGAGTTTAAACAGTGGATCTCGCTGAGGCAAACCCTTAGAGGCGAATGAACTGCAAAGTTTAAAGCCTCTTAAAAACAAAGAAAGAAAGAAAGGCAAACTCTCATTCGGCATCGGACTGTTGAGCAATCCAGTTCACTTTGCTTTCGCTGCGCCTCGATCTAAGATTGGACCCCAGCAGTGGTAATCCAACTTGGATATCGTCGTGTGGTTTTTTCAGTTCGGTTTTGGCGTTATTCGTATCGTGTGTTTTTCTTTCCGCGTTATAAATTGGACGCTTCGCGTAGTGTGTGATGAGCAAGAAGAGGAAGGCTGGCTCGAGACCTGCAAAAAACAAAGCGTCATCCAATGATGCACGCGATGTTGGTGCAGTACAAAGCGCTCGCACTGAACCGAGCCTTCGCGAGTATGACACCACATCGAACAACAGCGAAGTAGGCGATTTCGGCGCGTCGGTCGAAAATGTGAACGCCGTTACCCAGGCAGCAACCAAAAACAAGTTTCCCCCGCTGGTGGTGAAGAGGCGGTCGCTCTTGACAAACTCATCAGCGAATTCGCATCGATGGGTGTTACAGCAGAGTACAAGCTGTGTGGCATAATTCAGTCTTTTTTCCAAGCAGTTAACATTGTTTTCTTTCCGTCATCATAAGGGCTTCTTTGGTGCCTTTGAGAATGCATCAATGCATTAAACTGACGTTATGGCGAAGCAGGCGTTAAGGTTGTGCTCCAAAAAATATTTGGGGAATACCAAGCATCTTGAATGTCTCACTGGAATGTTATAAGTTATTTAGGTTCGCGTGCCAGTCGCAAAACTGCCTTCAACTAGGATTGCATTTGCGCTAATATTGATTATAATGAAGCATTGCTACTGTTTTCGACGTTGTTGATATTAACAAGAAGAGTTTATTTCGCTTGTTTAGTCACCAAGAAAGAAAATGTCGTTCTAGAATTTTTGTATGTGATTAGGTTTCGCTTACCAGTAACAACAATTCCTCCACTAAGGGTGACAGCTGCGAGCATGAGAAAGTAATGCAACTTTTTTTGAGGCAGTTAATATTAACAGAAGCGTTTCTTTTGAGAGTAGCGCAAAATGATGAGAAGTGTTTATATTCCTAGTAGTTTCAAGTCACCAAAGTATGGCTCTGTATGCATGCTATGGCGAACGCTTGTTTGGCGCTTTGTTTACGTTGTACGAACGATGCCTAGAGGTGCGATTGCTTTGAGGCAATACTAAATAACATGTAGCGTGATATTTGGTACTTGCAAGTGTTGCCATTGTTGTTGTTTCCATGCGGTGCCAAAGATATATTGATGTAGTTATGAGATGTGGAATAATGGTGCTTATCCCATTTATTTATTTAAAGCTCATTTTTAGATGTAACAGAGCCGAATTTTAATCGTGTACATGTCACATGGTTATCATATCTATAATTAGCACATTACACAGTTGTCATTCGCCAGTATTCCTTCTATACCATTACATATGGTACATTCACACAGTAGCCATTTAGGCGTAAGATTATTCTTTCTGTTCTTCCATTATCCAGTTGTATCACCGGACAGCGGAGACAGTTGATTGATCATTGTTGAGTTATTTATAGAACAGCAGCCCGATGTTTCTTGCAGAGCAGAGCAGTTGTATGGATGAATCGATCTTATTTCGACCGTGGATCGATCTCCATCGCTGATGATTGTTGCGTGGACGTAGCTATTCTGTAACAACACAAAGATGGTCAATGAGGGCCCTGAGTTTTGAACTCACGATCGATCGCTTACTAAGCGAACGCGCAACCAATGTGGCTACGGAGACCCCCCAATAATGGTGCTGGTGTAGCATGTATATAATCGACTGTAGCCGAGTCTATGTCAGCTGCGAAAAAGGTCACCGGAATAGCGTTCGTGGTAAATTTTCAATGCATTGACATGAAATAGATTGCGACATACGATCAGCTAGTGTATTGTTTTGCGAGGGCAAGAATGAAACATCAATCGTCAACTGATTCTACAATGAAAAAACCATTTCAGAGATTATTCTACTAAGGAGTTGTTTCGAAAATTTCACAGCATTTTAGAATAATATCCTAAGATATAAACAAGCGACTTATATAAAATAACACCGTAGTTCTACGTCAACAATGCGGTCGTATCTTGGACACAACCTCCTATAATTTTTTTTTATTATCAATACCTTCAAACATTCACGTTTTCTTACTAAGCGCAAGTTCATGAATCCAATCGCAAAACTGTTCACTGATTGATCTTCCAATCGACCCCATTGAATTTACCTTTTACTATGAAATTCCTAGTACTTCTACCAAAACTCATCATTGTAACATCAGATTATTTCAGAATCAGAATCAGACACAATCCTCGTTCAAGATTTTTCAACCACTTGCAAATAACATCTCCGTTACATGGAACAAATGTTTGATACAGAAAACATGATAGAATAAAGACAGACCCCTCCCCTCTTCTCCCCTTAGAGAGGGGGGAGGAGTGTCGATTCTATTCTTCAATCGTGTGGTCACCGTACCACAGCAACTGGACGAATCGAATAGAAGCCATTCAACGTAAATTCATTCGGTACGCCCTTAGAGAGTTACCTTGGAATAATCCGCAGAATCTACCGCCTTACGAAGCTCGCTGTCAGTTACTTGGACTGACTACTCTCGAGAAAAGGAGAAAACTTGCAAAAGCTGTTTTGGCAGCTAAAATTCTTACATCTGAAGTGGACAGCCCAATATTACTGGAATCGTTGCAAGCAAACGTGTTACCCCGTAATCTTCGCCAGCGCAGCGGATTTCTGCGTATGCCGCGGAACCGTTCGGATTTCACAAAAAATTCACCGTTTCAATCCATGTGTTCAGCATTTAATGAGTTTTACCATTTATTTGATTTCAATGAGTCCTCATCTGTCTTCAAACTGAAAGTGCTCCAGCTGCTTAGCTCAACTAGATAATTTAAGCGGCTTAAAAATGATGAATCTCTTAATTGTTTATGTTTCAACGTAGTGTTTGTTGCCCACATGTATATTTGTAGTTTTTCTTTTATGTAGACCATGTTAAGTCCGATGAATGTATATATAAATAAATAAATAAATAAATAAATAAATAGAAACAGTTATTGCATTCTAAAACCTCCACATGCCAAATTTGGTTTCGTTTGCTTGATTAGTTCTCGAGTTATGCATAAATTCGTGTTTCATTTGTATGGCAGCCCCTCCTTTAGTGGGGGAAGGAGTGTCGAACTACCTTGAAAACATTTATTGCGCCCTAACACCTCCATATACCTAATTTGATTTCGTTTGCCTGATTAATTCTCGAGTAATGCAGAAATTTGTGTTTCATTTGTATGGCAGCCCCCCTAAGAGAGGGGAGAGGAGTATCTAACCACCATAGAAACATTTATTGCACCCTGAAACCTCATCATGCCAGAACTGTTCATTGATTGATCTTCTATTCGACCCCGTTGAATTTACCTTTTACTATAAAATTCCTAGTATTTCTAACAAAACTCATCATTATAATATCAGATTATTTTCGGACACAATTCTAGTTCAAGATTTTTCAACCACTTGCAAATAACATGTTTCTCCGTTACATGGAATGAATGTTTTATACAGAAAATATGATAGAATAAAGACAGCCCTAAATCGGACAATTCCAAAACCTTCACATGCAAAATTTGGTTTCATTTGCTTGATTAATTCTCGAGTAATGCAGGAATTTGTGCTTTATTTGTATGGCAGCCCTTCCTTAGAGAGGAGGGTGGAGAATCTAACCACCATAGAACATTTATTGCACCCTAAAACCTCAATATGCCTAATTTGGTTTCATTTGCTTGATTAATTCCCGAGTAATGAAGACCCAAAACACCCTACATACAAATTTTCATGTTGATCGGTTCAGTAGTTTCCGAGTCCATAAGAATCAGACAAACGGACAGACAGACCAAAATCCATTTATATATATATATATATATATATATATATATATATATATATATATATATATATATATATATATATATAAATAGATTTAAAGGATTCACGTATTTCATTGAGAGATGGACATTTTTTCAAAATTTGTTTTAATCCTAACATCTCGGACACACTGACATAAAGTCAAATCTATCCAGAATGAATCTCGAACGCAAAAAACTCATGTTTGCTTCCTCCCCGACGCAACGAGCAATCTTTTTGCCTAAATTCGGGCGTTAGCTCAAAATGTGAGTTGATGCGTAAAATTAATTATTCTCCATTTACCGATAATAGGCATTAATTTTATATTAAAGGGTGTGTCACATCAAATTACATCACGGAAAAAACGCCGTAGAAATTAAATTTTTAGGAATTATATCTTCAGCCTTCGCTTATAATCAGATAAGAGTGTATAGATCACGTTGGCCATGCTTCACTGTCAATTTTTCGTAAATTTGGAAAAATGTCGTCGAACGAAAAAGAGCGTGGTGAATTAATTCTGCGCACTCATTTCGAGAATCCGGAGTTGTCACATCGGGACATCGGTAAGATGCTGGGAATCGTCCAATCCACGTTCAGCAGAGTACTAAAACGATACTTCGAGAACCTAACCATCGACCGGAAGGTGAAGAACGGCAAAAATGGATGCTCCGTCTGTGAAAAAGATCACAAGCGCGTAGTTAAGCAGTTTAGACGTGATCCGAGAAGTTCGGTCCGGGATGTCGCCAATAAGCTGAATTTGTCAAGTTCATTCGTCCAGCGGACCAAGCAGCGGGAGGGCCTGCGTACATACAAGGTTCAGAAGGCTCCTAACCGCAACGAAAGCCAAACATGGTGGGGAAGACGCGAGCCCGGAAGCTGTACACCGAAATGCTGACGAAGCCGCATTGCATGGTAATGGACGACGAAACCTACGTCAAAGCGGACTTTCGTCAGCTGCCGGGCCTGTTGTTCTTCTCCGCAGAGGACAAATTCAGCGTTCCGGAGAAGATTCGCAAGCAGAAACTATCCAAGTTTGCCAAAAAGTACATGGTGTGGCAAGCGATCTGCTCTTGCGGAAAGCGGAGCGCCCTCTACGTGATGACCGGCACGGTAAACGGGTAGGTTTACCTTAAGGAGTGCCTACAGAAGCGCTTACTACCACTATTGAAGCAGCACGAGGGCCCGACCATCTTCTGGCCGAATCTCGCTTCGTGCCACTATTCAAAGGACGTGTTGGAGTGGTACGAAGCCAACGGGGTCACCTTCGTGCCAAAGGAAATGAATCCGCCCAACGCGCCGGAGCTTCGCCCAATAGAGAAATATTGGGCGAATATGAAGCAGGCCCTCCGGAAGAACCCAAAAGTTGTCAAATCCGAGGCGGACTTCAAGAGAAAATGGATTTCTGTTCAAAAAAAACTACAACCTGACGTTGTACAGAACCTTATAGACGGGGTAAAGAGGAAGGTGCGAGCATACGGGCTTGGGCTCGAAGTATGAATAAAAAGAAAATGCCAAAAGTTGTTTAATAGTTTTTATTTTGCTGTCTAAAATTTTCAAAAGGATCGGCGAATTTCTACAGCGTTCTTTCCGTGATGCAATTTGATGTGACACACCCTTTATATTGTATGATGTCCAATCAATTTGTGCTCAATTCATGTTTTTATCGTGTAGGTCTCACTGCTAACAATTTGTGTAATTGTGGTCCAGGATGTCATAATATCGAGTATGTTGTTTGGTTATGTGAAAATGCAATAAATGAATTTAAATGGCTGCTGATTTAGAAGATCGAAAGGGTCTACCCACGTAAATCAGATTATGATAGCTTGAGTAGTCGCGATCTTACAGAGCTATAAAATAATTTCAAAATTTTTTTCGGACAACGTGGTAACGAAGGAAATGATGCTATTTTTATCTATAATATATTTTTGTAATCATAGATTGATTTGACTCAGGCTTATATTTATGTAGGTCTTAGCTATTTAGACTTGTGTTTAAAAAAATGATACATGATGACTCTTTGTCTTCTTCTGCATGATTGCATAAACAGAAGGAAAGGATAGTAATGGCTTTAATGGTATTTTTGTGTACATTTTTGGACAGAATGCGGTGCCGAATTCTACCACGTTATGTCATCTAACCCGTTTAAAGGATACAAGTACATACAGGAAACGGTTTTTCCAGGGCAACCATTTGAGGTATCAAAAGAGAAAAAATACAGATTTTGAGCAACGAAAAACTCAATTTAAATGCAATTACTACACACAATCACAGTCCTATGTCAAGATCCCGTCCGTGCCCCTAGGCTCAGACTCATCAATTTGACGCAGGACTACGTCTAACCTTTCAATATAGGGGCCCGTTTCAATATTTCGGTGGGAAAAAGTGTTCAGTTTTTGAACGCTAATACCTCCTCAATTAATGAATGGATTTTGGTTCCAAATACACACATTGATAGGAAATATCCTCAGCAATTGTTTATATGATACACATTACGGTTTTTCAGCTCATATAAAGTTCAAATTGATGAAAAATTGGAAGGAAGAATTCCCTACTTTCCCATACATTTTGTCTGCGCTCCAGCAGCAACAGCTATTCATTACAAGCAACCACGGGTACGGGCGAAACTTATGGACAAGGTGAAGGAGGGAGACAAAAAAGAGATTATAAATAAATATAGGCGGTCACTACAACGTTAACTATATGGCTGTATAAAGTGAGCGATGGTGGGGCTTGGCCACATTCTATCATCGGACGCCAAGCAGGAAAGACGCTATCTTGAAATTGATTTTCAGCATAAGAGATATCGCTGCATTTGCCGGGGATGTATGCGGTGCGATACCGCTAGAGTGAGAGACAGGAGTTCCAATGAGATGTGGAGCAGGAGAGCCGGAGCGGTGGAAGCGTCGCGCCGAGCGAATGAGTGGCTAATCGCACTCGAATTGATAGTATGCTGGAGTTTTTGAACGGTTTTATTTACCTGTGACATATTTGTATGTTTGTACGTAACATGTTTGTCTATGGCGCTGTACCACATTAATTGAAATTTGACCCCTTTCCTATTGACCGGTTGATCTGAAATTTGGAACACACCTTCATCTCTGCAGTCATTATAAAACTGCGTATCTCATGATCTTGAAAATCCAAGATGACGGTCGCTACAAAATGGCGGAATACATATTTTCTCAAAGCCCCATCAATATGGGTATCAAATGAAGGGGGTTGACTAGTAGAACACAGTTATTTATGAAAAATGCCAATCCAAAATGGCCGCCACCACAAAATGGCGGATTACATATTTTCTGTAAACCTCATCAATATGGGTATCAAATGAAGGACTTGACTAGTAGAACGCAGTCATTCGTGAGGAGTGCAAAGCTCAATTATACCACGATACCAGACGATAAATTCCTATTACGATATGCTTGCCATCAAGTATGTGTTCGTTGCCGGCTGAACAATAACCCCTACAACATTTTCACCGCACTACATTTGCACGACAAATTTTGATTTTTTCGTATTTGAATCTAAACGTTTGAGTGTTTGCTGAGTGCTGAGGTTTTATTTTATCCTTTGATTATTTTCTGTAATTTTGTACATGAAAAGTTGGTCATTCTGGGATCTGTGCTCTATGATGTAGTCCTACGTCTCTCCGGTTATGTCCCCGACATTACCCACCCGTCTTTTTTTACATAATTTTTTAGAGCCAGAATTCCTCGCATAATTTTTGGTCCTGTTCTACTTCCAAGTTTTGATTTGTTCAAATTGTGTATTGGAAACAAACGCTCAACGGTTGTTGAGGAATGCTGCAAAATCAATCCTGAAATTATTGGATGTAAGTTTGGGATAAGCAACATTAATGTCATACCTTTTTGGTATAAAATTTTACCCCAAAAGAAGCATTCTGGCCTTCGTTTACAGTGAAGTCGGCAAAATCCAGGTTTCAGATCTACCTAAATTCATCATCTATTTCCTGGATATCATTTCGATCGCAAATATTCGGGATACTTTGTAGAAGGGTAACAATCTACATATGCTTCCCTTCTATGGTAATAGTTGGACAGTTATCGCCATGTTGATGATTGAAGCAATTTATGGAATGGAATCTTCACAAAAATTTAAACGTTTCAGAACTTGATTACAGAGTGTAATGTAAAACTTTGTCGTATTGGTGTGGAAATCAGCTATGGCATTGTGTTAAATTTTACATACTGACTGATATTCATTGATCATCACTTCAATAGCGGCACCAACATAAACATTTTTCGCTGACATGCTAGAAAAAGCTGGCAATATACAGGAAAAACTGGAAGGTTGGAAACTCTGTATACGATAGGCTTAATATGATCGATCGAGCAAATATTGAAAAATTATGATTTTCGTTTGGGATTTTCATATAGGCATTGCGTGTTGTAGTAATCCATTGCTGATATGAAACACACTTGAGATCAAAATGCTTTTGCTTACAGCTTTTAATTTTATTCGAATTAATGTAAGCAATGTTTTTTTGATTTGATTCTCCTATGTCCGGTATTCTTGTAATAACTTTAACGAACAACATAACAAAATAAATATCCATGATTTTCCGGAGAAAGGGTCTAATTGAGGGCCTTAGAATGCTAGGGTGTAAGTGACTTGATCGATTTCTCTTCATTAACTTTTTCTTTAGTTAATAACTCAACTGCAAAAAAGTTCCAATTTAAGTTCGCTATAGAGTCCGATAGATGAGGTTCTGACCTATCTTCCACATTGTCAAATACAACTGGGAATGTATTTGCAGCTAAGTTATGACCAGAAGAGAGAGTCGATGTAGAGAAATCGATGAAATCACTTACACCCCTTTCATTCTAAGCCCCTCAATTATGAACACACCCTTATTGAAAGAAAAAACAAACATTAAATATCAAAAGATGATAAGGAAAAGTGACATTTTTTGGTATGAGCCACCACATATACAAGGTTTCTATTAAATACCTTAAATACCTCAAGTAGCTAATATAGCTAATTCTTGCACAGACAAACACATTTGCTTCTCATCGGTGGACAGTTATTGGTTAGAACTTATCATTTCACGATGTTTTTATGGTTCTATAGACAAACCAGGTTAATGGCGGATATCAAACAAACGATAGTCGTATTTCTGCAATAATGGAAAATGAAACCTTTGAAAAGAAAGCTTTTTCGCGCTTTAATGGCACCGAAAATATCAACCTCCGTAAAACCTTCAGTTTACTACCCAATCCCCTCCCTGTCTATGAACTTAGCCCGTGTAGAATATGTCACCATCGGCCGCTTATGGTTCCCTGTCATTTGCACTGCATTTCCTTATTAACACCCGTCCACTCTTTCCCCTCCCCCCCCCCCCCTTTTGGAACCATCCTAGGTGCACACTCCCCCCGATTACTTATGGGGCGTTGATTCCTGCGCCGTTGGCACGTGCCTTCACGCTTCATGCTTCCGTCCGTCGTTCGTTTATCCGCGGATCCACAGGCAAACGCGAACGAAAACACCATTTGGGGGAGGAGGTGACAAATGTGGCGGAAGCCAGCCTTACTGTGCGGGTGCAGTGCGGGGAGTAGTAGTAGTTTTATGCGAGTCGAGTCTGTTTGTTTTCCGGTTTATGACGATGACGACTATTTCCGCGCGTCGCAGCACGTAAATAGTGCAATTCTTATTCGTCCTATTTTTATATCGTGAATCCATTGTGCGCGTATCCTCTCTCTGCGAGGAGGTATTTCACATTTCAAGTAATTCGTCGATTGTCTAATTACACAGTGAAGCGGAACAATGGTTTTGTTCCACCCGAAGTGAATTCGCACAAGTAAGCGAGAATTGGTCCTTGCAGAGCGACGCAATCTCACCAAGAAAGGAGCTCTTTAATTAGAGCAAGTATCTAATATAGTAGTCGCAATTGGCTGTTGAGTCTGTGTCAGCAGAGATTTTCCCGCAATTCTGCCAAAAGTTTCGCAACTTAATTACCGGAATCTCTAACCGCGCTCGCTCCTTCGTTGAATAATTAAAGCAAACTTTTTATTCCTAATTGAGTTTCACTCAAACCACGCTCCAAAAATGATTCTCGACGAGAGGATTTTCATCGGTTTCTAATGCGTCTCACCCAATTCTGATAACTGGGCTTCAGAAACGGACTCGTTATCTCGACGTGAAAAGTTAAAAGTTGGCAATTTGTATAATTCAATGTTTCATCGTTCGTTTCTAATTCCCCATCGCTCGGAAACTACTGCTGATTGAACTCCCAAGCAGTTGATGGATGGATACTCTCAGTCTAACTTCGATTCTCTGCTATTTTTGCTACTTGCAAGAAATTCGAACTTTCAGGACGTAAAAACTCAAGCACTCATGGGCTCTGTGTGTTTTGTAGTCTCCAGAGAGTGGCATGAAAGGATAGCTGAAAGAAACACACTCCTTAACTCGTCCGAATGGTTTCCAGGGAATCGAATCAGACAACATGAGCTAAGGTAAACACGTGAGCGATGGCGAGAAAGTGTGAGAAATTCAAGTCGAACTGCTGCACTAGACACAATTCTACGAATTGAGGGTGCTATCTAGGACTGAAAGGATGCTATCCAATATGAATGTAAATGAGCAGTGCAAAACATACGGGTATTTTTTCCCACGTCTATCAAACGATCCTCCCACAGATACGAGAATGAGAAGAAATAGCACGCTAATGAAGAGTATTTGGATTGGATGGCCAAAACACATCGAAAGCATGTCGATTAGATTGATCTAAACTGATTAAAAACTAAAGTTGTTCTATGAATTATAGACTTATAATTCATGCGAAATTCATGTTAATTTTATAAAGGGCTGATTGTTTCCCATCTGGTTCTACAGTTATGAAACACTGACGTTTTGGTTTTTGAAATGTTTCGCGCCTAAACATAACAATAAAGTTCAAATGGCCAATCTTATAAACGAAGAGAGTCATCATATCCAGCATCACATATATTATTTCAACCGAGCCAGTTCCGCGGCTTCTACATTACAATACGATTTTAAAAAATGAGTGTTTCTAATGTAGTGTATTATTTGTATTATTTATTTGTGAATTATTTTATGACTTTTATTCTGGAATGCGGAATTGAAATTCGATTTCAGATGTGAAGAAATTTTCGTGCCATGGGAAGACAATAAAGAAAACTCCCTTTAATTTTGCTCGAACTTTCATATTTTACCTCATCGAAATATTCAAGATCGTTTTTTTTATTTCGCCCCCTGGGTGAATCCCGAATAAAACTGGTCTTTAAAATTGTTATTTGTTGTCGACTTTGCTGATGACCTTCGAGTCCTACTTTTTGTACAGTTTTGGTGCGTTCAGACTGTTGAAAAGATGTATTTACCCGTTTACTATTACAGTAGAGCCCCGATTATCCGCGGCACAGTGTTACAAGATTATTTCCTAGGATAACGAAAATCGAGGACAAAGCAATAAAGGATCAACAATGAGGTACCAACGCGAAAAAAAAGACATTTCAGCACGTTCATCAATACAGGTCGGACTCGATTATATACAGGCTCGATTATATACAGACTCGATTATATGTGATTCGATCGATTTCGGTACTCTATAACAATTTTTTATATTGATGAAACTAATATATGTCATAAAACTAACTATCGAACAATTGGAACAATTCCCTATCCTAATGGAAATACCCTCTTTTGATTGGTCGAAATTGACGACACATGCGGCAGTTTCCTAACAGAGACATCAAAACCAAGCCGCCTGGAGGAAATCGGCTTTGCAAATACATGAAATAAGTGGTAGCTTTTGCTTCCACCGAAATGTGTTCCCTAACAGAGACATCTAAACCAAGCTGCCTGGAGGAAATCGGCATTGCAAATAATAAATAGAGGCGAATGAACTGCAAAGTTTGAAGCCTCTTAAAAACAAAGAATCAATCAATTGCAAATAATGAAAGTAGCGGGAACTTTTGTTCCTACCGAAATGTGTTCCCTTACAGAGACATCGAAACCAAGCTGCCTGGAGAAAATCGACATTGCAAAGTCATGGAAAGGAATTGGAATGTAAAACCGCCGAATATTAACCTTGATTTACTCGAGGAAGTTCGTGCAGGAGATCTCCCATCAAAAGTGAAGGCCTGTTTCCATCACCTCGTAGTAACAAAATTCCAGTTTGAACATCAAGTTTACACTGATGGTTCAGTAAGCACTGATGGTGTCGGTTGCGGAATTTTTGAAAACTGCTATACTGGTAGTTTCTCGTTTCCTCCCTAATGCACAATTTTTAGCGCAGAAGCTTTTTCGAATTAGGAATAATATTGCTGAGAACCTAAGGGACATATTAAGAAATGATGAAACTCAGGAGAATAACTTAATTGAATTTTGGAAAGAAACAGAACTTTACAAGAAAATATAAAACATTTAAAACTAGAATAATAAAAATAGTAAAAAAGAAAATCGGAGACGAATGAATCAAATGATTTAAAGTCTCCGTAAACAAAGGAAAAAAAGAAGAAGTAGAATATTGTAAATACATGAAAGTAGGGGGAGCTTTTGCTCCTACCGAAAAGTGTACCCTAACAGAGACATCTAAACCAAGATGTCCGGGTGAACTCGGCATTGCGAATATAGTCGGGGGAATTTTTATATTGCAAATAAGGTATACGATTAATTCAAGCAAATTTAATTTAAATTTGGAACTTTAATGCTGGTTAAAATTTCGTGTCAATTTCGTGAAATTTCATATCAATGACCGATCGTGTATTGTGAAAAATTTAGCACAAGTGTAGGTGTAAAACTGTATATGGTAGCAGTTGTGGTAAACATGACTTGATATATAAAACGATTTATTTCAATTTCATAAATAAAAAACCAAGGGGTGTTTCCGCTCGAGAACGGGTCGTTCGGTTTGAGCTTCGGTTTCACCCAAGGAAAGCTTATACGGCAAGAAAAATTGGAAAAGTGAAGAAATATTAGAAAAAGTGATTTCCCATATGCTCTACATATAGTATAGTATATGTGTTGTGTGGAGGCGATCTGGCGTAGTGGTAACATCCATGCCTCTCACGCTAAAAGGTCACGAGTTCAATTTTCACTCCCGATATTCTTCCAAAAATGGAAGTAAAAGTGACGAACCAGCCAAATGAGTTGAAAGTCACTATAATACAGATAAAAAATATATATATATATATATATATATATATATATATATATATATATATATATGTGTTGTTAGTCCAATTGAAATTCGCATTGGGTTGATTAAACACTCACAAAGTAAATATTATAGAAGAAAATAACCTTTTCCATTTCAAATATGTTTTCTCTATATTAATGTAAGAAGTTTTTACTGATGAGAAAAAATGATAATTGTGTTCGGTATTGATTTTTTTTCTTTATTTCATCCATACATAACACAGGAGGCATCTTGTCTAGGATAACAGGGGGCGGTTTTCATCATATCTCGTTCCACTTCGGCATCTTTTATCTGATACGCACCATCCAACGACTGTTTACCATACTTCTTTCATCATTACTCGGTAAGAACTGGTGGAGTGAAATAACAATACCGAACAACCAAACAAAACGGCCCTTTTCAGGGCCTCCAAATCATAATCATAAAGTTTAACGATGTAATTTTTCCAACACATCCAAAATCAACAGATAGCCTAACGGAATCCTACATCAACTATGCGGTCGTGTCTCGGACACAACCCTCCTGTGACTTTTTGTAGTTGAAATATGACTTATTTCAAGAAAAAATATCTTTCATCTTCCAACGTTAAGGTGGGATTTAAGTTGCTATTATGAATAGAGTGGGGTAAAAATTGCGATTTTTGAAGATTTTGCTTGAATTTTCACCAGGAATTGTTAAATCGATATTGCAGCGAAATTAAGAAAAGTAGAAGTTGGGCGTCAAAAAACAAATTGTAGAGTGGTTTGAGAAGTTTAATTTGATTGAAAAAAGATATAAGTTTAATCTGAATTTGTACGATAAAATTAATAACTACGCATTAAAAATTACTTTTAAATTTTTCACTTCCAAAATGTTATTTGAATACACTAATTTAGATGTTCCACTACTATATCCTGTACTAATCCTGTATTTTTCACTGCATGTAATCGAAACCTGTATACCGTTCTGAATCATATTTCGGACACTTTGTTCTAATATCTTGAAATGCTTAATGCACTGATGATATAACTATAAAATTAATATCACAATTGCTTCTTTAGAGTAATCCCTTGGTTTCACTATCATATCATAAAAGAACTACATTTGAATTTTAACATAATCGGCAAAAATCTGACAACACTACTCATTATCGTTTGTGTTTGACGTTTGCTTAGCGTGAGAACGTAAAATTTACCCGTTCATAAATATTTAAATTTCTCTCGTGTTTCATTAGTTCTCATCATCGTTAACAGTTTACTGTGATTGATTGGTAAGTGTTTCGCAGTAGATTATAAAATATTATCAAGTGTAATGTAATTTTCGTCCATAAAATTACAAAATAAAGTGTCCGAAATTTGAATTCAATCTGTCCGAAATTTGATTTAGTGTCTGAAGTTTGATTTTTATTCGCTTCATTTGAAAAGCATTTTATTCGATGATTTTTTTTATGTTTCCAATCAAATAGGTACCAAAGTAGAAAGCTTAAATGCATATTGAGATAATTTATTAAAAATATAAACCAAATAATACCTGTGCTTAAAGTTTAGATCTGTTTTCTGCATCATATGCCTTATGCGTCCGAAATATGATTCAGAACGGTATAATGGGGTAAACAAAAATTTGTATTAGATTTTTATGCGTATTTTTTTCGTTTATTGAAAGTAAAAGAAGAATTTAATTTTTGATTCATCCCCTTAGAGCCAGAAAATCTGATTTAGATTTAGATTTGATCAGTTCTTACATTAAAAAAATATTTTTCTCCAGAATTTCTCAGGAGGTGATATGTTTGAGTTTCAACAATGACAGAGTTACGGAACTTTTACACGCGATGGCAGCGATTATCCAAGGGTAACTTGAAAAGGCAACTTGGAAAATACCACTACAATGGAACGCATTGGCGACAAACCCATTACGTTACGAAATTTCCAATATTTGAATTAAATTTTACGGTACACGATTCAAAGTTTGCGATTTACGAACCACAACAACTTATGATTCGCCAACACACTATTGAGTTATTGAAAAATGTTAATCATTGTCCAAATATAAAGCCGACGTTTGAAATGGTTTATCCAAGTTCATACAATAATAAAAAAACAGGACAATAAATATTGCCTCTGCTACGGGAAATCGTCAGATTTGACGTAAAATCACGACTTTATAGTGGCTTCAAAAACTCTGAGAGATCATTCACCACTAGTTTAAGTCTTTCGAATTGACCATTTCAGAGCTAGCGAATGTACTGATGAAGTTTAAACATCTATAATTCAAAAGATGCAAGTTTGGTCGGTCCCCATGGCCTAGTGGTAAGCGTTGCACTTGCCAAGATGGGGGCTTCGGATTCGGTTCCCGTTCGGGTCGGAAATTCTGTCGTGATAGATCGTTTTTCTGGCTTGCACTGGTAAAGGGGAACTGTCTATGGTGTGGTGGGGCGAGCATTGGGCATTGTCAGTCCCCAAGAAAAGCCACAAAAACCCGGAAACAGCTCTCTAAGCGAATTGACGCCGCTATAAGCGAGTACCACCCAGTCCTGGTGGTACTCGGGACGTAAAGAAGCAGTATCACGATGGTCCTCCTGCGAGATAGTGGGGTTGGTCGCAGGCCTTGCAAGCTGCACCACTCAAACACCAAGCAAAGAACGATACACAAGAAGATTTGAACCGGACTAATTGACACAGACCCAGGCGACGAAAACGGACCAACGATTGGAAACTTGGGTCGTGGAATTGTCGATCTCTCAATTTCTTCGGAAGTACTCGTGTGCTTACCGAACTATTGAAAAACCGCAAGTTTAACATCGTATCGCTGCAGGAAGTGTGTTGGAGAGGATCTACAGTACGAACCTTTCGCGATGGTCATACCATCTACCAGAGCTGCGGCAACCCTAACGAGCTAGCTACAGCTTTCATCGTGATGGGCAATATGCCGAAGCGAGTGATTGGTTGGTGACCAATCAACCCTAGAATATACAGATTGATGATTAAGGACCGATTCTTCAACATCAGCATCATTTACGTGCACAGCCCTCACCTTGCAAGTCCCGATGATGACAAAGACGAATTCTACGCGCAGCTGGAACGCTGCCCAAAACATGACATCAAGATCATCATTGGAGATTTCAATGCCCAGATCGGTAAAGAGAAGGAATACAAACCTGTAATTGGTATGTACAGCGCACACCAGTTAACAGTGGTTCGATGATGAGTGTCAGCAAGTGTTACACGAGAAGAACGCTGCGCGGGAGCTAATGCTGCGTCAAGCTACCCGCAGAACGTGGAACGATATAGACAGAAGCGGAGACAGCAACGGCTCGATCACCTGCACCGTTCTCATGAGACGCGAAAGCTCTACCAGAAACTCAATGCATCCCGAAAGGCTTCGTGCTACGAGCAGAAATGTGTCGGAATAAGGATGGGAGTATACTGACGAACGAACGTGATGTGGCCGAAAGGTGGAGGCAGCACTTCGATGAACACTTGAATGGCGTACAGGCAGAGGACCAGGATGGCGATACAGTAAATATTGAAGATGTGAAGTTAGTAATGCTATTAAATAGCTGAAGTACAACAAATCAACTGGCGAAGATGGCATCGGAGCGGAACTTATCAAGATAGGCCCGGAACAATTGGTTAGTTATCTGCATCGGCTGATTGTCAGAATTTGGGAAACCGAACAACTACCGCAGAAGTAGAAAAGTTGGGGTTATTTGCCCTATCTTCAAGAAAGGGGATAAACTAGACTGTGAAAACTTTCGTGCAATCACCGTCCTGATGGTCGCATACAAAGTGGTTTCCCAAATCATCTTCCGTCGTCTATCGCCACAGACAAACAGATTAGTGGGAGGTTATCAGGTCGGCTTCATCGAAAGTCGGTCTACTACTGACCAAATCTTCACCTTGCGGCAGATCTTCCAGAAATGGCGTGAGTACAGGGTACCCAGGCACCATCTATTCATCGACTTTAAAGCGGCATACGATTCAATAACACGAAGAGAGCTATGGAGAATCATGGACGAAAACGGCTTCCCCGTGAAGCTGACAAGACTGATTAAGGCTACGATGGATGGAATACAGTGCTGTGTGCGAATATCGAGTGGATTATCTGATTCATTCGAGTCCCGCAGGGGGCTTCGACAAGGTGATGGTCTCTCTTGCCTACTGTTCAACATTGCGCTAGAAGGTGTTATGAGACGAGCGGCATTTAACTTGCGTGGTACGATTTTCAATAGATCCAGTCAATTCATCTGCTTCGCTGATGACGTAGACATTGTCGGCAGAACATTTGAGACGGTAGCTGAACATTACACCAGACTCAAGCACGAAGCAGAGAGAATTGGACAAATACATGCTGGCTTTCGGATCCGAGCACGACAGGGCCCGATTAGATAGTAGTGTAATGATCGACGGTGATGTGTTCGAGGTAACGGGCCAATTTGTCTACCTTGGCTCAACGGAAACGTCTGACAATGATACCAGCCGCGAGATCCGGAGACGCATCATCAATGGGAGTCGTACCTACTATAGTCTCCACAAACACTTAAGGTCAAACAGAATTAGCAGTAGTGCGAAATGTTCCCTGTACAAAACGCTCATAAGACCGGTTATCCTCTACGGGCACGAGACGTGGACCTGCGAGCACTCGGATTCTTTGAACGGCGGGTGTTAAGAACCATCTTCGGCGGTGTACAGGAGGACGGCGAATGGAGGCGAAGGATGAACCACGAGCTCACGCGACTCACCGGCGAACCCAGTATCCAGAAAGTGATCAAAGCTGGAAGGATACGCTGGGCAGTACATGTTGCAAGAATGTTGGACAACTATCCTGCAAAAATGGTGTTCATCGGGAATCCGGCTGGTACGAGACGACGAGGAGCACAACGAGCAAGGTGGTTAGACCAAGTGGAGCATGACATGGTGCGCACGGGGTGCCCGCGGAATTCAGGGGGTATTCTAGTCTAGAAATCTGAAAAAATCGAAATTTTTTTTTTACCATATTTCTGTAGCTTAGGCATTCAAGAATATACTCTACAAAGGACTTATCGAAAATCCTATTATTTACCTAGTTAGAGCCATCTTAGTGATGTGGTATCTAACCTGTTACGGCCATCACAATGAACTTCAAACGCGTTTCTCTCGGAACTAGTTTTTTTCTAACTGGCGTACACGATATCTCAAGTTCTACTGAACCGATTTATGTCAAATTTATATGAAAATAATCTGCATACATCTCTCTATCATATGAACCAATAAAAAATTATAACTTTTTAATTTTACTATTTTTAAAAAATCGGTAAACGCAAAAAAAAACGTTTTAAACAGCATTTTTGTTTTCAAACGGCCGCCATTTTGTTAAAACCCATGTTTTTGACTTGTCCGAGGTTCATGCCATAGCGACATCTTTACTGATTCAGAATCTGTTCGATTTTTTTGTTTCAGATAACCAGAAGGACTGGAATCGTGTACGCCATGGCACAACTTTTTTTTGAACACCCTCACTTCACCAGCATGTAACTATTCTAATTATGAATATTTTTTTTCCGTCCTATTTTTGTTTTATTGTTGAAAGATAGATAAACGAATAATGATATAATGGATAGTAAAAATATTCTTTGTTTTATTTTTACGGAGTTCGAAAAAACGTCAGAAATTCGTGTCTCTACACTAGAATACCCCCTTAAAGGGAGATAGCCACGAACCGAGTTAATTGGAGAAAAATTGTGAATCAGGCCATGTTGTAAAGACGTTAAGTCAAAATGAATAAATAAAAAATAGACCAGCAAAACCAAAGCTTCAACTTTTGGGTAAACCGATCATTCATGCAATGTCATTCAAGTATCTTGGGGTCTGGTTCGACTCTAAATGTACTTGGGGGGCCAATATTAGGTATCTGAGTAAAAAATGCCAACAAAGAATAAACTTTCTCCGTACTATTACCGGCACCTGGTGGAGAGCCCATCCCGAAGATCTTATAATGTTGTATTAGTGATGGAGTATGGCAGTTTCTGTTTTCAATCAGCTGCCAAAACACACGTTATTATTATAAATTTGATGAACGTCCTTTTACGTTTGATATGATGCCTAGGACCACCAAAATATGTGAACGGAAGAATTGTCAAACGATCATTGTATTTTACATTTCCCTCTGAAATTAATGCACATCTCATGTTTACGTAGTTCTTGAACCGCGAAAGTTCATTCACCTCTAGTATCTGAAATGACGATTTTCCCAGGCTTCTCAGTTTGAAAGTACGTTTTAGGGAAACATATTCCGGTCGGTACAACGACAAGCGAGTACAAAAGTACTCAACACCAAATAATACCCCCGATTTGCACGTATTTGCAAAGCGGATTCCCCCAGGTGCATTAATTTTGAAGCCCGTGTCAGGGGAACACAGCTCAGTGGGAAATAATACCCCCGGCTTGCATGTTTTGACAAAGCGAATTCCCCCAGGCACATTGATTTAGAAGTCCGTGTTAGAGAAACATAGCTCGGGGGAAACAAAAATACCCCCGACTTGCATGTACATCTGCAAAGCGGATTCCCACAGGTACATCGATTTTGAAGTGTTGGGGAAACCGTGAATCGGGCCAATCAAAACTTGGTAGTTAGGGCGTTTAGATAACGCTTGACATTTTACAGTTATTCAAATGTTCATCTCATGAAAAATAACATTTTATTAATTGTGATAGACGCGTAGAAATATTTCCTATCAATTGATGCAAACATCTTTCCGATCTGTTAAAAAATGTTCGAGTTATAAGCAATCGAAATACGGGTACAGTTAGAACACAAATCGGCAGAACAAATGTATGGGAAAAAAAGGAAGTTTTTCCAGTTTTCATGAATTTAAACCGTTTAGAGATTAGCGAATTGTAATGTATAGCATATCAAACAAATCATAGAGAATTTTCGATTCGATTGATATGCAAATCATGAGAATTCGAATGTGAAAATAGTTATTAACGTTAACTTTATTTCATAAAAACGTGACCTGTTTTCTGATTTGGCACCCTTCCTGAAAGACGTAGTTCTACGTCAAAAACGAATACAATCAATAGTAACGAGAGCAGTATTCGAAATTTCTGCAGGTATAGTATTTTTTCAAAAAATACTAGGTGATTGGCTTTAACTTGATATGTGGAGCATTTGAATCGGTCTAGTAGTTCAAAAGTTATGGATTTTATAAAAAAGACGTTGTTGGAAAAAAGGCGGAAAACGTTGATTTTGCGGACAACCCTAAAATGGAAATTGTCACCCTAATGAAAAAATAAGAAAATACCGGTCTAATGTTTTGCGATAAAGAACAAAACTACCAATTTTCACGAAAACCTGAGAACCACTATATCGGTTTGGCATCGTTTGCAGAATCGTTCTCGAATAGGGGTTACATTTAATTTACGCATATCTTCCTAGGTACGATGAGTCCTCTAACTGTGGCGGTGCAATTCTAACCGTGGTGAATATATTCATCGAGTATGAAGAATTCAGCAGTTTACAGCTGATTCACATCTAATAGACAAGAAAACAAAATTCTAAAACAGCAATCCAACCAGAAAACCATTAAGTTCCCTTCCTAGTTCACATCGCTTTCTCATTTATCGTCTGCAAGTGTTCAGATAAACATGTAAACATTAACTAAAATACCGCTCGGACTGCACGCGATCGCTGACCAAGCTGTATATTATTTGCAAACGACACATAGTTGGAGGCGGTAATCATGACACTTAACCACAGAGTTCTGGTCAAAACGCGCTGATTCCCGCCCATTTTCTGCTGCACTAATCCCGAGAATTTTTCATACCGATTTTCCGCCACACCGAAAAATACAGAATGAATTGCGCTAACCCCACTGACAACCACAATGCATCGTAAAACCCACAGTATAAAAGTTTTCCAAATCATGCCAAATTCTCACATCACTCGCTGCTGGTGTCGACGACGATTCATAGCTGAAAAAGCGCAAATCCTTTTCCTCCCACTTTATAGACCTTTACCATAAGTCAAACCATCATAAAATTCACCACAATTGCACTTTTCGTTGCCGGAAAGCAGCGAAAACTTGAAACCACGGAAATGAGTAACACACGCCGGTAGAGACGGGACTCCTCCTGCACATGTCCGCAACTTGCAACTTGTTCGTCTGCAACTCGTTAGCGAATAAATCAAAAAGGATAAAAGCTTGTCCGACCGTATCAAGCATCCACATCCAACTGAGGCTGGATTGTTTCAGAGTGCGCTCCTTTCTCGCCGGAGATGAGTCCATGAGCCGGAAGACACTGGGAAGCGCGTTTTCGTTCGTCGTGTGTCCCTGTGCCGGGGAGTCGGGTGGTGAATGACAAGCCGGCACAATCTTGCAAGCTACATTCCTCGTTAACTTATTTTTTTTGCTGTTCATCTGCCTTCTTCTTGTTTTGAGCTGAAGTATTTCAGCTGGATTTTGCTGTCTGACCGAGTGTATGTATGCTGTGTGCAGTGTGGGTTTTGTGCCATGATCCCTGGATGAGCTGGCAGCATACAATGTCACATGACATGTTAGGTCCTTCTGCCAGATGCCAGATACGAGGTATGCAACACCGGTGTTCACCAGCGGACAGTGGGACTCAATTAAAAGCGCTTTAGTGAAGGTTTGGTGAGTTTATTGTGACGAGAGTTGAATCGAACCATTCTGTGCTTAAAACTGGAACAGAGTTCATTGAAAGCAACAGGTCCATGGCAACAAGTCTTCCTTGTTAATCACAATAATAGTTTGTACAGGTTGAATAGGATCCAACTATGTCGAAGGCAACGTTTCTGTATGATAACTATGTCAACTATTTTAAATTGACATCATCTTGATCTAGATTACAATTTATTTACAGACAGACGAACGGGCCGGGTAAGAAAGTAAAAAGTGCCTCCAAACCAGATCACCCGCTCTATGGAAAATATTGAAGTACTAAATAATAAATTTTGACTATTTTTTTGAACACCTATGAGGTTCAACATAGTAAAACATACTAAAAACGTAGTTTTTAATGTTTTTCACGGCATTCTCGATAGCTTTGAGATAAAAAATTGAAGAAAAATACTAAAAGTTCATCTTATAATAGTGTATCGAGAAATATTATAAATAAAATAAAATTCATCGAAAATTCAAGTGCTACCAAAAATCTTCGAATATAGAAAAAAATGTTTTTATGTGATTTAGAGATTCACTATTACTCTAATTCGTATTTAAATGTGTTTCTACGCCTTTTATAGATATGTGTAATTTTTTGAGAATTTTAACAGTGTTGCGCGATACACAAAAAATATATATTTATAAAATGTTGATTTTTTTAGAATTTTGAGACTCAGTACTGGTTCATGTTCTATTTTAATATGTTCGCATGTGATTTTAGATATTCGTGATTTTTTTCCGAAAATTTCGAGTGCGCGGTGCCCGGTGCGAAAATATCCAATAATAAAAACACTATATTGTTCATTTTCTAATATGTTGTTATTATCATAAAACCTATAATTGTATTGTATTCATGTGTTCGTGAGAAGTGCCCCCAAATCACCAGCGCTATGGAAAATGTTGTATAAGATATCAAATTAGGAAAATTTGGTAGTTTTTTCTGAATCCCTATATGGTTCACCATAAGAGCTATAGTGAAAAAAAAAATATACGAAGTTTTTCTGGTTGGAAATGAGAATTATCATAATAGCCTACAAAAAAAGCTTTCCAGTCCGCACTTGCATAATGTTTAATCTTTTTTTTTGGTTATTACCTATATATTCCGAAACGATTCGCTTTATCGGAGATACCCTGTCGACATTTATCAAAGCTTCAAGTTGGCGTGAAAAAAAGATACTCTGTCAGATTAGCACACCCAAAGGCAGTTTCAAACCGTTATATTTTGAATGAAAATAATAACTTGTTGCTTTTGAATAATTAAAACATGTAGTCCTAGTTCTTACTTTACAACTGTGTCTATAAATTTCATGATATATCCACAAAAACTCATCTTCATTAGCATAATCTTACGAAACAGATCCTGAAGCTAAACTTACTCATTATTATTCTCGAAGCTCCATTATGAGCTTCTACTAATCAAACAGTCGATAAATTCCCACAACTACTGCTCGCAACAAACTAGAGGAACTTCCAGAATTAGTCAATGCGATAGCCGTTTTGTTTCATCAGAGCAACGCCAAACTTCATGTCTCTTCGCCAACACGACAATTTATGTTGGAGTCTGACTGGAATGTGCTATCCCACCAACTAAACTAACCGAATATTGAACCATAAGATTATCACAGGTTAAGGTCCCCGCAAAATTCTCTCAAGCATACGAACTCTGACATTATGGACAGTATAGAAAATATCTTTCTTTTGCAGATCAAACAGTTTTCGGCGAGAAAGCAACCATATTCTGAGAGGATAAAATTTTCAAGCTGTGTGAAAGATGGCTAAAGATCGTGGAATACATACATACATACATTTTATACACACATTTGAATTAATGTATGTCTGCCTATGAAAATCATGAGTTTGTGTTTTCAAAAATCGGTTCGAAATTTTTGGACAACACAACATGAGCATCCTGATTCCTCCTGGTATTTATTTTCATTCCCCCTGATTTTGGAAAAAAATGGTGGGCAACCCTGGTTAGAGGTGTTTCCAGGGCTCTACGATGGGAATATACAAGATCTGGAGAATGAATTCCGTACCCTAAAGGTGAAATTACTCCGAAGGGAAATCACTGTTTCAGAAAACAAGCATGTGCAGGATTGGTGTACAAAAAATTGATGTCTAAAAAGAATTGACGGTTCGCACTCATTTTTTTTTGTTTGTATCGTTCTCATTACGCCTCACTCCACGGAATTTTTTTTTCTTAACATAATCAGAACGAAAATAAGTTTCGAAATCGGCTCAGCAACGATGAACACTATTTTGAGAGCAATAGATTTGATTAAACATAATGGTTTTGTACAGGGTCTTTCAGATTAAACGCTCACGCAACAATTTTTAATAACTTCTACAAAAATGAACCGATTTTTATTTTAAAAAACCAAATCCTTCCTTTTTTCGATAACGCGTTCGCGATAACGGCGAACAACAGCTTCATACACAACTCTAGCTTTACGACTTCGATGCTGTTGAAAATCCGAGTTATTTCTTCTTTAAGTTCCTCCAAATCTTGTGGCTTATTAACATAGCAACGGTCCTTCACGTACCCCCAGAAGAAGTAATCGACGACGAGAAATGTTGTTTCATCAAGGCTTCGGTTGCTCGAGTAATACGATTTCACTAAAAATACACGTTCTTGTAAATTGTACATCTTGACATTAAAAACCATCCGATCAGACTGAACGAGTAGCCGAATATTATCGTCCGGAAGTGGGGAATGCAGTGTTACCATCGACGGAGCGAAAAAAAATTTTTATAAGTAGCTACACTGGATTCTTTTTTTACGCGATAGATGCGTGCGCGCAAAAAAAAAAATCGCAAATGTAATGGATACTTTCTTCTTTCTAATAAAATATATTTTTTCTATAACGAATATTTTCGATGGCACTGATTTTTTAAAGATAACTACAGATGAGAAAGATTGTTAACACCTCTGGTACAGATTTAAATGTGGCAACACTGCTCAATAGGCTTGGAAATGAAAATTCGAGAAAAACTCAAAGTACATCTGTTATGGTGTACCACGACAAATTATAATTTTTTTTATAGAAATAAAAAAAATTTTAAATTTGAATATTTTTTTGTTATTTTAAAATGTTGGATTTTTTTTTTTATTTTTAGATCCATTAAAGCATAATTTCCATTGAAGTGTACATGTTCTTCATATGTGATTTTTTCTGAGTTCTAGAGCTTTTTGCGGTACAATTTCTTAATGTTTTGAAATTTTGGATTATTTGGATTTGAATTTGGATTGGCCGGGTAAGGGAGTAAACGTGCCCCTAAACCAAATCACCAGCTGTATGGAAATTATTGTATAGGGTACTAAATAAAACATTTTGGTGTCTGACCACCATAGAATCATTTATTGCATCCTAAAACCTCCATATGCCAAATTTCGTTTCATTTGCTTAATTAATTTTGAAAAAATAAATTTGTGTTCAATTTGTATAGCAGCCCCCCTTAGAGAGGGGGAGGGGTCTCAAACTATCACAAAAACCTTCCCCGGCCCCAAAAACCCTTACATACCAATTTTCATGTTGATCGGTTCAGTAGTTTCCGAGTCCACAAGAATCGGACAGACAGACAGACAGACAGAAATCCATTTATATATATATATATATATATATATATATATATATATATATATATATATATATATATAGATTGAATTTTATTTTTTTAATTTTGAGATTCAGTACTATTCTAGTTTGAATTAAAATTTCTTCCTACGTCTATTTTAGGTATATTTTTCTCAGAATTTTCAGAGTGTTCTTCGCGGTACAAAAAAAATATATTTTAAGGCATTTCGAAATTTTGAAAAAAAAAATAACTCTGAGACCCAATTTTACTCTAATTTTTATTTAAATGCGTTCGTATAAGTTGTTTTTTTCACATGTAGCGTAATTTTTTCTTGTATTTTTAAGAGGATTGCGTGAAAAAAAAAGTTTTTTTGGCCTTTGGGCATTTTTAATTTATTTTGAATTTAGACACCCGTTACTGCTCTAACATTTTTTAAATTTTGTTTTTCATACGCCTAAAATTTGTCGGTACAAAAAATAATAATGCAGACGATGAAGAAAATTATTTCTGTGTCTCGCAATGCTCTTAAAAATTCAAGAAAAATTACGCCACATGATGTTGATATAAAGACTCATCCGAACGCATTTAAATAAAAATTAGAGCAGAAGTGGGTCTCAAAGTTAATTTTTTTTTCAAAATTTCGAAATGCCAGGAAATATTATATATAATTTTTTTGTACTGCGTATTTTATTTTTTTTATTATTAGATTTTTTGATGAAAAAATAGTTTGAAGATATTTATTGATACACCTTAGTAAGATGTACTTTCAGTATTTTTTTCATATTTTTGTCTCAAAGCTATTTAGAATGGCGTGAAATAAACGGAAAAGTACGTTTTTCACTATAGATCCTATGTTGAACCACATAGGTGTTCATATAAACCGCCAAAATATCTCATTTAATATCCTATACAATATTTGCCATACAGCTGGTGATTTGGTTTGGGGGCACTTTTACTTCCATACCCGGCCAGGCCCTTAAGTTTTGAAATGTGTTCGCACCTGTTCTTTATATTCATGATTTTTTCATAATTTATTGAGGATTGAACATACTATTTCAAGGCAATTATTGAATACAGCTATAAAAATAGATTTTACGTAGGAAAAAGTATATTGATTCAAGAGGGGCATTTTTTGAAGGCGATAATACAAATTTAGATGATAAATAAAGTATTCTCTTTAAAAACACAAATTCCCAGTATGAATTTGAAAGAATGTATTACGTATTTAGTGAACGTAGAGTTGTACTACTCAATTGATTTCCACAATCTGGCATCCACTTGAAGTCAGGCCCGGACTGCATGAGCATCTCCAAACAAAGCTTCCGCATATTTGCCGAAAGACTGAGGAGAAGTGACAACAGCTTGCAGTATATCAATTATTTTAAAATATTTTCCTAATTTTCACCGTCCGCATTTTATTATTTTTATGAAATTGTTAGAATAGTTAGAATTGTTAGAATTGTTAGATAGAATCGTAAATTCATAAGACTAAACATACCAACATCTGATCTATTTATAGAATTATCCAATTTCGTATAAAAAACAATTCGAAATGCCAAAAAAAAACTTTTCGGTGGTTATTTTATGATAGTAAGATGCACTATGAGTAGTTTTTCTATAATTTCTTTTCCAAGTTGTTGAGAGTGTCGTGGAAAAAGAAAAAAAAATTATCTAATGTTCTAATTTGCAACAATACTTTTCATAGCGCTGGTGATAAGGTTTGGGGCATTTTTTACGAATACACGAATACAATTTTAGTGAATATATTTTAGGAAAATAAAAAACTATGAATGGTTTTACCTATGATATAATCGCAAGGTTGATGTAGGACTGCTGTTGGCTTAGTAATCAATTGTAATTCTTCAATTAGCAATAATCTCACCTCAGATGTTCCTCATTGAGTACGATATCGCCGCTGTGTGTGTGTGTATTGATTCAATTATTGATTAAACTAGTAAATGAATGATACTATTTACGAATTCAATTGCAAACAAATCCCAATTTAAATCAATTCATGCATTATGGTTGAAGTTATCGCAGAAAATAATCATCAACATTTTGACTAATCATCAAACGGTATGCGTAGAAGTTCAGTGAGCTTGGGGGTATAAAAGTATTGCCGACTTGAATGTATCTGCAATGCCGATTTTCCCGACTTCTTGGTTTCGGAATCTGTATTAGGAATACACATTCCAGTTGGCAAAAATGCAAGCGAGTACAAAAATACCCGCAGCTTGTATCTATTTTGCAATGCCCATTTCCTCAGTATCCATGGTTTAGAAATCTGTGTTAGAGAAACATTTCGATTTGTAAAAACGCAAGCGAGTAAAAAAGTACCCGCTGCTTGCATCTAATTTGCAATGCCGATTTCCTCAGGCTCCATGGTTTTGAAGTATGTGTTGGGGAAACAATTCGATTTCCAGAAAAACAAGCGAGAACAAAAGTTCCCGCTGTTTGCATCTAATTTGCTATAGCGATTTCCCCTGGCTCCATGGTTTTGAAGTCTGTGTTCCATCTATTCCAGAGATCGTACCTCAACCGTTGCGCAATCATAACTGAGTGGACTTCCGAGCGGCACTCGCTAATATACCGATTGGTGTGTGTTCTGGTGTGTGTGTGTGCGAGCACTATTCTTTTCAGCAATTTTATTTACTGTATTGCTTAAAGCTAAAATTAGTTCGATTGTAAACATTGGTTGCGAGGAATTCATTGGATTAACTTACATCAAATAGTGCTATGTTCGATCCTGATTGTTTCAGGCTGCGGTTTCAATTAGTAATAAATCCTGTTCTGTAGGAATACAGATTGTTTTAGTTCAAGTTCTCTAATTATTTTAGTGGCTTTCTAACCTACCCGAAGTTCAAATTTTTGTTGCTAGTCAAATTCACTTTTTTTCGCTTTAGATAGATATAATTTTAGCTGTACTTTAAGAATAGAATGTAAGTAAATAGGCAATAAATTCATATACTTATAGGCTACTTACAAATATAGATTTTAGAGAAATTAAGATTAAGGTACAATTTTCAATTTGCTATCAGAACAATATAATTTTCTAGTGGCAGAAGATCAATTCAGGTATTGTTTATGCATTGGTTCGCTCTATCAGCGACAGCGAACCTACCGTTGATGGAGCGAACCAACCTTCGATAAGTCGATTACAGTGAAGGCGCTGTGGGCCTAGTTGCCGGGGCTGTGATCGTGCCAACATTCCCCTCCCCGTGAGAATGAATGGAACCATCAATCTCACCAAGTCCATCTACAGCCAGCACCGCCAGCTTTGAGACAGGTCTCCGAAACAGTCCACTAGATGTTTGAACCAACGCCTGCCGGATTCGTCCATCGCTGCCCGGAGTCACTTCTACAATTCGTCCACGTATCCACCCATTTCGTCTACTGTCGTCGATCACAATGACCAAGTCTCCGGGTTGGACAGGCTTCGTCTCTTCAACCCATTTAGTGCGTTTGGTGAGTGTGGGTAAGTATTCCCGAACCCATCGCCTCCAGAAATGGTCGATACGTTTCTGGACCAGGTTCCAGGATGCATTAAGCTCATTAGCAGAGTCTTTTAACTTTGTTATTGGCTGCACTACTCCAGATGAGCTTCCCAAGATGAAGTGGTTTGGAGTGAGTGCTTCTCGCTCTGCTGAGTCCAGTGGTAGGTACGTGAGCGGGCGCGAGTTGACAATTCCTTCAGCCTCTACCAATACAGTTTGTAGTCCTTCGTCGTCGAGTTTGTCATCTTGGGGAATGCTTTTCATGGCGTTCTTGATGGAACGTACCATGCGCTCCCACGATCCCCCCATGTGGGGACAGGAAGGCGGAATGAATAACCATTTTGTCTCGGTGTTGGTAAACGTCGTAGCTGCATCCTGCTCGATTCGCTCGATTTGGTCTTGCAGAATTCGTTCCGCTCCGGTAAAGTTCCGACCATTGTCGGAGTATATTTCTTTCGGTGACCCTCTGCGACAGATGAAGCGACGTATACAGGCGATACAGCTCTTCGTCGATAAATCATACGCAACTTCAACGTGTACTGCACGAATTGTGAGACACGTAATCAGACACACCCACCGTTTTGCTGCGGATCTGTTTACTTTCACCAGGATTGGCCCAAAGTAGTCGATGCCGATATAAGTAAATGGGCGAACTCCAGGCGACAAGCGTGCTTCCGGAAGAGGACCCATCCTTGGAGTTGAAGGCTTAGCTTTCATCACCTTGCACCATTGACACCGCTTCTCGATGCCTCGAACTACTGTGCGCAGATGTGCAATGTAGAATCGCTGGCGGATTTCGTTGACCACCGTTTCGGAGTTTCCATGGAGAAGCTTCCTATGGAAATTATCGACGATAAGGTTGGTGACGTGGTGTTTTCTCGGTAGTATCACTGGGAACTTCACATCTTCCGCTACTCCTTGTGCCGCGGAAATGCGACTGTCGACTCGGAGAACTCCCTCATCATCAAGCATCGGTGTAAGCATCCGAAGAGGGCTTGACTTCTCTAAGATCAGTCGTTCACAGATCGGTACTGTCTTATTTTTAGTAAGAATAGTCAACTCATCTGGATAAACCTCAGACTGAATCAGTTTCCAAAGCAATATCTCGGCTGCCTTCAATTCCTCGTGAGTCAACGATATGCTACCTTTTGTGCCTTTCTGATTGCGAAAAGTTCCGAACCTTATTACATATGCCGTTGCGTGCAGCAATCGGTTCCAGTTGGAGAAGCGTTCGTATACTATCGGAGTACGCAGGATGAGCACTTCTTGATGCAGATGACATGCTCGCAATTCTTCATCAGTAGTTGCGAGCGATCTCTTCGGCATAGGCCACTCCTCCTCTGGCAGTTGCAGAAATGTTGGGCCATTGAACCAGCGGCCTGATGCGCTGAGGCACGGTCCATTACCCCACTTGGTAGCCTCATCTGAGACGTTAAGTTTGCTCGGAACGTATCTCCAATCGTTTACGTTTGACGATGAAAGAATTTCTCCAACGCGACAGGCTACGAAAGGGCGATATCTTCGATGTTCTGACCGGATCCAAGCCAGAGTCACTTCGGAGTCCGACCAGTAGATGACGCGGTTGATTCGGATGGAATGATTAGAACGCACAAATACCAGCAACCGGGTTCCCAATACCGCGGCCATCAGCTCCAACCGAGGGATGGAGACATATCGAAGAGGAGCCACCTTCGTTTTGGCTGACACTAGAGCGCATTTCGCTGTTCCATAACGATTGCTAGTTCGGAAGTACACCACCGCTGCATACGCCGCTTCACTTGCGTCGACGAACACATGGGCCTCCAACGAACGGTACAGCTCAGTGCTCGCATTCTCGAAGTAGCACCTTGGAATCCGAACATCGTTGACTTCATCCAACAGGCTAATCCATTTCGTCCACGATTCGTAGACGCTTTCGTCGACAAACTCATCCCATTTGATGCCGCTACGCCAAATCTTCTGCATCATTATTTTTCCGTGTATCAGCACACACGCCAGCAGGCCTAACGGGTCAAAAAGGCTCATTATACATTTCAGCACCTGACGTTTCGTCGGTCTCGTTCCCGTTCCGATCAGTGCCGCAATTTCCTCCCTGAAGATCGTAGAAAAAAGTACACTGTCCTCTTCGGTATGCCACAGCATCCCTAACACGCGCTCCGATTGCGACCTCAATGACAAGTCTTTCGTTGCTTGATTCGGAGATTGCCCCAAGTGGTCCAGCACTGCCTTTCGGTTTGATGACCAATTCCGGATTTCAAATCCTCCTTGCGCATGGACCCATTTCACCTCGCTGGATACCTTCTTCGCCTCCTCGTTCGTCTCGAAGCTGTCAAGGTAATCATCGACGTAGTGCCTGCTACGAATGGCAGAGGCTGCCCTCGGGAACTTGCCTGCAAACTCTTCCGCATTCCGATTCTTAACGAATTGGGCTGATGCAGGAGAGCTGGTCGCTCCGAACGTTAGTACGTCCATTATATAAATACTAGGTTCGACGTTGGTGCTGCTGCGGAATAAAAATCTCTGAGAGGATCGGTCTTGCTTGATAACTCTCGTCTGGTGGAACATCTCTTTGATGTCTCAACTCACTGCCACCGGGTACTGACGGAAATGAAATTGAACCGAAATCAGTGATACGAGAAGGTCAGGACCGGACAATAGTAAGGAGTTCAAAGAAATTCCATCGACCTTCGCTGCGGCGTCCCATATTAGCCGCACCTTCTCCGGTTTCTTCGGATTGCAAACCACCCCTAACGGAAGATACCAGGTTCGTCTCGGATCTGCGTCGGCTAACTCGTCCGCCGTTGCTAGATGTGCAAACCCTTTATCCTGGTATTCCTGTACTTGTCGGTGGATGTTTTCTTTGAGAACGAGGTCTTTATCCATGCGTCTCTCGAGACACTGTAGACGGCGTAGGGCCATCGGAAAGCTATCGGGAAGCTCTACATAATCCGTCCTCCAAAGCAGGCCCGTTTCAAAACGGTTACCTATTCTTCGCGTCGTCCCCTCCATGATTTGTCGTGCTCTTACATCTGTGGTGGATTCCACAATTTCCACATTGCTCACCCCACAGTCCTCCACATTGAAGTAATCTTTGACCAGTCGTTCCAGCTTTTCTTCGGATTGGCATTCACATACGTGGTAGTTAAGTTCTTCGTAGGCTTGCTTCGTTGTCTTGGCATTCAGACTACCATAGACACACCATCCTAGGCGAGTTTTGGTCGCTATGACTCCGCTTTCACCTTTCTTGATTTTCAACGGCACCGCCAATTTCAGGTTTCGGAGTCCGATTAGCAGTTTTGGTGTTACATTCTCGTAGCTACGAACCGGAAGTCCTTTCAGGTGCGGATGATCCTCTAGAAGCTTTTCGAAGCACAGCGTTTGCGATGGTAAATTCAAACTTTCCACTGTGCGTACGTTCACCAGGTGGAATCGATTGTTTCGATCTATTTCGGACACCTCAAGCGAAACTATCTGCGACTCATCTTCGGTTCTCGTCATGTTAGCGGTCCATTTAAGGCAAAGCGGGACGTTGGGACCTTCCACCCCAAGTTCTTCAACCAAGCTACGTTCAGCAAGCGTTGCAGAAGAACCTTCGTCCAAGAAGGCAAACGCTGTGACAGACTTTGAATTTCCATGAATCGTTATGGGAATAATGCGAAAGAGAATGGATTGTTCGTGATGGTGATGTGCGTGATCTTCTACACGAGAGGTTCCCGGGGTCTTCTTGGCCACTGTTTCCACTTTGTTGTGTAGCAATCGATGATGGCGATATTGACAACCGTCGATCCCACATTGACTCGAATTGCGACATGTTCGCCGTCCGTGCGGATTGAGACAAGTTCGACAAACCTTCAGCGACTGGATACTTTTCCATCGATCGTCCACCGGTAGATGTTGGAATTTCGTACAATCTTTCAATCGATGACCAGCTTTCCCGCAGAACAAGCAAACTTTACCCTGATCCGCTTTTTCTTTCGCGGCACTATCTGATGCTGAGTTTTCGACGTGGGCATGGACATAACTTTTGTCTTTGGTTCGAGATTTCTCATGCTTCGCTGAGTATTCCCCGCCAGTAATAACGATGACTTTGCTGACCGATTCGACGATCGCTGACATGAAGTTGCTGAAGTTTTGCAAACTCGCATGAGGAATGAATGAAAGATGCTGCGCCCACTGTAGCTTTACGTTGGCTGGTAATTTTTCAACCAGTTCTTGGAGCAGCGCTGGGTTCACCAGATGCGCTTGCTGTCCTGCTGCAATAAGATGTTGTGTCAAGTTTCTGACGGACATCCCGAAATCTATCAACGAGTCAAGCCTCTCAGATTTGGGAGCAGGTGTTTCACGCACAGTTCGAATTAATTTATTTATAATAATCTCGGGCCGACCATACAAGGTTCGGAGTGTATTTATCACTTCCGGGACAGAATCAGGCGACAGAAGGTAATATCGCACTGATTTTAGAGCGCTACCTTTCAGGCAACGTTGCAAACGAGCCAGGTTTTCTACGTTGCTAAACCCGCAAGCGGCTGTGGAGTTACTAAAACTACTGAAGAATATCGGCCACTCCTCTGGATCGCCCGTGAACTCGGGTAGATCACGTGGCATAACCTGTCTTGCAGCTAATTGTTCCGGGGATGGTCGATGAAGCACTTCGTTTGCTGGCGCAGCAGCTCGATTCGAGTGCGCAGGATAGTTGGGCGGCTGCTCGAATGGTAGCGGTGCACTCGCAGAAGTATTCACGGGCGTCTCGTGCGCTAACGGCTGCTCACGTGGAACCGATACATGTGGGAAGAAACTCGATGACACGTTATGAGAACGTGGCTGTTCGTTAGAAAATGACGTGAGTTGGATTGACGAGCGCGCTTGATGAGTACGCTGCTGCTCGATTGGGACCGGCACAGGTGGAGGATTCGAGCGCGCATGACTGATACGCGGCTGCTCGGCTGGGACCGGTTTACTGATAGGATATTGTTCCGATGGTACCATCATTGGTACGGTTGTAGTGGGAAGGACCCTGTCGCAGGTATTTCGATCAACGAAGTGATTTGTCTTCGGAATAGCACCTTTAGATGTAGTCAGAGTAGGGTGTGAGAGTGGAGTGGATTGTTTTCGCTCTTGTAACTGTATTCGAAAGCTTTGCAGTTGCGTCTCAAGTATCTTGATCTGCTCAAGTGTCGGTTCTGACTGCTGCTGACACTGTTCCAGCTGTTGTTGTAGCAATTGAAGCCCTGACATCATGCCAGGATCAAACGACACTGCGTTGTCTGTTTGCTGGAAATTTGCGGGATTGTTGTTACACGACAGCGTGGGCTGTGAAACTCCAGTAAGCGCTGCTACAGGATCGGAGGATGGTACGACTAGTAGGTGTTTTGCGGGTGCGTGCTGATCAACCCATGCAGAGACCTGCTTCTTTCGAGACTCAATCTCGTTCACTCGGCTTCTTACACTTCGGTTGTCTTCTTCTTCCGCTAACGACTCTTCCAGATCGAATTTCTCCTGCGTGTGCTTCTTCTGAAGTTCCAGTTGCTTCTTCTCCAATTCAAGTTGCTTCCGTTCAATTTCTTGCTTTTCCGCTAGTCGCTTCACCTGGAGATTCGCTCTGCGACTTGACGTGAGTGATCGTACCGATGTTGCTATTGTTGGTACGGGAAGACATCCCGAGCATGTCCATTCTTTGTGCTCCACCGAATCTGTGACCCCAGCGCAGGTATAATGCCACCACGAACTACATTTATCGCAGGCGACAAGGTTCTCCGCTGAATCTGGTCGCTCACATGCGACGCAGCTGTGCTCTGGTCGGGGATTTGGGGTACCATCCAATCGATTCACGTCCATTTCGATATTTGATCTTTAAGTTTGTTGCGGTCAACAAACGAGCACTATTCTTTTCAGCAATTTTATTTACTGTATTGCTTAAAGCTAAAATTAGTTCGATTGTAAACATTGGTTGCGAGGAATTCATTGGATTAACTTACATCAAATAGTGCTATGTTCGATCCTGATTGTTTCAGGCTGCGGTTTCAATTAGTAATAAATCCTGTTCTGTAGGAATACAGATTGTTTTAGTTCAAGTTCTCTAATTATTTTAGTGGCTTTCTAACCTACCCGAAGTTCAAATTTTTGTTGCTAGTCAAATTCACTTTTTTTCGCTTTAGATAGATATAATTTTAGCTGTACTTTAAGAATAGAATGTAAGTAAATAGGCAATAAATTCATATACTTATAGGCTACTTACAAATATAGATTTTAGAGAAATTAAGATTAAGGTACAATTTTCAATTTGCTATCAGAACAATATAATTTTCTAGTGGCAGAAGATCAATTCAGGTATTGTTTATGCATTGGTTCGCTCTATCAGCGACAGCGAACCTACCGTTGATGGAGCGAACCAACCTTCGATAAGTCGATTACAGTGAAGGCGCTGTGGGCCTAGTTGCCGGGGCTGTGATCGTGCCAACAGGTGTGTTTTCAATAGCCTGTTTTGAAAGCAATTTTAGGGCTATTGAAACAAGTTTTTAGATCAGAAAGTAACAAACATATAACGCGTAGACATTTTATCTTTCGCATGAAGTATTTATCATACCATTTCGTTCTGTTGTTTAGGAGCTATTAACGCTCAAAATCTCGTTGTCCGCCATAACGCTTTCGTTTTAGATACTCTGAACATACACCCCAGTATAGAAATGAAAGACGTAGTCCTACGTCAAAAAAATGTTGGAAAACATAAAAAATAGAAGGAAGGAGTATCTTAACACCATAGAAACATTTATTACATCCTAAAACCTCCACATGCCAAATTTGGTTTCATTTGCTTGATTAATTCTCGAGTAATGCAGAAATTTGTGTTTCATTTGTATGGCAGCCCCCCCTTTGAGTGGGGGAAGGACTGTCTAACCATCATAGAAACATTTATTGCACCCTAAAACTTTCACATGCCAACTTTGGTTTCGTTTGATTGATTAATTTCCGAGTAATGCAGAAATTTGTGTTTCATTTGTATGGCAGACCCCCTTAGAGAGGGGGGAGGGGTCTCAAAATATCACGAAAACTTTCCCCGGCCCCAAAAACCCCTACATACCAATTTTCATGTCGATCGGTTCAGTAGTTTCCGAGTCTATAAGAATCAGACAGACAGACAGACATCACTCCATTTTTATATATATAGATATCCCGCAGCTCTCGAAATATTCGGAAAAAAGATCACCAATATAAAAAAAACACGTACACAAACAAATAAACATACATATTTGAATATAAACTAAACCTGTAATGGGTCTCAAAATTCTAAAACAAAATCGAAGTTTAGAAATATATTTTGTTTGTACCGCGCAACAATAATATGAATTAGAGTAGTAGTGAATCTCTAAATCGTCAAAAAAAAAATTCAATATTTCAAGATTTTCTCCACTACCGTCACCCGGGGGCTATTGATCACCGGCGTGAAATTGATGCAACGTATTACTGAAAACAAACATAAATTTTCAGAGGTGTTATGCAATTTAGTTTTAAACTTTTTTAATCTGACATGTTCAATAATCATCTAAAGGATCTTTTTGTGAATAGTTCTCAACGAATCACTTATTGAATTTCATGCATTTCATAAACTATGGTAAAAACATATTTTCAACAGTTCAAAACAATATTTATAGGCACTAACCATACTTATTTATATCTAGGCGATACTTGATGAGTTGAATAAGTAACCAAATACTTGTTGTTACTATTCAAACAAGTGAGAAATAACTATTTTACAAAAAAGCACCACGAATGACCAGAACCGAATCCCATCATGCGACATATCGAACGTCTTAGTTTGTCAAAACTACCTCATTGGTGACCATTTTAAGGGTTTTTGGCCACATTAGGATAACCCGAATTGTCTCCGGATGACCTGCAGATCAGTGTTCAATTCGAGTTATGGAAAGGCATAACCACACCTTTAGGTGGAATAAATCAGGTTTTTGTAACCTCAAACCCTTGAATTATCATTAAAATAACGGTAGGTGAAGAAATAATTTAACTTTCTATACATTTTTGTTCAATGATACTAGAAAATCCTGAAAAACATAGATTGATCAATTTCACCCCGAAGCTACATTTTAAAATTTTCCACTAAAAATATTCCAAATTGACGATTTTTTAAGGATTTTTTGAACCAAACTTACCATAAAGTTTTGAGTTTTGTGGCCTTGGCACCATTACTGATTTTAAAAATAATTGGGTATAAATCTAACAAAAAAAAAATCGGAAATATTCACATTTTTCTGAAATTAGTGATCAATTTGCCCCCGGTTTACGGTACTAAAATTTTTGATGAAATTTTTTTGATAATATTTGTTGCTACACCATTATAAGATGCACTTTCAGTATTTTTGTCAAACTTTCATCCCAAAGCTATCGAGAATAGCGTGCAAAACATTGGAAACTACGTTCTTATAATAGATCCTATGTTGAACCTCATAGGGGTTCAAAAAACAGTCAAATTTTCTTATTTAGTACCATATACAATATTTTCCATAGATTTTGTGATTTAGTTTGGGGGCATACTCAGCCAGGCTCTTCACCAAAAAATATCTACAATCAAAAGGATCGAAAAGGTCGAAATCAAAAGATCGATTCTCGCGATTTTTTGGAATACAAAGAATCGATCGAAAAAATCGGAAATCGGAGAGGAAAAGATTGATCTTCTTGATAACGATCCAAGATCCAAGTGCCCAATCCTAATTCGAGTAAATGTTCTTTCGGGTAGATGTTTCATTCGGATGTTTGTTACATTCGGGTGAATGTGCTTCGGGTAACTGTGTTTGTCGTTTCTGGGGTGAAAATTAATTATTCGAACCAGCAGACCGCACGCTATTCTTAATTCTATCCGGCGGTTTGCTTAGAGGTTCCAAATTACCCCCACTCACTCTACTTGATGATGCTTTCACTTGTTGTTATGGAAGATGAAATTTACGTTCTGGAAGATGTTATTTTTTTTTTTATCTTCGCTTCTTTTTCGTCGGCCTATTTCCGCCACTTTTAGTGCCAATCACCGACATCAGGGAGGCGACTCCACCTGTTCCTACCTATCAGACTCAACAACTCATGAGCCGGGCCAACTTCTTTTACTTCCCCTCCGAATGAAGACGTAACCAGAGATTTTTCGCCTCAGAAAATCCCAACGACGCCAGCTGGGATTGAACCCAGGCCGATCGGATTATGAGGCTGTTACGCTAACCATACAACCACTGGCGCCGTCCGGAAGATGTTGAAGAACTTCAAAGACTGGCGATTTATACTGCAATGGACAGAACTATAACAACTGAATACTTTAGGATAAAAAAAAAACTGATCAAACCCCCCAAAAAATAACGGAATAGAAATTCCGTTTGTTTCAAAGAAAGGTAAAGACGAACGTTTTCGTAGTGCAGATGGAATGAACAGCTGGTGGGTGCCGAACTGATAGGTAATGTAATATGTGAGAAGTAGAAGCTTATCGCTCGCGCGAGGAAGAATTCTTTTTTCACTCTCTCATTTGTCCGTCTAATAACTTGAATGTCAACCAACAGAGAGAAAGCAAATCAGCGGCATGTAAATTGGCCGCTGAAGTCAAAATGCGGAGAACACTGCCACATACGAACGGGCACGTTCCTAGGGGTACTACGCCGTCTCAACGTAGTTTTATTTGCGTAAATTTTAGGCAATGCTTAGTTGAGATTTCTATACAAAATAACGCGCCTCGAATGTATTCTGAGTAGCAAGCTCTAGAATATGTATGTATTAGTGCAGATTGGAAGAACTTTCTTTGACGAAAAATCTCCCGATCATAACGGATATCGAACCCGAACCCACCACATGATAATGTGTGACGCTAACCACTCGACCACTGGAACACTAGATCAACTTTTCAAAAAATAGGCCTTTTTCAAGACTAGAGGCGAATGAATGGAACACGCTTCAAAATGTACCAAAATCTGTATCATTGAAATATTTGTTGAGAAGAAACGTCTGTTTTACTTTATTAGCATAACCCAAGCCTCAATTCACTCATTTGTTAGATAATACTTGTACGTAATCTTGCTAACATAAACTGCACACTATTGATTGTTAACAGTTTCGAGCTTCTCCACGAACGGTTATATTACATTCCTCGTTTCGCTACCGAGCTGCTTAAATACTTCTTGTAATCGTGTAGTAATATTGTTATAATCAGGAAAAAGGTCACTCGATGGTTGCCGAAGAGTGACGCATTATTACAGGGTGTCGACTACCTTGAAAATCCTTGAAAATCAGGGAATATCAGGGAATTTGAACAATGTCAGGGAAAGTCAGGGAATATCAGGGCAGTTCGTCACCAATCTGAAAAAAATGAAATTCCATCAATTATAATTTTGATTATTGAAGTAATTAGAAAGTTAATGATACCAAAAAAGGTTTATTTGATTAGTTTGATTCTCTGTACGTTTTTCAGTTTGCTTTTGCCTGTAGGTGAACTTAGTCCTTCCGAAGGGTAAACAGCGCAAAAGTAGACGGCTTTTACATTCGCGATGTTTTTCTGGCATTTTTGGCATCAGTATCTGCTGTTCAGCTTCAACCAATTCCCTTCCTTTTCTTCTTCGAAAACTATCGATAAATTAATGCTTGACAATCATACTACGAAAGTTGAGCTCCTGTGGTGCCTGGAAACAGTTATGTAGCACAAATCACTCCACACTGCTGAAAAAATACATGGTTGTATTGAGGAGAATGTTTCATGACAACTAGGAAGCTGAGAAGGTCTAACTAGAACGTGATAAAATGAGCTTTATGATGAATTTTGGTTCGATGAAACTTTGTAAGCGATACATTGTCGTTGGTTTCGGCTAGTCTATGAACAAGACTACAAAGAGGCTACAGATGGAGCTGAATGTCAGATTTTGGGATGAAGAAGAGGTTGGGTTTGGTGAATCGTTACATGACGTCAATGTTCTTGGGACATTCTCAAGCATCAGGAATGGACTTGCAGCTTTTGAAGAATGCATGGGAATTATATATTTGAACAAACTTCTTTTTGTGTCGATGGACGGTATAAACGTGAATTGGTCGTATTACGCGAGCTGCGACTGGTTTTTCAAAATGAAGAAAAAAACCTCTTGAATTTGGGTAGCTTCGGTTTGCATATTTTACACGGTTCGTCAAAGGATTGAAAAAACTCGCAACATAAACAAGTTTGCTCACTACGATCCGAAAAATGAACGACTGGACCATTTTTGAAAAGGACAGGTTTACGGAAGTTATCACCCAAAATGGTCTTCTGTCTCTTGTTAGAAACCTCAACGTTGAGAGGGCTTTTCCATTAGCGAATGTTTTTATGAAAATATGTGGGAGGAAACGGTTGTGCTATGCGACAAGTTTATGATGCTATACTTCACTCAGGAAGATAGCATCAATAAAGATGTTGAGCTCTTTATATCGTTATATGAATCAAAGTTAATAAAACGGCTACGGGGAACAGAAGTGGAATCTCTGGAGGTAAAACGGGGAAAATTTTGCAAAACGTACAGAAGAGGGCCGAAAGATTGCGAGATAAAGCATGTCGTTAAAATCGTAACAGTTTCATGAAATTGATCCGAATCAAAATGAAAATGTCTCATTCTGTACTAGTATTTGAGACTCCTTCAAAATAACTTTAAACTGTATTAGTATATCAATTTTAAAAAATCTTTTACGACACTTATCAGTCGTCGTTAAACTCAATTAAAAATCACAAACAATTAATTTATTGGAAAATATCGACAGACGTTCTTAAATTTCATTGTTTAAGTTAACTAAATGTTTTAGGAGCTACAGCTAAAATACATTTAGAGAATTTAATTACTAGTCTACACCTGGAATTTTTCTGAAAAATTACTGGAAAATCAGGGAATATCACCCTGTATTAACTGTCGACACCCTGTATTAAAAATGAGGCATCGGAGGGTCGGAAATGTGAAAAGTATGAGCAATTTCGATTCCTTCAAGGAATCCGATTTTTTTCTATTGAGGTGAAGGTGGAACGAAGCCACAAATGGCAGCCACAGTGACGCTCACTTCTTTCATCTACCTCGCCCCGATATGCAAAAAATTCAATAATTTTGCGAAACAGTGTGTAGAAAATGATCGTTTTCGCACACTTCCCATCAATTAATATCAACCAAACTCTAATCGATTACTCACAAAATATTAAATTTTCACCTGCCGTCGCACTGTATAGTGAAAAACTTCGGAAAACTTGAACTCGAGTGCTGTGGAAGTTAAATTTTCTTCTCCTTCTTCTTCTTTTTGGCTTTAAGAGGGTTTAAACTTTTCAGTTCATTCGCCTCTACACCCAAAGTTGATTTTTAGCACCTGTTCTGGCATCCCGATTTATTACATTAAATGAGCTGAAATATAACATAAAATTTCTACTCCCTAATACATGTATATCATTTGTATAATATATACGCTAGAGCCAATATGAGGGACCGAAACAGGAGACACATTTAAATGAAAGCTTTTCGTATAGTTTGCCAAATACACGTCCCAGACGGAGAAAGATATATTCTCGTTCATGTTCTTCTTTATCGTCTTAGAAAACGTCTTCCAACTTCATTTTATGATGAGGTGTAATATTATCACGCTCCTTTAAAAAAGCGCTGGCCAGCTATATGGATAGCGTAGTCGTGTAAAGTAACTTTGCATTCCAGCCGGCTTTGGTTCGATCCCCATTGACGTCGTATGGACTTTTTTTTGCACAAAACCAAATGAAAAGAGAAAAGAAAACAGAAAGAGATGTCTGCACGCATACATACAAACCATTTTTAAGCTTTCAAAATAGCTCATTATTTGCGCATTTGACTCTCATGCAAAGGAAATGGCATCTTTTCTGCCAAAGATGACATGTTTTCTGCCAACGCTAGTTTGGGTGTACTGTTAAATTTTCATTTTTCAATTTTCCGCAATGGTTTTGTTTGTGTTGGGGAAAGCATCGTTATTTTTTCAACACTGATGCCAGACAACATCATCGAAACAGCTATAAAAAACACCCAATAAAATGTTATTCCTGAGTCAAAGCGTTTCATGTCGTGAACATCAACAAAATAAAATTGCGTTGATATCAATACAATTATTGTTTTTACGTTTGATGGGTCACTAATGTAAGTTTTAGAAACTTTAACATAGGTTAAGAAAATTGTATAGCAGAGCTCGAAACACTGCCACGGCTACCTCTACAGTCCAAAATAGTAAACGGAAAAGTATTGCATTCAATTAAAATGTCTCGACCAACGAAGAGAACGGTTAAAGCTCTCCATCGTGAATATGTGAAAAAATACGATCAACGAAGGAAAATATTGTGGAATTATCAACAACGAGTTACTGTTCGTGACTTCCCGTGGCGTTGCTACAAGGTAAGATCGCAATTCTTTCCTAGCTATTTTTATGCCCTGGAACATTTTTTCAGTCTCAAACGCTAAAGTGTAAGTGGAAATACACTTCCAAAAGAACCCCAATTCGCATGTGAAATGAATTCACTCAAGTTACGCTCGCGTCTCACAGTCACACAGTCTGATAAGTGAATTGATCTATTTACGTACCAAAACCAAAACAAACGGTGTGCTTCGCTCTTCTCTCATAAACACTATTACCCCATGGAAAAAACAATGGCTTCGTTCTAGCTTCACCTTAGGCGGCTCGCACACCGGAGCAATAAACAACTAGCAAACTGCAATACGCAATATGCAACAGGAAACATATTTTGTTGTTCTTCGCATACCAGAGCAATAAAAACCCCCGACATTATGCAAACAATCGGCTTAATGTACGAAACTTGTCAAAATATGGGCGATAAGTTGCTCTTCAACCGACACGCCGTGTTGCTAGCGACATGTGTTGCTCTGTAAAGGCGACAGCGATATCGTATTGCGTCGGTATGCGAGATCAACAAAGATTAAATGGAAAAATCCATTGGCGATAATATTGCTTATTGCATGTTGATAGTTGCTAGTTGCTTATTGCTCCGGTGTGCGAGGCGCCTTAGTCATGCACATTTCTGCAGCAGTAATTTCATCACGAAGCAATTCCACTTTTGGAGCACGGTATTCGCTCTCCAGCTCTTGTAAATCCTCATCGTAGGTTATTAAAAACGTTTCCGCCATTACATTGATGCTTGTTAAATTGGGCAAAACTGTATTTATCTGTCCCTTAGAACAAACATCTGTAATCTCTAACGAAAAAATCGAAAAAAGCTGTACCTTTCCAGATAAATTAGTACATATGGTAACACTAGTCGGAGGCGGTGGCGAAATTGTCTTTCTCAAGAGCGCGAGCTTAGATTAAGTTTTCAAAATAGGTCTTTTACAAAGCATGAGGTGAATGATTCGCAAAAGTTTAAAATCTTTACAGTTCAACTCTCTCTCTCACACACTCTCCCTTCCTCTCTCTCTCTCTCTCTCTCTCTCTCTCTCTCTCTCTCTCTCACACACTCTCCCTTCCTCTCTCTCTCTCTCATTCTTTCTCTCATGAATTTTTAATTTTTTGAATTTTTTTTTATCCAAGATTAATGTTTTTTTGTCTGTCACAACGTTTTTAAAAATGAATGAATCGTAACAAAACCTTTACCTTTTCATTTTTCGAACAGCTCATTTTATTTTTGAGGGAAACTTTCTATGCTGTATGAAAAGTTATCTTCGAAAAATTTATGTTTCAATGGGTCTTAACATTTTCGTTGTGAAATTTTACTCAATAAACAGTAATGTGCTGAACGTCTAGTCTATATTGTGAAATTTTGATAGAGAACATCAACAACCCTAACTCGTACACACAATTTTGTCGCAAACTATCTCGAAAACCATACTTTTCGCAGTTCACCTGTAATCTGTCATATTCTCCTAGAACCTCACAGTTCGACCGCAGAGAAGCGGGCACATATAATCTCATTCCGTCCCAGAAGAAGAAGTTTCTTTCATGTTTGAATAGTAAGAGCATCCTTTTCGAGGGCGAAACGAGCGGCGTTGATCTTACGGATTTCAAGCAAACGACGAACCGTTCTCATGTTGGTCGGTCCCCCTTTGTGGGGACTGGGCACCGATGCTAGCTCATGTATGTACATGCCACCAACTGAATACATCAGGATATTCACCAGCAATGTACGTTTTTCCGAAGCCATTGAGCCATCTTGTGAGACTTGTTTCACTTTAACGGCGCAACAACAACTAGCTAACATTGCGAAGGATATCTCTTCGACAGCGCGCCGATATGAAATGTTTACAGTCTCTCTGTGGGATCATGGGAAGCTGAGGTGAACCGACAACGAGCAGAGATGAGTTCATGGAAGCGCGGAAGAGATGCTTCTAATTAAGTGCGAGAGACACAACGTTTAATTACGTCCGCCCATGTTCATCAAGATTGGGGAAAGGGAGCCTGGCATCAAGGGGTTGAATAAATAGTAGGCATTAATCTACTTGGCGCGTGCATGGTGATGGTCCGAACAGGATATGATGGAGGCTATTATTATTTTCAAACGAGGAGAGAGCTTCAAATCACCATAATATCGTATTATTGCACATAAACTTTTGTTCATTATTTATTTTTCCACTTGAGCGAATAAATTGTTTGCCTCTCGTAGTCTCGATCGTTGTGGCAGCAAATACGTCATTACTCGCCATCATTATCGTCGTCATTGTCCTTTCCACCGTAAATGTCGCCATCACCCTCGCTATCATCACTATCATGCACTTCAAAGTGGCAGAAAGTTTCCTCTGCAAACTTGGATGCACTCAAAGCTCGCTCCCCGATGGATGCTGAATGAAACGAACGATAGAATAGATACTTCGAAGATGATAGTATGGGGAGGGATGGAGGATGGAAAACGGTTCGCAGGAAATGAGAACAATTACATTTTCTTTGCTGATAAAAACAGGTCAGAATCCTTTTAGTAACGGGCGAAGGAACGCACATAAAAGCCAACCAGCGAGCGTTTGGTGAGAGGTTACTCCAGTTGAAATATATAATATAAAAAACCGACAATCAACTGGGAAGTTATTTTTTGTGTTCACTGTCACTTTTATCCATCAATTGTCGCACCTGGATTATAACTGATTTTGAATACCCCACTGCAAATTGAATTCTCACATCAAAAATCAATCAATCACTGGGGATGCATCCGGGTAGTGAGATCACAACTATTGGCGCGTCATATCCTCTGACCCAGCGAAGAACACGCGAATCGTCCCACACGCATCGCGCTCGACAATAGTCGGATTGTGGATAGTACACGAGGGCGCGTGTGTGTCTATATAATATCACCACATGCCTCTTTCCTTTCCATTGTTCGGAGGCTCACGAGTGCAAGAACGCGAATTCGCCAGCACCAGAATGCAGTGCAGCGGAAGGCAACGGCAGCTTAGTAGGGCTCACCGATTCCACAATTCAACCGTACGAACGGAACGCGGCACACGACATACACGACGGCAACAGGACGAAAAGCAGACTGCTGCTGCCTGGTGGGCCATCAGGCTTGCTTGCCTCCTGTTTGTTTCAGTGGGAAAATTGCTGGCTTCCCCATTCCAACCACCTGTTCGTCTCTGGGAACCCTCCTCGCCAGCCAGCCACGGAAGCACACCTTGCGCAGTGGGCTGCCGGGCGGAGTTCTAGCGGATATGCCGTTTGGGATCCAATGCAAAGGTGCTTTTTTCGGCAATGTTTTCTTATTTCAATCTAACTTTTTAGAATAATCAGCTTCTTCTGAAAACCTGTGTATGAGCAGCTTTTGCCACAGCAATCTGCAAATCACGCAGAGTAATTTTGAAGATTGTCATCAATTTCAATACTATTTCCAACGCAAGTTAACTTTAATCTTCTGTATATTACGAATATATTATATAATTATATATCATATCGAGTTATTATACGAGAACTGTGTAATAGAAACCGAGAATGGCTTTGTACTCAATAAGTTGCAAACGGACGAAGCTTAAGTTGCAACATTTCCTCTCTCCACAGTGTCCGTGGAACTAACACTACATTTGCATTTCGAGTGATCGACTTATGCGCAGATGATTTGCACTGATATATCAAAATTATGCTTCACCGCTGCGTGAGTAGTCCGTTAGTGACAGCACAGAAACGTACAGAACCAATTTTTGGAAAAATGAATGAATACTTTTTTTCTGTATCAAACATGTATTCCATTTAACGGAGAAACATGTTATTTGCAATTGGATCATTAATCTTGAGCGAAAATTGTGTCTGAAAATATTTTTTTATTATAATGACGAGTTTTGGAAGTACTAGAAAATTTCTAGTAAAAGCAAAGTTGTAATGGGCCAACTAAAAGATAAGACAATGAAGAGTTCTGCGAATGAACCCGCAAACTTTCGCTTATCAAGGCAATGTGAATGTTCGAAAGAATTCATATAAAAAAAAAATTTTGGGTGGTACGAAGTCCACCAGGTAAGCTAGTAATAAATGAACAACGCTGTTTATCTTTTCTTACTATAGTACAGAGAATGTAAAATACAAGAGGGCGCTTATATTCACTCCTATCCTGTATTTCGAATGATTCGAAATATTTCGAACGACTTGATAAAATTCTATTCAGTATTCCGTTCGAGTTGTTTTTGCATTTCGTTCAATCTGTTCCTCTTCGAACATTAAATGGCATTAAATGGCAGAATAAGAAGCTTAAAAATTTTAATTTCAAGCTTCTTATTCTCCTTATATTCGTGTAGACCTCGAGGCGTTTCCCTAACACGGACTAGAAAATCGGTCTAGTCTAATTAGAAAAACACATTGTGGTCTAGACATTTACAGTAACCAGTCAAAATGCTGAATTCGCCTACAACAAAATGGCTCTCACTTACAGGGTTGCCAACCAAAAATTTTCAAAAATCTGGATAAATCAGAATAGTTCATTTTGGAATGTCCGGAAAGTTCGTGCCGATTTATAGGAGAACAAATGCATCATTTTCATAGCGGACATACATTTAATCGATTTTATATGCACAGTTTTGTTCCACAATCTCTCACCATGTTTCATGTAGCTTTAAAATTCTATCCTACCAGATCATGTTTGCTTTCTTGTCGAAAACTGTTCGAGGTATTTTTATGCTGTCCATAGAATCGAAGTTCTTGCCCTTGAATGAATTTTGAAGAGGCCTGAACCTGTGATGATCTGAGGGTTTAATAACCGGTTAGTTTGAGAACTGGTGATATAGGATCTCCTAACATGACTCCAAAATAATTTATTGTGTATTTATCGAGACATGCATTTTGGCGTTGGCCTGATGGAAAGGCGGCGTCTATCACGTGGACAATTTGCTTCAAAACGGCATTTTCGTTACATTTATAAATAGAGACGCAAATTGAAATACAATCCATTGAAGGCATTTCATTCAAATTGAGTGAACTCACATATAGTGTGGATATACGTAACCAAGCTTCAACAGATGCTCATCAACGATGAATTTAGATATCTGTATTGAATTTGCTAATTCATTTGTCGTATACTGAGGATTACTCTTGATCAACGTCTCGATTTATTCATCATAAATGGCGGCACGAACTTTTCAAACAATTTAAAATATGTTCTTCAATAAATAAAACAATGTTTAATGGCAAAAACATTTTATGTTGAAAAATGCTTACGTTTTCTCACTTCTCTTACTTTTTATACATCGATTTGTTGTATTTAGTTGTTATTTGCTGCAAAAACATAAGGGAACCTTTATCTTCTTTTTCAAGTCTACATCATTCTTAGTGGCTAATATTTTTCCATTTCCATTTCCGTACCCGGTCTATTAATAATGTTTGTTGTATTACTTTTATAAATTTGTTTTATACTTGAGCAAACTTTCACATGTCCTTTTTTAGGCATTTCCACAACTATGCATTATTAGCATTGTGGCTCGTGATACTATGACTACGACAATAAATGTCATACATTTTCTACCGTTTTTGGATAATTCATAATTATATACTTCACAAAGAAAATCTACTAAACATCTATAACTCTGTAATCCTTGAGATAAGATTCTGGAGAGAGAGTGTGTGACAGAGAGAGAGAGTGAAAGAGAGAGAAAGAGAGAGAAAAATAGATCTAGCAAAATTGTTCTCTTTGTTCATTCATTTAGTTGGCGTTGACGATTTCATTTTCGGTCATTGTGAAATGAAAAACATAATGGATTTTTAGATGGAATAAATGCACTACGTGTTTTAAGCATTCAAATGAATATTAATACGGAATAACAAATAATAAACGAAAGAAAGAGCAATCACTATACAATGGAGAACCGGAGAGCTTTTTATGTAGGCTATTTTGACAGTTCTCATTCCCAACCTGTATAACTTCGATAAGAATCTCGGTATACATAATAAGGATCTTTGTTATTCTGATGAAATAAAAAAAACTAAAAAATCAGGGAAAATCGGGATAACTTGTGAAAAATCAGGCAAAATCGAGTGTTTGTCAGGATGTCAGGATACGAGCCAAAAAGTCTGAGAAATCCTGAAAAATCAGGAAGGTTGGCATCTCTGCTCACTGGAATCAGTCGTTAAATATAACCTATAGAGATTCAACTACGACCGAAACCAAAAAAAAATGAAACGAAGTTTGAGCCGTTCATACGATTTGATGAACAAACATATTTTACTGGTTTTTAACTACGTTTTGCTATTGATCGTTGAACTGAACAAAACAAACTGAAACTCCTGAATTAACTCAGATTAATGCGGCGGCTAGAACACTTTATCTTACTCTTTTTAGCAATATATGCCAAGAATAATACATCAATGAAAAATATTATCGAAACCTGTCCGTATCCTAAGTATTAGCTCCATAGTATCATTATGTCCCCTTTACAAGCATTGACAGTCCTCCAATTTTTGAATTGTTTCTTCATTATGCTACCTTTAATTCATTTCAACCATTGCAATTTTGTGTGGCTCTACGTGGATACACTCAGCATCGTCTAATCAATAATAACTATACCAATCAATGATACTGAAACTAAACTTATGCTTCGAATTGGACTTATAAATTTAACACAGATTTCTATACAGATTTTTTGAGAAAAAACTAAGATAAATAGACCAAAAACACAGATTTCATCATGGCAACCCCGCGTACAGCAGAGATCTTCATATTCGGTTCGTATGTAAATCGTCAAAATTCGTTCGCTGCAAAAATAGCTTTTGACGATAAAACTATTCCATAAAAACGCTTCATTGCCTCCATACTTTCGTACTGGGTTCTTCTTAATTATTGATATTTATTGGCCCAAAAACTTGTCTCAAAAGTTTAAAAATTGCTTTTAAAACAGGCTAAAGAAATCACAAATCAGTATATAAGCTGGTGTCCACTCGTAAATCCATTTCAAGAATGCCGTTTGATATTTGCTGAAACGGACACGGTTCGCTCAGGGGCGTTGAACGACAATGAAGTGTCTTTGTCAAGCCAGGTGGAGAAAAAGTATGGATTGAGTTGTCCCCAAGGGCCTTTCTCAGGGCTAGAGACGAATTAACCGCAAACGTTTAAAATCTCTATCACATAACAACAAGAAAAGGAAAAAAGGAAGAAATATATTTAGCGACATGAGAATGGTCTCTCTAGCTCGTCCAGCACCAGTGTTTCGATTTTGATCAAAATCGAATGATACACAATGTGTCATGCAAGTAAACTCTCACGAACATATAACCAAATATGAGAGGATCATTCAGATACTTGTATGAATGTCAGTAATCACTTGTGTAATATTTAGTGATTAAACTGAGAGAGGAACGAAGATTGTTGATTGCATATCCGATCTGTATCAAACATCGCATACCATTTTCGAAGCCTGCATACAAGTTTGAACCGCATATATCGTCCCGCTCTTCTATAGCGAAACCCACTGCACAGCCAAGTGCAAAGCAATAAATGATACAAGAAAAATTACATCATCATTCGATCACCATTTGCTGAGAGCAACAAATGGGGAAAGAGAGCGGTGTTGCTAGTAAAACTATGCGGTCTATATGAATATACACATTTCAAGGGATAGAGGCGTTAAAAATGGAAAATATAATCTCACTACCCTTCCCTTAGCCTCTATCGAGCTAAATAATCATATAGTTTGCACTCTCTGAGACTTAAAAATCAGGATCTGCTACGTTAGCTGAATATGAATCTTTCGCTTTGCGTTGTCCGTACGATCCTGCTGTTTCATGATGCATGGAGAGGTCGGTATGCATATTAGAGGCAAAGAAGAAAATAAGCTTTCTGCACCGAAAGCGTATATGATAGCTTTGCTTGCATGCTGGTGTGCAATGAAGTGCGAGCCGATGCAGAGTTGTCTCGTTCTCTTTTGTGTCGTGATTTGCAGCACATAACAACAATAGAATACCGTTGGGGGAAATGTTTCCTGAAAGATCATATTTGAACGAACGAAAGCGATTTTTTCAATGAGTGGATCATTTGGCAAACACTGTCCAGCACTATGCTTTTGTCTCCCAATCTCATTTCTTCGCTGCCGTCGGACTGAAAGGAGCCGCATTTGTTGGCAAAAGCAGCAATTTTATTATCAAATGCGAATGCGAATGCCGCTATCGACCAAAGATTCCAATTGTCAGGGGTTGGAGAGGGGGTATTATTCGGGCTGTATATTTGCAATGAGGAATCGATTCCTCCTTTGAGCGCTGATGATTCTTTTCCGGCTAATCGAAGTGGTATGATAATAATTTTATTCTAAATACTAAATGAATACTAACCCGGCAAACTTCGTCCCGCTCAAAATTAGTTTTTTGTTATCAATTCTTTCAAACATTCACGATTTGTTACTAAAAGCAAGTTCATGAGTCCAATGGCAGAACTGTTAATTCATTGATCTTCTAATCGACCCCGTTTAATTTACCTTTTACAATAAAATTCCTCGTACTTCTACCAAAACTCATCATTATAATATCAGATTATTTTCAGACACAATTCTCGTTCAAGTTTTTTCAACCACTTGCAAATAACATGTTTCTCTGTTACATGGAATAAATGTTTGATACAGGAAATATGATAGAATAAAGACAGTCCTAAATCGGACAATTCCTTCCTCGAGTTCTGCTCTTATCAACACATCCGGTGATTCTTTTTTTGGTATAGATAGAAGAAGATATAGGAGTGCGTTTCATCACATTAGAATCCATTTCCAGTTTCGAACAAAGATCAATTTCGCTAGCGCAAACATCATATGGACTAACAGCACTTAACATTATGTAATTGTTGAACATATGGGATTTGTGTCTATTTACCATGAAAACGTTTCGTGTCCCTCAAAACATTCGCATGACAAATTTGGCTCCATTTGCTTGATTAGTTTTCGAATTATGCAGAAATTTGTCTTTCATTTGTATGGCAGTTCCTCCTTAGAAAGGGGGGGGTGGAGTGTCTCACCACCGTAAAAACATTTATTGCACACTAAAATCTCCACATGCCAAATTTGGTTTCATATTTTTGGTTAATTCTCTTGTAATGCAGAAATTTGTGTTTCATTCGTATGGCAGCCTTACCTTAGATAGGGGGAGGAGTATCTAACTACCAGAAAACATTTATTGCCCCCTAAAACCTCTACATACCAATTTTCATGTTGATCGGTTCAGTAGTTTCCGATATATATATATATATATATATATATATATATATATATATATATATATATATATATATATATATATATATATATATATATATATATATATATATATATATATATATATATATATATATATATATATATATATATATATATATATATATATATATATATATATATATATATATATATATATATATATATATATATATATATATATTAAACGGGGTCGATTAGAAGATCAATGAATTAACAGTTCTGCCATTGGACTCATGAACTTGCTTTTAGTAACAAATCGTGAATGTTTGAAAGAATTGATAACAAAAAACTAATTTTGAGCGGGACGAAGTTTGCCGGGTTAGTATTCATTTAGTATTTAGAATAAAATTATTATCATACCACTTCGATTAGCCGGAAAAGAATCATCAGCGCTCAAAGGAGGAATCGATTCCTCATTGCAAATATACAGCCCGAATAATACCCCCTCTCCAACCCCTGACAATTGGAATCTTTGGTCGATAGCGGCATTCGCATTCGCATTTGATAATAAAATTGCTGCTTTTGCCAACAAATGCGGCTCCTTTCAGTCCGACGGCAGCGAAGAAATGAGATTGGGAGACAAAAGCATAGTGCTGGACAGTGTTTGCCAAATGATCCACTCATTGAAAACAGGAAGTGGGTTATATCTATGGTATAACCGCAAGGGTGACGTAGGACTATCGTTGATTTAGAGATCATTTGTATAAAGTTGAATCTGAATTCATTCTGAATGAATGAATATTTGGAGAACTTCGAAAACGAGAGCGTTACGTTGGAGGCACAAGGTTTTATGCATCCAATATTGGATACGGAAATATCCTACTGATGGGGAAGAATAATCTTCAGAAGCTATCCTGTTGATTGCGATTGATTGAAAAACCACAAAACCAAATGTATTTGGTCACAGTGTTACATGGATAGAAAACATTCAATTAAACTCTTTCACATGAATATATTTTGAAAATTCCCAAAGGAACTGGCAGATTATTTTCAGTAACGATTAGATATTTCCACATTTTCCTCGATACTTGGAATGCCAACTCGATAACCACCTGTTAATAGCACTTGATTGAAACATATTTGGTCACAGTGTTACATGGATAGAAAACATTCAATTAAATTCTTTCACATGAATATATTTTGAAAATTCCCAAAGGAACTGGCAGATTATTTTCAGTAACGATTAGATATTTCCACATTTTCCTCGATACTGGAAGCCCACCAGTGGTTAATGCCAACTCGATAACCACCTGTTAATAGCACTTGATTGACACATATTTGGTCACAGTGTTACATGGATAGAAAACATTCAATTAAACTCTTTCATATGAATATATTTTGAAAATTCCCAGAGGAACTGGCAGATTATTTTCAGTAACGATTAGTTATTTCCACATTTTCCTCGATACTGGAAGCCCACCAGTGGTTAATACCAACTCGATAACCACCTGTTAATAGCACTTGATTGAAACATATTTGGTCACAGTATTACATGGATAGAAAACATTCAATTAAACTCTTTCACATGAATATATTTTGAAAATTCCCAAAGGAACTGGCAGATTATTTTCCAGCAATGATTAGATCTTTCCGGAACTTTCTCGATGCTGAATGGCATCCTAACGGAAAGAGTTCTGCGCGTGTATGTGTCGATCCTTCACCAGCACGTTAGGCAACGATATTGTCTTGTCGATGTCCTCACGAAAAATGAATGTGTCTCACCACCAGAATATCGCTTAAGTATGCTTTTTGTGTGTGATTGAATCGAGAGAAGGTGTGGTTTACAATGGCAATTTGGAAGGCAAACTAGAGGGGAATGAACTCTCTGAGCTCGGAACTTTCGGCGACTGAGCAATAATCGATTGCGGGCGCATACAATATTGGATACGGAAATATCCTACTGATGGGGAAGAATAATCTTCTGAAGCTATCCTGTTAATTGCGATTGATTGAAAAACCACAAAACCAAATGTATTTGGTCACAGTGTTACATGGATAGAAAACATTCAATTAAACTCTTTCACATGAATATATTTTGAAAATTCCCAAAGGAACTGGCAGATTATTTTCAGTAACGATTAGATATTTCCACATTTTCCTCGATACTGGAAGCCCACCAGTGGTTAATGCCAACTCGATAACCACCTGTTAATAGCACTTGATTGAAACATATTTGGTCACAGTGTTACATGGATAGAAAACATTCAATTAAACTCTTTCACATGAATATATTTTGAAAATTCCCAAAGGAACTGGCAGATTATTTTCCAGCAATGATTAGATCTTTCCGGAACTTTCTCGATGCTGAATGGCATCCTAACGGAAAGAGTTCTGCGCGTGTATGTGTCGATCCCTCGCCGTCCAGCTCGTCCAGCAACGATGTTGTCCAGTCGGTGTCCACACAAAGAATGATCGTTACTGCAGCGGAGCGGGGATTTTTAAGCTGACTGGCTGGCTCGAGAATTACGCATGTGTGATACTGCGACTAATGTTTCGTTCATTTTTTTTCTTTTTCCTTTCCAATCGTGCTTCATTCTATTTCGCTGCTGCTCTGGTTGCCCGTTTTGGTCGGTACGATTTGAGGAGCACAAAATGGACCAATCAAAAATGGGCACATAGGGCATTTGGACAATGCTTGATATTTAACAATTATTCAATTATTTATCTCAAGAAAAATGAAATGTTATTCGTTATGATAGATGCGTAGATATATTTCCTATCGATTGATGCAAAAACCTTCGCGATCTATTGAGAAATGCTCGAGTTATAAGCGTTCCAAATCTTGCATTTTTTCCTACTTGTTCAGTGCCTAGATTTCCATTTCACCCCCTATATCTTCCGGTTAGACGTAGTCCTACGTCAAAATCGCTTTCGTTCGTTCAAATATGATCTTTCAGGAAACATTTCCCCCAACGGTATTCTATTGTTGTTATGTGCTGCAAATCACGACACAAAAGAGAACGAGACAACTCTGCATCGGCTCGCACTTCATTGCACACCAGCATGCAAGCAAAGCTATCATATACGCTTTCGGTGCAGAAAGCTTATTTTCTTCTTTGCCTCTAATATGCATACCGACCTCTCCATGCATCATGAAACAGCAGGATCGTACGGACAACGCAAAGCGAAAGATTCATATTCAGCTAACGTAGCAGATCCTGATTTTTAAGTCTCAGAGAGTGCAAACTATATGATTATTTAGCTCGATAGAGGCTAAGGGAAGGGTAGTGAGATTATATTTTCCATTTTTAACGCCTCTATCCCTTGAAATGTGTATATTCATATAGACCGCATAGTTTTACTAGCAACACCGCTCTCTTTCCCCATTTGTTGCTCTCAGCAAATGGTGATCGAATGATGATGTAATTTTTCTTGTATCATTTATTGCTTTGCACTTGGCTGTGCAGTGGGTTTCGCTATAGAAGAGCGGGACGATATATGCGGTTCAAACTTGTATGCAGGCTTCGAAAATGGTATGCGATGTTTGATACAGATCGGATATGCAATCAACAATCTTCGTTCCTCTCTCAGTTTAATCACTAAATATTACACAAGTGATTACTGACATTCATACAAGTATCTGAATGATCCTCTCATATTTGGTTATATGTTCGTGAGAGTTTACTTGCATGACACATTGTGTATCATTCGATTTTGATCAAAATCGAAACACTGGTGCTGGACGAGCTAGAGAGACCATTCTCATGTCGCTAAATATATTTCTTCCTTTTTTCCTTTTCTTGTTGTTATGTGATAGAGATTTTAAACGTTTGCGGTTAATTCGTCTCTAGCCCTGAGAAAGGCCCTTGGGGACAACTCAATCCATACTTTTTCTCCACCTGGCTTGACAAAGACACTTCATTGTCGTTCAACGCCCCTGAGCCAACCGTGTCCGTTTCAGCAAATATCAAACGGCATTCTTGAAATGGATTTACGAGTGGACACCAGCTTATATACTGATTTGTGATTTCTTTAGCCTGTTTTAAAAGCAATTTTTAAACTTTTGAGACAAGTTTTTGGGCCAATAAATATCAATAATTAAGAAGAACCCAGTACGAAAGTATGGAGGCAATGAAGCGTTTTTATGGAATAGTTTTATCGTCAAAAGCTATTTTTGCAGCGAACGAATTTTGACGATTTACATACGAACCGAATATGAAGATCTCTGCTGTACGCGGGGTTGCCATGATGAAATCTGTGTTTTTGGTCTGAAAAAATCTATTTATCTTAGTTTTTCTCAAAAAATCTGTATAGAAATCTGTGTTAAATTTATAAGTCCAATTCGAAGCATAAGTTTAGTTTCAGTATCATTGATTGGTATAGTTATTATTGATTAGACGATGCTGAGTGTATCCACGTAGAGCCACACAAAATTGCAATGCTTGTAATGAATTAAAGGTAGCATAATGAAGAAACAATTCAAAAATTGGAGGACTGTCAATGCTTGTAAAGGGGACATAATGATACTATGGAGCTAATACTTAGGATACGGACAGGTTTCGATAATATTTTTCATTGATGTATTATTCTTGGCATATATTGCTAAAAAAGAGTAAGATAAAGTGTTCTAGCCGCCGCATTAATCTGAGTTAATTCAGGAGTTTCAGTTTGTTTTGTTCAGTTCAACGATCAATAGCAAAACGTAGTTAAAAACCAGTAAAATATGTTTGTTCATCAAATCGTATGAACGGCTCAAACTTCGTTTCATTTTTTTTTTTTTGGTTTCGGTCGTAGTTGAATCTCTATAGGTTATATTTAACGACTGATTCCAGTGAGCAGAGATGCCAACCTTCCTGATTTTTCAGGATTTCTCAGACTTTTTGGCTCGTATCCTGACATCCTGACAAACACTCGATTTTGCCTGATTTTTCACAAGTTATCCCGATTTTCCCTGATTTTTTAGTTTTTTTATTTCATCAGAATAACAAAGATCCTTATTATGTATACTGAGATTCTTATCGAAGTTATACAGGTTGGGAATGAGAACTGTCAAAATAGCCTACATAAAAAGCTCTCCGGTTCTCCATTGTATAGTGATTGCTCTTTCTTTCGTTTATTATTTGTTATTCCGTATTAATATTCATTTGAATGCTTAAAACACGTAGTGCATTTATTCCATCTAAAAATCCATTATGTTTTTCATTTCACAATGACCGAAAATGAAATCGTCAACGCCAACTAAATGAATGAACAAAGAGAACAATTTTGCTAGATCTATTTTTCTCTCTCTTTCTCTCTCTTTCACTCTCTCTCTCTCTGTCACACACTCTCTCTCCAGAATCTTATCTCAAGGATTACAGAGTTATAGATGTTTAGTAGATTTTTTTTGTGAAGTATATAATTATGAATTATCCAAAAACGGTAGAAAATGTATGACATTTATTGTCGTAGTCATAGTATCACGAGCCACAATGCTAATAATGCATAGTTGTGGAAATGCCTAAAAAAGGACATGTGAAAGTTTGCTCAAGTATAAAACAAATTTATAAAAGTAATACAACAAACATTATTAATAGACTGGGTACGGAAATGGAAATGGAAAGAATATTAGCCACTAAGAATGATGTAGACTTGAAAAAAGAAGATAAAGGTTCCCTTATGTTTTTGCAGCAAATAACAACTAAATACAACAAATCGATGTATAAAAAGTAAGAGAAGTGAGAAAACGTAAGCATTTTTCAACATAAAATGTTTTTGCCATTAAACATTGTTTTATTTATTGAAGAACATATTTTAAATTGTTTGAAAAGTTCGTGCCGCCATTGATGATGAATAAATCGAGACGTTGATCAAGAGTAATCCTCAGTATACGACAAATGAATTAGCAAATTCAATACAGATATCTAAATTCATCGTTGATGAGCATCTGTTGAATCTTGGTTACGTATATCGACACTATATGTGAGTTCACTCAATTTGAATGAAATGCCTTCAATGGATTGTATTTCAATTTGCGGCTCTCTTTATAAATGTAACGAAAATGCCGTTTTGAAGCAAATTGTCCACTTGATAGACGCCGCCTTTCCATCAGGCCAACGCCAAAATGCATGTCTCGATAAATACACAATAAATTATTTTGAAGTCATGTTAGGAGATCCTATGAAATGGACAGTCATATCCATAATCACATCCAATGCATGGTGGAAGGTGAAAGGAAGAAGGGATTGAACTCTTTTTTATATTGCTTTCTCTTTTTGTTCTACAAACACTGGGAGACAGTGAAATTATTCCTCTCGCGAGCGATAAACCTTTACGCTTCGTATATTATGAACCTGTCCATATCCCCCCTCCCCCCCTCACTACATGTCCATTATACCTGCACCAATAAAAATGTTGTACATTTCGGCTTGTTTTAATTTCAGTAAAATACATGGAAAAACGCATTTTAATAATTCATTTGGCCGGTTATTTCGAAAACCAGTATATTGAACTGTAAGAAACTGCTTTTAAATTTATTAAAACATGAGTTTCCAAAGATACAATTGAAGTTTTCCTTAACATGTCCGTCTTACCCCCATCTCCCCTAATATAACATGTACATGAAATAGTTTCTGTTGCTGAACAAAAATATTGGTTTTATGCAAAATGAATATTTTCAATTCATTATAGCATTTTACTCATATAATTCATGTGCGGAAAAATAGGAAATTGTCGGTTTGAAAAATCTGTGCTACAAATTTAAAAACCATATAAACAGAATAATCTCCAAGCCTGGCTTCCCTGGTTCGTTCAACTGATTCGGCAAAGAAATTTTACGGTGTCGACATCTGTGGCGTCATTGGTGCTTATATTACAAATTACATTCTCTATCACATTGACAGGCCTGAAAGCAGTTTTAAATCGTTAAAATTTGAATTAATATTTTTATTTGGTACTAGCTGACCCAGCATACTTCGTCCCGTCCACAATTTATTTTTTGTTATCAATTCCTTCAAATATTTACGTTTTTTTACTAAGTTCATGAGTGCAATCGCAGAACTGTTGATTGATCTTCCAATCGACCCCGTTGAATTTACCTTTTACTAAAAATCTTCCTAGTACTTCTAACAAAACTCATCATTATAATATCAGTTTATTTTCAGACACAATTCTCGTTCAAGATTTTTAAACCACTTGCAAGTAACATGATTCTCCGTTACATGGAATAAATGTTTGACACAGAAAATATGATAGAATAAAAACAGACCCCTCCCCTCTCCACCCCTTAGAGAGAGGGGAGGAGTGTCTATTCACCATAGAAATGTTTCGTGCCCCCTTAAATTCTCGAGTAATGCAGAAATTTTTGTCCATTTGTATGGTAGCCGCACACCCCCCCCCCCCCCTTTGAGAGGGGGGTGGAATGTCCCAACCACCATAGACACATTTATTGCACCCTGAAACCTCAATATGCCTAATTTGGTTACATTTGCTTGATTAATTCTCGAATAATGTAGAAATTTGTGTTTCATTTGTATGGCAGCCCCCCCTTAGAGAGGGGGGTGGAGTGTCTAACCACCATAGAAACATTTATTGCACCCTAAAACTTCCATATGCCTAATTTGGTTTCATTTGCTTGATTAATTCTCGAGTAATGCAGAATTTTGTGTTTCATTTATATGGAAGCCCCCTCTAAGAGAGGGGGAGGAGTATCTAACCACTGTAAAAACATTTGATGCACCCTAAAACCTCCACATGCCAAACTTGGTTTTATTTGCTTGATTAATTCTCGAGTAATGCAGAAATTTGTGTTTAATTTGTATGGCAGCCCCTCTTAGAGATGGAGATGGAGTGTCTAACCACCATAAAAACATTTATTGCCGAAAGAAGCCAAAGTCCCGGAATACACTGAGAAACGACGCTTAAATTCCAAGTTCAGCTGGTTGATAAACATTATTAAGAAAATTGATTTGTTTTGGATGACGAAAATTACTTCCCTCTTTCAAAGACGCACATTTCCGGTAACGATCGATACTAGTCCATGGACAGTTCTACTGCATCTCCGAACATAAAATATAAGCTTAAACATAGATTTGAACAGAAAGTGCCATTTCTGAGAGAGGTATTTCTAAGCCATGGTTCAAGCCCTCTGGTTTGTCTATGAATCAAAATGTGACCTAAACATATGTTTGAAGGAAATTTTTGATCCCGTTTCAAAAAAACAAATCCCATAATTTTAGTTCCCGTTATTGTTCAGATGATCAAGCGAATACCGATCGATTTCTGTATTATTAGGGTACTCACCTCGAACTTGAACCGATTTTGGGGGTTCAAAATACATGTGCCATTGTAAAATGCATGTTGACCGAAATCATCATTCAGTATAGCCCCAGGACACAACTGTAAATGCCCCATGCAATCTAGCCCATAGTCCCATCGCTTTCGCAGTTTGCAAACGAGCCACCGATCAGCACTGGCTCTGTGTTCGTTCGTTGCTTTCCATTTCTCTTTCTCTATTTACCATCCTTCAATTCCTTTCTACACACAGACTGTGTATGTGTTCCGTTAGCAAATTTTCCTATTTTTCCTCTCTCTCGTTTTTCGCGGCGCCCCACTTTGATCCGATGCAACGGGTGGTTCGGTTATAGCTTTTCCCTTTTCCCCTTTCTTCACCCTATCCATCATTGGCTGATTTTCCGCTCCCGCCCTTTTGATTCCCACCGACACAGCTCAGCCGTAAACACCCATTACCGTGACATCCATCATCGCGACGGACTTTATTCGGGTTCGAGTGCGAGTGGATTTGCTGTCAACATTTCCAACGGGAGATTTTCACGTCAATAACGTTCCGCTTTCCGCGTTGTCGGCGGGTAAGTCAATAACAAGCCAGCTCCCCAACAGTCGATGATCGAAATTGAATTTCTCCTCTTCCAGCGATATTAATTGGATGTGATGATTTTTCCGACGAGATTGGCTCCATCGGAACCGCATTCTCTGTCGGCCAAAAATCCCTCGCTAAGTCCCCGTACCAATGTTTGCCACCATCCCTTAAGCTGTCTACAATACTACAGAAATCGATAGACATAACTGGAAACCAACTTCGACCTACACTTGGTTCTATAATCCAGAACCTTGAAAGTTTATTCTTCCGCACAATTGTTGCTCTATACACGGTATAAGCTTAGTTCTGCCTTCGCGCTCATTCGCAGTTTTCCTTCGCGCTCGTTATTGTTATTCTTTTCGCGTTTCCATCGTCTATCCACCCACAATGGATTCAAAAGAAAAAAAAAACGTCGTCATCGATAGCTGCCAAACGACAAAGTCGTATCGGTTTATGATTATTGCCGAACTATAATGTAAGCAACTGGGCTGATGGGTTGAGGTACTTCAGAGTCTACTTCAGAGAGGACTCCCGTATTCCCGTGGGGCAAAAGCGATAAACGTTGTGGGATAGGCTGTTCACAGGCTTGTTAAACTCAGCCCATCCACCGTTTAAACATCAAAAACGTTGAAACGTTGAATCTCCGGACATTGTTCGTCGTCCCAGGAGAAACCGAGGACGGCATGACTGCACGAAATCTACGCTCTGAAGGACAACAACGACTAGCGTGTATACAGTCGAAAAGTTAGTGGTCTTTCAGAAGTGTGTACACATTCGAATACCCCAACCACGGAACCGAGCGTAATTGTTGTTGGTTCCACTCACCTCTTTTTTTTTCTTCTCTCGCTTCTTCTAATAGCTCCCAACATCGAAAAGCATGCAAAACATGGATCACAACAAAAGCACAGGGTTGCAAAAGGGGGTAAGTTCCAGAGAAATGTTGACTAGTAACCAGAGAGAGCACATTAAAGTTCGAAATGCTGTGATAAATCCTAATGGATGTGTTCTGCGTGGTAATTGTGATATAGGTCGAGGGGAGAAATCTGTAACCAGGTGTAAGTTTGCTTGCTCTCATTTACATCGATACGATACAGTTGGAATATGAATAAATTTAATGACATCGCGTGGGCGAAGTCTGACCCAAAATAGGAATATCGGTAAATAGGACATTCTAGGGGTTATAATTCAATTCTGTGATTAATTAGTTTTATCGCCTTTTTGTGCCATTATTAGCCGCTGAATCTTCATGATTTCAACGAATCCATATTCAAGCTTTTCAGTTGATCGATTCTATTTGTGAAATATATTTTCGATTCAAACATCTCGCATTCATTGAAGTTAATAGTTAGTCATGTTTTGCGCAAATCAATAAAACGACAAATTTTAATGAAATGTAGCGGTTTATAATTGAAACTAAAAAGAAATGGAGTTCATCATAGACTAGCATTCATTTTACCAATTATTTTCTTGAAATACTGTACACATTTTATCTGAAGAAGGCTTATAATGACTGAAATTACTGTAATTTCGAACTGAATTTATTTAACTCTCTTATACTCGCGCGGAAAATCGGAAGTCGTATACTAACAGACTGCGTGTGTCTATGTGATATTGCCATTTTGTGTTTTTAGGCGTTATTGGTATTTATTTAAAGAAACAGATACAATTGAACAAAAAAACTCCAGAAAATATTTTTTCATTAACTTCATTCAGTTTTAATAGTCATTTAATCCAGCCACCTCATTTACTCTCGGTCTGTCAGACCTATGCGCGAGTATAGGAAGGTTAAGCTTTGAATGAACATTAACAATCTGACCGCAAAGCCTCCAAACTTCATGTACCACCTGCATTAACATAAACATTTATTGCATTAAAATATATCTCCAGTTTGTTCAAAGTATTTTCCCTCGATTGCTATACATTTTTTCCCTCTTCTCTGGATTTTTGGAATTAAAGTTTGTATTCCGTTTGGGTTGGAGGAAATATGAGTTTTCCACAGCAATTGGGAATTTTTTGTCCCAAGCGTAACTTTTGAAAAGGGCGTATCGATTTTAGTACGAGAAATCTTTGATAATTTATATCTAAAAAACTATGAGTCCTACCGAAATAGTGTCTTAGAAAGAGTTATATCGTATTGATGTCTAAACATGAAAAAAATATACACTGAGAAAAAAAATTTGTACTCTTTTTTTATTCACAAAAAAACTTTAATTTGCAATATCCAAAATACATATTTTTTAATTTTTTTAAATTTTTTTCATATAAAATAGAAGTCATGTAGAAAATTTAAAAAATGGGTCCAAGATGGTAAAACTATTTTTGACGGACTTTGTGGAACATCAAATTTTTATGAAATTCCGAAATTTCGAATTTTTGTATGTTAACAGCCAGTTTTAGCCACAAATTATGATTCCTGATGTGATTTAAAACAAAAAAGCTCATTATAAATCTCCTTCTAAATGTAGCCATTCTCGAGATATTTAAAAAAGTATTTTTAATTTATTGTCATTTTTATAGTAAATATTCCCTTTTGATATGTTTGTCGTGTTATACCGTCATGTTCATGAAATTTTATGAATTTGCTTATAATTTCCAACAACTTTTCCAAATACATCGTTATGGTAAAAATATATGTTTAGAAGTTACGTTGAAAAACATTTGAAGACATGTGGGTTAACACAAAACGTAGCGATATTAAAAAATCTTTTTTTATCTTAATACAAACTTTTAACATATTATTCGTGTTACTCAATCAAAACACGAACAGTAGAATTGAAATCCCAACAACAATACACCTTGTCGATTCAACCGGACGTTATGGGTTCAAATATAATTAACTTGTTTACATTATGCCGTGATTATACCTGAAGTCAGGTATCTCTAAGCTACCTCTGTATAGGTATTTAAAGTCAGGTATCTTTAAGCTACCTCTGTACAGGTATATAAAGTTAGGTACCTTTAAGGTACCTCTATAATGTATATAAAGTTACTCATATTCAAACATCGTTCATCTGTTGAACAATCTTCCTTATAGAGTGAATAACAGTATACCAAAATGGACTACAAATTTTTTTTCTTGTTGTAGACCGTTTCCGAAAAACGGTAAGAAATGTTCATCTGAAAAACGTTTCTTAACCGTGTCAATGATTGAGAAACTTAAGTCAATGGGATGCAATATCCTTTTAGATACATCTTTAAAAATTTGCGGATCATGCCGTTTATCTGTATACACTTCCAAACCAATGCAGTGTAATACTGAGGAGCAGATCAGTACAGCAGTAGGAAATATTTTAGACGAAGTACCATCAATAGTTTCAGTCGTTTCAGTATCTTCGCAAGATTCCCAAAACGGCAATATACCAGAGTATTCCCGAGCGTACAACATTGAGCTATTCAACAAGGGAATCGCCGGTATTAACGTTTCACCAATAATGACGATAATACTTGGACAGGCTAGTTACCCCGAACAAAAATTCAAAGAAATTTCTCAAGGTATCAAAAGAAATTTATTTTCCTTTTCACATGAAGAAGACGAAGAGTCGAACATTAAACAAAAGGCAAAAGAGTTTGATGAGATTATCAATCAGCTCAAAAAGAAATTTGACCACACAGAGACAACAAGATCAGAAAAAGATAGAATTTTAACAGTTTTGCCTAAGTCTTGGTCCGTGCAAAAAATGGAAGAAGAATTTGGCGTTAATAAATATATGGCAATTCAAGCCAAAAAACTAGCAAACGAAAAAGGTGTATTGTCGACACCACATAGCAAATATGGACCAAGTTTAAGTGAAGATGTTAAAAAGCATGTTTCGGAATTTTATAATGACGACGATATCAGTCGAGCATTACCTGGTGAAAGAGACTATGTTTCTGTAGCCAAAGATGGGAAGCGTCAACACATCCAAAAAAGGTTATTAATAACATCATTACGGGAAACTTTCAACAGATTTAAGGAACTTAATACAAATTGCAAAATTGGATTTAGCCCTTTTGCATCAATGCGTTCGAAGCATTGCAAATTGCTGAGTAGTTCGGGAAATCATAACGTTTGTGTTTGTATATTCCATGAAAATGTAAATCTTATGCTTCATAGTCTCAAAAAATATTCCTTTAACATTGAATGCAAAGAATATATGGACAAATACTATGTAACATATCAAATAGATCAAAATACTGTTAACTTCGTGAATGTAAAAAATGCCAGACAATGGACGAATTTAGAAACTGGTTTCTAGATGAGCTTCAGGAACGCAATTTAATTGAAATCACTTATGCACAATGGATTTCTACTGATCGATGCGACATAGAAACTCTTGTAAAACCGGTGGAAGAATTTGTATCGTATTTTTGCGAAAAAATAGAAAAATTACTTACTCATGATTACATTAAAACACAACAGTCCACATTTCTTAACAATATAAAAGCTAATTTGCAAGAAAATGAGGTTGTTGTGATTTGCGATTTTTCCGAAAATTATTCATTTGTGCTTCAAAATGAAGTTCAAAGTCATCACTGGAAAAATGATCAAGCAACAATCCATCCATTCGTTGTTTATTATAGAGATGAAAAAGGTTCTCTGGCAAATTTAAGCTTTGTAGTTCTGAAGTTTTAAGTCATGACACAATAGCTGTGCAAGTATTTATTTCTAAATTGGTAACATTTTTGAAACAACAAATGCAGGTCAAAAGAATAAAATTCATGTCAGATGGTGCTGCATCCCAGTATATAAAATAGGGAAAATTTTGCGAGTTTATGCCAGTTTAAATCGAAATACGACATTGACGCTGAATGGCATTTTTTTTCAACATCACACGACAAAGGACCTTTTGATGCAATTGGTGGTACATTAAAACGGATGGCAACAAGAGCTAGTTTGGCTAGGCAGCATGAACATCCGATTACGAGTGCAAAAACGTCATTTGACTGGGCTAGCAAGCGAAAAGAAAACTATCTTACAAAATTGTCATTTTCATATATGTCACAAGAAAGATATGATCAGGGTGTGGAAGAGTTGAGTAGCATGTATGATAACACCAAACAAATTCCAGGTACCCAAACGTAAAGGGTGTGTCACATCAAATTGCATCAAGGAAAAAACGCTGTAGAAATTTAATTTTTAGGAATTATATCTTCAGCTTTCGCTTATAATCAGATTAGAGTGTATAGATCACGTTGGCCATGCTTCACTGTCAATTTTTCGTAAATTTGGAAAAATGTCGTCGAACGAAAAAGAGCGTCGTGAATTAATCCTATGCACTCATTTCGAGAATCCGGAATTGTCACATCGGGACATCGGTAAGATGCTGGGAATCGTCCAATCCACGGTCAGCAGAGTACTAAAACGATACTTCGAGAACCTAACCATCGACCGGAAGGTGAAGAACGGCAAAAATGGATGCTCCGTCAGTGAAAAAGATCACAAGCGCGTAGTTAAGCAGTTTAGACGTGATCCGAGAAGTTTGGTCCGGGATGTCGCCAATAAGCTGAATTTGTCAAGTTCATTCGTCCAGCGGACCAAGCAGCGGGAGGGCCTGCGTACATACAAGGTTCAGAAGGCTCCTAACCGCGACGAAAGGCAAAACATGGTGGGGAAGACGTGAGCCCGGAAGCTGTACACCGAAATGCTGACGAAGCCGTATTGCCTGGTAATGGACGACGAAACCTACGTCAAAGCGGACTTTCGTCAGCTGCCGGGCCTGTTGTTCTTCTCCGCAGAGGACAAATTCAGCGTTCCGGAGGAGATTCGCAAGCAGAAACTATCCAAGTTTGCCAAAAAGTACATGGTGTGGCAAGCGATCTGCTCTTGCGGAAAGCGGAGCGCCCCCTTCGTGATGACCGGCACGGTAAACGGGCAGTTTTACCTTAAGGAGTGCCTACAGAAGCGCTTACTACCACTATTGAAGCAGCATGAGGGCCCGACCATCTTCTGGCTGGATCTCGCTTCGTGCCACTATTCAAAGGACGTGTTGGAGTGGTACGAAGCCAACGGGGTCACCTTCGTGCCAAAGGAAATGAACCCGCCCAACGCGCTGGAGCTTCGCCCAATAGAGAAATATTGGGCGATTATGAAGCAGGCCCTCCGGAAGAACCCAAAAGTTGTCAAATCGGAGGCGGACTTCAAGAGAAAATGGATTTCTGTTCAAAAAAAACTACAACCTGACGTACAGAACCTTATGGACGGGGTAAAGAGGAAGGTGCGAGCATACGGGCTTGGGCTCGAAGTATGAATAAAAAGAAAATGCCAAAAGTTGTTTAATAGTTTTTATTTTACTGTCTAAAATTTTCAAAAGGATCGGTCTACTGGGCGAATTTCTACAGCGTTTTTTCCGTGATGCAATTTGATGTGACACACCCTTTATCATTCTTTTGTACCTGTATCCGAGAATGAAGTGGCAGAAAAGTTGTACTCTAACGACAATGCAGCAAGTTATCACAATGTGTATAGAAATTTAAGAAAATAATGAAAAAATTAAGTTATATACAACAACATTGTTAGTTGTAGTTATAAAAATAAATGCTAAAAATTCTAGTATTATTATTAGTATCTCTTAAACTCCGATAAATATAGGGATTATTTGACCAAATTGTAGAGAATTATATTTTTTCCTTTTATAAATGTTGTGTTCTGTTGGCGCAACATGTATAACATGTTAAAAGTTTGTATTATGATAAAAAAAACATTTTTTTAATATCGCTACGTTTTATATTAACCCACATGTGTTCAAATGATTTTCAACGTAACTCCTAAACATATATTTTTACCATGATGATGTATTTGGAAAAGTTGTTGGAATTATAAGCAAATTCATAAAATTTCATGAACATGACGGTATAATACGACAAACATATTAAAAGGGAATATTTACTATAAAAAAGACAATACATTAGAAATATGTTTCAAAATTTCTCGAGAATGGCTGCATTTAGAAGGAGATTTATAATGAGCTTTTTTGTTTTAAACCACATCAGGAATCATAATTTGTGGCTAAAAATGATTGTAAACATACAAAAATTCGAAGTTTCGGAAATTCATATAAATTCGATGTTCCACAAAGTTTGTCAAACATAGTTTTACCATCTTGGACCCATTTTTTAAATTTTCTACATGACTTCTATTTTATATGAAAAAATTAAAAAAAAATTTAAAAATATGAATTTTGGATATTGCAAATTAAAGTTTTTCTTGTAAATAAAAAAAAGAGTACAAATTTTTTTCTCAGTGTATATTTTTTTCATGTTTAGACATCAATACTCTATAACTCTTTCTAAGACGCTATTTCGGTACGACTCATAGTTTTTGAGATATAAATTATCAAAGATTTCTCCTACTAAAATCGATACGCCCGTTTCAAAAGTTACGCTTGAGACAAAAAAAATCCCAATTGCTGTGGAAAACTCATATTTCCTTCAACCCAAACGGAATACAAACTTTCACTCGAATCTAAAATACTCATGTTTTGTTATTTGTCGATTTCATTTGGAATTGTTCCATATTTTCGTATAAACTGAAACGCTGGCAGTCGGTAGGCTTCAACAAGCAGTCGATGTGTTTCTGCAGCTATGTTCTTTGAATGGTAGCAGAAAATTAATGTCAAAACATAGCAATGTTGCCAATAGTGCATTATGATGGGAATAACATTGACAGCTAGAGCCATTCGTTCAGGTTTCATATCTAAATATCTGGTAATTGCAATGACCCAGTGAACCCATTCCTGAATACTTTAAAACTTCTGAAAGACAGATTTCGTCATTTTTTAAGCGAAGTGAAATTCGAAATAGATTCTCCACAATTTTATATGTGATCAGTGTGAAACTCGTTTTCATTTTCATTCACTCGGAACTAATAGGTCTTATTTAATAAACAGTTTTATACAGTTTTATACATTTGATTGATAATCTGATACTGTCATTACCAAGAAACATGTTCTCATATAAGGTTATAAGGATAAGATTATAGAAAATTATGATGATACTGAAATCCAGAACCTTCATAAGATTTGTGTACAAATTTAAAGCTAAATTAAAAAAAAGTAACCTCGTGCTACAAAACATGTGCCACTAGGAACCTGGAGTTCACGACCATAACATAAAAAAGTTTTTTTATACAGCCATTCCATGCCAAACCGATAAAGCGATTCTCAGATTTTCGTGAAAAGTGGTAGCCTTTTCCTTATCGCAAAATACTAGACCCGATTTTTTTATTTTTTCCATTAGGATGCCCATTTTCTTTTTAGGGCTTCAACTTTTTCCCCTTTCCCCTTTTTTTCAACTTTTCCCCCTTTTTTCCCAAAAATGACTCCATAACTTTCGAGCAACCGAACCGATTCCGATTCTGAATTCGACATATCAAATTGAAGCCAAGATAGTCTTTCTTGAAAAAAATATTGAAAAAAATTGGATTGAGTTTTTGTAATTATTGATTGTATTCCTTTTTTATAGTTTATAGGTCCCGAGAGCACAGGGTGCTATAGTTTTAAATATTTTTTTTGAAAGCTGAGTTTTTTTTACATATCCAAAAATTAGAGAGCAGAGTTATGATTTTACAAAGTTAACCGATGGTACGAAAATTCATTCTTTCTCCTTTTTCAAAACTGCACTTTTTTAAAATTCATAGCTTTCGAGCGTCTGGACTGATTCAGATAATCGAATACATCAAATTGAAGCCAACAGCAAGTCTTCTTTGAAAAAATATCATATATCACATAAATTAGGATTCTAGTCGCATAGAAATATTGAACGAAGGCTGAAAACATGTCAACTTTGAAAAAATATAACTCAAACACGAAAAAAAACACCTCACTGATTTTTGGATATGTTGTTTAAAAAACCTCAGTTTTCAAGAAAAAAAAAATATAAAATATAGTGTTAAAAACAAATACAATCAATAATTTCAAAAACAAAATCCAATTTTGTTTGCAAGTATAATATTTTTTTCAAGAAAGACTAGCTTATTGGTTTCAACTTGATATGTCGATCATCAGGATTGATCTGGTAGTTCAGAAATAATGATTTTCATTATTGAAGAGAGGAAATAAGATATTTTTCGGACCATCGGTTGACGAAAAAAACGCCTCACTGATTTTTTAAACTGAGCTTTCTAGAAAAAAATATAAACAAATATAGTCGCCGTGTGAGTGAGAACCGTCAAAACAGAGCAGTGTTGAGCAGTGCTTTAATTTATACGAAAATAAGGGGAAATGGCTTTATGGTTGGTTTTCCTCTAAGAAGGAACGATTCTTTTGGCGTGGCATCCACAAATTTTCAGAGAGATTGATAACCGTAACCATGAAAAGGGACTCAGATCAAGAAAAGAATGGACAACTATCCGTGAAGGTGACCACAGGTCGTCCGAGGTCCGCTCGAATTCCGAGCGTTATCTTGGAGGGTTAGTTTTTGGTAGAAAAATATGGCTTTGGGTACATTAAATCAGAGTTTTACAGAGAAAAAAAATTGATGCCAAATGTCTTCAAATTGCATGACTGTCGAGATCTATTGTCATCTCGATTTTTTTTTGTCAAAATTGACTCTGGGACTTGGTCGTTTCTTTGGTGTACAAGGTAAAACGTATGATTTAGAGTGCCAATGAAAAAAACCTCTCGATTTTTCATACGGAACTTCCTACGAAATATTAATTTGCACGATAAAATACCCTAAGCAAAATATTAGATCAATCGGACTTCATTTTCAAGTGCCGCAGACGTCAAAACTTTAGATATTTGGAAACAAAAAAAAATCGAAATTGTCGAAAACAATTTTTTTTACGCCAAATGTTTTTTCTTATGCCATTTTTGATTTTCGATTTTGTTGAATTTTGATGCCAAAAAAAATTGCGCGAAGCATCGAGAATTACTGTTATTTCGGAAAAAATATGCACCTGTAAAAAATTTGGATTTTCTGTTAGTAATTATTGATTGTATCTGTTTTTAATAGCTTACATGATCTCGGGGCAAGAGCGCTGTATTTTTTATGTTTTTTCATATGTGTTATTCTTCGTTTTTGAGTTATCATTTTTCATGTTATCATGTTTTCTCTTTTTTTTTTTTTTCCAAAAACGACTTTATTCAAAAACTCATAACTTTTGAACTACTGTATCGATTCAGATAATCTGCGTATTAAATCGAAGTCAATGAGCTAGTATTCTTTGAAAAATAAATTACACTTGCGCCAAATTAGGTTCTGGAGGCATAGATTTAATCTAGTCGCAAAGGAATAAAGGGTGTGTCACATCAAATTGCACCACGGAAAAAAACGATGTAGAAATTTAATTTTTAGGAATTATATCTTCAGCTTTCGCTTATAATCAGATAAGAGTGTATAGATCACGTTGGCCATGCTTCACTGTCAATTTTTCGTAAATTTGGAAAAATGTCGTCGAACGAAAAAGAGCGTCGTGGATTAATCCTGTGCACTCATTTCGAGAATCCGGAATTGTCACATCGGGACATCGGTAAGATGCTGGGAATCGTCCAATCCACGGTCAGCAGAGTACTAAAACGATACTTCGAGAACCTAACCATCGACCGGAAGGTGAAGAACGGCAAAAATGGATGCTCCGTCAGTGAAAAAGATCACAAGCGCGTAGTTAAGCAGTTTAGACGTGATCCGAGAAGTTTGGTCCGGGATGTCGCCAATAAGCTGAATTTGTCAAGTTCATTCGTCCAGCGGACCAAGCAGCGGGAGGGCCTGCGTACATACAAGGTTCAGAAGGCTCCTAACCGCGACGAAAGGCAAAACATGGTGGGGAAGACGTGAGCCCGGAAGCTGTACACCGAAATGCTGACGAAGCCGTATTGCCTGGTAATGGACGACGAAACCTACGTCAAAGCGGACTTTCGTCAGCTGCCGGGCCTGTTGTTCTTCTCCGCAGAGGACAAATTCAGCGTTCCGGAGGAGATTCGCAAGCAGAAACTATCCAAGTTTGCCAAAAAGTACATGGTGTGGCAAGCGATCTGCTCTTGCGGAAAGCGGAGCGCCCCCTTCGTGATGACCGGCACGGTAAACGGGCAGGTTTACCTTAAGGAGTGCCTACAGAAGCGCTTACTACCACTATTGAAGCAGCACGAGGGCCCGACCATTTTCTGGCCGGATCTCGCTTCGTGCCACTATTCAAAGGACGTGTTGGAGTGGTACGAAGCCAACGGGGTCACCTTCGTGCCAAAGGAAATGAACCCGCCCAACGCGCCGGAGCTTCGCCCAATAGAGAAATATTGGGCGATTATGAAGCAGGCCCTCCGGAAGAACCCAAAAGTTGATCGGAGGCGGACTTCAAGAGAAAATGGATTTCTGTTCAAAAAAACTACAACCTGACGTTGTACAGAACCTTATGGACGGGGTAAAGAGGAAGGTGCGAGCACACGGGCTTGGGCTCGAAGTATGAATAAAAAGAAAATTCCAAAAGTTGTTTAATAGTTTTTATTTTACTGTCTAAAATTTTACTGTCTAAATAAAGGATCGGTCTACTGGGCGAATTTCTACAGCGTTTTTTCCGTGATGCAGTTTGATGTGACACACCCTTTATTGTTTTATTGCTTTTTATTAAAAATAATAATTCAAAAAGGAATGAAAAAGCATCTCTGATTTTTGGAGATGTTGTGTAAAAAAACCCACAGCTTCCCAGAAATGTATAAAAAAATATCGCACCCTTGGTTATCGATATTTAAAATTCTCAATCTCAACTAACCCTATGCGAAATATCAGCTCAATCCGACTTCATTTACTAGTGTCGCACAGCCGTCAAAGAGTTTTTTGAAAACAGAAAAATCACCCAAAGGAGGAGTAAACGAAATCGGGGTTTTCGAAAAAAAAATTTTGAAGCCAAATGCCTTCAAATTGCATGAAACGTCGAAATTTACTGTCATCTCAAAAAATAAAAATTGTCAAAAATCGACACTCTGGCACTCTGGGCAAAACGTATGGTTTTGGGTTCCAAAAAAATAGTTACCTCGATTTTTCATTCGAAACTTGCTGCGAAATGTTGATTTACACGATCCAATACCCAAAGCAAAACTAGCTCAATTGAACTTCATTCACTAGTGTCGCAGGTGTTAAAATTTGAGTTTACCGAAAAATCGCCGGAAATCGAGGTTTTTTAAAAAAATTGATGCCAAATGTCTCAAAATAGCATGACACGTCGAGATTTACAGTTATCTCAAAAAATTTTTTTGTCAAAAACCGATTTTTCATGCGGAAAAACGACCAAGTGCCAAAAAACATTTGTTTTACGGTGATTTTTGACGTTTGTGACACCAGTAGGGAATCCGCGGGTAAGACGGACATGTGGTTGATTCGTATAGTTGTATTATGAATTTCAAATTTCTGTTGATGGGAAACCCTTTTACATGCTCTTCTATAATATTGAAACCATCCTATGGCAATGAATACTGATCAAAAGTGGAATAGGGAAACAAAAACCGAAAATCAAACATGATTCCGCGTGAGGATGTAATTTTTGCGGCTTCCATAGAAAGTATTTTGGGTGGTTTAATTGCAAAATTAAATTCGCTGATGGTTATATTTCGGTTTGTGAGATGACTCAGAAGCGATATTAGGTATGTGCGAAAAAGTAAATCCTAAATTTAAATTATTTCAATTATTAAAATATTTGCACTGGTGGGGTTGTAATGGATAGTCACATCCATAACCACATCCAATGCATGATAGAAAGTGAAGGGAATAATATTGAACTCTTTTTTTTATTGCTTTCTCTTTTTGTTCTATTTCAGTTACTGGACGCACAAACGCAGTAACTGTAAGAAACTGCTTTTAAGTTTTAGAAAACATGAGATTCCAAAGATACAATTGAAGTTTTCCTTAACATGTTCTCCTCTCCCATAAATGAAGTCAGAATGAGCTAATATTTTGCATAGGGTAGTTTTTCGTTTTTTAACATTTGCAAGTCTCGAATCACCTGTGTTTTTTTGTGTATGCGTATACACAGTTTTTCTAAATTTTCAGCGCATAGATTCAATAAAGTTTTCGAGCTGGCGTCTCGATGTTTAATCAAATCTTTTGATCTTAAAATTGCGTTCATCTTGTCGTTGCTGAGCCGATTTCCAAGCTAGTATGTCTTTTGATTATATTCAGGAAAAAAACGCTCGACGGATTCTACACGTATTCGTTTTCTGAAACTGTGATTTCCTCTCGGAGCTATTTTACGTTTGGGGTAGGGATTCATTCTCCAGATCGTGTAATCTCCCATCGTAGAACCCTGGAACGCTTCTAATAAAACGCTAGAAAAGAAAGTAGGACAACGCGGAAGCTTTTATGAAGCCAAATCTGTTCTTCATATCAAGCTTCTCATATACGTTTTGTTTTTTTACCAAGAAATGCGTCTCAAGTGATTTCAAGTAATAACACTGAGCAAAAAAAAGTGAGGAATTCCACACGCGGAAAAAAACTGTACCAATCTGTACTTTATGATGAAAATCAATGGCAACATATAGGCTTTGGTTTATCAATAATGAGACCCATTCTAGTTTTGAAGCTCTCCTATATGGGAAAATTCCATTGATTGGCATTGTTGAGCTGAAATATCGATTTGTTCTTACATGATTTTTTGTGGCTTCATACTGTGTTCCACCAAGTAAAAGCAACTTGCAAACGAGCTATTGTTAGCCAGAATTTTTTAATATGAATTTTGCTAGGATTTGGCGTTCAATCAGTTTGTTTGATAGATAATTTCATGTTCAACAATTGAAAAGAGCTGAATGTTTTCTATATATATATTGTTTTTAATATGGGCTGAGTGATAAATTGGTTTCATATGATTTAGATTTCATAAATATTTTTTTACTCTACCCTACTTTTATTCCATTTTTAGTAACGCACTTTTCCATATCTTTTTGATGATAAATTTTGTGAAGTATAGCTCAAATTTATCCTCTACAAATTACTGTGATACGAAAATTTTCATCAATGAATTGTTATGGTTTTGATTCTGTTAAATCCTAAATAAAATTAAAATATTAAAATACATGATGAAAAAAATTGCTATCGCTTTTCTCACTAAAAAGACCATTTGCGCAGTTTTGCGCCACGGCGGACAGTGTTCACTTGAAAGATTATGTTTCTTAACCTAAATTATGCATGTTGTCACAACCATGGCAAGCTACGGCAACAAAACTTTTAAGCTGGCTTTCTACAAAAAAAAAACTTTTTTTCATATTTTTTGTTAGGCCTACTATGATCAAATGTTACAAAATCTAAACCAAATAACTAGCTGTATAGCAAATATTGTATAGGATATTGAATAAGAAATTTAGACGGTATATTTGAACCCCTATGTGGTTTAACATAGGATCTATAGTGAAAAATGTACTTTTTCGTTTATTTCACGCCATCTCCAAAAGCTTCGAGTTAAAAATTTGAAAAAAAATACTGAATGTACATCTTAGGGGCTGTTCACATACCACGTGAACAACTTTGGGGGGGTAGGTGGTAGAA